>NC_045480.1:3728430-4371243 GCF_009650955.1 Corvus moneduloides | reverse complement strand
TCTTGGCTAAGGACAAGTGCTGACAGGGTGTCAGTAATTTGAAAGACAAGAAAAATATTTCTTCAGCACTACCTGTTTTTCAGGCAGTATTTTGTCTCAGCAGCCTACTTGTGGCTACTTGCTAAGGATTCTGCAAAGCAGAAGCGGACAAGAGTCCTCTCAGTAAAGGCCACAGACTACTAAACATGGCATGTTCAGCTTTATGAGTGGATAGAGACGGGTTTTTCTTTTGTCTATAAGGTTTATGGGAAACGCCAGTAAACCAGTATCTCTCTTTTTATCAATAAATAATCAAGAATCCTCCCAGCAGGTGAGATTTGACTCTTGTTTCCAAGTCATTGCTCACTGGCGTGGATTCCAAACTCTTTTCTTCCTGCAACCTAAATAACATATTGAGACAACTTGCAGTTTTGGGTCTTGGGGGGAAAAATCCAGAAACAAAAACATAATTTTGGGCACACTTACCTGCTCATTACAGGACAAAACCACCTAGATCCAGTAATTTTTAGGGACCTGAAGAAAAGCATTAAATTACTCTGTTCTGCTCTGGGGAGGACAGGCTGAGCCAGTGGAAGCACATTCTCACTTCCCATAAGCAGGCTATGAGGTTTGGACACTGGTGATTTGATGTGTCTGATCCTGGAGGACTTCAAGTCTGCCTCAGTTTTCCCCGTTTCTTTTACTGAGTAGCACTGTCAGATAATGGTCTAATCCAAGATTCCTTGAGGGCTCACTGCTGCAGGCAGAATGGTCTCAAGTCATGGAATTTTACTTAATTTATTGTGAGTCAAGACATACACCTGAAGAAGAAGGACCCACACTAAAGCTAAGATAGACACCTATCCTCGCAGCTCCTGAATTTCAGATTTCCTTAGTTTTGCCGTAAGCTACATTCAATCCACCCAAATTCCTCTAGTGAGACGAGGGACATGAGGCTGAGGATGTGTGTGACCCTCTCTCTGAGCCGCTCTTTGCCAGTTCCTGGTGTTCTGCCATGGTTTTCCATGGTTTTCTGTTTATTGGTTTTCATATCACCCTGTCCTGACCAGCACAAGGCAGTTCATGCCTTCCTCACCCACAGAGCACCACGGCAGCCCCATGACATCAGCCTTGTCCCTTGTGCCCACAGCAGTGACATGTCACCTGGGGAAAGCTGAGGTGCTCATCCACATTGGCTGGAAGCAGAAGTGCCCTGACTGAATAGGTCCCCCTATCTTACAAATCTCAATACGGGAATTAATCAGGCCTACAGGACTTCAAAAAATTACAAATGGGCTCCCAACAGACTTAAACTCACATTTTCCAAGTCCATCATTAGTCCCATATTTTCTCAGACATTATACATCTGTTCTCTGAAGAGAAGTATAAGTAAACATTTTTTGCTCTGTTTGATTTTGCCCCTCTTATTTATTAATAAGATCAGATTTAATTCCTGAGAAGGGGCCACCTAAATATCACGTAATTTCACTATGTCTTCTGCTCTCAAGTTGTGATGCAATGGTTACACTGTTAGGAATATTAACCCCCTGTGCTGGTTTTGGCTCAGTTAATTCTTTTCATAGTAGCTGGTATGGGGCTGTGGTTTGGACTTGAACTGAAAACAGTGTTAATAATATGGAATGCTTTCCCTGTTGCTGGGCAGTGCTCACACAGAGCCGAGGCATTTACTGCTCCTCACCCCACCCCACCAGCGAGGGGGCTGGGGGTGCTCAAGATATTGGGAGGAGACACAGCCAGGACAGATGACCCCAACTGACCCAAGGAATATCCCAGATCATGTGGCTTTGTGCTCAGCATATAGAGCCAGGGGAGTAAGAAGGAAAGGGGGACATTAAAAGTGACCTGCCTGCCCATGGGAATTAGGAAATGAATTCCTTGCTTTGCTTTGCTTGTGTGCAGGACTTTCACTTTATCTATTAAACTTTCTTCATCTCAACCCTTGAGTTTTCTCACTTTTCTGATTCTCTCGCCCATCCCACCATGGGAGAGTGATTGAGTGGCTGTGTGGGGTTTACTTGCCAGCTAAGGCTAGACCACAACACGCCTATAGATATTATTTTATTATGGTGATATGTTTTAATAGTCCAGACAACAGAAGCAAGAAAAGCTATCTTGGTGCTATAAATTGAACAGATTAGCTGTAATGTTATATTTAGTATTGCATAAAATAGATGTGCTGGCTGCTTCACTCAGACAAGGAACATTTTCTCTTTCTGTTTAGTGGGCAACAAATCATCAGTCTAGAACTTTGCTTTGTGTTCTTAAAATCCTCATTTAATTTTTTTTTTTTTTTAACTTGCTCTCTTGTTGTGGACTCCTTGTTGCAGATACCACACATACTCTTGTGATGAGTTAACCATGATTAAGGACCAAATTCCCACCCAGCTTCTCACTTAGAAGCTAATCATCAGGACAGGGGAGAAAATAGGATGAGAAAGCTCCTGAGTTGAGATAAACAGAGGTACATCACTTTACTTATAGTCATTGCCAAAACAGGCTCAACTTGGAGAAAGTTATCAGCATTCGAATGCTCTGCCCAGGGAAGTGGCTGAGTCATTGTCCCTGGAGGCATTTAAAAGCTGTGTAAATGTGGCACTTGTGAACATGGTTTAGTGATGGGCTGGGCCCTGTTAGGTAAACCTTGTATATAAGGATCTAAAAGGTCTTGTCCGATGTTGGGGTCCCTCCCCCGCCGTGTAGCCCTGGGAGAGGGGCCCTGAGGGCACAGACACGGGGCTTCCCTGCCCCTGCTCAGCCTCGTTCCCATTGGTTGGTTTGTGTTCCCTGCGCGGGCAGAAGGACCCTTGGTCCCGTGACTGGGACAGTTCCTGGGCAGAGCTCCGGCCATGCGGCTGGAGAAATAAACATCTCTGAAACATCTAGCAAGAATCTGTCTGTCCATATATATTTCCTTTCCACGGGACTCCTGGTTTGATATATGCGTGTTGCAGGATCCCCACTGCAACAAATGGTGGAGAATTGAGAGCAGAACGATCCCCGATCCCTAAGCGACTGATTTGTGTGAGTAAACCCTGGAAACTTTGGATTCCTCTTCTTGGTTTTGCTTTGCTATTCCGTATCTAAACTATGGAGGAACAGTGGGAAGACTCTCGGCTCTCCGAGCCGCATATGGACATTTATCTTAAACTTAAAATGATTCTTGAACAACGATTTGTAAATTTTAGCTTGATTCAAGCTCAAAAAGAACTGAAACACTTCCTGGCATGGTTGTTTAAGAACTTTTTCTATGTTTCTTGGGATTTAATTCTTACCAAGGGCTTTTGGAAAACCGTTTGGACACAGTTAATACTGGAGTCAAAATATATGCCGATGGAAGAATATTTTCGTGAATATTATTTAGTTACCGAGACTGCTGAGCGATGTCAGCTGTGTCCTGGCGCAGGGACCGTGCGGCCCAGGCCACGTGCACCAAGTGCTCTGCGAGCAGCAGCGAGGCAGTTCCCGCGCGCGGGCGGAGCCACGCGAGCCGCAGTGTCGGTGGTGGAGCGAGGAGCGGCGGGAGCGGCGGGACCCGGCGGTGCCCGCCCGGTCCTGTGCAGCGTGTGGTGGAGCGAGCCCCGTGAACGCCCGACCGAGAGGGGCGGCGCGCGGGCGGCGGCTGGCGGCGGTGGCGGTGGAACGGAGCCGCGCCCAGCCGAGACGCGCGCTGGAGCAGGGCGCGGGGGGGTCATCGCTCGGGGGCCCGGCCGAGACGTGGGTACAGCGCCCAGCATCGGCAGCGAAGCTGCGACCAGAGGAGGTGACGCACGGAGAACTGAGCGGCGCAGCCCGGCCCGGCCCGCGCAGCCCCGAACGCGACCCCGGGAAGAGCGCGCAGGCACGAGCAGCCCCGACAATTCCAACACGGGAGCGACCGAAGGAGAGAGCAAAGACGCAGCGAGACAAAAAACAGCAGCCACTCGGAAAAAGATCATAGTAACTAAGACCTTAGGGATAGTAAAATGGTATAATGTTAAGCAAAATTATGGTTTTATAACAAGGTGTGACAACCAGCAAGACATATTCGTGCATAGAACTGCTATTAAAAAGAATAACCCTGAAAAATGCATCCCAAGCTTGGGAGATGGAGAGGTGGTGGAATTTAATATTGTACTAGGGAGAAAAGGGTTACAAGCATCGCAGGTCACTGGGCCTGATGGTGTTCCTGTAAAAGGCAGTATATATGCAAAAAATCGTAGTCATGTTAGACAGTATCTCTATTGTAAGTCCCCCCTACAGTCTCCCTCTCCTAATCCCACCTTTCCCTTTTACCCTATGTCCTATTACCCCCAGTGTATTCCCAATCCGTTTTTTCATCCATGGTTTCCCTCACAAAACCATGCTTTTGCCAATTGTTTCCCCAAAAATCCCTTTCCAATGCCGAGTGGGGGATGAAAAGGGGGAGGAAAGAAGTTAAACCCTCTCCTGCCTCAGTTTCCCCACAAAGCATGCTCAGAGAGTCCTGTCTCCCTTCTGTCAGCCCTAAGATGTTCCAGAGAATCTGTTTGGACATTTAAAGACTCAGGAGGGTGGCTTGTTTTGTTTTGAAACTGTTCTTGTTATGTTTATCCAGTTGTTTTCATTCTCCTTTTATTAAAATAAAACGGGTGAGGTGTTGGGGTCCCTCCCCCGCCGTGGAGCCCTGGGAGAGGGGCCCTGAGGGCACAGACACGGGGCTTCCCTGCCCCTGCTCAGCCTCGTTCCCATTGGTTGGTTTGTGTTCCCTGCGTGGGCAGAAGGACCCTTGGGCCCGTGACTGGAGCAGTTCCTCAGCAGAGCTCCGGCCATGCGGCTGGAGAAATAAACATCTCTGAAACATCTAGCAAGAATCTGTCTGTCCATATATATTTCCTTTCCACGGGACTCCTGGTTTGATATATGCGTGTTGCAGGATCCCCACTGCAACAGTCCGACCCAAATGATTCTGTGATTCTAATTTGTTGCAAATTAAACTAGATTTGGGTAGTGAGAGCAGAAAAAAACTACTACCTTTCCTCTCTCTCCTCTTGTTCCCTGCCTGATAGGAAATGATACATATTAAATAACTTTATTGAGTGTTTCAAATCACAGAATCATAGGATGGTTTGGTTTGGAAGGGACCTTAAAGAGCACCTAGTTCCAAACCCCTGCCATGGGCAGGGACATTTTCTGCTAGGGCAGGCCACTCAGAGCCCCATCCAGCCTGGTCTTGAACACTTGCAGTGATGTTACATGTGACAATATCTCCCTGGATCACATGGAAGTACTTGTCTGAGGCATGAACGGCCGTGTTTGAGCAGGATGAAGCTGCAATGGTGTCTTAGATTATAATCTAAAGTGGGGGAGGCCATGTGCTGCCCCATGATTTTACACCCATTTCCAGTCCTTCTGGAAAAGAAGGGAACCCCTCTCCCTTCAAGCCTTTCCAGGAGTGCATGATGCATCTGCCCAGGGATATGCAAGGAAGAGCTGGAGCTGCCACAGGCAGGAGATGTGGGAGAAGTCCTGATTTTGGGTGGTTGTTGTGGGGAGGCTGCTCCGTGTCAGAGGATGTTGTAACCACTAGATTTAGCTTAGCAGGCTGTAGCTTCCTGAGAGCTCAGCAGGGCTGCCCAGGGCAATGCCACCTGTTGCATCCCATAGTCCATCTCGGATGGCCCCGCGATCTTGCTCTGGTCAGCTCTCAGTGCTACAACCAGTGATGACAGAGGAGGTGAGAAGGGTCTCTCATGAGGGTTGAGATGGCTTTAATCATATCTTGTCCTGCGATCCCCAGAGGCAGAAACACCTCGTGGTCCGGGCGCAGGGGGGTTTTGCCAGGGGCCCAGGGGCGGTCCCTGGGTGGGGTTGGGGTACAGGAACCAATGGGGAGAACCTGAGGGAGGGGCCAGAGTTAGGGCAGGGGACAGGGGGAGAACAATGTGAAATAGGAAAGCAATGGGTTAACAGCTCGCCACAAGAGGAGGGACCATCCTCCCTCAGGGGATCTGTGACCTTCAGGTGCCACCTCTGGGCAGGGTCATCTGCGGGATCCTGGCACTGGAGACCTTCCCCCAGGGGCAGAGGTGTCCCGCAGAGGTGACCCTGAAGGGCTGCAGCCCGCAGGGGACTGACCCAGGCTGGGTGAGGGACACTGAGGTGCTGAGCTGGGGCATGGTGGAAAGGGTAAGAGCATGGGGAAAGGTGTTTGGAGGTCTTTGGGGTTTGTTTGAGGGGTTTTTGGGTTTGTTTTGTTGTTGTTTGGTTTGGTTGGGTTTTTTGTTTTAGTGTTTTGGTTTTGGTGTTTTGGTGGGGGTTTTTTGTTTGTTTGTTTTGATCTTGTTTTGGTTTTTTTTGTTTTTTTTTTTTAATTAGTTGGCACAATTGCTCCCACTGACCATTTCAGAAGCAGCCTGTGTTGTAAAAGTGGAGAGCTGCTGTCCCTGTGCTTCTTCAACAGTGCCTTAGATGATAATTTCGGATTTATTAGTGGAACCCTGTGAATTGTTGGACGTCACAAGGGCTAACCTGTGTGTTCCTGTCTGATTTAGGGTCTTTGCTATTATAAAAAATGGGGGGGAAAAGTGCTGTAATTTAGGTTATGAGGTCTGACTTGGGCATTTGTGATGTGTTGGGGGTTTAGTGTGATTTGATTTTCCAGTCTGACGTGGTAATTTGAGATTAAAACTGAATTAGTGCCAGGTTTTTAAAACTGGGAAAAATCATTGCTAGACTGTTAAATTTAACATCCTGAACCCTTATGCTTCAAACTTTCTTATTGATTAGCCTGCATTACTTTATTATTTTTTCCTACAAGTCCTTTTATACCTTGTTGAGTGAATTATCTTCCAGGTGGGAAACTAAACTGTGTGGGATATAATAAAGCTCCAGATTGTCATTCTGATCAGTGCAAAAGTAATTTATAATTTACACTGGATAGAAAAGGCTCAAAGAGGTTTGCAGCAATGTCTCTTTATGTCATGCTAAATCCTTTTCCAGTCACGTGTAGTACCTGAAAGAATTTAGCCCCTGTATTTAGGGGCTGTATCTGGGCTGGGTCATGTAGCAGTGTGTGGATTTGCAAATTTTTGTGCAATATTATATTTTATCTTCTTTAAAATGCCATTTTCTTCCAAAAAGATAATGATATCTGTTTCTTGGTGTACAAGAAACAACAAGTCAAAGGGTAGCAAGGGAAAAGTTTGGTTCTGTTTCTTTTTTGCCTAATAATTATGAATGTAAAAAATAGAAGTTAAACTTTGTGTGGTATTTCGTGAAGTCTGCATTTCCTGAAATGGGTTAGAAGAATTTTTTTTTTTCTTTTTTGCTTTTACTTTTTCCATTATATATACATATGACAGTAGTGTTTGGCCTCAAAACTCCACGGATTTGGTAGAAAATTCATTATTTTCTGTTCTGAATTCCAGAATGGATCCAGATTGCAAGTAGTTGTCTACCAATATAAAACAAGTTCTTGTTTTATATTTTTTCATTTTTCATCCTTGGCTTGGGAGAGGGAGATGATACATGGAAATAATTTTTCTTCTGAAATGCAGAATTATTTACAAATTTAGCACCTTCATGTCCTGGCAAGACACTCAGCCAGTAGGAGAAAACTAAACCAAACCTGTTGAATATCTTGTTTAAGTTTCATAATTACCTCATATTTAGCTTTATGCTTTCAAAAGGGTTTGTTTGCTGAGTTATCAGTAATCTGAATTTTGCTACATAATGCAGGAAAAGGGCAGATTTCTTGAATTGACTTCCAAAGCCTCAGGAAGATAATTCACATTTGTCAAATCTTCTGCTATGGTGGTTAAAATTAAGGATGGATCAAGGGCATTGACTTTGTTGGGACAAATGTTTATTACAATGCCAGTTTGGATAAAAAGCCTTTTACTTGTGGAAACCTATTAAAAAAAAAAGGTTACATACCATTTTCTTTGAAATGAGACATTTTACCCATTGGAACTTAAGTATTTTTAATTTAAGCAGATGTATGAAGTATGTACTATGATTATAAATCTTGTTCATTAATAAACTTAACACAGAAATTCCACTACTTATTATCCATATGAGACCACATTTGTAAATCGATCTAGGATTCCTCCAACCACTGCTTCAATTTTCTTTTATTTTCTTTTTTTTTTCTTTTTTTTTTGATACATGGAAAGTGGTGTTTTAAAATAGCCTGGAATCTTTACATACGCTCTGTAGGAATGTCTTCCTCATCACCCAAAGTGATGTGTAGCAGGCATATTTATTCAACAAATATTCTTATTGCAGAAGGTTAAATCCTGCTATAAATCTCTCCTCTGGAATCTCTTATGAGCTATTTTCCATCTCCTTCCCCTTTGTTCTGTGTCCATACAAAACTAACGTGGATTTACACGAGAAGTATTGTTTTTCTAAATCCTGAATATGATCAGGACATTGTGCAGGCTATTTTTGGAAATTTAAGCTAACGTTCTGCCTAAATGGTGTAGGAGATGCTGCCTTTCTGCTCATTCTGCAGAATTAATAGGGATTTTCTGTGTGGGTGTGTGCGTGCCTACAGAGATGCAGGGTGGGTATTGCTGAGGGAAAGGGAAGCAGATTTTTTGCTCTGAGCTGCCTTGCTGTAGTGCTGTCACCTGCAGAGTCTCAAACTCAGCCGCAACCTCATTTCTTCAAAACTACTGCATTTCGTAAGCTGTCAAAACCTGCCATATATTTGGATATTCAAATCCCATTTCCAAAGCTGGTGTGATGTGGACTGAGGCGATCTTAGCTCTCAGACACGCTATGTGGTCAGCACAGTTACTGGAGTGACTGAAAGCCACGGCATTGATATAAATGCAGTGTTTGATCAGGCATGGAGCCTAATGGAGTGCTAGCTGGGAAAAGCATTGGCATCAAGTGGAAGAACAGAAGTTATGAGTTGGATGTTTGAGGTCCAGATTCAACTACATGCTCCATGAGCTAAAGTTTCTCCTTTAGGCTTTTATACAAGGTAATGCAGATGTTGTTGAATTGCCTGTGTTCAAGCTGTGTCTGTGGAGGGGCACATAACTTGTCCTCTAAGCTTTTGACTGATAAAAATCTCTCAAGGGGAAAAAACTACAGCTGAAGATTTCTGTGAGGAAACCTAGATGCAATAGGACTTGGGGCTTTAATCTGATATCTGTCGAAGTTAATGGAGAATTATTGTGTTACTGAGTGGGTATGGAATTACTGAGTCTTCAACTCTGAAAGTTCAGCTGATTTCCTGTTGATGTTGCACATCAGTGTGTGCTGGGCCAGGTTTAGCAGAGTTAAGTTGCAGTTCTGTCTGGTGGAAAAGAGTGGCTCGTGTACCGCAGCTGGTTTCTTAAACAAACACTGGTCATTGCATTTCATCTACTTGTTGATTCCCTTTCCCTTTCCCTTTCCCCTCCCCTCTCCAGCAGAAGACCACATTTCTGTACAGATTTCTGACGTTTCTTTCAAACTAATATTGTTATGATGCTAAGGACATGAAGTCTAGAAATGTTTTTGCCTTTCTAGTAAGAAGCAGCTCAACAATACTTTTGTTTTTTTCTGAATGTTATAGCTTTTCCTTTCATTCTGATAATTTTTAAATTTATTTATTTCTGTATTTTCCCATGAGCGACTCCATCCTGTTTGTAGAGGGCAGATTGGGGGCAGGAAATGGGGAAGCAACTTGAGCCAAGCAGTTACTAGAGCTGATCATCAAGACAAAATGTACTTTTTTGTGACAATATTTTGTTCTTCTTTCTTGAAGTGACAAAGCAAAGAATGCTTATGCACATTCTACCTATTGAAACACAAGTATAAGGAGGGAATCTTCTTAACTTGTGTTATTGTTAATTAATGCTAAATTGTGGCACTCATAATCCTCAGACCCTGTACCTGTTCCTGGCTGTGGCAGGGGGCTGTCTTGTTGTCTAACTTCATTAGACCATTGCACTGCTGCTGCCTGCTTTTTTTGCCTTGGGGAAAAACTCTATCTTCCACCTTTTAGATAGGTTATCAGAGCAGAAAATGCCTTTTTACCATTGTATTTGTGCAATTGATATTTCTAGCAGAACTGGGCTAAAATTTCAGATGAAATCTTGTATCCCAGCTAGTCCTCTTGTTTTTTTGAGATGGAATGTTCTTTTCATAAAAGTTTGTTAACATGTGCTTTACATCTTGGTTGTTTGTTTTTAGAAAGCATTAATGTATCATGCAACTTCTAATAAAACTTTAACACTATTATTGCTGTGTTTTTCTAAGATATTATTTCTACTAAAATATATATGTTTGTCTCAGTAATAATTTTCATTTTTCGCAAGGAAATATGGCACAGCCATCACCAAAATGTCTGCTGGTAGGCAGGTTTCAGTGAAAAATAGTTCAAAACTTGGCAACAATGGCAGTTTTAGAGTTATTTTGCTGTTCCAAAAGATGCATGGACACTCTTGGAAGACTTCAAATATGTTGAGCTCTTTTAAATGTTTGATGACGTTACCTTAATTACTAGCTTGCTATTTCTTATTTTCTCATGTAATTTTTGGTGCATAGTAATTTCATTAAATCTACCAGTTTACTTTGCACAGAGTCCTAAACTGCAGATTCCTGTGTGGCCTTGGCAGTGGTGGGAGAATGGATGGACTTGATCGTAAAGGTCTTTCCAAACCTAAACAGTTCAGTGCTTGTGAGACCAGTGCTGAGCTGGGAATGAGGGATGGAAAAGTCATGGCTTCACTTTACCAATCTGTGCTGAAATTGTTTAGTTTCTTAACAATGGCTCTGCTGTGGCTGATGGATCAGGACTGACAGGTTCCCAAACAATCTATCCACCTTCATGCCCTTGTCCCTCGAGTGTCTGAGCCTACTCCACAAAGTCAACAATGCCTCTCTCCCTCACTTCCTGCTGTATCCAATCTCCCAGGCTGGGGGGATTGCTCTGCCCTTTCTGAATGAAAGGATTTGAGGCAACTGCTGAACTTGCAGGAAATCACGGTCAGGCTTTTCATTTGGCTCTTAAGGGTGTGAGCTCAGAGGTTGCTTTTATTCCTTTTGGCTTAGAAATTATTTGATCTACTTACAACAGAAGTTCCCACTCCCACCAGCATGACCTGCCCTACACCAGGCAACAATGCCATAATTTCAGAAAAGCCCAGCTTCCAAATAGTCAGAATTGTTCCTTTTAAAAGTTCTGAAAATCAGATCAGGATTCTGGCCAAGGTTGAGTAGGGAAGTAGCCGCACAGAGCAGCATCACATACACGTTGTCATCTGCGTTCCTCCGCTGAAAAGATACAGTCTGCTGAAAAAAATCCCGGTACCTCCAGGACATGAAATTTTTTTCTAGATAGATAAAGTAAAACTGCCAAAAGGATTTGAAAGTGGCTACATTGGTGTTTGCTCTACCTGGAGGGAAATGACATCTAGATCCAGGAACTGGCTGGTAATGACATGGAATAGCACTGAGCTCAGTGTTACAAATAAGGCATTTATAAACAAATTAGACAAAGATGAACTAAAGGACAGGTGAAGGTGACAAATGTCAGCAGAACTGTGCAATGGGAAAGGGGATATTTTGACCTGACATAATAGCTCATGGAGGATTCAGAGCACGTATGTCACTGCAGTCCGTGAGATGTTACGAGTTCAGATTTCTTTAAGATCTTTCGGACAGAATGTGAATAACAGAGGTCTAAAAGGGCTTGTGCTAACCTGGTTTACTTCCACATACTGAAATTATGAGAATAGGAAGGAAAGCATGAATTGCCTAGAATGAACTGAAGTTATTTGATGTATTAGAGTTTGAATGTACATTTTCATTTTGAAAGTGAACTTTGTTGTTAAATAGTTCTTAATAATCCTTCTTCTTGTAAAATGCTTTATATCTCCAGTGATTGACAGTTAAACTAAAAATGGATGGTGCAAAGACAAACCACAGTAGTGTAGCAGTGTTTGTCCAGCCTATCTGGAACTTGAGTGCTCAGCCACAGCTCTTAAACAAGTAAAAGAAGAGCAAAGATGAAACCAATGTAGCAGCAAAATGTCCAAAGAATTTATCTGATGCACTGCACAGTGAGCAGAAAAGCTTAATATTGCATTCAGGTCTATGTCTGAAGTGTCACTTTAAAAACCATAAATATAAAATAAAAACCTAAGAATGTCGAGCTGCCAGGGTTTACTCTTCCTGGTATTCAGTGTAAGCAGTTGGCATTACTTCTTGTCATCAATCATCCTTTTGGTGGGCTAAGCATGCCTAACAAATTAGTTACTCGTTGCTTATTTGGCTGATATTTTGCTGCTGTGTCAGACTCTATTTGGATATTTAAACTGCAGTCTTTTTCCAGGTGCTGTGTCTTTCTCTCTGAATGGTGCTATTAATAAAATGTTCCTTTTGGTCTTTGCAGTTTTCATAACTGCCTTAAGCTCATAGTCTGAGTTAATTCAACTTGTTTGAGTTTTATGTTCTCTGGCTGAAACATCTTGCATATGGAATTTGTGTTTCAGAAAAGCACAGACCAAGTTATTGCTACCTAGAGAAGACCAGCATCTTTATTTCTTAAAATTTGATAAAAGTGAGGTATAGACCATGCGCTCAAAAGTGTTAAATCTAAAGAGACGAGATGAGACATGAAAACTCAGAGCAGTAGTGACTGGAGTGAGAGTAGAGCAGAAATAGTGCAATTACTGACCTTTGTGTGAGAGGAGAAAGTGAATGAAAGCTGTCTCTGAGAACTGTTTAAAAAATTTTAAAAATAGGGGCTATGTATGAGGGATACTTGAATGTATATGCATGCACATGGTGTTAGTGAGAGGTTCTAAAGAATATCGTTTTCTTAGTGGATATCTAGCACCAGCAATTCCTAAATCATGTTTTAGTCATGAAATGACAAAGACACTCAAGGAACAGGCTTTTGCTGATGTAGGTATCAGCAAAGGGTTTAGTTTTCTCACATTCTGTGAGTGCAGACAGTTTTACAGATAGACTTCGGTGTTTGAAAGTTTCTCTGCCTTCCCGTTAGAATTAATCTGCCACTAGGAAGTCACTATGAGAGTGTTTTTATTCAGAGGGGAAAATGAAAATTATTTGGGATTGATTAAAACATTGCGGTAGTGGTAGGTAGAAGTGACTCTTAAGTATCCCTGTTTATACTATAATCCTAACACTCAAAAAGAAATTCAAAACAAAAATTGAAACGTTTCGCTTCTGGGAGTTTGAAATGGTTCACTCTAAAGTGTTTAGGTATCACCTGTTTGTATTTTAAAACAAACTTTTGCTGAAATTAACACTGATTTGGAAAGTCCGTGTTTATTAGCAGAGCTTTCTCTGTGACAAAAAGCGATTCACTCATGTCTTTTTTTTTTTTCCCCTCAGCCAGCTTTGCATGAAAATTTCTTGATGTTGGATCAGGTGCAAGGATCCTTTTTAGAGAGCTGACAGAATATATGTAAACTGTGAGAACACCTGATGGCTGCATTTCAGCTGCAATGTGATAGAAGAAGTGTAAGTGAAACAGAACAAGACAGGAATACCCCAAGAGCCTGAGTTCAAGACAATGTAAAAGACATGAGCAAAGTGAAATGATAAATCTGTTGCCAGAATCTGTTACCAGAATATTTACAGCTGCTGATGTGTGACCCTTGCTCATAGATACTGTCTGCAGAAGTAAGTTGGGTTTTGTGGGGTGTTTTTGTTGTTGTTTGTTTCTTTGTTCATTTTGTTGTGGGGGTTTTTTTGGGGTGCAGGGAGATCAGAATAGAAGGAAAATCCATCCAGCCTGCATGACTCTATAGCCTTGAATTCCCCCTTAAAAACAAACCAAAACAACTCTCTAAACCAGCTTGAAGTGACTTTGGACTTTTCTTTTATTAAAGAAAAGAAGCCCCAGCTATGACCATGTACAATTTGCAGACTTTTAAAAATTGCAGCTCAAGCTTTGTAAAATGGATTTGCATTTTTAAATATTAAATATTATTAAGATATAAATATTATTAAGAATTTAAGCAGCTCAGACAATAATTATTTTAAGTATTAAAGATGCCCTCGTGTTAAAATATGGCTATACCTGTCTTCTATTTACTTGTTCTTAAAGTGAGATTTACAATGTGTATAAATCCTTATTGAGTGGGAAATTCCTGTGTGTCTAAAATGAACTTCATAAGAACACAAATGAGCAAATGAGTGGAAGTGGAGATAGAGCAATATACTTTCTTCAGTGAGAGACAGAAGGCAGTGTGTTAATTACTAAAAACACAAACATGCATCAAATTGTACAACATAATTATGCCTTTAAAAAAACCCAAAGAAACAAACCAAAAAAACCCTAAAGAGACTCAGGTGCTTCCCAGAGCTAGAAATTTAAGCACTCTAGTTGTTGTAGCTGACTGATACTCCACTTTCAGAGTAGAAAATCTTAATTGTCTTGCTCATCTCTTGAATACTTGTTAAACAGGTGCAGGGAGGGGGCATAGTAACTGTTCAAGAACACATTGGTTGGGAATAGCTTCCACAGTTTTTATTAACACTGGATCACAGTGCAGCCAAGAATGCGAGGATCATGGTGTCACAGAAGTACCAGAAAGCAGTAAAATTATTCTGTGGTATAGGAGTTAAAGTCTTCATTTGTGAGGGTGACAATCTCTGGCATCTGTTCAGTGTTATCTCAAGGCTGTCTAAGAACTGTTAAATGCTCTGGGGGAGGAACAGGAGAGATTTGAAACCTGTAACATTTTCTTCTGGAGGAAATGTACGCATCAAGGGGAAGTGCAGAACTCCTGAGGTTGGTAAAAGCCTCTTGCGGCTGTGTAGTTCCACCCTCCTGCTCAACACAAGCTCTTGCTCAGGGCCACGAGAAGCTGAGCTGTGAGTATCTCGAAGGATAAAGACTTCACCAAGTGTCTGGGCAAACATGTTCCAGCCCCTCAGTAGAAAGTGTGTGTGGCATTTTTCTCATGTTTGGACTTTCAACCAAGTCTTCCAGTGACACATGGGGAAGCTGTATTCTGCATTGACATTGACAGCCAGAATTTTTCCTTGTGGCAATACTCAGAAATGTCTCTTCTTTCCTCTTGTACACCATGGTATATTCAGAGAGGAACCAACTGTACTGTGGATGTATCAGAGGGATTGTCTATTTGTCACAGCGCACAAGGCAACTGAGCAATTAGTCAAGATATGAGTCAGGCATTTCTCATTGCTAAATTAACCAGTTGTTACAGCTGGGCTGAACTTTTCAGCCAAAAAATGCTAAGCAGAAAGCTGCAAATTCAAATTGATGAAGAAATAACACAACTTCTATGTCAGCGCTGACAAATACTTTCCATTAGAAAATGTGACCTTAAGAAAATCTGAGATAAATTGAAGTACTTAATTTAATCTCATCTTGACTGCAAGGTTTTAATCTTTATTAATCTTTTTAATGATATAAAATCTCTCTTGGTTGTCAAAATTCCAGTAAATGTTAGTACAACAGAAGAATCATTTTTGCAGCTACTTGAACTTTTCTTTGCTTCCTTTATAAAATATGTATCTCATTTGCCTTAGTATCCTGTTATAATACTGATCATTTTGATGAATCACTTGATATTTTGGACAAATTGGTCACTATTATTGACAAATACTGTGGCAATGTCTGTTGATCTCCAGTCAACAAGGGATGGAGAGGTTTGTAGTGACTTCTCGTGAGGGAAAAAAAGGAGCATTGTCAATATGTTGCCAACTAATTAGTAATAATTTAGATAGTAGAGATATTAAAATTTCTGTGCAAAAATGATTTTTTTAGATACTTGCTGAGATAACAGCCAGAGCTAAAGATCAGGAAGTTGAGGCACTCAGCAGTGACTACAGAGTAAACCAAGCTGTCAAAAACAGTGGTTGTTTGATTGTGAGTAAAACAAAAATCTAGAAGGAGTTAAGCTGGGGTTTGGAAGGTAAGTTGCTAAACGCTGCTAAAGGGAGAGTAAAAGCTCTTCTGTTTCTAGATTTATGTTATTGCTTCCCCAAATGAGTGTGGTCATTAGGAATAAATACCTCGTGTTTACGCTTGGCACCAAGGTTATGTAAGGGTTGAAGTGCCTTATAATAAACCATGTTTTTGTGCACAGAAAACAGAAATAGTCTGATTCTCAACTTAGGTTATGCAGAGGCACTGTATTTCACAGGAGAATCCCAGAAACATAAATGTGATGTGAATTTTGTGCCTGACTAGTTGATTAAAAGGATGCTTTAGTGGCTGCTGCACATTTTATGTATTCTTATTATCCTGCAATTGCACAATGAGATCTGTATCTAAATCCAATCTCTTTCCAACATCAGTAGCAAGTTTAGTATCATGGGAAAATTATTAGAGACAGTTTAGCTACCGGGGATAAACTACGTGATGCTGGTGCTGGCACTGCTGTGTTGTTCACTGTGGTCTGACACACTGTCCCACAGCTTTTCTTCATCAAAAAGAGGAAGCCCTATGGCTATATCAGATGTCAGGGGTCATGTAACAGCAGACCATAAGCAGGGGATGCTTTTGTGGCCTGTGCTGAGTTGTCTGGTTTTGCATCTAGACTATTACCACCTCCTGAAGTAGCTTTTAAAAGCCATTTCTTGGTTGTGACTGAAGCACAACATCAAATGTGCCTTCACTGTATTGGGAGTTTTTATACATGGAGGGTGCAGCTGGTGAATTTCTGTTTAATGACCACAGCCTTTATCCTTCATATTTAAATGGAATGCCCCCCACTATGCACTGAAACAAGAACCTTTAAATGACCAGGAAATTTCCCTAGAAAGGTGTCTATCTGATAATGTAGCTGGAATACAAGGACCCCATTGTGGTTTAACCCAGCAGGCAGCTAAACACAGCACGGCTGCTCACTCACTCCCCCACAGAGGGATGAGAATGAGAAAAAGGTAAAACTTGCATGTTGTGATAGAGACAATTTAATAGGACAGAAAGGAAAGGGAAAATAATGATAAAAGAACATAGAAAACAAGTGATAGGATCACAAAACTAGTGATAGGACAAGGGGTAATGGCTTTAAATGGAAGTAGGTTTAGGCTAGATCTTAGGAAGAAATTATTTCCTGCCCCATCCCTGGAAGTATTCAAGTGTTCAAGGCCAGGCTGGATGAGGCTCTGAGCAACCTGGTGTAATGGAAGGTGTCCCTGCCCATGGCAGAGGGTTGGAACTCGATGGTCTTTAGGGTCCCTTCCAGCCCAAACCATTCTGTGATGCACAAGGCGCTGGCTTAACACCCACTGACCGATGCCTGGCCAGACCCTGGGAGGTGACTGCCATACCCAGCCAGCTTTATGCATCTCCTCTACAACCTTTCCATGTATTTCAATCCTGTTTTGGCTATTTGTGAATTAGCCAGAAGCTGCAATTACCAGAATTCCTGAACAAATGGAATCAGCTTGTTTACCCTGTCTAGGCTACCTTAGTTTCCTGATAAATTTTTGTGATCCAGGCCTCATCCGTTCCTTGGCTCTAGGCTCACTGACAAAATACAGCACCTCACTGTCGGCTTAAAATAAATATTACAATCCCTATTACTAAGTGCAGCTTTTACCACACAAGGTATTTCTCCCACATTTGTTGCTGCAGGTATTTTTTAGCAGCCTGAACATTACCCCCGATCTTCAGTTTCTGTCTGTAGAGGCATCTCCTGCTTAGGGTCTGCTGTTCAGCAACCCTTGATATCTGATAGAGCCATAGCCAATACACGTTTTGATACCCAAAACTTGCCATTGGATAATAAAATCAGCAAGTCTCCTATGAAATGCCCGTCCCTGAGATACAGTCCCTGAGACAGCTGAGTATAAGCTGCTCTCACAAGGAGGCACAAGAATACCTGTGGAAAAATGCTCTAAATGACCTGTTCACAGAGGGAGCTTTTGCTAAATCCCCATTAAAATTAGCTTAAGCCTGAAAGCATGTAATTTTAATCTTCTCAAAGTCCTGCCATCTCCTTTTAATATTTATAAATGGGTAACAGGAATACTCAATCATTTTTTAATCCAGTTAAACCTAACAATATCTTGTGGTAAAGAGTTCCACAACAGGAGATTCTACTGCAAACTATTTGCTTTTAATCAATTCCAAAATTGCCCATATGAGACCTTTTTTGTTTGCAAAGGTTTTGGCTTAAAGATGAACTTGGAGCAAAGTCTGACGTGTGAAAAAAAATGAGCAAGTTGAGTTCTGGATCAAGATCTGGAACACTGCGGCTACTCTTTTTTGCATCAACATTTGGTCTTTTTGAATGCTTATTTCAGCTCATGTTTTCACTCTCTCTTAGCTCATTCATCACCAAGAAAAATCTTTCAAGGTTAAAAAAAAAGAAAAAGGCATGGGGGAAATGATAGAAGGGAACTTGCATCTGGGCAAGAGAGGAGAGGGGTTAAAAGGCATCTACAACATCTCTCTGTGAAAAGGAAAAGTCAAACAGAAGAATATATCTTATTTTGTCTGTTTATACCTGTCTTGTTCCTCAGGGTGTTGTTACCTTGCAGTGCTGTCACCTCTGTGCTACAGAAGGAATAGCTAACTACAGTTAATGTGCTAAATCCAGCCAAAGTGGGTGAAAGAAGCTGCATTTTCAATAGTGTCAAGAGGCTTTGGGAAAAACTACTTTATTTCAGTAAGTCTCGTATCAGGCTGCAGAAGGGAGGCAGAGCAGTAGAGGCAGTGCATCCTTTTATTGTGGCAGTGCTGAACATAATCCTGCAGAGGAAGAACAGTGTGAACAAAGACCACTAAGGCAGAGACAGCAATGGGTGCCCTTTTCCTTAGGCCATGGTTATGCCTAATTCAAGGTTAGACTTACATTAATGCCAAATATGCTTTTAAGATTTATAGAATACAAAGAACTCAATTTGAAGCTGAAGTGCTTGCACTGCTGTGGAAATTAGTTCTGTGTTCAGACAGTATTTCAGTGGGGACATACTTGAGTGTATACATGGGTGTGATACCTTTCTTGATGGTACTGCATTGTGGCATGCTTGTATTTGAATGCATATATTTAATTTTCAAATGTACATCTAAGTCTCTGCTTGTGGTTCTGTGTATCCATGTTTCTCAGAGTCCACATTTTGATTGACCCTTCAGGTAACTTTTCAAGTCCATAGAATATGTTCCCTAAATAGGGAGTTAATTGAGCTTGCTTGCTTGAGTTCCTGACCAAAACATTCCAATGTGTAGAGGTCTGGAGGAAAGGTGGGTGTGTATAGGTAGATGTACAAAATATGCATGTGTGTGTATGAGTAGTGTAAATTCCTTAGGTATCCTATAATGCCATCCCTATTGAAAATGAAGTCATGACATAGTTACTGGATGGTTGTACGAAGTCTAGTTCTTCATATATGAGAGGATGATAGAAACTTTCTGCCGCATAAGTGACAGTTGTGGGTGTAAATCCTGACTTTTAAGCTTAGGTTTTGTTTTGCCTAAGTTTGCGTATTATGCTGATACCTCTTGTATAAGTGTCTTATAGTTCAAGCACCGTAACTGCCTTTGTGTGCACGTTGTCTTCTCTTTTCTTATGGAGCAACATGCTGGACATGGAGTATCATGATATAGGTTTAAATAAGCAGGTTTAATGGTAGGCACTTGTACCTGGAACACAGGGTGGTGAGAACTCAGTAATTATTGGATGTCTGCAGGCTGTTTTGGGATAACATGGGATGTTTTGGTTGATTTAAGTCAACCTGGGAGCAGTAGCTAAAAATTGTAAGGTGCTTTAGCCTTGCAGAATAGGTGGAACAGCGACTGCAGCTGACAGTAAAAAAATCTGTCAATCAAAATGATTGGAACACTGTGAGTGATTCCCCTCAAATTATGCAAAATAGAAAAAGAGAGTTAAAGCTACATAAACTACCACCACTTAAAGAGAAATTGCCAGTTATCAGAGGATGTCCCTGTGTGTGTTTTGAACAAGTGTCATCAACAACCAAGCACAAAGACTTCCAGTCCTTCACACCTGGTGCACTTTGTACAAACACACAGCCATTTCCCAAGAAAGAGTCCTGTGTCTAATTCCCTGCAACCTCACATTGGTTCAGTGTTCGAGTGTTTTTGCAAATCTCTCCTTGCTCCCTCCGTACTGATTTCATTCATTTTATGATTCCAAGGGCTACCCTTCTGTTTTGCTTTTGTCTTTCTTTATCAAACCATATTAATTTTTACCATTTTAATCCTATCACTGATTAACTCTTTTTCTCAAAAAGCATTCAGGCATAATGTAGTATGGTATAGTGGTGTCACATCTGCATTTTCCTGGAGCATATATCCTATTTTATTTTATTTTATTTTAAATAGCCAGACTACTCCATTATATGATGAGAGAGTTTTGCATTTTTCTGTATTTTACATAGTCAAGGAATATAAAACCAAAAGAAAAATAATGTGTTTTGCTTTAGTCCTGTGTTTTCCCCACTTTACAGTTATTTCTGTAAATAAACAGTGAAATAATAGTAGTCCTGTACCCTTGAAAGAATCCAGATTAGGAAAGAGCAAAGCACCAAAACAGTTGTTCAGACCTTTCAAGACAAGTTTACTTAACTCTAACGTAAGCAGAATAAGTGACTGTGATGGGTAAATTGAGAAGTTGGTAGATAGATTGCACTATGAGAGGAAGAGGTGGAAGCAATTTTAAATTGGTACCCCTGAGTTCTGGAAATTACTTACTCGATTATGTTCTATTGCTGGTTTTGGCACAAACGGTTTATTAAACACTATAAAGTGCAAAGGCTTCTGCCATTTCCCAGGTGCTTTCCAACTCAGGGTTTGTATTGAAATTTGCTCATTGATTTCCAGGGTCAAATATAAATACCCTCTGGGCTATCTGCAATGTATCTTTGAATTTTAATGTTGAGTTAATAGAACCTATTTTAAGGTTTACAGCAGATTTCATATTTGGCTTGTTCCCAGTTCCAGGTTTTTAAAGGACTAGCATAAGCAACAGCCATCGTATCTGTCAAGAGCTGAATGAAGAGAACCTGTATATATATGTATATATCTATGTATTTTGTATTTTCTATTTCTTCTTGTGTCACAAGAAAATTTGCAACGGATCCAGTTTTTGAATCCTGTTTCCAAAAAGTTATACTTAGGATTAGATGGATTGGTCCCTGTTCACCACCTCTCCACCCCTCCCTTCACAGTTTGCAGACCCAGAAAATCGCATTTGAAGTTAACTTCATCTTGCTGTCAGCCAGATAACAACAACCCTTCTGACAGAGAATACAAGAAGCTCTTCTCCCTTCAGTATAGGAGGGGGGATGTATGGACTTCTAAAGGGGGACAGCTGTTGCTCAGGAGTGTGGAAGAATTTCCCTGTGATACAGGATGGGTCTCTTCCCCTTAAACTATTGATTGCTTTGTTTGCTTGCTTTGAATGCCAAAAGGGAGAACACAGAACTGATGCAGAATTGCAGAGGTTTTAGCACAAGACACTGCAAATGTAATAAGTCACAATCTTGAGCATTTTCTTGCTGTTTCTCCAGGAAAACCCATAAGCTACATCTAATTAGCGACATTGACCGTGGTTCTGCAGCACCACCTAAAAGCTTTCAGGTGACTACTGAAAAATAGAAGACTGGAATGTTTGGGCTTTCACTTTGAGAAGTAGTTTTTCTTGAAACAAATAACATTCCTAAGTATTTGAATCTTCAATTTCCATTTTACTTTCTTCTGTGTAGCCCTGACTCTGTGTGACTTCAAATATCTGCTCTGCAGCCTTTTGTTGCATATGCCTCCAACATAGTTGGCATGAAGAGAGTTTTTAAAAGCTGACTTTAATTTACTGGTGCTGCATTGCCCGGATCAATATTATTGCATTTGGAAAGTCTGTCCTGCCATTAGATTTACCAACCAGAAAATGGAGACCACTAAAAGGCTTGACTTCAATTCACATTTCTAATAAATTTTCTACAAATGTGGATTATGATGCAGCATTTTTTTGTTCCTTTGAAATACTAAGGAGATTCTCCAGTATTTCACAAGGACTGCTTTATCACTGTCACATATGATCCTTCAGGGTGGGATTAAGTAATTATGTGTATCTTGCAGTGATTTAAAGCTAATGCTTTCCACTTTACTCAGGAAAAGAGATGTAAGAGGTGTCATGGGACTGCCCAGGACTGAAGCAATCAGAACCTGGCCTATAACATCTGTTTCTAAAGTTTGTTTTCTTCTCTTTGTATACTTAATTTTCTGAATACCATTAGCCAGTAAACGTGTTAAGAAAATGGCCATCCCCTATTTATATGTTTAAATTTGTCACTTCGGTCACAGGGAGTACATTCCCTGGCTGGTACTCAATATTAATGGTTGAATTAAAACAAGCAGTTGCCAAAAAACACATCTGAGAACTGCCTCTAATTTTCCTTTCCATTAATCCAGGATAACTACTTCTACTTTCCTTCTTTACCTGCATTCTCAGGTCATGCTCCCCTTTGGCATGTCCTCTTTTTGTTGATTTCCTTCAGCTGTAAAATCACTCAGCTTCATTCACAAAGAGGAGGACTGAGAGGAGAAAGTTATGGAAGTTTGATACTTGTGTTACCATACTGGTAACTCTGATCACTCTTCACTCTGATGAACAAGCAGATTGTGCTGCCAATCTGCTTTGTGTAACAAAGTGATGGAGTCATATTTCTCCCCCTAAAAATACATTTTTGTTTTGATGCTACCCTATTGAACAAATATTTTAGAGTTACATGAAACCTTTTCATTATAATTTTATATATTCATCTCGAAATAAGGAGAAATTGTTTTTTGTGCTGGTAGCTAACAATTTGCTGTGCTTAATGTTCTTGTATTTGCAGTGAGTACCTGGAGTCCTCTTCTTTCCTTTTATTGGCTTCTAAGTATGTTGGGGTGGGTTTTTTGGGGGAGAAGGGAGATAATACTTAATGATCAATTTCTAAGCACCAAAGCATGACTGTGAAATGCTAACTTCTATTGCATATTCCCCATTTGCAGAACTGAAAGGAATCAGCAAGATGTAAAAAGCAAATCTTGGTTGCGTTCAAATCCAGTGGCCATCTATCTGATACTGCCTTTAAATTTATATCCTGGATTTTCCCAATAGATCTGTAAATGTCTATATACATTCTGCAAACAGAAATACATAGCTCTAAGGTTAAAGGAATATCATTTTTAATTATGCCCTTTAGAGCATTTATCATTTCTTTCCAAGAGTTACTGGACTCCAGGCATTCATATGCCATATGGATATATATTCCCTTCATTATGAAAATTCCAATATAAATTCCACCATCTTCTTTTCTTTGGATCATTTGGCCTGAAAGTTTTAGATACCCTGTCCAATACTAAGTTGCATATCAGTAAAATGGCTTGCAAATTCTCTCAATGCTTGAATGGGGTAATTCTCTGCTTTCCACTTAAATTGGTATGTCCTTTAATTTTTATTAAGTTTATTAATTATTCCAGTGAAATAAAAATGGGATGTTAATCTCATCAAAATGATTAATCATTAATTTTTGGTTGGTTTGGGGTGGGGTTTTTTGCTTCTTTGCTTGTTTATGTTTTGTTGTTTTTTGTTTACCTGGAATTCCAAGTTACAAAAGTTCAACAAAAACAAACTTCATCTGGCTCAGAAAAAAATGGTGCTGGGGCCTTGAGAGGTTCCTTTCTTTGCACTCAGTGTTTTGCTACCTGTCCCAGTGATTCATCTGTTGCAGTGACTGATAGAAGGGATAAATTACAGGTTCTTTAGCTCTGTCTTTGGCAGACACAAATATAGAACTTTTATTTCTGTCTAGAAGAGGTGCTGGGAAAAACTGTGTCATTCATGTTAAATACTTCGTTTTGATTAGGAAGGTGCTCAGTGTAGTAGCAAAAAGACTGACTTTGGCTTCTTAGCCTCTGGTTCTTAGGATGGTTATGCAAAATACAAGCTCTGCTACAGACTCCTCTTGGTTCACGCCCCAGTTCTGCATCTAAATGGCTTTATAGAATGTGATCAGAACTTGAGTGATGGAACACATCTCCTAGAGGGATAATTGAGAAGATAATTTATCAGTTTCCCTGTTCGTTATTTAGCCTCCCTGTGTAATCAGCATCTCTTTCTGAGATGTGTGTGAACAGTGAGTGCTTAGCTCATTTCAAAATTATGTTAGTTATGCAGCCAGGTCCTGGGAGGCCTGGGGCCACCCAGACTTAAATGTAGCCATGTGAGCGAAATGAGTGCTCAGGTCCTCTTGCTCCTGGGGTTCCTCTGGAGAACAACTGTCTTCCCCAACAAATCACCTCATATCAGCTGATTTGCGACACCTGATGTTTGCATATTCTTACCTGCTGTTTATAATTCAGGACTTTCCACTCAATGTTCTTCCTTGGAGTGCTGTAACACAGAGTACTGACCTTGGTGTACATTTGATTGGTACAAGAAGCTCAGGGAGCTCCTCTGTCAGATATAAATTCTACCTGAACACTAGAAAAAGTGATTAAACACTGAACTCTTCTTTGCCTGTAGATGTCTATGTGTTTCATGCTTGATACTCCTTTCGTTTGGTCCTGATGAATTGGGTTTTGTCTTTTTTTTTATTGTCCTTTTTGTTCATTTGTTCGTCAGGATGGTCAGGGGTTTTTATGTCTGGTGGATAATTTTGTGTCTGGAGGACATAACATTCATTTAACTTCACTGTAAATTTCAATTATAGGAACATCTTGATCTTTTTTAACACAAACCACTTCTCCCCTTCGAATGGTGTTGTGAGTTGTTTAAATGTGCATGTTATTGATCCACCAATAAAGGGTTGTGGTTTTGTCCAGTAAAGAGAATCTCTGTCAGCAGAAGTTGTAGAGGTTTAGAGTAAGTAATGGCTTCTGACTTTTGCCTTTTAAGACCTAAAACTCACTGACGGTCAGGATGACAACCACTCACTCCTAGGCTGGACAGCAAGTACTAGTTTTATTTTCTTTTACTTCTCAGTCTCTAGTAGCTTCTACCTATTCTTTTTCTTCAACTTTTACAACAAGTTATCAAGATCCCCATTCTAAGTCATTGCAGGAAGGGCACGCTGATTGAGAATTTGATAAATTACTTCTTGTAATATGATTTAACTTTCCAAGTATTCTTCGTTCCTGCAGTGTTTTTCTCCTCACTTGCTCCATATGTTCACTTTCTGTCATCACCATCTGTAAGAAATATTTTTGGATCTTGACTCCAAGGTATGTCCAGTTACAACCAGTGTCTTCTAGGCGGCGAACTTTAAAAAGTACAGCCTTGATTTTTACTTTTCCTTTGCCAGTCGTGCTGTTCACTTACCTGTGTGACTCAGTAGTTGAATATTACACTGTTTACTGTTTCTGGAATAAATTTTGCATATAGAGGAGTATTTTTCTGTGGGAAAATTATAAGGAAAGGGAATAATGGCACACAATAGAAAGAGGCTGCCTGTGAGAATGATAAAAAAGGGACTGAAAAATATAAGGATGAAATAAAACAAAGCTATTTGAAAAGTGTTGGACTAAAAAGAGGTGGTTGTAAGGAAAAGAAAAATTGGTTTTAATTTTTAGATGCTCATGGAATAAAAGTCATCTCTCCAGTGGAATTTTCTGATTTCTGAAGACTTACAGCAGTTACTTGGTGTTCCACTGTGGTTTTGTCATTATTGGGTTCTTAGTTAATCTTAAAACCAAAAGTCTCTATGTTTATTTCTTTTTTTCTCACAATATTCTGTAAATCCTTCCCCTGAAGTGATTATAGGAAAAAGTTATTACTTTTTTTTTTTTTTTTGGCAAATTAAAAAAAGTTAAATCTTTGTTTTGTCGTAGCACTGCCATGGGTGAGTGGTTAACCACTGACTCTGCAGTATCTCTTGCCTAAGGTAAACTTAGGGGTATTTTCTAAATCCCAGCCTAAAGATTCTTGTCTCTCTTACTTTTATATAGTTCCCATCAGTTCAAATGCTATTAGCCTGTGTATGTTCTGGTTGTGAGCACAATTCTGAGCAAGAAAACATGAAGTAGTTGTAAAATTCAAGTATGATACCTGTTGAGTTTTATTATACAAGCTGTCCAGCTGATTTGGATCACAACAAGACATGAAAAAACATGTTAGATCTTTGGAAATCAAAGAAATGCACCAGTACTGTCTCTTCAGTGGAGAGAAGGTGTTCTCTACTCATCATCTATCCTCTAGTGGCTGCCACACACATGGCTAGGGACACTGATCTGCAGGCATTTATGTATCTACATAAAAAAGTTGAAAATCTTCCAGTGAATTGCACTTTTTTTTTTTCTCCAAAAAACTGGGAAGCTGGAGTAAATGGCAAGATTATTCAGATGAAGGAAAAAAGAGATATTAAATATTGGAATAAAAAGCTGGTTTGAAATGCAGATATTTGCTCAGACTGAAGAGTCTTCTGTAGCTGATTTGGACCAGAGACTATATATTCAATTTTGAAAATTCAATGAGCATCCTTATCACTAAGCTGTTGAGTGCTCTGAAATATAGGCCATAAATGGAACAAGTGTAAATGCTCCTTCAGACAGCTTCAGACAAATAGCTGAATTAGATGCCTTTCTTCTTGTTTTGACAAGAAATCTCACTCTCAGATACTCCCCATCTCTGCTGTTAAGGATATTCTGTGCATGCCATAAAGGATTTGCTGGTGTTCCAGTGGTTACAGCACTCACCTGGGGCAGGGCTGCCTGGTTCAGTCCTCTGCACTGCATGAGGCTGAGATCGGGTATTAATGTGTCCCCCACTTTGTGGTGAATGCTTTAAGTGCCTCCTCTAAAACAGGCATTTATTTCAACCTTAGAAGACCTTAAATGTCTCTCTCTGCAGACTATGAAAATGTTCACAGTCTAGGAAAATCATTTATCACCCTTCTAGGCAGCTGAACAATCTGCCTCTGCATTCTGACCTGAAAAATATGATCTGAAGAGTTGCTGTGGGTTGGAGTTTCCAAGCACAGTCAGCATGGCTAATCCAAATTCCTTAACCTTTCAGTTTCAGAATTTACTGGTCTTCCTCTGGCAGGAGTCCAGTTAACCCTGCCCCTTTGGGATTTACACCGTTAATAGAATTAATTCAGCTGTGCACAGTCAGTGCCACAGGTGCTGTCTTGTTTACCCTAACTGAACCTAGAACACAAAGATTCAAAGGAGTGAGCTCTTGTGCCAGAAAGGGCAAATATTTACTGTTGAATTCATATCCTTTTATAAGAGAAGTTTTCCTGAAGTAGGATTGAAACAGGAAAGGATTGTCAGGTTGGCAAGAAGCAGACAACCAAATAGCAAGTCCATTCTTTGAGTTGCTAGTGCAGAGTTTGATTTTGTTCTGCAGTACTGAATATGTCAAGTGGCAGGCTTTCTGCAGCTTCCATTAGCTGGTTTTAAATGGTGTCATTAGCAGAAGAGGAGGTCAGGGGAAAAAACACAAGTGAAAGCTATCTTAGCTCAAAGCTCCAGATAAAAGCATGTTACAGATGAGAAACTATATATAGTGTCCCCAGATAACTGAGCAGAGAAGTGAGCCAGAACGGAGGGAAGCATCCTCGTTGTTAAGTCAATTTCTGTTTCAGTAACCAAATCTTTCTCCATCTCTTTGTATAATGGCTAAGTTTACTCCCACTGTAAAATTTCAGAAGGTTGATAACCCAGATTTTTCTGAGCGTAATCGAGTCTCTTAATTCTGTAAAGAATTACAACATTGTTTTAATTAAAGCAAAGAAGCAAAGACTAGAGGAAGAAAAAATTGTTGGTTTTTAAGGAACTTCCAAAGCTGTGTGGCGTTTTCTGCCAATGCTCATGTTGTTAAACAGCCTGTGGTACTGGATGGTTGGAACTCTCCATAGAGGTGTGATGGTTCTGATGGAAGCCTGCCTAGATGACCTCATCATACTGGAACAACCCATTTTGCAGTTGTGGTGGCACTCACCAGCGATTCAGCTGCAAATCTGTCAAGAGTTAAGTGCAAAGACAGATAAATTCCACACTGAATGAATCAGAAGGATTTGGAGCCCACAACATTTGTGTAAATACAGTCCTATATGAAAATATTTTAAGGTAAAGGAATATTTTAAGATCCTGATTAAATCTTCAGACTATTAAGATGATGTATGTTGAAATAAATACTTAAAGAAATTTATTTCTTCAGACATGTACTCAAGTATTGTGTAATAGCCAAAGTCGGATTGTTCAAGACATAATGAAACTTTCTTGTGCCAAAATTAATAGTAACTAAGTTGAAAAAGTAAGTTATGCTAACAAATTTCTTTTCATTTTATACATGGGAAATGAGTCAGAGATTAAATCCCCAGAATTATGCAGGAATAGCATTGGTGTTTGTTGAACTGAAATGTGAAAGCACCAACTCTGAAGGAGGATCATCCTTGGCTCAATATCTTTCTAAATTAGAAGGTGGTAAGAGACAGTGCTCCCATTCCATGCTTCTGTGTTCAGTGTATTTCTCAGAGAGGAAAAATCCATGTTTCACACATTTGCAAGGCAGCAGATTGAAAAAAATTATTTCACATTAGTCTTTCCTGTAGAGTTTCGAAAAGCATTCAGTGTTGATCTCAATTTACTATATTTATTTCAAAACAAAAACTTAGTACAAACTGACATACTTTCTTTGCATCCCTCTTTGAAAATAACTGATAATATTCAGAATGCTTGAGGCTTCTGTTAAATGAACTCTTCAACACTGATACCCAATATTTTCAGTTCTGCTGAGAATTTTTTGGAGAATGGCCAGGGAAAGAAGTGTAATTTATAAGGTTGCTGGCATGCATGTCCTAGTCAAACAATTTGTAACAAAAACGCGCAGTCTGAGAGAACCTCAAGTTTTGCCCATCATGTATAGTCAGATGACATGCTTTAGCCTTCTCAGTTTTAGATACAATGAGGAAAATCAAATATCCTCTATTTCAGGAGTAAGGGTGAAAGATTTTCAGCATGATCCTTTTAATCTGTTGATAGGTGTTGAGATATGAAATTTAAGAATGAAAGTTTCATGAACTAAAAATCAGAAACAATTGTGTAGTAAATATATATTTGAGAAGATCTGAAATACCTATTTCTTCTCTAGGGCCACTGGAATTCTTTCCAGTGAGAGACGGTAACCTAAAGAAAAACTGATTTTGATTACAGAACTTTACTTGAAGATACCAGAATTTAATACATGAAATGTAGAATAGGAGCTGAAAGGGTTCATTTATGAATGCACTTTGGAAATAGCTCCATCAAAATGCTTTTCAGGAATTTTGGGAGGGAAGTAAGAGTTAGCCATATTCCAGTTGAAGTAATTCAGTGAGTGAGTTATTTACTGACAAAAGAGGAAAGAATGAAATAAAAAAAGGATGGAAACTACCTTGTTAATGGGATGGATTGGAATCTGAAAGTACCAGTCTTCATAGGATAGAACAAATATAACCTAAAGCCAACAGGGACCTAAAATAAAAGTGCTTTCAAACTTGTCATGTTACTCAGTTGAAATCCAGCAAAATCAGGCTTTTAATGATAGGATAAGAAGTAAATATTAATACATGTTTTCCAGATCAAAACATTTTAAACCAGAAGATCAGTAGACAACTAAGTCACAGCTGCTTTTTAAATCAATCTAAGTCCAATTAAGTTTGCCTGGATTAGTTCGGGAAAAGGGAGGGAAAAAGAAATCCCTACTGATGTACTTCTAAGCAAATGCAAATACGGTGCTTTCTTGTTTAGTGTTTTTAAATCCAAAAAGGTTTTTTCAGATAATCGCTTAATTTCTGGTGTGTCTCAGAGTTGTTGGTTTGCATTCTATATTAGATTTTTAGTACTGGTTTTGTCAGTTGTGTGTGTGGATGCGCTGTCTGCTTGTGTGCCCAGGTTCCTTCTCCTTGTCCATCATTCCTAAGCTGATTGGCTTATTTCTGCCAGTGGTGGGAGAGTGGGAATTTAAAAAAAAAAAAAAAAGGTAAGGAAAATAATTTATATTTGGCATTTTAAATTTTTTTCTTAAGAGAGTAAATAGTAGGAATCACTCAAGATCTCTATTACAGTACTTGAGCCTTTTCCCTGTGTATTACTACAGAACCTGCACTGGGGAGGGAAGGGGAGTGAGGAAGATTTGGGTAGAGATATGGTGATTATCAATGGCAAACAGAATTTCTCTCTGGTCTTGCACAAGGATAATTCACTAGGGACTCATTCACAGACAAAGGAGGAAAAGCTCAGTCATGGTCACAGTTTGTGAAACTTTCTTCTGTGGTGACATGAAGTGGAAGTGCTGTGTCCTCAGCACGTGGGGTTCAGTTCAAGGGGTGCTACAATACATGACTTAAAATATTTTCCTGTTGTTCATTTGAGACTCACCTTCCGCCTGAATCATGCTGGGCAGTGATTAATCACGTATTTTCCCAGTGATTTTCATGTGTATCACTGCAACGTAGCTGTGCATGGGGCAAGAATCCTAATTCTTAACAAGCAATATATGGGGAGGTGACCTAGAAAGAGAGATAGGAGGAAGAGAAGGATTTTCTCATTTTAGAGAAAATGTTCAGTTTATCCTTACTATTTTTATACCTGCTTATGTAAATAGGAAATGTCTATTAAGATAGCAGAGACAAGAATTTAAAGCTGTGATAAATAATACGGGTGAAAGAAAGCCCTGCTGTTTAAGGTTGGCATGTGGCTTTCTTGCTGTGCATGCAAAGCTCTGCCATCTGATGTATCTTTTGAAGTCCTATCTGTAATAATCTGTTCCACTAGAGTTATCACAAAAAAAAGGCCAAAAAAAAAAAAAAAAGCCCCAAACCCACAGAAAATCAAGTCAACACCTCTTTCTCTATTTCTTTGCACTGGAGCAAATTAGTAGAAGAATTTGCCATGTAGATTTTGGTGGTGGAGTGATTAAAAGAGCAAGGATTCTCTTTTTTTGGATATGAGGAGACACAAAAAGTGAATGGGATGTTTTAATTATTCTCATCATAAACATCTTCCTGTAAAAGTTAGAGGGCTGTTGGATAGAAAATTTGTATTTGCTGAGGATTTTAGCAGTGCAGGGAATTTTCTCGTTGCGTTGGTCCAACTTGAGATGTAAAGCTTCTGAAAATGCTGGAAGCATGAAAATGAACCCATATTTATTAGTTTTGGTGTTCCAGTTTTATTGGGACAAGAACAGGGAATTTGTAGAAAAATGAAATTATGCAGAAACTGCTTGCTTATTGACACAAAAGTCTATATATTTCAATAATGAAAAAAATATTAAATAATAAATAAAAAACCAATTCTGTAGCAAAATTTTCACACTAGCATGTTGAACGTAGTGCTGGGTATTTTTATGAAATAAGCATAAATTCTTTCCATTTTACTTTTGGCCAATTGCCCAGCATTGAAGATAAAACTTTCTTTGTACTGCAGCTAAATAATGTGGAATTTGGGGTTGCCTTCCTGAAGGAACAGGACATGCCTATTTCCTTCCTTTGCAATAGTCACTTCTGGATTCTACCTATTTTAACCAAATTTAGTAGAGGTGTTCAAGACAAGATGTTCCTAATGGACTCTATGTAACTGGGCAACCATGTGGCAGAGAGAGACCATATTCATGGCCTTCACTTCACTGCAAGAACTGTCTAAAATTATCAAAAAACTTTATTAGAAATCAGGAAATATGGTAGTGGAAAAGAAATGACTGTCCTAATAATGAGAAAATACTAAATTAGAGTTTACAGTCTATTAATCATATGAAAATCCATTGCTGGAATACAAAGTCAGGAAAACAAGTTTCACAAATACACCTTGATATTAATATCTTTGAAAGAATGGAAAAGATAATGAAAATAGCACCAACTTTGATGGTTTAAAAAGGAGGTTGTTACATGGAGCCAAGAAGTGATATGCAGGAGATTAAATGTTATAAAGTAGGTGCTGAAGAAAGATGTATGTTTAGCAGAAAAGAGAACGTTGAAATTTGTGTGATATTTGGATACCTACCTCAGCATCATGTTTCAGCCAAAAATTGCTGCTTCACATGAAGCAGAGGAATCAAGCTCTCATATTTAGTGCTCCCTGCTTGCAGCTGTATTTTAAATCAAATTCTTCCAGAGAACAGAGTGGTTTCTGCGTTTGCAGCAATCCTCACCAAACCTTTTGTTCAAAACCTTGCACAATCCCTGCTGGAGTCTTTGTAAGCTTCCAGCATCTACAGCCTTCTTTGGAAAGGATTCCCCAGCTCAGGTGAATGCACAAAAGGCAGCCTTCTGTCTTGTTTTTCCTCCTTTCCCATTAACCTGGATCAGTCTATCTCTGGTCATTAGCTCTTCTGTGGAAGGAGGCAACATCAGTCTTTTCCCTACTCATCTTCTCCTTGACACTCACGATTTTATACCTTTTTATCATTTCATGGCTCAGCTATCTTTTTGCAATATGACACAGTGTAATAATGACACCACACCTCTGACACATCTTCACTAAGATTCTTTGTCCTTACTTGAAACTGTGTGGGGCAGGAAGGGACAGGAGATATTTTTGTCCTCCAAAGGTACATTTACTACCAATGTAGTAATTCTGGCTTTAAAAAAGACCCCCCCAAAAAAACCCAGTTGGTTGGATGCTGTCAAAATATTTTGCTTAATCTTCTAATATTGCATTAAATGGCTAAGTTGTATCTCATTCTGTAGCAGAAAGCTGGGAATAGAATCCAAATGGATTTAAACAGTAAGATCTGAAAATTACTTCTTCTAGCCTGAGGTATCAGAGGAAAAATAAAATGAACTTCTATTTTGAAACTGAAAGAGCCAAAACTTGGGTTTATTATGTTGTTTAGGGGATCTTGTTTTTAAATTTGCAAGGCAACTTCTGTCCAGCTAAACAATCTTACTTTGTGGAAGTGGGCATGAAGAAGTCTGACAAATACACCGGTGTATTGCATGTGTACATGCACAGTCACTTTGAGAAGTGACAGGAGAAAGCATAAAAATAACCAGTGAGAAAAGCCAAAGCACAAAAGGAGACACAGTCACCAAGGGACATTGAGGATTACAAGTAGGTTAGTGCTAATAAAGAGGTTAGTAAAGTATCCAGCTAATATGCAGAAGAGGGGCAAAAATAGCACATTGATATGCTGGTGTGGCTAAAGCATTTTCACCTTTTTTTCCTAAGTTTAGGGGCAAAATACCCCAAGCCACAATTGGGCTGTTATATAGAGCTAGCCACTGAGAAACACACAAGCTCTCAGCACAGAATACATTAACAGTTTCTAATTATAATTTAGAGGCTTTTAAACATCTACACCCAATAAACTTCATTCTGAGTACTTAAGAGGTGCCAATGATCTCTAAAAGTAGTTTGGGGAATAAATGAGGTACCAGAGGATTGGCAAAGAGAATTTGCTTTTGATCTTTAAAAATAGTTGGGGAGGGAATCTTGGGAGTTGTGGGTTGATTAGCTTCAGGTTACTTCTAAAAAAAAAAAAAAAGAAAGGTAGAAAAATAAGTTACCATTACGATGAAAACAAGGAGGTGAATAATTGTTATGGATTTGGGTCAATTGATCCAGTTTCCCTCTACAATGCATTAATAAGTGCTGTAGGCAAAGGAGAGTGTCAAAACTGCAGTTCTCTTTGCAGGAGTTTTCACCTTTTAGTAAGTAACGATAACAATTTTAGTAAATCTTTTCACCTGACATTCTCATAAGCAGCCCAGGGATCCACAGTCTAAATGTAATTTGAAATATACCAAGATGGATACAAAACTGTCTTGAAAAACATATGGAGAGTAGTTCCCAGAGATTTATTACCAAAACAGAAGAATGTATTAAGAGAAGTTTCTTGGCGTTCTTGGATTTGAGAGCAGTCAATACTGCAGTCAGTTTTTAGATGACAGATCATAGCCTGTGGTCATTAGATTTTCAGGGCTGCAGGTACACTGAAAGAGAGAGCAAAAGTTCAAATGAATTTTGCCAATTTTAAAATACAGTCTGAAAATGTTTTAAGTATGTTACTAACTACAGAAAAATGCAATGTTTTACTCTGACACACAAATAATGTGTCAAAAACGGGCCAGCAACCCTGCACCACTTAATCTTGTGTGCCAACATTATGGTTTGGCATGTAGCATTTCAAGAAGGACAGAGAACACTTGAGTCTGGGGAAGAATAAGGGTCTGGAAACTACTAATTATGAGGAGTGACAGAATGACCTGAGCATGTTGTAACTAAAATGTGATAGAGAATATGAAATCTTCAGTAGTACAGAAAAGGTGATTATGAGATGATTACTCAACTTTTCTTTTTTGTGCAATGAATAACTAAGCTGCAGACCTTTCAAAGGATGTTTTGCAAACCAAAAACACTATCAGGTTGGAAAAATGTAAAAATCTTGAAATTAATGTCATGTATCTCTGGACTGCAGTTGCTGAAATTTTGGAGATTTTACAAGGGAGGTCTCTCTTTCCATACCAGATTTTACAGGATTTTTCTAACCCGTGTGTTGCTGACTGCTATTGGAAGGAAAAATATTATGGTACTTGGCTGTTTAGTCTGACACACTCTGGTATTCTGGGTGTTTCTCTGCTCTAAAAACACAGTTAGTGGGGTGGGGTGGGGTGCAGTAAGTGCAGTACCTTCTGTATGTGGACATCTAGAAGAAGAATGTTTTCCCTACTCATCAGGTTTTGCTTGCAAAGCAGTGACTTCAGTTGGTGGTTAGGAAAACTCCTATTAGGCAATTGCAGGGAGAAGAAGCACTAAAATGAAAGGCTTTTATAATGACCTGCTAGAAAATATGCAGCTTTGCTGCCAACTTTGAAGACTCTTGAGTTAGAAACTAACTGTCATGGAGAATTGCAAGTATAGCTGATGCTGCTCTGGAGGAGGATAAACAGCAAGATTTCTTGGGTGCCTTCAATCCTCTCAGTCTGTGATGAATTTCTCCCTCAGTCTCAGAGAGAGTAGCTCACAGATAGTGTAATCAAAACCTCAAAATTTAAGAGATTTTCATTGAGCTGACAATTGAATGACGACTTGTCAAACCTGTCTCTGACCAGTCTCAGTTGGCAGCAGTACTGGCAAAGAGCTAAGGGCTCAGTTGCCCTTTTGGTACCAAAATGGATATCTGCATTATTCCAAAGTGTGGAGATGTTTGATACGAAGCTGTGTTCAATAATCTTCACCTGAGGATGAGAAATGTTTGGGGCTGAGCTGTTCTATGGTCAGATACTAAGCTGATGTACATCTTTCTGTTTTCCTTGAACTGCAAAAAGAATTAGGAGTTCCGCATTATCTGTATAATGGAGTGATAAAGGTAGTAAGACTCTGCTCATAAACTTGTATTTTCTCCCAAAATGTGCATCACACATGGATGAAATATTTAAAAATTACTCCAATTAAATTTCCTTCCCTTTTTCTGAGGATTCCTTTTCTGCCTATACTTATGTTTCAAGCAAGTCAAAGGCAGACAATAACTAAGGTTGAAGATGGATGTCAATGGTTCACACCTGTGTTAACAATTAGAGTATAAAAATATACACTTTAGTTCATTATGGAATCTCACGGCACAGGAGTGTCAGCAGGAGAATACTTCAGATTAGTTCTGTAGATTCTTAACTGTGCAAATGTGAATTTGCTGTTTGCTTTGAATTTTAATACCCTCGAAAGATTAAATAATATTTCTTCCTTCTGGAAGGCAGAGATTTTATTATATAACCTGCAGAGGAAATAAACATAGAAATACTCACCTAGGGCCTGCTTTAATTCACATGAAAGCTGAGACAAAAGCTTTTGTTGTCTCTGCTAAAAGTTGGCTTATTGCATACACTTTAATAATTTTCTGAGTCAATTAAAGTGGGACTACTGTGATCCCTTGGGGAGCTTGGCATAAAGATGCAGTTCAGGAGAATGCCTTGCTGTTGGATTTCCACTTGTTCTGGTGAGTTTGGCTGTGTGGAACAGCTACTGATGTAGCTTCATGTCAGGTTTTACATCTCTCCTAAATCATGCTTTATCATTTGTTTGGGTTTATTTCAATTTTTGTGGATGTGAATCTTGCCTGCTGCTGGTAATACCAGCATAGACTGGAAGGGTGTAAGGTTTTGTTGCAAGACATCTACAGCTGGATCTGTGATCTTAAAAAAAAAAAAAAAAAAAACAACAAAACAACTTACAACCAACAAAAAAAAAACAAAACAAAACAAGCAAACCCCAAAATTCCACAAAGCCAAACACCCCTACACACACACAAAACAATAAAACCTCACTGTTGTGTGCCTCTTTCTGTAGTGTTTGCAAATATGTAGATTTCTCATGCTTGATTCATCTATATTCATAAAGTTCTGTAATAAACATGTTCACACAACAAATCCAGCACATCCTTCTCTTTCTACCACTACATGTCAGGGGATTCTTAATTAAAAAATGAAAATTACTGAGGAAAACTTTGCAGTGAGACCAATTCTATATGTATCTATATGTTCTCTAGTATCAAACTAGATAATTAGTTTGATATTTGAAGGCTATGGTCAATTCATTACTATAATGTATTAACCAAAGCAGTATATTTCTCACACAGGTTACTCGACAGCAGCTCATAGTCACAGCTCGGGCAATAGTTGCACACATGGTCACTGTGTGATCAGCTTTATGTTCCATCAGACTGCACTGTGCTTCATAGCCTGCTTCATTTAGGATTCAAGTTGTCAATCACATCTCTGCAGCACAGGAATGATCACCAGATACAGTTCCTATTGATGGCCAGAATAATTAGGAGTGACCACTTTACTGTGAACACTGCAAAAAAGTAATGTCTCAAAGAAGTACATCAGTGCACAGCAAACTCAGCAGAAGGTACCGTGATGCTGAATTTAAAATACAGATGTAATCTGTAAAATTATATGACAAGAAAAATACTGGACTACAAAATGTGTAACACTTGAGAGAGCAAATGGCTGGCCTATCTCTGGGTAGAATATTTCATAAATTCCTGAATTTCTCATGCCTTCAAAGAGCTAGACTAAAATATTCCTCTGCTAAAATGAGCTGTCTGTACAATATTGAAAATACTTGGAAAAAGTTTTGCAAAAGCAGAGACTGGCTTTAAAAAAATACCTGCAGTTCTTACCTTTCCTCAAAGATTTGAATTCTTCAGGACACCAAATTTTCATAAGCCTGTGTCTGGTCTGAGAGGGACAAACATGTTTAGGTCACTCATGTGAGCCACTGTGCATTTGAAGGTGCAGGTGGTTTTCTTTTACCAAATTGACCTGGTGCAATACAATGGTGGATTGCACACAGGTGCTCTGCTCCTTTACCTGATCCTGGAAAAAGTCAGTTCTTCATCAGCTGAGGAGAGAGGCCAGGTAGCTTTACATTTAAAGAAAACTAAAGACAAATTAGCAGGATTTTACTTAATGTTCATCTAGCTCACTGCTTCTGACCATGCATTTGTATTGTGGAGTTCCAGTGGCTTGTGTTGGAGCTCTATAAACTAAATAAGAAGGGATAATCTGTTAAAGATCAGTCACCAATGGTCTTTATAAATAGGTTCTCTTAAGAGTAAAGGTTATATAGTCCATGTTTGCTTATGTTCCCACTACTGCTTGCTGAACCATGGAGTTACCATGGAGTTCTTTTTTCATTTGTCCCTGCAATACCCTTCTTCTAAAGGGGAAAAAAAAGTTATCTTTTTACAAACTAGAATGTCAGGCAGAGAGTATTGTCCACATGAGTGGGATATATCTGAGCCTCTTCAGGTGTTACAAGCAGAACAATTCTTCAACAAGGAGCTCCAATCTGTCACTGCTCAGCTGTAGTACAGGATTTGAACCATCCATGTAGAGCAATATGCTCATAGCTGAGCCAGTTCATAGTTTTGCACACTGCTGCAGAGGGTCATGTTGGCATTCACCATGTGACTTGCCAGAAACCTTTAGTACAGGAGAAATTCAAACACAGGTACCTCCAGCTCATCTTTTTTCACCAGACATTAATAAGCAGTAATTTGAGGTGCAAACACCTTATTTTTCTTTTCCGAGGGTTTTGATGAAAGAATGAGCTTTCTGATGGGAATGACTAATGATGGCAGTTTGGAGACAGTTATGTAATTGCTTTTTTTGAAATGCTTTTCACATTGAGTTTTGTGAGCATGGAATTACTATTGATATATTTTTTGCTTAATAAGTAATTTTTCAAGACATTGCCTAAGCAATTAGACAATCAGTTATGCATCTCTTGAGAGCAATAGTAGTATAACTTAATGGAAACCTCCAGGTATGATGCTGAAAATGGACTGCCAACTATTCCTTATTGCTCCTTCAAAATTGCTCAGGGTGGTGGATGCCTTTTTGCTTGCTAACAGAAGGACAAAATTATTTGATCTGGTTTGTTTTTTTTTTTCCTAAGCACAGCTAGTGAACATTCTTATGTAGGAACTTAATGGTTTAGAGACATTATTGTGGCATGTAACCGTGTGCCTGTCTACCTGTTTGATACAGCTCTAACAAATTCTTCCTTGTTTGTATTAAAAATTTTCGTATTTGTAAGTTTCCATCTAAAGCAAAAAGGAAATCGGATATAGCATTTCCTCCCACAATATAAGTTAAGGACAGAAAGTTTGCCTGGTGATGTCCAGTTGGCATTTTGACCTTAAATATTCATGAAAATGGGTACCTGCTTGCCTAGTTCCTGGTCGTGCTCCCATATGTGGGGATGATAAAGTCAGAGAATTGATCATTGTCCAGGGCAGTTAAAAGGAACATTTCCTACAATACCATAGAATCTGGAAAAGATTCATGTGTGCAACTGCTGAATCAGTGGTTTACACCCACTAGCAGTAATTACTATAGATGCTAAAACAGCACTTTGCCAGAATTACTGCTGGCTGGAGAGACAGAACCCTAAATTCATGGTGTTACAAAGGGGTTCTGTTAATCTGTGGGAGTTGTTTCTTGTGAATGATCACCTCCTAAACCCTCTCTAACTCCTCATTGCCTCATTTGAATGAGGAGTTGGACCAGATGCCCTCCAGAGATTCCTTTCAGCCCACACTTGTTCATGCTTTTATGATTTCTAAGTGCATGTGTATGCATAAAGTACTTGGAGACTTTACAAATGTAGATGGATTTCTGGGCTGAAGGAGTTTACAGAAGGAAATGACACCTACAGTATCTTATGTGAGACGATGTGGAGGGGGTTTACTGGTGATGAACAAGTTCAGTAGTGCTTTCTGTCAGAAAGGCACTTGAGAAAATAATTATGGGTGAGGAGCAGGAAAATGCTTGAAGGAGAGGAGGATATGACTTGACAATGCACAAGGCAACTTTCTATTCTAAGGACAGAAGGAATCTCATCACAATTAGAGTAGCTATCTAAAGGTGAAAAGACCTAAGGGAGTTTTCTAGACTCCCTCTTTAATCAATAGATAGACAATATTTTAGAGGACAACTTGTGTGTTAGAACAGGGGTAAGTAGGGATAGTCACTGATAATAAGATTTGTTAGCATCACAGTAATATTTTCAATTACAAACCTTCTTTTTTTGTCCTTAATGGTGGTATCCATGCCAAGTGTTACATTTAATTTAAAATATTTTTTAATAATAACCTGATTTCAGTTTAATTGAATTTAAGAATCCCACTAATTTAAGTTGTAGAAACAAATTATTCAATGACAGATTTGAAGCTGGAAATCGTTGGAAGAATTCTACTCAATAAGCAAGTCTCACATTTATTTTTCTGTTGCTCAGGTAATATTGGGAAGAGATGATAAATTCGTGTCTAGTAGTATATTATGTAAAATAAATGGGAGAATCACAGAGCAGTTGAATTTGAAAGGGACCTTTGGAGGTCATTTGTTGCAAGCCTCCTGCTCAAACAGGGCCACCTGGAACCAGTTGCCCAGGACTGTGCCCAGATGCTTTTTCAACATCCCCAAGGATGGAGACTCCACAGCCTAAGGCGATGAGCCTGGCCCTGCCCCCTTTTCACCCTCCCCTCAGCTATTTAGAGACAGGGATAAGATGGCCCCTGAGCCTTCTGACTTGAGTGCACAGATGCTTCAGTCCCTTCATCCTCTTTGTTGCTCTCCACTGGACTCTCTCCAGTGTGTCCATGTCTCTCTTCTACTGGAGAGCCCAGAACTGGACACAGTACTGTGGTCATGGCCTCATCAGTGTTGAGGGGGAGGGATGATCTCCCTCTGCCTGCTGACAAATGTGTTAAAGAAAATGATACTTGAAGGAAATGGTACTACTGTAATATTTTAGATAATATTTTCAGATTTTATTTATTTGTTAATTAAAAAGTGCAATTTGTTTTTATTCCAGGTTGAATCATTTTGACTTGCACAGCTTTCACTGAAACACATCTGATGATTATCTTGCAACTAAAAAGACTAATAATGGACAAATGATTAAAGCCACAAAGTAATGAATGCTGAGCATTAAAACGTGTATTATGGATACTACCATATGTTTGGAACAGAACTTCCCTCAGAATTCCTATAAATTTCTTCTGGTATTAAAAAGTAAACTGTCTCTCATCTGTAACAATCTGACATGCTCAGATAACAGATGGCTTGGAAGCCCTTACAGGTTCTTCTCCCTCTATAAAGATGTGCTAAAAATGAAGTGTATCATCTATTATTTTTCTGCGCCCTTTTTTATCACTTTCTGACTAAACAGAAAAGTGATGTATTACAGGGCAGTTGCCCACACTGTGACATTTCAGATGTGATTATCAAAATGCAGCACACTGGGGGTTGAGGTTTCTCAAATGAATGTGACAGGAGTCAGCATTTCACAAGTGCAAGCTCTGTAATCTCAGCACTCAGTAACTCCCTGGGTTGTCTGTGTGCCACAGTGGAGTTCCTGTAACTCCATGGCACAAGTTTTAAATTTCTTAATCTATACAAACCTACAGGCTGCTCCTGGGGACTTTCTCAAATTATTCTTAGAAAGTGTGTTTTGAAGGTAGCAAAGTTGGCAGACTGAAGCTTTTGTCTAAGCTGAAGTTCAGTCAGCTCCTTGTACAGAGTGCCCCTCAGCAGCTGCTCCCTTCCTTAAGTACAGCATCTTTAAACTGTGCAAATTTTTATCAAAATCTGGATGACTTTTATAAATCTCTATTTGCATATTGGTCAGGCAACAAGGCAAAAGAAATTGTGTTGACTGTCAAAAGAAGAGCCTGGAGAGGCCAGAAAGCAGTAGGATGGCTGAAAATCACTGAGGCTGGTATGCCGGAAAGTAGAAAAAGTCACTCACTTTGAGTATTGTTCAGAAGAAACTTTTATTACTGTCACCTCCCTTCACTTCTTGAGGGATGTTAAGACCACAAACTACAGGGGGAGAAAATTCCTTGCTTCTTGGATTATTCCCCTGCCTGAGGAGTACCTGACCTCCAGGTTAAACAGACACTCCTAGCACAGATCTGATGCACCAGCAGTGGAAAATAAAAGGAGTATCTTGTGTGCTTATTCAAGTGAGCTGCTTACAAGGCAAACCATGGGCTGTCTGTGTACATTCCTGCACAGCATCGATGTGAATCATGTATTGGCCTCCTTGCAGAGACCTGGGTCTCTCTGTGATTCTGCCACTGACATGAGCATCACATCTGTTATTCTCTTGGAGCCACTACTGATGTATCTTTCCCTATCGAGTTTTTCTAGCCTTTTTTGTTTCTCAGACTCTGTCTGTTGTTTGGCATTCCCAAATAACTGTTTTCCAGCTGTTTTCTGTCAAAGGTGTGAGGAGGTCTGAGGGAGATGACCAGGGACCACTGGTTTAGTTGATGCCTCTTTATAAACATTTTGTACTCAGTTCTTTGCGTTCACTGGGGAGTAGTGTTTAAACACAAATCTTCTTGCATAACCCTATTCAGCTGGAGGTTTTGTGGCATCTTCCAAGGGAAATGGACTTCCTTCTATTTCAGTTTATTCAAAGGAGGTTTTGGAGGCGTTTTATGGGACAGAGTATTTAATACTGTTTAGTATTACTTTTTCTTCTACCCAGGGTTCCAACAGTTTAGTGGAGTGGAGGAGTTGGAGCACACAGGGGATGAAAGTACCGAAAACTCACCAAGATCAACTGTGACTGTAAGTTAAAGTCACCTGTGGGCTACTTTAATCTTTCATTTGTCTCCTTTTGCTTCTTACAGGATGAAGGCTTTTGCACTGAATTAACAGTGATATTATTTTATTGTTTTTGTCAGAAGGGTAGGTCATTCTAAGAAGAGTCAGACACGAGTTGGTGCCAATTTCTTATGTCAAACTGAGTAGCTTTTATCTTTTAAGCTTTGATTAAAATATAAAAGCACATGAGTAATTCCCCCATTTTAAGCTAGAAATGAGTCAAGACATATAAAGGTTGTGTATTGCTTCCACGTGTCCAGTATTATTCCATGGTAAAAAATGATTTCAGGTGTCTTCTGCTGTCTGGGCTTTTTGCTTCTAGGAATAAAACAAACTCTGGTAGCCAAAGAAGTCAGGAAAACACATTTGGTTATTATTAAATGAACTGTAGCAAAGTCATGCTATAGATGTATACTTAAATGGCAATATCTTCTTTAATGTGTTAAAAGACCACAATAGAACTGTTCAAAGTCACATGAAAATGTGTTGTAAAACACAGAGGAGGAGAAAGGAGTGAGGGGAGCTCTCTGTGAATATTCAGCTGTATCATAAGTAACAGGTTTCTATTAATGCTGCAACCCAACACCAGTTTTATGGGGACACTAAGCTTTCTGATAATGATTTGGATAAACTGATCTGTGACATTGAGGAAATCCTGACTACAACCAAAAAAAATATTTGAGGAAGATGTTGATCTGCTAAAAGTGTAAAATAAGGGTAAGATAAGACAAATCGTTCGTGTGTCCTCCCTTACCTCCGGAAAAACTGGGCACCTAATTCATTTTCTGTATTTTAACAGCCTGAGGAAATAGAGTCTTTAACCTTATGTTTTATTCCTGATGCACCGTGTACTCTACAGCTACTTTGACAATAAAATTATAGTTCTGCTTAGATGATGAAGTCTTACAGAAATAGCAATTTTTTCAACTCTTAAACATAAAGGTTACCTCTGGAAGTAGAATTATGGAGGGTGTATATGCTGTTGAAAGATTTTAAAGGAATTGAGATTTTCATTGTGAGAGAGAGAAAGAGAAAGGCATTAAGGGATCTTTCCTGCCCCTTTTCTCCTATCATAATTCTTTCAATTAAGTATATCCCCAACTGCTACAAACTGTCTTTTCCAAAACCAGTCCTTTAAAATGAATGTGTGTGAGGTTGGGTTTTTCCTGACTTTTTTGTTTGTTTTAGGGGTTTTTTGTGGTGGTTTTTTTTTATGGTGGTTTTTTTTTTTTCAGTGGGGCGTTGAAGAAAAGTGTTATGTTAAAGAATTCAAAATCTTGCATCAGCAGAATTCTTCAACAACCTTAGTTTTTAGATATAATGGCATAATATATTGTCTACTAAAACCTCTTAAGATGCTGCAGTGTGTACATAAAAATCCAAATTTTGATATCTTTAATTTTTCACATGCACACATCATAATCTGTTTGATTTTACAGTTCAGCAAACTGAGAGCATCCATTCTACCCTACTGCGAGAAACGCATTAGCAGCTGGGGAACCCAGATTCTAAACATCAGTGTTGTAAATTATTAAAGGAGGGTTGTGTGTGCATTGTGATGGGCTGGCACAGTGTGCTTGAACCCATACATCAACAGGTTCTGTCAAAATGAGTTATTCATGAACACTAGGCCAACTTCTGCCTGGAATCCTAATTTCATCTGGAATCCTATGGCAAGCAAAATGATTTCCACTATTAGGATATCATTAAACTGGGGATTTTAGGCTGCATCGTGTTTTTTCTCTGTGTGTGACTAAAAAAAAAACCTTAGAAGAAAATCTTCACATGTTGTAACAGTTTTGCTCCAACGAGGATAACGGATAATCACGAGTTTCATGTTGGCTCATGAGGATTTTTGTACCTCCTGTGTTGATTCCCATTTTGGTTTGGATGCTGGCAGTGTGCACGCCAGCTGAGAACTGAGCTCCTGTTCTTAATGTTATTATTCAGACGGGTGTTTTGCCATTTCCAGCATCAGGCTCTGCATTTGTAGTGTCCCCTTCTAGGCACCAGTAGCATCCCAGTAACTGAGCACACTGATACATGTTTTGGCTATTTTCTTTTTTTAATTTATTACCTTTTAGCAGTGAAAGAGGCATGAGATGTATTTATTGCAGTTTTAATTTTTTTTTTTTTGTCCTTTTATTAACCTTCTATTTCACAAGCATCTTTTTGCAAAATCTTTACTGTTACATAAAGGGAAGAAAAAACCCTGAAAGTGCACAGATTTCTGACATCCAGTACCCTTTCAGAAGCAAATGCAATGACCATAATCACAGCTAGTGTTGGTGCTGTTCACTGTGTTGCCACAAGGTAAAGGCACTAAGTGATGCTGATACATGTGCAGCGCATGAATCAGAACTGAGGCAGGGATCAGAATTCCCTTTGCATTATAGCCACCAGAATTCCAGTCGATGATGTCAATAAATACAGTTCTGAGACGAAAAAGCCTGGTGATAAATCGACTCCCAGCTGATTGAGTAGCTCACTTGGATAGTCCTGCTGCTCACAAGGTCTGATGATAAGCAGCTTTGGCACTTCAGGGTAGATTACTGAATTTCAGGGAGTATTTTCCATGGTCTGTAACAAGGGGAATAAGGCCTTACTCTTCATCCACCCGAGAGCTGCTGCCTCCAGTCATGCCACCTTTTCTTCTTGGGTTTTGGCAGAGGGAGAAAGGGAGGGGACTTAAGGGGAAAACACATGCCTAAAAGGGGAGCCAGACTTAAGTACCATGTGGCAAAGTAAGTAAACAAAACCCTTTAAAAGGGTAAAATTATCCAGTCCCCTCATGGCATTTTCCTTCATTTTGTCCAAAATTTAAGTCCTAGGGGACAAGCGCCAGTGCAGAATTCAGAGGAAGTATGCTAAAGGCTTGGGAGGTGAGGCAGAATTTGCACTAATAGAAATGACAGTGTTCTTTATAAAAAGTTTTGCTTCTTTTATCTGTCCTTATTCTCTTGTGATGTGGCATTCCCTCCCTACAATTCTTAGCCATCATTCACTGAAATGATCCTTTACAGTGGGAACTGAAAAATGCACATTAGTGAAGTGAACATCCAGCAGGTTACTTTATGAAATTAATTATTAAAGGAAATGTGAGGCACAAAGCCAACCTAGTAAAACAGTCAGGTAGATGAGCCATTTATTTCCTGGGAGAAGAAGGTTTAAAGTTTGGTTCAAAGAAAGTAAGCTCTTCTCACAGCAGCAAAAAGGAAGAAATGTTACACCTTCTGCTAATAACTCTCTGAATATAAAAGCAGAAGTTAATGCATGGGAGCTAGTGTACATCACAGAGTGGTTTATTATATGCTTCTTTATTGCTGTAAATTAAAATATAAATGGAGTAGGAACTGAAGTGTAGATGTGGCCTGTCATTTTCATCTCTGCAAGAAGGGGAATTTCTTCTGTAATGCTTTCACCCTCATTAGAAAACATAGTGTTAAGTGCATATGTTCATGTATATGTGTATGATTTTCTGTTGTGGAAGTGTTTGTAAATGACTGAGTCCTTGCACTGTGGGAGGAGAGCCACAAACACTGGTAACAGAGAATTCTTTAACAAATTCCTTCTGATGGAATTGCTCCTTCCCACGCCGAGAGCCTGCTCCCTGCAGAGGAGCTGTCAGGGCCTTGCTGGCAATGCTCTTGTTTCCTCTCAACATGCAGACACTCAGGCCCATTGTCAGCACAGCTTCTGCAGAGGATCAGTAGCCAAAATTACCCCCTTCCTTTGTTTCTGATAGACAGCCGAACATAGGTTGAGCTTCCTCTGTACTTGTGGAGTTCAGCATTTTCCTATGAATGTTATCCTTCCCTGGCAAAGGCTATAAAAATCCTTTAAACGGGGGATTAACAGGTTTTCCTGCCTTTGCTGTAGAAAGAGCTGGCAGGATTCAGGCCCCAAGGACAGGCAATGTGTAAATGTCATGTATTAAGAGGAATGAAGGAAAAAAGCTCTGGATGACATTGACAGGGAAACTGGTCTGCACACTAATGCTGGCCTGGATGAGATGAGGTTTGATGTTAAGAAGCACTAGTCTGAGGTTAACAAGCGCCCTCTTTGGAAGGACTGACTCTTAGTCCTGCTGCTCACAAACCAGAGTTGTGCTACTGCTGAGACTCTTCTTTCAGAGTTATCATTGTACAGGCAACAAGTGGCACAAAAGTCCCACTAATCCAAACCCTAAGGCAGATAAAATGTTTTTCTTTTACTTTTCCAGTTGTGTGAGTGTTTGGGATCGCTAAACTGGCCCTGATGACCAGTGTGAAGTCCAGCTTCATATATAAAGTTATCTTTTGTGTTCAGTATCTGTGTGGTAGCAGGGAATCAGCCTTGTGATCACAACCACCCAACCCAGATCTCTACACAGGGCAGTGACAGTCCCTTGTGAGGTGTGACACCAGATTGAAAAGAGCTGGAGCAAATGTGAAATCGTGTTAGGTCAAACTGTGGTGAAGGTTTTGCAGGGCAGTGTCATCTTCTGTTTGATAGAATGACATCTAGCAGAACTGGTACCTCAATTACTTTGTGAGTTGTCCAGTTTTGCCCACCTGCTGAGCAGTACAAACAGAAATGGCAGATATTGTAACTCCCAGTAAAGTTGTTGGTGAGCTGGATGAACTCAGAAAAAAGTTCCATGTTTAATTTTGTTCTGAAGGAACTTGGATTCTTTTTATATGGTTATATCTTGTGTGATGTTTAGCAATCTTTTTCTGACTGGAAGGCTGCATTTGCTGAGATTCCAGTATCATATCCTCTTCTTAGAAGAGTGCCAAATGTGTGAATACATAGGCTCTCTTATTCCTTGCTATTTTTTGGCAAAATAAATTTTAAAGAACAAAATTCAATTAAATTCCTAAACTTCTCTTCAATTATATTTATTAGCACCACCTTCTGTCTTCCAAACTTAAAATAATACTTTCAAACTGATATCTTGTTGTCCAGACCCATCCAAGACACGACATTGGGAACAAGAAAAACTGAAGAGCTTTGGTAAACAAACATTGCTTTTTGTCTCTGAGAAGTGCTCTCTTGCACTTGGGATGATTTAAAATAAAATGTGTATTCTGGGGCAGCGTTTCCTGGGAGGTTTGCGCTGTGTTGCAACCAGCACTAGGATGGTTCAGCTGCAGAAGGGATTCTTCTCAAAGGGGGAACCTTTAGACTTTAATCATTAGATAATCACATTATATACAAATGTCTTTCAACCGTGCTGTAATAGAATATGAAGTTCATGTGGAAAAGGAAGTAGAAAAGTGATGACATAATGGTTGGAGTGTTCCAAAGTTGTATGAAAGGACAGACAAATAGAGGTCAACTCCTGGGAGCAGTGTCTGCTTGAAAAATACTTACAGTTTCATATTTCAAAGGAATTGAAAAAACAGGGAGGGAGATGAAAGGGTTGAGATGAAGCCTTAGTTAAATTCGTTCCTTCTCACTAGGATCACATAAGTGAAAATTCGTAGCAATAGTGCCTTTTCCACCTTTTTAATTGTAATGCTGGAGCAGCATCGCTTAGCTCCTCACAGTTTCAGAGCTGGCCTGACACCGAGCCAGCAGCTGCCACTGAATATTTTGTCACTTCACCTGTTGAGAACATTTTAATAAATGTCAATTGAGTTCCCCATAAAAAGCCACAATTTAAAGAGGAAAATGAGAAAACAGTGTTTGAAGACTTGTCCTCCTGCATTAGATCAGAGTTTCCATCAGCCTTAGTGGTGCAATCTCATGTCTCTCCCCTGACACAACTTCAGGCCATTCCCTCCGGTCCTGTCACTGTCACCACAGAGAAGAGATCAGTCAGTGTATGCCCCTCACGAGGAAGTTGTAAATGCAGTGAGATCTGCTCAGTCTCCTCCAGGCTGAACAGACCAAGTGACCTCAGCTGCTCCTCATGTGGCTTCCCCTCAAGGCTTTATAGATATGTAGATATATGTCCTTATAGAAATACACCCTTAGATGTAGACTCAGTGCATTTATTTTCCATCTACAGGAATTCCTCCTTTAACTTGACAGGTGGGCATCTGCCAGAGAATTTGGATTTGGTGTTCATTGACACTGCCTGAAGTGCTTGGAAATCTAATAATCATACTTTGTCTAAGATTTTGTTTGGAAGGTGATTGTTCTTTCTTTCTGTTCCCATCAGTAAGAAATCTCAGTAACAATCTTCCATGCAAAACCTCTTTTTTTGCCTTCTCCCTCTGCCCACCACCCACAATTAAAACATAAGGCTTGACTATCCATGGCTAGCATACAAAATTAGGAGACTGACTGCTGTTTAATGATTTTATGAATAATCACTTTTGTCTTTTAGTGCAAGTAATTATATATGTCAGCTTTAACCAGTGCACTTCCATAGCTACAGGTTGAGAAGCAGTGATGGTTAAAAGGGCAGGGATACCACATCCTTTTCCTTTGACTTATAGATGGAATGTACAGATTTGAATTGCAGTCACCTCTCCTTTTCTGGAACAGTTGTCCACTTAAAAGCATCCCCATACAATATCTAGAGGCACTGAATATGAAGAACTCAATGCTGAAAACGTTGGCACCTTACTCCCTCATGGGGAAAACCTATAAAATATGACCAAATGCTCTGGGAATAGTGAGTGATTTAGATTCCATCAAGCTTGTGACATAATCACACAGAAAGACATGGCACTGCCAATGTTTCAGGCATTTAATATCAAATTCTCACGAACCTGTTAAAACTGAAATTGCATCCCTAATTACCAAATACATCTCATCAGTTTCTATCGCTCCCAACACAAATGTGAAAAGTTGGCAGAGTTGGACCACTTTACTGTCCTGTTTACTGACAGGCAGTCTTTATGAATTTACCTCTGGAGAGTAAGACTTCTGACTTTTCCAGTGCTACATCAGCTTCTACCTTATACTGCGTACTAATACTATTCCTGATGCTTTATTATGAGGTGAACTGTCGTAGAAGTCACCATCACTTTCATATGGGTAACAGTGCTGAATGATTAAATCCTACTGTCTGCACTTTCTATAAAAATCATTAAAGTGGAAAAGAGCTACCTCTAAATTGAAATTCTGTCTTCAAGGTCATTACCATTTTACCTCTTCTGCATTGTCGGACACATACTGTTGTATACTCTAATGGTACAAAAATATATCCAATTTTCAATTAAAAAAACAAAACCATACAATCTCTGTCAAGTCAGAAAATGGGAAAATATCCGTCAGCACATTGCTTTCACAGCCTTTAGCTTTCGTGTCAATGACCCATAAAGCTATTCTCAAAGATCAGTATGATTCTTTATCCTTCAGCAGAATAATCCCCAAACCAGAATGTGAAAAGCAGGGAGGCATATGTTACTTTAAGCTCTAATTGTTCACCTGTTCCTTATTCTCATTACTGATCCTGAGTGCTGATTACAGTGATATCAACCAGATTTTAATAGTTTTGGTGGCTAATATCTGATTCAGCACTTAAATGGAAATTATCCCATGTATTAGCTGGCATGCACCAGCAGCTGATTTTTTCTAGTATTAAATACGGATTTAATAACTTAAAGAAAAATAAAACAACCCAATGCCATCACTCACCAACTCTGTTTCTGCAGAAAATTGCTGGAGCATGTTCAGTGGAATTGGTCTATCTGAGGGTGAGAAACACCCTTTGTCAGTCTGGCAGAGTAATCAATCAAGACCTGAAGTGTCCTGTGCAGATGCTCCATACTACCCTACTGGCTGAATATAATTAGATAAACCATATACCCACTTTGCTTGTACCTAAAGGAAAAGCACTCTCACAAGGCCCTTATCATCTCATTCTGTCTCTTAAAATCAGAGTATCAAGGAGAAGCTGAACTATACAGCTGGTAATGCAAAATAAAAAAAAAAAAAAGGAAAAGGCCATCTTTAAATTCATCTCAAGACTTAACTTGTATATATGCACACATTCAAATGAAATAAAATTCTATCTATATGCTTGCTAAGGTCAATGTTTTCTGCAAAGGAAAATTCTGACCTCTAGTATCTCAACAGGCATAAAAGAAAGCATAACCCTTGGAGTGAATTACAGCTGTTGTAAAAGCTAAGTAACTGATGAATAGCAAGTGGTGACAGTGCATTGAAGATGTACTTAAGATCTCTGAAAATCTGAGAAAACCCTGAATTATTGCTGACTCTCCTGCCTTAGCATGACTCTTTATTTTTCAAATAACTGTCTCCAGGTGTTCAAACTCTTCCTGTAAATGACAAAATTTCCTTACCTGCATGGTTATATGCTTGAAAAATCATCCACAGAACAATGCAAAGCTTCTTGAAGCATTTGTAGTAAGGGTCCTTTTGAACATGCACAGTTTGACCCACCTTTCGTCCATCAAAGTTCTTGGGAATTTTACCATGATTTCAACAGCAAAGGTCTTGTACTTCCTGTCAAAAGGAAGGAGAATCACACTGGTGCTGATAACTCAGAAATACTCCAGTTGTGAATTCCTATGCATTTCTTCACAACTGAGTTTCTAATCATTAAATGGAATTCATGGCCCATATTGGCCAGTGTATGGAGCTCATGCTCCAGAGTGATTGTTCCATCCTGTGCCCAATTCCACTTTACCTTTCTGAGCACCCTTGGGCATGATCAGGTCATGAACTCCAGAGCAGGTGAATTTTTCCTTTAATCCAGTCCTTTTTGCCGCGCATATCATGGTTACAGTAAAGAAATATATGTTTTCTCATACTCAAAAAGTCTCTAGTATCTTCTCCAATCAGCATAGTTTGTCTCTCACTATAAGTTGTTTTGAGTTTAATCATCTGGAATGGACTTAGTGTTGTGAGGAGTGTTTGAATTTAAGTCACTCCACAGACATCTCTACAAGTAGTATGACAGCGGAAAAGATAATTACACCTCCGGCTCTGTTGGTTCCCCTAATCTGCCCAAAAGCCCAATAATGCTGATGTGCCCTACAGAGATACTCTCTGGCTTGCAAGAAGAAGTTTTTAGAAGATTTATTGTGTACAGATTTCATGAGACAGTAACTAGACTGGTAGTTGAGAGGTTTAATATTTATTCTTATTGAATTTCAATCTCAAGTAGCACAAGCATGTGAGAAAATGGAACCTGACTCTATAATACAGCTTCTTAAATTTCAGCACTGGATCCCCACTAAAGTGATTATTTCCAATGGGCTACATTTTCGTGTGGGTTTGTCTGGGCTTTTTGTTTGTTTGTTTGTTTGTTTGTTTGTTTTGTTGGTTTTTTGTTTGTTAGTTTTTTGGCGAGTGATTTATTAATTTCTCTTGTGAGTGGGACTCAACATTTGTTTGTTGGAATGTGGAGATGGTTGGGTTCGGGTGATTTTCATATTTGGATTGGTTCTGTAAGGCATGTTACTTTTGATATTCTATGGAAAAAATGGTACACAGCAAATTTGCTGCAATGACTTTCAAACATTCAAAATGAAGCAAGGCCTTATAACAGTTTTAACCAGCTGGTTATTTAAAATGCCATTTCACATTCAGCTACTACAGCTAAAAGAGAGATGAACAGGGTTATTTCTGGAGTGGTTGCAGAGCAGCTGAGATCACACCTGGCCCAGTGTGGAGTCTAAATATTCCCAGACATCAACCAGCTGTGGCTTCTTACTGGCATTATGGCTTTTTACAGGTCTGCTGCTCATGGCAGGACCTGCTTCTGCTTAAATCAAGGTCTGACTTACCTGTTGACAATATTGAATTGGAACCATTGTGATCTTCACAAAATGCTTGAGTTCTTTGAAGTCTGTGCACATAAAGGATTTCTTCCTTCCCTTTTTTATTTTTTTTTCCCAGACAAGTATATTGGTACTTGTTTATTGTCAGATTTATCTTTTGATTTTTATGGTCTCCCTTCCCAACTGCATACTATTATCACCTCTTTATGCTAATGTTCTCCCTAGCTGCCTGTATTATTACCCCTCCATTTATCTTCTCACCGTGTGTGATCTACGGTGCTCATTAGCTTCCTATTCTCAGATCACTTTTTGCCTCCTCAGCATGCCAGATGACCCTTTTATCACCAAGCTATGTTTCACAATCATAGATAATGCTTCATGCTTCCTCACTATTCCTTAGCTTTTATTTTTGTGCTGCCTATTACTTCTTGCCATTCATTTCTCCCCAACAAGGCTTGTTTTAATGCTCACCCAGTTACACCAGGTTTTTTGCTTAGTACTGTATCAGTTGTCTTCATTGCCTCGGTAGTACTTTATTGATTTCTATGGTTCAATATATCAGAGTATATAATTCCTAGCAAATTTCTTTCTCCATCAAGTTTATTTTCTCCACCCTCTTCCCAGTCTCCTCTTCAGACCAGACTTCATATTCGTGAGGCCAACAGTACATTAACTGCTTAACTCGTTGATTCTTGCACCTTACAAAGTGCTTCATCCATAACCTTACACATTCTTCCTGAATTCAGCCAACTTGTAATTCCTGCTCTGGATATGGCTACTTAGAGCACTTCTTTAATGTGTATTTTAGACAATTTATATGCCTCACTTGATACTTCTGCAGCCACCACATAAAATGTTTTCAGCTCATTGGCTCCAAGGTACTTAAAATTGTATTTCCCAAAGCTCCTTTCAGGTTTTATGATTGATCATGTTAAATAATAAATTCAAAAAAAAAGAGGAGAGTTGTTGCTGTTTTATCCTAAAGATCTTTTCATTAACAACATGTCTTTGAGGAGCTGGGAGACTTGTAGACTGTTCTACGTGAATCCTTTTCAAAAAGAAGCCTTCCTTGGTTCTGTGTAAACCCCTTTCAGTCTCATGGGGGTTTTGATAAGGTAGCTGCTCAGATATCTGTAAATTCAATCTTCCATGTAAAGTTCCAACTGTCATGTGCAAAAAAAGTCTGGATATTGCACAAAAAATCATAACTTACACGATAGAATGACAGAATAAATGGAAAAGAAGGTAAATTAAAGACATTTTTGGATAAGCAGATCGGTTATTGAGCCATGAAGTATGGGGTATAGAACTACAAAGAACAATCCCAGGAGTGGATAGTGTGGATTTAGTTTTCCTGTTATTTTAAAATATTCCCTAGGTAGTTGAAGTTCTCCCAGGTCTGGATTATTCAGGAATGTACTAATTGCCATTTCTTGGGAGTTTATTTTTGTATAGCTACCCTTAAATATCTTTTGACTCTCCTTGTTTTAAGAGTTCTTCTATGTTTAATCAATCTCCTGGGTTTGGCAAACTACCATGATTATAGAAAGGACATGGTTGAGCCAATTCATAATTTTACTGAAGAAATGAATAAGTTCTGCAGCAAAAGAGGGTCCAGCAGTGGAAAAAAGTATTGACTGAATGGCTCCAAATTGAAGATAATTCCTTTCAATTTCAAACTTTTGACTCTGTGCACGCACTAACAGTCTGGTCACAAATTGATTTCGATACGGCTCATTCCTCTCACAAAATATGGTGGGAGTGGATGTAAAATGTTTTCTACAAAGCATATATGATGCTAAATCCTGCATAGTCGGGGCTGGACTATATGGTTGTAGATATTTTTATAGTGTACTATATTCTGTAGTGTGCTTTATCCAGAGGCAGACTGAGAGGGGTCGAGAGAGTGACACAGAAGTTTAGTAGTCATTTGTTCATCTTCCTTTCCTGTCAGACAGGTGACATGTGGGGTTATCTGGTCTCCTTCATCATTAGTCACCTGGAATATGTTGCAGTTTTCTAAGAGAGAAGCATTTGATTCTGTGACTGGGATGATTAGGAGGAGAGGTTTTAAAAATCTTAGTTCATCAAAGGGGATAAACAGTTAGAGGCCCTTGTTTTGATGTCAACAATGAAGCATAGCCAAGACGACTGTAGAGAGCAGTTGTAATCCAGAGGTCTATTACCACTGGGGAAGCAAGAATCAGAATCTTTCAAAATTTTATAAATATTGCGCTTTGTGCTTAGAAGCAGTGTTGGCACTTTTACAGGCTGCCCTCAGTGGTAGAAACCAGCCTAACCTTGAGGCTATTTTAGTTCCGAGTTAGAGTGTTGTCCTAGAGACTCCTGCTTCAGGGTAACAAGGCGGTAAATTAAACCTGGTTTTGAAATTGGCAGTATTTTTATCATCCAAGGAGGCAGCCCCCTACATCTGAATGAAACAGTTATATTATCTTTAGTCATTACTCTTATTACTGCCATGAGATGATCTCCCAGCCATTGAGGATGACCTCATGAGTATTGCTGTCCAAAGGAAGGATAAAAGCAAACCTCGTGTTTTTCAGGTACTGGCTGCTGTCCCCATCAGACATGCCATGAAAAGGCTTTGGTGCTACACCAGATCTTACTAATTTCTTCCTGGAAGGACAAACATATGCAGAGAAGATGCACTCACATGTGCATGGCTCTCTGTTGCAGAGGAAGCTTAAGGTATTTCCTTCCCTTACCCATCTGGTGATGAGTAGCAGCAGTGCAGTCTGTTTGGTCAGGAAGCTGACTGCAAAACTTAAAATCTCCCATAGATGTGATATCAACTTCTTATGCATTTCCCTATGCAGAGAAAATAGAAAAGAGGATGTCTGGTGTTGTAAATCTGTGATTTTCCCATCAGCCACTGTCTTTCTGAAATTAAAGGGGAAAGTTGCAGAAGGGAGGTGCTTTGCATAAATTGGGTTTTCTTTTCCCCCTTGAAATAAATCCAGATCATGGTTGATGAAGTGCATATTTGTCTATGGCTGAAAATCCCTGCAAATTCCCATTTCACTCATACATATAATTTGATTTCTCACATTAGCCATGGATTAGTAACTACCTGTGGGACTGCTCTAATAGACAAAGGTTCATAAATCAAAACAGAAATTCAAATGTGTTTTGATCCCTGTTGTTTCTCCCAGTACATACATATATTTCCTTCAGAAGTCTCACATGTACAACAGCGTTAAAGAATTTCAGTTAATGTTACATATTTGACCATTAGATATGTAAATAACAGGTCTAGTTCTTATCACCATGTAAAGTATATAAAGGATCAGATGGAAACAAATGAAAATTGATCTTGACAGAAACTTTTATTTTTCATACAGCTGGTTATAATAAAGACAACTTTTTACTGGAAGGGATCTGTGAGATAATTCAGAGGCTAATGTACAGGTCATGCAGTATTAGAGCCTGCTCCAGCTTTGCTCTCATACTCTTATTGAATATTCAATATTGTTGAATATAGTTATTCATAGATGCTGAGATTCACAGCTCAGTTAGAGGACATGTAGCTGTATTACAGACCTGTAGAGCTCTGACGACATAGGTCAAGGGAGTGGGGAAAAAAACAGCTTATTCATGTGCCATCCAGCCTTTAACCTCCTTTGGACTTCCTAACTTAGAGATCAGCATTTTTTACCTGTTGTAGTGCTGGTCTTATTGATAGGAATCAATCCTCTGGGCGTGTAGAGGTGCTGGAGCTCATTGTCTCACCTGTGGGCAATGTTCTCAGACTTGGGGGCAAATGAACAGCTACATGCTGCATCAACACCACTATCAAAAGCAGAGAATATAAAGTTACTTGCTTCCAAGCACTGGTGTGAAGATGAATTGCCACTCTGCCAAGGCTTCTCAAAATTATATTGTGACTCCAGCCAACCTGTGTCATTTGAATCTTCTCCGTCTTTTTGTTCTGCTGACTTTCCTAAACCTTTTCTTTCCCCCAGGTTATATCACTGGTGACCTGTTGTACATGGAGGTTGTATAATGCATGTTGTACACAAGATAAATCCATTTGGTATGTGACAAAGATAGTGTAGAACAACACCCAAATGGAGTGGAATTTTTCCAGTGTGCTCTTCTGAATTTTAACTCTGCTCCCATGGAAGCACAGGGAACATTTGCCTTTAGCATTAGAGAGGTAAGAACAGATAAAAACAAGTGAGTTGTTTTAATAATTAGGCAGCTGATTTTTCCTAGTTCTAAATTCAGTTTAGACTGCTGTGTGGAAGAAAAGAAAATATATGAATAACCATAAAGCTTAAGGAAAGGTACCCATTAAAAAGATCAAAAGCTAAGCATGCATGAATACATCCTACAAGCCAAGTTTTGAAAGTATAACACTGTGTAATGGTGCAACACATGTGCATAAAATTATACCACTTCATCATGCCCATGTTTTTTTAATTAAAGAAATCAGTGCTGTATTTGAAAAGTCAATAGCACAACTAAACACATGCAAATTAGGTTCCTGTATGCCATATAGTGCCTCTTACTTGGACCTTTGCACAAGAGGTGGTACATGCAACATCCCAGGGGTGTAGAGAAATTTTTTTATCCCTTTTCTACAGAAAACTGCCTGAGGTGTGGAACAACCAGGGGCCAACTCTGGAGCGCTCTCACAGAAAGTTCAAACCTGCAGACTGGATATGTTTAGCTTCAAACAGGTTTTCTATTTCCTAGACCTGAGAATTCAACTGATAAAGGTTTTCTGTTTGTTTCCAAAACTGCCTGTCCTGAGAAGTGAGTTGACAAGTCTCACTAGATTTCTAGGTGAGATGGCAACAGTTCTGAGAGGTATTGGCAGAACACAGCATTACAGCAAACTTTTCATAAAAAGGAAACCTGTCCTGACAGCCATCTCTGAGACAGAAAAACAAAAAAAGGCTCCCTGTGTGCTTAGTATTTCCTGTTGGTTATTTCTAGCTGACTTTTCTAGTAACTGCTAGGATATTTTTTTCTTATTATTTCTGAGGGGGCTGATTTTCCTCATGCAGTTTTTAGAGTCGTGGCCCTGCAGCCTCCTTTCTTAGTTACCTCTTTCACCTGGAACCAAACTATTGAAATGTAGATATTAATACACGTGGAAAATCAATCTAACCCCATGAGGCACAAGCAATCTGTGGCAAAGGAGGAAGGTAAGCTTTAGTCATTTCTCCTTGCCTGTCGTCTTTCTTCTTCATGCTAGGGAGGCCTCTGAATGCATTTAGTCCAGTTAAGCAGGAGCTGTCTTCAATGCCTGACATCAAATTGGCATTTTTCAGCTTACAGGCAGATCAGTGCAGCGGAGCCCTGCAATATGCAGATGGATTTAGAAATAGAAACATGGCCGTGTTTCACAAAAGTGCAGCAGATGCAAGTATATGTTGTTTCCTTGAAATTTCCCAAGTACTGTTGTGCTCTGGGAAGTTGATCACGTATAACTCTTTAAAATAAACCTCCTCACCCTTCCTCTGACAACGTTTTTTTGTGTTTCAGAAAGAGGATTTACCCATTTTTATTCATTCACATCATCTCGCAGCCATCAGGTGATAAAGGGCTTCTGAAAATGATTGACCCAGATGTGTTTGAACGGACAACTGGAGGTTAAAGTCTTCCTATCCTACTCACAATCCCCCTCCATCCCTGGGATTGTTTGCAATACAATCAGCAGGAATGAACTAATACCTGTTCAGGCCCGGGCACACACACAGAACAAAAGGAATTCAGGAGTGAGTTCATGCATGGATGAAAATAACTGGGATCTTGTTGGCACTGCTCACTTGTTTGACCCTTTAAGCTAACAGGCATTTAGTTTCACTGGGACCTGAAAATCGACATTGAATGGGATTCCCCGTGAACTTTACGTTCCTTGGCAGGTGACCAGATGATATGCTCACTCTGTGTCTGGTAAACCCATTTCCACACTGCATGAGGAATTTATCAAAGCAAGTCAAATCACTTCTCTACAAAAATGAAGGAATCTTGAGAGAATTTTGTGTCTGGTCCTTTAGTTCTTCTTCTGTCTCTCGTTAGGATTTATAATTTGGCAGAGTATTTCCTTGAACTGATATTAAATTCACAACGTGACTTCATCCATCATAAAAAAAATACATATATTTCCTTTTTTTTCCTTTGAAACAATGACTATGGGATCACTGTACTATAGAGCTCAAGTAAATTGAAGCACTAAATTGCCATATATGTAATTCACAGCTATATGTCACATCTCTGCAAACTAATCTCAAACTACCTTCAGATCATTGTCGGCAACAGAACTTTATGACTTTACATTTTCTTCTGAAAGCAGCTCTATTCTGTATTACAGGAAGTGGTGACAAAGTAAGATTTATTATTCATATCTTAATAGATTTTCGGCTTTTTCAAAGTCTTGTAAATGACATTACTTTAATATAGTAATTTCAGAAAGAAAAGAAAAGAAAGGTAGCCTACACATGGGTTAGTGAATGTGCTTCTTTAAAGCAGGGTTTCCCAGTATTCACTGCAATTTCAAATAGTTGGCTGTTTCCATAGTATTTTTCTGACTAGAAAATTCTCATGTTCATTTTAAGTATATGTCCTGGGTTGCAGTGTATTCTATTACCATCCTCATGAGCTGTTGAAACCAGGTGGGGCAGTGTTTCCTTGCCTCCTCCCCCCAGACTATCTTTCTGTTAATGGCCCATCATTGTCCTGCCACATGACTCATAGATAACTCCCTCCGGACTATCTTCTGTTAATGAGCCTAATCAACACCTGGCCTCATGACTCATCATCCCATTGTGAGATGCTCCACCCAGAGGGAGGAACCAAGCATCCCATCGTGGATATAATCTGAGATGCTGAACACCAGAGCCAACCCTTCCCACTGGATTTCCAGAGGACAGGAGCTACACAGCCACCACTGGACCTTCTGAGGAGGAGCAGACCCTTTCTACAGGATCGCCACCTCGGGAGGACTGCAGCCACCATTCTACCAGACTGCCACCACCACCCTGACTAACAGGATGCCAGGTTGTATCCTAACTCTGTCAGTTTAACCCAGTATCATCCGCTTTTATTTTTTTTTTCTTCCCCCCTCCTTTTATTTCCCTATTAAATTGTTGTTCTGACTTGGCGTCTCCCGCTAGTTTGTTTTCAAACTAGTACAGTATATCTGTAAATCTTGCTTGGAAAAGGTGTTTCACCGATTTCCCAGAGAATGAGCAAATACTTCAAAGCAATGTTTGGTTGTTTTGTTTTTATCTGTGTGTGAGAGAGCATGTTTGTGTGTGAAGCTGTATGTTTCGTTTTGTTTTATTTTTGTTTTGTGGCAAACAGTCTTGTCAGACTAGACAAGAAGGAATTCGATCATTGAGTCACTCGTAGTGACTGACAGGGGCAAGTATAGGTTAGAAATTGTTCCCTGTGAGGATGGTGAGGCCCTGGTACAGAGAAGCTGTGGCTGCCCCATCCCAGGAAGTGTCCAAGGCCAGGCTGGATGGAGCTTGGAGAAACCTGGGATAGTGGAAGGTGTCCCTGCCCATGGCAGGGGGTTGGAACAAGATGGACTTCAAGGTCCCTTCCAACCCAAACCATTCTGTGATTCTATGAACAGTAAAATTATCAAAACCAATGCAAGTATCCTCCAAATCTCCAGCAGAGTAGTCACATTTTCTCATTTCACTGTAGAAGGAAAAAGGGGTTTGAAAGGACAGATGGAAGATTGAGAAGGAAATTGGGAAGCAAAGAGCCTTACAAGATAAGGCTTGTAGATCCTAGTGATGCCTTTTCCTGGTCTTAAAATCAAGAGTCAAACATGGTTAGTAGGGAAAAAGGGATTTTACCTTGGTATTTATTTTAAGGATCCTTAGGTGCACAACATCCAGGTCGAATGCACCTCCATCCACACGACAATGCATACCCCCAAAAGATCTGGTCTAGCATTATAACTCTTACTAATTATCATGTCTATCAAAAATTCCCCAATGAGAGGCTCGAGTGAGCCCTCCTCCCCAAGGAGCCTTCCCCTGGATGGTTCTATCTCAGTTTATAAAATGTGTTCTGGAGAGGATCTTGGTGTCTGGGGCATTCTGATCCCTAACTATGAAGCTTCTAAAATGTTTTGTCTCCTAGCTGAACAAACAAGCCCATGAATGTAGGCAAAAAGCACTAAGAATACAGAAGTTGTAAAAAGGTATAAAAGGGGTATAAAAGAAAAGGCAAAAAATTGTCATGGCATCACCAGCACCGCAATGAATACTTCAGATTTTGCATTGCTTCACCTTATCCTGCCCTGCCTCAGTAGTGGCTTCCATTCTACACATTCAATTTGTCTTGGTGTCCTCAGCAATTCTGAAATTGCTGCACAAGAAGTGCTGTGTTAGCACTGCTGTCCTAAGGAAGTTCTTATTTCACCTGACGCTTGATAATATTTTATAAGGAGTTTCTAAACAGTTAATACATAATGAATAGGTTAGAGAAGCTTGCTGAATGAATTACTGCAATCTCAGCAGGAGATGCATGCACTCTGGATTGTGCTCCGTGGCAATTAAGGGTTCTTATATATTAGAGAAGGCTATTCTCTAATTAAACCTATATCTATTATATGAAATTATAAAATATGTATGAATACATTACAATGTGTGTATTACGTGGTTGGTTGGGCTATGGTGGGGTTTCTGTGACAGAAGTAGAGGGTGCTGATAGAAGCACTTTGTGGCAAGGAGATGATCAGCACTGCTTTGAAATTCTCTGAAACTAAGAGAATTAATTCCTCCATCTTTTTATTCCTTTTTTTCCCCCTGGCTTTGACAATCTGGCCCCTGCTTCAGGCAAAAATCAGGTTTATGGCAGAAGCAAATGCTGTATTACGAACTGCTGGAAGGTTTGCCTTTTCTTTCTTAAAGCATCAAATCAGGCTCTTTGGTTATTTTAAATCCTTGCAGTTACAAAATCTGTTCACACTTACTACTTTACTTCAGATTTAAGCCATGTTTTACCCATTTTCTTCTTTCAAGCTATATATATATATATGGGGTTTTTAGGCCTTTAAAATTATTTTTTATTCTGTACCTTGTCTTCTCACCTTGGTGGCTTTGTTTTGTGGCTTAAACCTTCTCGGTGACTTTCCTTCATAACTCAGATTTTTCTGAAATGACTGATTTTTCATTGGTAGAAAGAAAACGTGCTCATTCCTCAGTGTTTAAAACAGCAAATCTAGAAGATGACCATGATTTTGAGTTGGCAATGCTGCCAAGTACATCCTCTATGCACTATGACTCAATCAGCAAACATTACACAGCTGGAAGTGATGGAGAAGTAAAAATTACATTGTACAGCACAATTGTTCATTGCTTCTTTCAATGTTACTTGTACAGATACAAGATCTTGAGAACTGTGGAAGCTGCAAAGTCTGTTGCAGGGGAATCTGCCTGCCCTTAATGATCATCTTGAAGGAGGGAGACTCCACAGCCTCCATCATATAGTTGGATATCTCACATAATATTTATCCTTACCTAGTGACTACTATATGTGAGGTCTTTAAATATGTCTACACATCAGAAAATAAACAATAAATCTTTTTATTAAATGTTACTGATTTCCTATAGTTCTCCAATATTTTCTTTCTAGTACCCTGTAAAGAAGTCCTTCAAATTAATGTATTTCAAGCATTCAAAGCACATTTTTCAGATCTGAACTTAGTTCTGATTTATCCTGTCTCCTGTTTGTTTTCTTTGTTGCCCAGGATATTGCCTGTACAAGTAAATGTGTCAATGTACTTCCTTGCAGAAAAGCTGTGATGAGATGCTAAAAATGTCCTTTCCAGACTGTTAGACACACTAGTATTGCATGTATTGTGATTTTTATTCTTTCACAATTAATGAGCAAGCTATTCTTCCTTTTGTATGTAATGTAGATAACAGGGTACTTCTTATTAAACTTTCCTTTTCCTGTGGAGAAGCCTCTTTGTGTGCTTTGAATTTGGAAAAGATCCTGCCTTTCAAAAGCTGCTGCACTTTTTTAGTTGGCAGCAAAATTGGCCTCAATTTTAAGCCTCTTCTCTGCAAAATAGGTTAAGATTTTCCTTACATCCAAATGCTCTGTTCCTGGAGGAGACCAGTCATTGTTGTGTATTACCTTGGCTAGTTAGCTGACATCGACTCTGTCACCTTTCCTGATCTCCTGGCTTTAAATTCAGCAGGGTTAAGAAATGTCTTCCCTCCTTTAAGGATTTACCTCTGAGAAGATATCTCAATGTAGGCACACATTTTTTTAGAAATGAGTTCTATTGTCAAGCACAGGGTGAGTTTCTTAAGTTTTCTTATTTATTATCTTTTTCAGTTTCTTACACACTCCTTCAACCTGAAGTTTTTAGACTCTTCCAGTAAACATTTAGTTATCTCTCTCTGTCTTTACGTAACTTTCTTCCATCTCATAATTCTTACTTACTACATGCAAAAACTGCATCCTGGATTGGAGACTCAGTATTTGAGATGGGGAAAATGTTTCATAGAAAATAAGTTGGGGGTTTTTTTGGTTGGTTGTTTTGGTTTTTTTTCCTAATTTAAATCCATCTGGTCAGTACAGACTGAAGATTAAACTCAGGCTTTAATGCTGGGTTTCTGCTCTGTACAGCAGAGCTATAAATAATGGAACAAACAAGACAGAAGGAGAGAAAAAATCTTTCTAGCATTTTTGTAGATATATCATTGTTAATTTTTTTCTAAATGAAGAAGTATAATTAATACAATTTTAGCAAAGAGAAATCTGAGAGAAATCAAGAACTCATTGAGTTCTGTGCTAAGGAGAGAAGGGAAGGCAAGGAAGAAGAGGGAAAAGAAAAAGAACATACCCTTATGTCACTCAGTCCATCTAACCTGTACATCCTTCTGTAAAACCTCCAGATTTGGGGGCTTGAATTCTGCAGGTTTGGCTTCAGTCACTGTGTCCTGAAGCAGAGACCAGTCCATGCTGCTCATCTTCCAGCCTGCAGCTCCTTCTCTAGGCTGATACAGCAACAGAGAGGCCCAGAAAGAAATAAGTTACAGAGTATTTCCTTCAAGGACTCTCCTTCACAAAGAGGCAGTTTTTGTAGTGTTATCAAGTGTTTGAAAGCCAAATACAAAATTCCGACAGCCTTACAAATTCCAGCTTACTCCAAGTGACCTTAAAGTCACTCCTAAACCACTTCATGCACATGTGGGAACTCGAATCCCTCTTAACAGACTGTTAATGCTGTTAACAGTTTCAACTAATTACAGGAAAACATTGCCTTTCAGCACCATCATCTTAAAAGATCATTTCACTGTAGATTAAAAAAAAATCCAATATTAAAAAAAAAAAAATCTAAGAGGATTGCAACTAAGAATTGAGCCCACAAGAGCAACTTTCCTCTTTTTACTGCTCTGCTTAAGCATTTGGGATTCCAAGCAAAACAGATGCAGGCAAATATGTAGCTTCTTAACTTAGAATTATCTTTTTACATGCCAACAGTGTTGTCTCTATACTCTGTGCTAGTAAAATGTGAGTACATATAAGACAGAGAATAATCTCACATTACAAAATTTCCTTTTTTTAAAAAAATAAGTTTGGTCATGATCTATTTCTAGAAAAAGTGGTGTCTTCATACAGTATTTTTTCTAATTTACCAGCTAGGGTAAGCTCCAATCAGAGTGTTTGGTGGAATTTTGTTGGCTATTAGCTCACTTGCTACCTCTGCTATAGTGAGGAGAAGGTGTGTGAACAATTTGTCAGGTGGAATTAACCACCAGTCGGAAAGTTTTGTCTGTAGAGGCACTCAAATGAAAGGTGAACAGCTGTCATTTAATTTTGTATTTTGTAGTCCATTTCACTTGGATTAGCGTCCACCTCTTCTGGACTGCTGCCGTCAGGGTCTCGGAAGGCATCGTAGTGATTCTCCACTCAGTCCAGAACCCAAAACTATCAGTCAGCTTAGCAAAACAGTAATGACATAAGTGCTCTAACTGAAAACAGCATGGTGGTTTGCACAATCTCATCCTAAAGCATTTTTGTTTCTGCCCACTGAAGCATGTGAAGTTCAGATGGAGCTGGATTGAACTGTAACATCTGTTCTGAAACCACCTATTCTTGCTGCTACCCTCACGCTGTCCTCTCTGAGACCATAAAAACATATCTCACCATCCAGACTATTCTGCATTACTTACAGTTTTCCAGAATGTGGGTTTTTTGTGTTTGTTTGGGGTTTTTTCCACATTGTTCCTCTGCATACAAATTCTTAATGTCCAATTGTGTATTATGACACTTTGCTTAAGGGCTTTATTTTGTAATCCCAAAAAAACCTTAAATTTATCATCTGTTTAAGAGGACTGATAAAGAGACAGTAGAGAGGAACATTTTATTCTCTCTTTTTCTGCAGAGTTGCTCCCTGGTCATGGCCCTCTCATTTGCGTTGCTCATAACTATCTGAAACTGGTCATCCGAATATGAGTCAGTTTTTAATGCTTTTTGTCTCTCCTACTAGAAAGGCAATAAAGAGATATGGAGCAGGCTAAAAAGTACTGGGTATTGACTGTTTTAAATATGAATATCCACAGAAGACTGTATTCATTTAATAGCACTATTGCTGCTGTGGCAGTAATAAAGGCTATTTAAGACTTTTCTAGGTGGTGATTTTGTTTGTTCATCCCTTCACTTTGCTTCGGAATGAGAGTGTTTGTTCTCCTCAACCCATTTTGCAAGAGCTATTAAATAGCTGCAAGCGTATTCCAGCAAAATCACTGATGCTTTGATTTTTATGTCCTTGATTTATCCTTTAGAATTCCCTGAGACCATTAGAATGTGACAAAAAAAATTGTAATTTTTTTTTTTTTTAGCCCTGTTAATGAGTTTGTTTTATTCAGTTAAACTAATGGTAAATTTTTACCTTTTGTCATTCCCTCTGTAAAGATGTAGAATCACCTTCAGAGCAGAAGTCATCTGGCAACTCAGACCCATACTGAGTTAACCATAATATGGATATGAATCCTTACAAAAGTTCAGAGGTTTGTGTTTGGCTCCTCAAGGACAACTTTTATCAAAACAAAAGCCATGTTGGTATAGCTTGAGGTGAATATTCTATTAACAATAAATGTATTCTGCCTTCCTAAACTCCCTGCATAATAAATGGAGATTCTCTTCAACATCGTGTTTGCAAGCAGTTCAAATATTCCTCTTGCTTTGGTTTGCTAGAACTGGTGATATGAATAGTCAGTATCCAAATTGACAGTGAGATCTTTTACCCCTTTTTCCCATTGCCTGTGAGAGACCCCTTTAACTGCTGCTGCAGAGGGGACTGAAATGTCTGATACTTGATAATAAAGCCTTTGCTCTCGTTTGCATCTTGGGTTAAATCAATCCCGACAAGTAACGCTGGGATCTGACTAAAAGTGTTGCTCAAGTGCAGAGGAAATAGCTTTCTGCTGGCATTATTTACCTCACTTAGGGTGAAAATAAAGCAGCAGAGCAGATCTGGACTGACTGAAACCCCTGGAAGAAGACAAGAGATGGGCTTAAATACCTTCTTACTCTTCTTTTGGCCCCCAGTGCACAGATGGATGCCATTGGTGTGTGACACCTGCATGAACAGGTACATAGACATTCTTTGACAAGTCCTTCTCAAGTTGTTTTTTTCCTTTTTAATTTTCACCATTACTGTCTTACTGTCCTTTACAGATTGCAGACAGGAGGCAGAAGGAAAACGTGGGATGTTTTTCTCCAAGAGAAATGAGACAGTCACGAAATAATTTTTAGAGGACTTAAATGAAACTTTGAGATAAAGAAGTCCATCAAACAGATCTCAGGAACCCAAATGTTTAGTCTCATTTCTATAACCCATGCAATGATTTTAAATTAAAATATCAATTCACTTAATCTCATTTTTTTCTTGGAAGGCACCATGTCCATGTAAAATTAGGGGGAATTCACTTTTTAGTTCAGTGAATGCTGGAGTAGTTTCATAAGTCCAAGTAGTTTTGACATTTGACTTACGCAGAGACTCAAATTCCTTTGGTACTGGACTTTCTCTTTCATCCCTTCTCCTACTTTCGTGTGGACCAACTGCCCTTAAACTGCACTTGAACTACCAAGGCAGATTGGCCCCTGGTCTGTGCCATAGGGAAGGAAGTGGCAGATGGGGATGAATACAGCTCTTTGTCTAATTTACAGCTTTTTGTTTACCTCGGGCATGTAGACCCAAAACTGCAAACCAGAGAGTAAATCAGGGAATTCTTTAAATAGGTTAAAAAACTGCATGAAAGGAGGGAAACTGCTCTGAGTACTTTCATTGTTCCTGCCTCTATTTGCAATCTGATGCCTAGTACTTAAATCTGTTTTAATTAAGGATGCTTCCATTGAGGTGGAGAAAGCTTTTCATCTCCATTTGGTTAATCACACCATCATTAACTATTATAAAAATGTTTACCTCAAACATATTAGTGGGGTTTTTGTCCTAAAGGTGTTTGTTTTCCCTACCCATAGTAAGCAAACCACTAAGTGTGGAAGAATTAACTAGAAAATTTATTTGGGCAAAACTGTTATCTCTTTAAAATGTTATCACTATATGCTGTCAAGAGACCCAAGAATTAGGAAGCAGTTTGATAAACAAATACGGCCAATGGAAAAAGCAAACAAACTAAAATTAATAAACAAAGTTAATATATTATTAAGACAGTTAGAGGCATTGTGACATCCTGCATAAAATAGGCCGTAGGACTTCTCCTGGAATAACTCCTTCATCTTTGCAATTACCTAAGACTGTATTTGGCAATTATTTTATATTTCTGTATTCAGTCTTTTTTTAAAAATTGTTTGAATGAATGGAGAATACCCCATAGCACTTACCAAGTTTTTCAGTTTTTCACTATTAAATTATCTTCCCTATTAAAAATACAGATTTTATCTATCACCTACGTGAAATTAGCTACAACTTTCATTCATTAAACTCTGTCATTAAGGAAATGCCTTAAAAAGGATTTCAAGAGGCTTTCTGATCCATCCTTCAGCTTCTTGGCAGAAGCAAACCCCAGAAGTTTTCCTTGCCTCGGGGCAGGATCGACTCTACCTAAAGCATTCTTAACTAGAGTTTGTCTAAACTGTTCTTGAAAGACACAAATGATTCTGTGATGCATAATCTCTCCAGTAAATCTATGCCAGTACTTTACTTAACTTCAGAAAGCTGTTCCCTGAGGCCTAACTGAAGTCTCTATTTCAGAAATGTAAGCCTCTTGTTGCTTGTTCTATCCATTGTGAAGAAGGAAAAGAGATTTGTTCTTTTTTTCTTCCAGGTGTCTCATACAGTTGAAGACCATGTGCCTGCTCTTCCCCCCACAATGATCAGCTCTCATGTGCTAGAGTCAAATTTCCTGTACTACAAGTATTCACCAAGTCCTTAATTCTGTAATCATGATTCTGGTCTTCTTGGGAATCTCTCCATATTTCCAATGTACGTGGCAAGCCAGCAGACTTGATTTTATTACCCATAAAAGAATATGGCCCTAATTTTTACTGATTTATTTATTTTTATATATATGTACACCTAATATATATACACACACCTATATCTATTGCTAATGTTGGCCATCTGAATTATAATAAGATGATTAAATTGACTACATTAGCCAAAGAGACAAAGTCCCATTTTCTATAAATATGGTTTGTCTTCATTGGGTGTAGGTAAATTCTAGTATTCAACGAACTGAATCCAGTTTTACTTCCTTCAAAAGAGGCATGTACACTGTTTTGTCTCAGGACAATTCTGCAAAGAAACAAGATCCAGGTTCTTAAGGAATTATTTCTTTGATGGTGTTGCAGGTCTGAAATTTGTTTCTTCCCCCACAGTGTAAGAAAAGCTTACACCAAGTTGCCATCAAGTTTAGAGAAGTGAGGGCTATATTCATCATTAAAAGCACCATGCAGGTGGGCTTACAGTGGCTGAGAAATGCCAGAAATATCTGCCAAGTTCATGAAACTGGCCCACCCTCCAGCCCTTACTGTTTTTGTCGTTCAACTTTAGTCATTCCCAAGATGTGCTACATTTTTGTGGTCCTACATGAGCTGGCAGAGGACTGTCACATCTTTGGAAAGAGCTATTTCTAAGGTGAGATAAACCTTATCTGATACTTTAAATAGTACTGTAAGAGGTGAAGAAGGGGGAGAGAAAGCTTTGGAAGTTCCTTCTTTAGAATGCTCTCAATTTGTGAAGGTAACTTCAGATGTTCTTGCAAGATTGTGGTCATGATCAAGGATTAGATGGAAGGCAGGGTCATAGCAGGAGCAGGAATAGCAGTAAAAGAGGGTGTCTGAAGCTATTTGAATAGAGTAGGAGTATTTTTAAGGAAGTATTCAAGTAAGGAAAGATGAGAAGCATAGGAAGGAAGATGAAGTGTCTGTTCTATGAAGCATCTGAATCAAGAACAAGGATAGATGTGATAATTGGAAGTTGCTATGGAAAAGAGAACTTGTATCATCCACAAAAGTTGGTATCTCTGTAACACCTCCGGAAAGAGCTATAAACATATTTCTTCTACCTTCCCCGTGCTACCTCAAAGAGATAAGCTTATCTCAGGCCATCAAATATCTTTCCCTCCCTGTATAACCTATGACCAATTTCAAACCAGCAGCGCAGTGTACTGAAGTGTCAGAAACTTAAAAGCTGCCTGTGAGGAGATCAGTAGAAATCAATGGCAGCTCAAGCTCCTGAAGTAGCAGGAGATTTTTTAGATGAAAATGCACAAGTGAAACATATCTGTCGGTGTGAACATCCCATTTCAGGGTCAGATCCTGGACTGTCACATTTTCTGCTCTCTGTTTCATCTCCTCCTGCATTTAAAAACTTCCATCTAAACTTCCCTCTTAGGGACAGGCCTTATCTACCAGTCTGCATAGTTTGAAACTGAATATTTCCCTCCTTTTATTTCTATCCTTACCTTGATTATATTTATAGACTAAGACCGTGTTGCCCCCCAGTTTTTACTCTTCCAGACTCCATAAATTTAACTTCCTTACTCTCTCTTCTTTATGTCTTATGATCTTCTAGTTCTTATATTGGTTTTGTTTCCTGATTTTGTATTTCCCTATATTCTGTTCATTCAGAATACCTGTTTTTTCATTCTTTAACCCAATTTGTTATAAGTAATTATTATTACACTCTTCCTTTTTAAAAATAAGGAAATAGCTGATGCCAGACTTTTCAAAGATGTCTGTAATGATACAAGAGGACAACGTAATTTACTGTTTATGAAGCAGAACTCTTCAGAGCTCCAATTTTTGATTTGGTCATCTCTAATGAGGTTCTCAGTTATGAAGTCTCCTGAAATCTCTGTGCTGCGAGCTGCTTTCACAGCTCCTTTACAGTTCATGTGTCTGTATCCGTGTCATGAAGTTTTATAAAAAGGTAGATAAATAAAAGTTATTAGGATCTTTGCAAAGGTTGTCAGATACAAATATTTCACCTATATTACACACAAAACTGCGGCCATTATCTAATAGTCTCTTCCAGGTTTAAATTCAGTGAAAGGTATCAAATCCCTTGTATGAAAACTCCCATAGTGAATTTAGCAGTTCAGATATAACTTTTAAGTTTCTAAAGTTGTGATAGAAAATATTGCTCTTCCTCTTGTTTGTTTAATGGTTAGTGAGAAGCTGATGAATTCTGGTAGTGAACCAGTTGGTGATGCCACTTTGAGGTCTTAAACATAATACTCTATTTTTATAATGTTGTTTACCCCTGACCGAAATCTTACTGTTAGACCAAGAAAAATTGACTTGATAAAAGAATTGTGGGGTTATCAAACAAATAAATAAAGAAAACCTTAATTAAAATAAGTTTAATATTGAGAAAGTCTGTGATTAGCATTACTTCTAAAAGCATTAATTTAAAAAATATTCTTCAGAAACCTAATAAATTAGAAACAGAAAGTCTCTAAATTCTTATTTATGAGATACATTTGGATCACAACCTGAGATTAAAACTGTGTGAATTAGACTACAATTTCATATTTCTTTTGTTTTCTGTGACATCCAACTGGCTGTGAACAACCTGAGTGTTTACATTAAAAGATTGTCTCCCTGCTGATAAAGATGATTGCTTAATGATAAATACTGAGATCTGAAATACATGAAGCACCACTTCACAAGGGTAATGTAAAAATACCATCAGAAATGTCCTGCCCTATGTGAGGAACAGTCCAGCAGATCCCACGCATAAAATCAATTCTAATACCCATAAAATCAATTTCCAGACTTTCCCTGTACATCAGCAGATTCAAATGAAGTGGATTTTAAAGAATAATGCAGAGACTACAGTGGGTAGGTGAAAAAGCAGTGTGGCAGATTTGGGTTCTCCTGTCACCACTTCATGTCAGGAGTCCTTGAGAGATGTCTCTATCCTTTTACCTGTGACCTTTACAAAACTGGGAGTTAATTTATTAGAGCCAAGAAGCACTATTATCACTATTTGTTCATGTAGATCTGAGACTATTTAACTAGAACAAATAATAGTCAAGAAATTGAAATCATAGAGTAGTAGAGTCTTGCAGTGGTTTGGGCTGGAAGAGACCTTAAAGACCTTCTCGTCCCAATCCTCTGCCATGGGCAGGGACACCTTCCACTATCCCAGGTTGCCCCAAGCCCCCTCCAGCCTGGTTTGGAACCCTTCCAGGGATGGGGCAGCCACAGCTTCTCTGGGCAATTTCTGCCAGGGCCTCACCACCCTCACAGGGAAGAATTTCTTTTAAGTAAATTAATATTGATGAGAGCAGCACAGCTCCGTGGAACAAAGACTATAAGGCAAACACTGAGTGTCTGGTTGAATACAGAACACTGATGATTTGATTAAAGCAGTCATTTGTTTATGGGATTTAGTTTTATTTGTATGGTAAATTCTGATAGATGGGCTGTCACATTGGTACGGTTACTTTTCTAACTTTATGTTAGCCATAATGTATTCTATTCTAGGAGTTTAGAATATGATTGAGAACTTCAAAGTGTAAACCCCTTGGAAGACAGTGAAGGGTGAAAGACATGGAAAGGTGCAAATTGGTTCATGGGCGAAGCCCAGGGTGGGGACTCAGGAGACCTGGTGCATTTCTAGTTCTGTCATGCTTCTCTGTGACTCTCAGGATGACACTTACTTGTCTGTGCATCAGTGTCCATTCAGAAATGGAAATAATCATCCTCACATCAGTCAAATCCTTCTTCCTTTCCCTTCCGTATAACAAAACCATTAGAGCAGGACGATATTTCAAGATCTGTTTGTGCCTTACCCATCACAGAGAGTCCTTGAAATGCTTCTGTAATGCAGGTGCAAATTAAGAAATACATCCCCCTCACTCTTTCTGGAAAGGATCTTAATTAACAACATTTTTCAGAAACCTCAGTATTTTTCATTGGTGTAAGTACAATCAGGCTTTAAGGACAGGAAAAGAGAAAGAAAATAAGGACACTTTAGAAATAGGTGTTGAAAACCATAAGTGGTGTTAGAGAAAGGCAGCTTTACTTAGGAAGCTCGAGTGAAAAGATACTTTGGTTTCTTCTGCTGTTTTTGGTAGCACTTTTTCTTAATAGTTTAATTACCAGGTTGATTAGAAGGAAGGAATTTGTGTTCATAAATGGTACTTATAAAAATCATCTTTTCCTTCGTGGTCTCTGAATGAAAGACGGTCTTCGATGCCAGCTCAACTATGAGTAATTGAATAAAAGAGCAAAATATACTACCTGGTAATGGAATCATTATGGTCTACAGAATACACATATAAAAGCAGCTGAAATGTATTTCTTCTGCTCGACAAAACCAAAGTTTTATAGATTATAACTTCGCATCTACAGAGGAATATTTTTATTAATTATGAAAATGGCACATTAATACTCTGTAGAGCAGTGTTATAATCAATGTTCAGGAGTCAGCAATTATGTGCAGTTGCTCTTTAGCAGTGTACATTCTTCTGTAAGGGACTCACCACGAGAGTTTCAGTCTCAAAAGCAACTTTCAGTATTCAAATAGAGAAAGTCCCCTCTACATCAGATGGGATTTGCTTATGGCTGAGAGTAACACACCGTTTTTTTGCATTAAATAAAGGCAGCAGGTTAGGAAACAGCAGAGCTGCTGATGTGAGGAGCACAGGTGCCTCCTTACTCTGAACATGTACGGTATGTCCAGTAGTCTTGGAAGTAACTCTGAGGTTGTGAGGTAACAGTGACTTAGCCAGAGCAACCCAGATCATTGCAAATTCTTGAGAGTTGCAGAAAGCAGAATCTTACAGCTTTTTATGTATCCTTACATTGTTATCTTTATACTCAGCTTAAGGCAGCAAGAGGAGAACGCATTCCTTTTTCTCTGTGCTTTGCAACTCACAGTTACTGTTTCTTTAAATGACTCTGTGCTCATTGACCAGAGGAGACAGTCATGATTATTTCAGTGACATCTATGAAAATCACCAAATCAGAGTCCAAAACCTAGTTTGGATTGATAAACTGACTTATATTTTGCCTTATGGCTGATGCTTTCTCATTACCTTGCTGTTTTCTTTCAGTAAATGAATTTGGTGAGTCAGTGTTTTCCCTTGTTTGGGACAATGTGATATTGTAAGAGCCCTTGATCTCCTTTGTCTTCAGCCTCGTTTTTCTCTGCTTTCTGATTGCCTGTTTTTGTTGCACTGCCGGGTCTTCTCTCATCATTGTCTGTCTTGGACATTGTCTTATTTTCTAGATTTCTTCATCTTCCTCTTTCCCCCTCTCATCTTCAAACAGTGTATCTATGATGTTATTCAGTTAATATCCTGTTCTCCACTGTGCCAGAATTTCCACTTCTTAGGAAAACAATGGCTCCCTTCTGCAGGCAGCCACTGGTTTAATGTACACAAAAGACAAATTCTGCTTTCATCACAGGACAGACACTTTCTTCTGCTGCTGTGGGGCAGCTGCTGTAATATCACATTACATATCGTGATCTGCCTGAGTCTGTCCAGTGGTGGGCATGCAACAAAAATTTTTATTTCGTTCTTCAGAGGCGTCCCCAGGCAGCTCTACCAGCTGAAGCAGGACAAGAATAAGAATATGGACTGTCCAGGGAGTGTCCCTCTTCTGCTTTCACATCTGAGCACGTGCTGTCTCTCTTGCACAGCTGTGTTTCTCAGTCAGCAGGTTGGTGACATGAACAAGCACAGTGGTGGCTCATGGGGAGTAGCAGTTTAGGGAAAATATGGGTGGGGGACACAATACTGTGATTCACAATGTGAAAAAAACACAGAAATTAAGTGCCTTTTTCCTGGCTTAGTTCTTCTTGGAAATACCTGCTCCGAGATATCTCAGCATACTAACAGGATTTAGAAAAGATGCAGCCAGCTGTGAGGAGAGATTAAGGGCTAACAAGGGCAGCTGAACACACACAAGTCTATGGGATGCTGAAAGAGTTGGCCAGTGTGATTGGGAGAAAGCTCTCCCTCCTTTATGAAGAAAACAGCAGTCAGAGAAGGAGAAAATAATCAATGTTGCACTAATTTTACTTAAATAGTCAAGAAAGAAACGTGAAAGAGAAGGTGACTGAAAACACACAGTTTCCAAGGACAGCTAAGGCTTGGCTATCCTGATCTCCTTGTGTGACTGTAAATATGGACAAGGATCTTCATGTCATGTTTATTATGCATGTGTTTCATTCCTATATTTGTAGTCCTGTACATGTCAGATGACTATGAAGTCACATGCTGGAAAATGACTTGCATGAAGGTCTTATTCAGGTTAACTTTGAAGGCTTGTTTGCTTTGGTGAATTTATTTTGATTGTAGTTGCTTTAGGCCTGGCTGGAGTTCTGACTTGTATGTTTAGCCTTAGCTAAAATGTTAGTCAAAGTGTACCTGATGGGAACAGTGGCCAATAGCTGAATGAGCTCAGGTAAGAATATTAATGAAGCAGGAAGAACAGGAGAGGGAGAGAAAAAAGTAAATGTATATATGGGATATCAGGTATTTCTGTGACCATGAGATACATCTTTGTGAACATCCCAGAAAAATTGCAGATGTAACACTACTACAGAATTGTACAGATCAATGAATGTAAGAGAAGTCAGAAATGATACTCAGTTTTGTGCTGAGGAGTGTCAGCCTCTGTAGAGACAAGTGACTGACTCTTTCCATCTGTCCAAGCACTTCATTGGCTCACTTTCCTGTGGGCTCCCCTGTGGTGCCCCATGGACCCACAGGTACCATAAGAAAATTTAATTCAAAGTGCTGAAGGTAATACAGAGTGCATGTTGTGGTTGAGCAGCAAAGTTCCTTTCTGTGTAACACCACAGCTGCCATGGAGCTTGAGGGCATAGGGTCGTTTTAGGCGTAAGGGTGGCTGAGTAGATTTTGGAGACAACCTGACCTGTTACAGTCTATATCTGTACTCTTCTTGGGACAGAATGTGTAGAGAACCATTGTGTCTGCTGTGTCTAGGTTTCCTCTTAGAGGAAACTAGCTGGTTTCCCAAGGAAATTAGCATGTACCCAGCCAGGTACATCAGGATCAGGAAACCAGAATGCAAGAATGAAATGCAAAATTCCCCAGTCACAGTGTACACACAGCTCTGAGCATATCTTTTAGAGGAAAACAGATTTGAGCCTTGCCTCACTTTTCTATTACAGCTGGAAAACGTTGCTAATAAAAAACATTTGGCTCAAGATTATTTCCTGAGATCAGCAAATCACCGGAACACCTCAGTTAATACAGAATGAGTTCAGAATTCTTTTTCATTGGTCAAAAAGCATAATGAAATTCTCTTTATCAAAAAAGTATTCATACAATCCCAGAATGGTTTGTGTTGGAAGGGGATAGAAGATAATTTACCTGCAGGACCCCTTATTACAGCACAGCCAGGTATTCTCAGTTGTGCCACCAAAGTCATGCCCTTGTCAAATCCTCTAAAGGCAGAATGCCACATTGTTGTCATGGCAATATCTAGAAGCATGGCTGAATGAAGGAATGCATATCTGGATGTTCATGCAAGACTGAGTTAGACATTGCTGCAGTTTGTTGCCGAGTTAAATCAGTTGCTAATTTAGCAAGGGAAGTGCAATAGGTGGGGATTCTGCTCTGTGTGTTGGGAATTATAGATTGACATTTCTTAGAGTTTCACCCCTAACCATGTTTGTATTTAATTGGAATTCCCCACAGGTGTGACTGCAGTCAGTGTAGCCTGTGGGACCATGCTGAAGTGCAAAATTTAATTATGGCTTAATGTGACCGTGTTATAAGTTTCTACATCTGTCAGACAACTTGCTTCTTTCCTAACTGCTTCTGCTGTTTTTAAAGATTTCTAGATTGACTTTGCTTTGCTGCAGAATATATTCAGAATTTTTATATCCCTAGCAAAGAAAAGAGGCAGCATTTCATTGACATCAGCAGTGCAACTGGCCTATATTGATTCAGTGGCATTTACTATTTAGATAATAATTTAAGAGACCTTGCTGTAGCTTATGAAGGAAATATTTATCAGGATCCTTAATTAATGGCTGATGAAAATGAGGTGCCCAAGGCTCATAACACTTGTTCATAATATAAAAAACAAAGGCCTCATTTAATTTCTCTTGAACCAGAGTCCCTGCTCCCTGGGATGTACTCCATGTAATCTAATTATTTTAAATCTTGCTGTATAGTGCAAAGTACTGTGCTTAAAACTAGAGCCATATGCACTGATAAACATGGGGGTTTTTATTCTCTGTTTATCTGAATATCATCCCCCACTCATTGCAAATGTACTCATGGGAGTTTTCCTTGTACACACAGTGTGTTGCTGGTGGTGTTGTTGTATTGACACACCATAATAACAGCCCATTACAGTAAGACAGTACAAAGTATCACCTGGTGATAAGGATTCTGCTATTTCCTTTTTCATCACAATCCTGTCCAACAGTTGTCATATAATCATTCATTTTGCACAAGTTTTCCGTGTAAAAGTCAGGTACCAAACTCATAAAAAAGCAGTCTGGGCTCTTTATTTCATTTTCCAGAGATGGGATTATTTGGATTGATAGGGTGGATTAATTCATTCTAAATAAATATATGAAGTAGGTACCTATATAATTTCATGCCTGAAACTTGATCCAAGTAATTCTATTGTTGACTTTGATATTGTAATCCTGTATATATGGACCTGATCAATAGCATTAGCAACATGCCAAACTCAGAGAGGGTGGCAGGCCATTGAGAGGAATGTCATGCTGGTAGTAAACTGGGTGAGTTTCTCTCAGGAAGAGCATATATTTTTCCCTGAATTGTAGAAAGAGACTGAGAATAGAGCTAAAAGAAAATATTTCAAGTGGTCAGAGGGGAACACTACTGTGCGTGTCTAGAAAGAAAAGGGAGACTCTGGAGTAAGGAAATAATATGAAATATTTTCTCACTGTCCTTACATGATTTATTGCATCCTAAGGGCCCTATTAAAACTTTATACACAGATCTCATCTCACTTTCACTCTTATTTAGAATTTCCACAGATATATTTTCTTTTCCCCCCACAATTTTGTCCAAGGTAGAATTTATGGAGTTTGTACATTTTCTGGGATTTCTGGATGTCATCCCCATCAGACACCATGATCAGAGTGCGGGGACTCTGGAAAATGTTGGTTTAGCTGCTACAAATGCAGCCCAAAAGAAAGAGAGAATCTCCAAACCTTCCTTGTTAAAGGTTAGCTAAAGTGGAAGTGCTGTAGGATTTTGAACTGACCTTGGTCCTTCTCAGGTGGGAGCTGGAAAAAACAGATCTGTTGTAGGTCCAGGCTAACACACCCTCACTTTTTGATGCTTCTGCAGAAGGAAAGTTGAGTTTGTGTCAGAGTAAACCTGTCCCTCTTTTCCTTTCAGCTGTGCATCAGAAATCACCTCGCCAGTCACCTCCTCCAGCATAAAAAATAATTTCTTCATACAACCATATTAATGGAGAGATTAATAACACTCTGGGAACTCCTGGAAACTGCCTACCCCAATCCTCCCACCATGGGTCTTCCAGAATCCTCCGCCATGAGAAAGTCCTTGGATATCTGATGAGATGTTTAATATCTTCACCCAACTTACAACTTCACAAATACTTCATTTTTTTTGTTTTGTTTTGTTTTTGAGTTTGGTTTTTGGTTGGTTGGTTGGCTTTTTGGTTGTTTTTTGTTTGTTCATTTGTTTGGGAGTTTTTTTGTTGTTTTGTTTTTTTGGTTTGATTTGGTTTTGGTGGGGTTTTTGTTTGGTTTGGGGCTTGGGGTTTTGTTTCTTTGTGTTTTCTTTGGTTTCTTCCCCTTTGTTCCTTCTTAGAATTACTGGGTTTGATTCTACCTCCTATGTTCAGCTGAACAGAAGCAGTTTGAATAATAAACATAAACATAAAAATAAACATAATAGTAATACCCCTGGTATCCCTTAGGGGTTAATCTGCATATTGTTCCATTAAGTTTGCATTCTCAGAGCCCTTTTCACCTTCAGTTTCTGTGTCATCAGTGTTTCTGCTGGGAGTTTTGGGTCACAGTGACAACATAGCAGCTGCCTTCCCAGTGAGTGAAAACATTCCTGGCCAAAATGTTCGAGGCAATCACTTTGCAGATGATGCATCAACTGTTCCCATTTTTGCTAGCTTTACCTTCAGTGGGGTGTTCACAGAGATGAAATAACGAGCAGTATATAGATGGAAAGACAAAATTAAGTATCTTCCTCTGTCTCCTCTTGGGTTTTTTCTATGAGTAGTTACAGTAGGTGTAGATTAACTGAGGCTGGCCCGAGGCTGTGTAAGGTCTGTCTGGTTAAGCCTGCATGTTTGCCTTTATTGTAGAAGAAGCCTTAACTGAATTGTGGAATATCTTCTCTTTCTACTCCCAGGCTGTGGAATTTAGCCAAGAATGGGCTTTTTTTGTGAGCTGGAGCCAATTTCCCAAGTTCCTAAAACTAGCTGCTTCCTGAAAAATTGTCACAGCTACACTGAGGAAGCTTACTCTCTACAAAGGGAGGAGAGACTTTCAAATCCCTAATCCTATGCTAACCCAAGACAGGTGGCAGGGACAACATGGATGTGCTAAACTGCTCTGAAATCTCTGTATTTGCAACTTTCACCAGATTAAGCAAAGGGACTAAATGCCAGGTACAGTGTCATGTTAATGTGGCTCACAGATGTCACACCTAACTTGCCTCTTGCAGCCATGCACTTGGTGAAATTGTCTGTTTGAGCATTGGGAAGCTTGGGTATTTCTCTGTCAAAACTGTATCTTTTGATACTTTGCATTTCACTTGACAATAGTGTGTGTTCTGAGTGCACAAGTGTTCCTTTGGAAACTTCCCTCTTGCATGATATGTGACATTCTGCTGGGAGTGTAAGGCAGGCTTTTTGTCAGAAAAATGTTCTGGTTCAAGTGGTATTTTAAACTTATAACACAGGTCCAAATCTGTCCTGCTTGGAGAGTCTGTTGGATGGAGGAATTAATGTGCTTTTTCACTTCCCTGCCCAAAACTTCTTGGCTGGTATTTAGAAGGCACTTCTACCCCATTCCAATTCCTTTCCCTTTTTATATGCAACAGCAGTGCACTCAGCACCAGTGTAGTTACTTTTTCAGAAATCTTTGTGGTTCTGCAGATCCACTGGAGCCCTCAAGTAACAAGTGAACAGCAACAGAGCAGAAGTAGGTGGGAGTACCTTGGACTACATTTGAAATTAGGATTAATTTTTCAAGAGAAAGCCTGTTGATGATAGTTCCTACTGTGAAAAATGTTCTATTGGTAAATTGGCTTTGCTTGTTAATAGTTTTGGTGCATTAAGCACCTTTCTTATTAAAAACATTGCTTTCTCTCATTGTATCTTTTAGTAAAATGAGAATTTAACTGGGAACTATATATAAATTAAAAGTGAAAATGTTTAATCCTTGAACAAGCTACCAAGCTGAACAGCAGATTCTCTGTGTCCTGATAGTACTTATATCCAGGTTTCATTGTCTTCAGGAGTACATTTTAGACACACCCAGTGTTTCCTCATTGAGTTCAAAAGTGGCACAAGGGTGAAGCACAAGTGTTGGTAATATATAAGTAATCAAAGTAAATTTTAAAATTATTTCCTATGGCCTGTATATCCCTGCAGGCGCAAGAACTACTGAAAGTATTTGTATACCCATTCCAAAAACATTTATACAGAATTATGTGGTTTTAAACTGGTAAATAAAACACTCTGGTCTCCTATTGGTTTCTTTTGCATAACTCAACTTCAAGTTCTGATTCTTTGTCATTCTCCAAAGAACTTCCTTTTGTAACAGAGTGTTAAAAACTTACTTCTGATATATATTTTAAGTGTATTTTAATATTTATCTCATCACATATCTGTGTTAGTATTAATCACACATAATGACACATTTCCACAGTTCAGCATCATACTTTAAGAATGTGTTGAATTTGAAACACTTCAAGTGTCCCAAAACAGATGAGAATGAACTTGAATTTCATGCAGAATCAGGATCATAATCATGTTTGCATTAAATGAAGTTATGCTTTCCCCTCTTCTGCTGCATAGGCATTAATCGTCCATGAAATCTTCCTGTTTCCCTCAGAATACAATTTTGCATAAGTGTCTCGCATCAATTCATGCTCTTGCTGCTTCCTCATAAATTCAGGGTAATTTCTTTGATCAGTAATATCTTCTTCACACAGCTCCTGCCTTCTGTTTAACCAAACTCCATTACATTTGCAAAGGGGCTGCTTGGCTGACCAATTTCTTTTCATACCGTTCACAATCTTTTCATGTTTTTAAACTTGAGTCCATCCTTATCACTCATCTGCATTTAAAAAGTTTCACCCGATGTGTACTTTATTGTTTCTGGCTGGAAAACATTGCAGCACATGCAGCTTGTATGCATAAATAATAGACATTTGTGAATATTTTAAATTTTGCCACATATTTGATAACTGAAGGATTATAACTTGTTTTGTAAAAACTTCTCTAGTCTAAAATGTCATTTTTTTGGTGGTTCCCATCAGTAGCAGTTTGTTTTGATTGCCTTACTTTACATTTACATAGTATTTGAGAAATCAAAATTAAAATTGAGAATGACTAGCTGATGTCACCAGATTAACCAGCTGCAAATTGGAAATGCTCTTGATGGCAGTGCATATGTGAACATGACCTTTGATGTTTGCTGTAATATATAGATACATATTTGAAAGCAGCAAGAATTAGAACTATGGTCCTCATTTGGGGAAGCAGTTGAACAGTCTTTCTCTGGACATCTGTCTCTCAAGTATTAATTCCTACATGTCATCAAGAGAAGTCATTTAGACAAATGCGTAAATTGGATGCAATATTCCTTTTCCAGAAGTGCCATAACTCCAAGTGCCTCCTTGATAGTGTTATTTATAGAGAGCTCCCCTCCACTTCTACTTCTGCGTGAACAGAAGAAAAAATAGAAATTAGTAATCACCCTCTTCATGATGGGGTAAGAGTTTGCCCAGAGAACATGATTTCTAACAAAATCTATTTGACTGTAAGTCAGAAGGAATAGAATTTGATGTTACTGTGAAAAAATTACTACAAGCCTTGCTGCTTTCTTTTCTCTTAAAAAGATGTCCTCATTAATGCCACTGTCACAAAGACACATGGCATACAAATCATACCTTTATATCTAGATGAAATATTTATATGCAGAATGTTTTCCTCCCATTTTAATTTGAGGTACTTAGCTAATCATCAATATATCTGTGCCTATGTGTAGCACAGTGCCCTTCCCAGCCCAGGTTTGTGAGGTTCGATATTGAAAACTTGGCTCCAGTGATGTTCCAGTAGTTGTGATCAGCAAAAGCAGCAGTGTGATTGTGAAGCCCTCAGAACATCTTTCCTACTGCCTGAGAATTCCCATCTTTGTCTCCCATTTCCCTCCTGAGGCAGCTCTCAGGATGGTCATTGTAATTATTCAGTCTGAGCAACACAGGATTTATTCTGACCACGATGCAAAGACACAGAAATCACTCAAACCACTTCATTCAACCTGTTTTCATCTCAGTTCATCTTTCTGCATAACTAAGATAGCAAAATTTAACTAATACATAGGAATTTTTAAGTTAGTTATTCATTATGTGGTAAGTGAAAATACACAGAACTATGAAAATGAAAACTAGCCATCTTCATAATAAATTAAAACAGCAAAAATTATCATGTAAGGTTTCACCCAAGAAAGAGGAAAAGGTGAGAACAGTGATGAGGAACCAACCAACCAGCCAAAAAAGAGTGGCCAAAAAATGGCAATCACATCCATAATGAGAAAACTTCACCAGCTAAAAACCAATAAGGACTACAGAGCATTCTGAGGAAGAAAAGCCTGTATCTGGAGGGACACCATATACACATCTGCCATATGAAGTTACAGGGTTTTAAAGTCAAGTTTATTTTGACTATTAATATCTTGCTGTCTGGTGTCTATTTTAGAAATAGTTAACTATATGTGCATTTTTGATGGTCTAACCACACTTTCTCCTGTAATTGTAATTAGTGTGTTGGATCCACTCCACACACTGGGTATAATTTTTATCTGCATTTCATCTTTCAGTTGGAAAGAGAATTTGGGTGACATTAATTGGTGTTTTCAGAGACTCATATATTCATGTTTCTTTTGAAAAACTTAGGCTCTAGAGAGACACTTTTACAGAGATATTTTTGAGTTGAAACAATGACAAGCACAGAAAAAGAGTGGAAGGTGGGATTTAACTTGTTAAGCTGAGTGCTAGAAATCAAGTTCTTTATTTGGCAGAAGGCAGCACTGGTTCAAGTAAAGGTGCAGGAGTTCTTAATTCAGCTCACGCTTTTCATACAGATGCCTGCAGTCTCGTTAGCAAATTTAACTACTCTGTGCCTCAATTTTCCTGTATAAAATGTTTGTTAGTTACACTCTGCATGCATGCAGGTAATATTTACAAATGTAAACAGAGTAGATGTGGCATTTAAGTAAAACCTTATAAAGTGAAGGCCTTGTTGCCTTTCTAAAATTATGGCTCAAGCCTGTTACTTTGGCTAGAGAAGGACTGTGAGAAAAGACCGTGAGAAGAAAAACAATTAGTTTTTACCCATGAGAATGTAGTATCAACAGAGGCATGAAATTTAAACAGTAGAAGGAGAAAACAGCAACATATCTGCACTTGTTATTTTTGTGAATGCTTGAATGCTCATGCTATAGGTAGCCAATGACTATATGCTTTAGTGAGTAGTAGCCAGTAAGTCTATTGTAGTAGTTTAGCAGCCAATGAATCTGTAACACGAATGATAACATACAAAAAGTGTATAAAAGAGGCTGCTTTGTTTAATAAACAGCTTTTTGGCCCTTGAAAGAGGCACTGTCCGTGTGTGTCGTGACCGCACCAACAGCAACAAGTAGATGCAAATAAATGCAAATACATACATGCAAATCATAGATTTCAGCACAATGGATGGAATTCAGTGACTGGGCAAATGTTGCTTTGCATTTTTACAACATATTTCATGTTACTGTGTGTTCCAAAACATTGGAACAAGGGAAGTTCCTGTTTGACAGAGAGGCAAACAGTCTTCACCTTGAAAGATTTAACACTGGAAAAGGACTCCAAAAATTCACAGCTTCTAGGTTTTGGATTTGAACTCAGACATCTCTTTTCCATCTTTGGATAACTGGTTCCACTTTGGTGTAGAAGTAGTGTTGTACCTACATTTAAAATATTCTCATTCTAATTCATGAAAATCCTCTGCTTCACAATCTTTAAAGTTGAGCCAGTTCTCTTCCCTGGACACAGCACTGCATAGAGGATAGAGGGAATCAAAATCAGGTTTACAGCCTGCTGCACCAAAATGTCCATGTAGCAAAGACTAAACAGGGATGCTCAAGCTAAAGCAAACAAGCTCTGTGGGCAGTGCATGTGTGACATTTTTTGCAATTCCAGTTTGAAAAGATGGATTACATTTTGGCATGTACTTGTATCTTAAAAGGTGGAGGAAAACAAACTTTGTTTAAGAGTGTGCATGTGATGGAAGAAGCTAAAAAAATCCCATTAGTTCAATACCACGTAAGAATTTTGGTTAGCCTCAGTACCTAAATGATGTTTCAGTTCAACAACTTTTAATTTAGCTAAATTTGATCAGCAGACTGAAAAATTATTCCCCATCCACACTCTCTAATCTGATGTCTTCACGATCCAAGGACTGTTTGTAGAGTTCATCACTAAAACGTCTTATCTTTCTGCTGGATCATCACCTGGCAGTGGCTGTTGCAGGTTTGCATGTCACAGGCATTTAAAATCTTGGCTAACATTCAAGAACCTGAACAAGCAGCTCATGCTAATCAATAGTGAAATATTTCAAATACTTGTTTCTGCTCACTGTAATAGCCATGGTAGTTGTATGAAGAAAGTCAGTCCTGACCTTTTTAATGGATTATTCACAGTAGCAGAAGGAACAGGACAGCCTCTAAATGGGTGACTATAGATTTCACGTTTGCACAATTTCACTAAAATGTATGTATTCATTAACTGAAGGGGAAAATGTGGGGATTTAATGGCAATAACATATATTTAAAGAACTTTTCAATGTCATCTAAATCCTGGCCAAATTACTTTGAAAGTCTGGGGTTTAATAGTAAAAATTTCATATGCTGCTATACAAATTCAAAGAACAACAGTAAGATAAAAATTAGGTGAACTCACACAAGATTGTAATACTAATTAATGTGCACTCCAGTATTTAAATCTGTAAGTCTCCATGACTTCATAGTATTTGTGCTGGAGATGGTTTGATACTCTCATAGTAGGAATAAAGTAGTATAAAATATAAGCATTTTGAATATGATTACTAATAAGGCAACAGCAAAACTTCAGGTGAAGTATAACATCTGGGAAAATACATAGAAAGATGTAGATATAAATGAAAATTTCAATACAATATTCTTCTGTATCTTGGAGAAAATCCTACTGATAAAACTGGAGGTAGTGGATGATGTGGGAGAATTACTCCGTGATGAGACACGAAACAAATTGGAACAACATATTTAAGCAGAAATATTCTAATTGCTTACTGCAGTTTTATGTTTTTGGAAAGCGTCTGGTCATTCCAGCACCAGATTTAGCACATAAAATTTTATTGGAGGTTTTTATGCAGCTGGTGTTAAAAAGGAAGTGAATTTATTGAAACCAATGAAGAATACTCCTCTGGATGGCTTTTCCCCCCCTCATATACACCAGTTTTACATCATTGTAATTCCCTCAGGTGTCAGTGGGGTTACTCTTGATTTCCACTGGCATAAAAGAACATGGACTTGTGACCCTTCCCTTCCTGTGTTTTTATAGCTGCAAAATTCTTGCTATTTAAAAGCCGTGATGGAAAAGAACGGTGAAAGGCTTTTGGTTTATTACTTTATTCTCACATTAAAACATTTTCACATTTCACTTTGCTGGGTTTTTTGTTAAGAGGTTTGAGTATCTAAACCAGCTGATCTCATTCTTTGACTTTGAACGGAGTCCCTCCTAGAGTAAGAAAATATTTTAATGTGCCTGTCTTAGCACCATGCTGAAAATGCAGAATAGGCCTTTCAAGCTGTGGATGGTTTAGTTGCTTGGAAAAAAATGTTATATATTTAATTGAATTAATTTGTTTGTGCCTTAGTATCAAGCTGTGATATGCATGTAATATTTAACAACAAGCATTCAGAAACCTTGTTGGATGCTGTCATGGATGGAGTGACGCACTTCACTCCCAAGAGAGAAGTAGCAACATGTTTATTGGTATAAAACAGTGATTTAACAAAGTTTAATAATAAATGTGACAGTGTTTTAACAAGGTGTAATGGCAAGGTACACTGGATTATTTACTGCAGAGAGCACAGGGTGAGGCAAAGCAGTCAGGGAGACCCTGCCATTGAGTCATGAGGTTCAGAAAGGAGGTTGTTGCTTTCTGAACACCTTCTCAGTGAGGAGTTTAGGTTTAGCTGGATCCAGACTTAGACCCAGACTTGTCCAGCTCTTTATGTATAAAGAATTATATGTCCACAATCCATCCTGTATATTACTTAGCTAAGATTTTGAAGTTACCATGAACAAGAATCTGTTACAGCAAGGAATCTCTCAGCCTCAAGGAGACATCTTAAGAGGTGTCTCTACTCAAGGGCTGATCCTGGCGTGGATCCCACTGCTGTGCAGGAGACATCCATAAGCCTGGGCTGTCCACTGTTTATGGAGTGAGATGATTCCCTTACAGTCATGTTTGCATACCAGCCGCGTTTCAGTCGCTGCATGCTCAACCAGCCCTCAGGCGTTCTGCAACATTTATGGCCCTTAGCTGTTACAGCGGGGGATTAGTCCCAACACTTAGCTACAGACTCTTCCCAGAGTCCAGCTTAAGCCAGATGCTAGCCACCACCACCACCACCACTGGTGGCTGGTTGCTTAGGCAGAAAAGGACAGGAGGAAAGCATCTCAAAATCTTCAAAGGAGAGGTGTTCCACACCCTTTAATTCTGTCAGACCAGTGCTTCACTCTAGTGACCAGTGGATGTAAGTAAACAAGTATGACATCGTGCTTTATTTATTACAAGAGTAAATTTTGTTCCTTTTATCTTTTCAGTTCTCTGCATGCTTTTATCTTTGAAAATCAGTACTATGTGTCCTGAAAGTCTTTTCTCAGTGGCTCAATAAAAACTTTCCTAAGTCATGTTTTCCTAGTTCTTCATTGCTCTTGTTTGCGGCCCTCTGAATTCCCCATCACTCTGGAAGTACAGTCATGTCTTAGTCTAAATGAGAGTTTAGCAGTTCTTGAAAGCCAGAAGGGATATTCACTTTTCCTGCAAATACTCATGATCATAAAACATAAGACCATCCCCAAGAGTCACAAGAGGCACTTTCTCTTGTTGAAGTTCACGTGGTTGGTGGTTGCCTAGCCCTCTCATTTGTCAAGGTCTTTCTTCAGGGCCTCTCTGCATTTGAGGGAGTCAGCAGCTCCTCCCAGTTCTGCATCATCTGTGAACTTGCTCAGTGTCCCTTCCAGTTCTCATCCAGGTCATTCATGAAGATGTGGAAGAGCACAGGGGCAAGGATGGAGCCCTGCAGAACCCCACTAGTGACAGGCGGCAAATCTGATGTCACCCCACTCACTATAATCATCCCTTTGTGCCCAATCCTCGAGGCAGTTTTGCACCCATCCCATGATGTGTTTATCCAGCAGAATTTTGGACATTCTGTCCAGAATAATTCTGTGAGAGGCAGTATTCAAATGCTGGATTCTCAGTACCCAGGAAAAGACAAGACTTAATTCTTCCCCCCTCTGCTCACACAATGTCATGCAAAAGAGTAGTGGTATCAGTTTGCATTTATACACACTTCTGCAATTCCAGATTATCAAATTCATCAGATTAATGTTCTATATTTATAGCTCTATCAAGGAAACAACAATGGGGAAGCCCAAACCTCACCATACTGAGGGATGCATTAGCAATTTGCCAAGACTCTAAAGCCTGCACAGGATTTGTATATTATATATACACTATATGTTTAATCAAACAAACATGCATAACTATATTTTCTTCTACTGCTGCTTTCCTGACAGCTGAATGGTAATTATGAGGGTTTCCAAGGTTTTTCCCCCTTTCCTTGCTTTGCATGTACAAGCTCTCAAAACTAAAGGTAAGTTTGGAGGATGGGAGGAGGCAAATGCTGCTGTTCTGAGCCACTGAGACAGAAAACTCAGATCCTATTGCTCAGTGTAAACTTCACTTTGGTGACTTTGACAGTTCAGCTCCATCTGCCTGTAAGAATGTGAAAGGTATTTGTTTTATGTGGCTATCTTGAGCCAAATTAACCCAACAATGTGTGTAGTTTTAAAATTTTATGTATTGATTAAAATGGCAAATTGTGGTGGGCTTGTTAATCGTGGATTTTGTGTCTCCTCATGTTGTCAATTAATTTCTGCCTTGATACTCCTGCTATCCTCAACGAATTTGCTGCTCTTAAGATGCAATGTGACACCAAAATGCAGCCTTAAGTTACAGAATATTTTAAAAGGAGGAAGAGTGGAATCCAAGAGCAGTTCATCTAATCTGCCCTGGACACACACACTCAGAGTGGATAAATCATTCTGTGGAGATGTCTGGCTTTCTCTACCATAGTTATAAAAGCTGGGTTACAACACTTAGATTAGACAGGTGGCTTAGATGTGTAGAAAACCACTTTGACTAGGGGAAGCCTCTGGGCTAGAAGCAGCTGCACCTGACAGCACACTGGTGGTATTTCCTTGCTGTGATTCCCTATTAGGAATCCACTTTTGGCCATTGAGAAGAGATAAGTTGCTGCTCTAGGCAGAAAATCTTTAGTCCTTACTAACTTTTAGGTAGCAGAAATTTGCAGATACAATCTGGACATTTAGCAAAGAAGTGAACTGAAGTTTCAGGCCGAACTAGTTCTACCAGTAACCGATCCTTTTCTTGACTGATGTGAGTTTCACTGGAATGCCTTGGAGTGAGAAGAGAGAAATATTTAAGACTTGTGTGCCAAAAAGCTGCACTTGCTAAGTTCAAGTCTAATTGGAAGTGATTTGCATCTCATCAAATTCTTCTTCTGCACTGTGTGAAGGAGATGTACTAAGTGTGCTATGTATAACAGCTCTCATGTGACTTTGTATGTACTGCACATTGAAACAGCAATCCTGACTACTATTATACAAACTTTCCAATTTCCAGGGAAAATTCTATCTTTAACCTGTCTATTTACTAAGTGACACTCCTTATTCTCACATTTAAATACCAGAAACTATCTTCCTAATCATGTCAGCCATCTACAATGACACAATTCACAAATTAAACATCACTGCACAGCATTGTGGTGCCTGCTCATTTTGATGTTTGCGCTGCACTCTGAAAAACCTACCCACACATCTGACTGTCCTCTGTGAAGCGAAAAATATTTCATGAGCTGTGCTCCTGAGCATGTTACCTGATCAAATTTAATCACAACCATGACCCCATGTTCCTGCTCCTGTGTCCCATTAGCACTCCCTCATTTCAGTCCACCAGGACATATTCTTAGTAATGATCTTCCTTGAAAGGTGTATGGTATGCAGCATCATTACTTCCCTAATAATATCATGTTTTTCTGTAACGTGTCTGTCTGCATGCAAGTCTGTGCCCATTTATTTCTCTTCATCACTGTATTTGCTGTTATCAACAACCTTCCCTCTTCCATGTAGCCAGTACTTCCCTCTGCCCTCCATTACATGGTATTAATCCCTAATGGTCTGGCAATGAATGCTTAAAATTTAACTTATGAATTCTGTGTGTGTAAATGTATTCATACCCCCTATTGCTCTGCCTACAAGACATCAGCTTCCCCTCCTTCCTCCCAGTGTCCTGCAGTCAAGAGCATCAAACAGAACAAAAATGCAAACGTGGCATCTGCAGTGCATTTGCATTTGCACTCTGCTCTGGTCAGCAGAGCTGGGGGCTGGCAGAGAAATCTGGCCTGGGTCTGAACAAAACTCAGCTGTCATCAATACCTGTGGAAACTGATGAACAAGTTACTTGTGCTAGTCAAGGGCATTTTTAGAGGAGTTTGTGTGGAAAAAGAGTTTAGCACAATGGGTAGGATCAGAAGTGCAATACTTAGTCACCATTAAATGTACTGAGGCCTGAGGAGCTCAGCAATTATAGCAGGAAGGAGGCTATTGAACAATCCTTTTTTTCACCCCTCACATGCAAATAGGCTTAAATGAGATGATCTGGGGCAATCCATCTACTCAAATTGCATCATCTGTGTCAGGCACAGCATGAGCAAGGGTGTGAGAGAGGGCAAGTGAAGAGTGACCACAGCCCAGGCAGTGCCTTCCCCAGCCCAGGTGCATCTGAGCAGCAGGGCAGGGTTCTGATAAGGTCTCCTGGCAGTCTCAGAAAGGCAGGTTGAGGATTCCAGTTACAGGTCCATTTGGGAACTCTGCCACTCAGGAGCAGCAAGAGATGGGCCAAAGGCAGAACTGGAGAAAGGGCTGCAGCACTGGTCTGACTGCTCCTCATCCAGGAGGCAGTGCCAGAGACATGACTGGAGGTGGGTGCACTTCAGATACAGCCAGGGTCTCTCCAGGAGACAGAAACAGGAGTGTTTAAATTTACAGTGCAGATCAGACAAGGGCTGGGATGGAGGTTAAACAGATCTCCTGAGCCCCTGAGCAAAGGGTGGGGTAGGGTTCCCAGGTCAGGCTGGTCAGGAAAATAAAGATCTGTGGCCACATGTACGGTGCTGATACTGTTACTCCAAGCTCCCTGGAATATGGAACTGCAATGAACAGACCTCAATCAATTTGCTTCTTATAATTTTTGCTCTTTTCTGGCCTTAGGATATCTCAATCAACTCTTTAGTTTTTGTACTCAGCATGATGTAGCTAATCTGGACTTTTAGATTGCTCCTACCACAGTAACACTCCGTTGCCAGAATCCTGTTGTCTTCAGGTTTATGATTCTTCAGAAGACCGTCATAAAGATCCCAGTACATGTGACACTGTTCCCTTTTCCATGTCAAAGTGTGTTATATAAGCAGATTGCTTTTGGCGACAGGTTATCCTGCATTCTAGTGCAAAACGACAAACAGCTTTTCACATAAATCAGGGGAAACCTTTCCTTTCACTGAGCCATATTTAGGATTTTGTGTCAGAGTCATTCTCTATTGTAAAAATTGGTGATGCATGTGGTTATTAAATGGTTCTCCCACTTTTTTTTTGCCTCTTGCCTTCAACTGTCAACATGCAGGAGACAAGAATAAACCCTTGACTTCAACCATTGATATATTTGTTTTAGAGCAAAGCATTTGTGTAGACAAGTAAAACCACATTCTGTCTCAATGGAACTTGTTCTTGCTTAGAAATAAGGTTAGTTCTATGAGCCTGAATCATCTGAAAGGCTTACTGAGCTGCAAACACACTGGTAGCTGAAGTGCAGATGAGCTTAAAGCACGCACTGGCCTAAGAACCATGTCCATTATCAATTGCCATTTTGTCATCTTAATTTCAGCGAGGTGTATTGAATAATTTATCTTGCCACTTTCTTTGTTTACAGGTAGAGACCAGTGCATTGCATCCTTCCCTTGTGGCCCCTGAGGACATGCTCTGTCTGTTCCGACACTGTGCTAAGACCATGTTATGCACCACTTTACCAGGCAGCTTCATTTATTGTGGAAGGAATTCAGTTATACAGTCAAGAAGTGAATTTCTGTGTTGTCCCTCTGTGAGCTCTGTGTGGACTGTCACGGCACTAGAACATGTAATTCCCCCCAAAAACTCAGCACCAAAATACAGACTTCATCTATCCCCTCTCAAAGTGAGGGGAAGAATTTTATTGCAGTTGCTTGGTGTATTTTTTTCTAATTTTACATCTATGATGCTTTATTTGCTCAAAGTTATGTTCTGAATAAGATTTGTGGAAAAAGTAAAATTCCATGCAAAGTGTAGAAGCTGTAGCTATTTATTTAAAAAGCCAAATACATGCTTGCAAAAACTGCTTTTTCAGAAAACAATCATCATTTCCATGAAGAATGGCTCCGTTGTGGCTGAGGTCAGGAAGTCCTGACCATTGTCTTTTGGCACCAGATAAATTTTAATTTTCTTCTAAGTGTTTCCAAAGTTCTCACCAATTAACGTCTCCTGCAAAGTTTGTTGCAACACGCAGCATAATTACTTACCTTTTATTTCCTTACTTCTAAAGGAAACCTAGCTGTTAATAGGACCATAAACCAATTACCAATGCATTTTCTTCATTGTTGAATCGTTATTCATAGCTCATTTTACAGTAACTGAGGATCAAGTTCTAGTGGATTCACATTCTGTCTGTCAACATTAAACAATTCACAAACCAAGTAAATTTTTATCCTGAGGGAGAAATATTCCAAGACAAATACTCATATTTTCCTCACCCTTTAGAATAATATGTTACAGTGAAGTTGCAATGCCAGTGACTTGTTTGTGGACAAAAATAAAATATACTGTGTAACGTGTCAAGGGGGATAAACTTGCTATTCCACAGGCAGTTGCGATCAGTATATCTCCCTGAATATCAAGCCTGGCACATCAGCCTAATCTGAATTTTATGTCTAACTCAGTATTAGAAACAGAGCAACTTAGTTTGTAAAAAATTGAAAAGTTGGAAAGACAAAAGATATTCGTCTGTGTTGTTTATAGAAAGTCAGATTTGTCATTGCTTCATGTCTTAGTGTTTTTCACATATGAAAACAAATTAAGCAGCAGTAGTTTGTAATACTTGTAAGAGTGACAAAAAGGTGCAGTACAATAGACAGTCAAATTCCAAATGCATATTGAAGAAACCTGGTGATATATCTCTGTCATCCTTCAGGAATATTAGATGTTAGGAGGTTTATTGCTTGAAATAGTCATCAGTTTCTGTCATTAGGCCCCCTGGATCTTTCTTTTTCTCACTTTTCTAAGCTGTCTCCCTATCTCTCTCACCTCTCTCTCCCTACCACACACAGAACTCCTGTAAGGCCTTTTAGCCTTGCCCATGGCCGGCCCTGGAGCTCTGTTGGAGCCAAGCCAGGTTTATACCAGTTGGGAATTTGTCCTAATGGCCCTTTTGATCACTTTTGGGACCATTCAGTTTCAGCCAATTTGACTGTGAGACAACTGCTTAACACTGAGTGTTGGGTATTTTCTCCTCTTCAAATGCCCAGATCCTCCAGCATTCCCTGATGGTGCCAGGGAACAATCCATTGTATCCAGAGAGGAGGTCAAGCCAACTAAAATGCCATAACCAGATGAAGAGCCACAATTCCAATGGATCAAATGAAAAATGGGCGATGGTCTGTTTTCCTTAGAGGCAAATATTAAGGGATATCAAGAACCTGTGTTGCTAGGAGATGGAGTCTCAGTAAATATCAAACACATTGTTCGGCTCCTGCTCCTAGCAGAGCACAGTAAATTCACTTACCCAGTACTAGGCAGGAGGAGTCAGTGGAAACCCAAGGAATCCACATGATACTATCTCAGGGGGCAGGAATTTTAAAGGAATCCAAAACAACAACAACAAAAGCTTTTGCAAAGTTCTAAATATCAATGGTTCTTAGGGTAGATACTTGAAGTGCACTCAATTATAACACATCCGTGAATTGGCAGTGGAAAAATCCGACTCCAGCAGCAGAGATGAGTTGCAGCTGCAGCTGATAGTGAGGGATGCAAACAGAGAGAGCACTTACGTGATGAAGGCAAGACCGGCAATCAGTTGTGTGCTTCAAAGCAAAAAAGCACAGTCGTGATGAAGGCAAGACTGGCAATCAATTGTGTGCTTCAAAGCAAAAAAGCACAATCAGTGTGACAACAGGTCCCCATTGTTGGCTCTGGCTTTCTGTTGAAATGACTTGCACAGGGGAAGGGCCCTGGAGCAGAGCAGCCTTGCCCCCAAGCCCTTAATTTCTTCTGTGTTCTTCTCTGTGTTCCTTTCTTTCTTTCTTCTGCCTTTTTTCCCCTTTCACTTTATAGCCGAGATTTCCTCATTATGGGGCAGTTCTTCAGCGTGGTTAAAATGCTTGGAGTTGCCTTACCTTGCTTATATTTAGTTTTGCCCTCACACCAGTAGTTCAGCTCACAGCAGTGTCTCACTGCAGGGGTGGCTGGCAAGCCAGTAAAGCAGGTGCAGCTCTCCAACCTGCAATGGCATCGTGCTCCTTGGGTGCACTATACAGTGGCCACATGAGCAGGCAGTGAAGCAGAAGACAGGAGTGCACTTTTCCTAGGTTTTGGTATGCATGGGTTGAACAGTGCAAAGATCACTGCTCAGTTCTATTAAGAAGGAGCTGTTCTTCTTTTTTCTTCCCCAGTCAGCAGTTTTTCTACCAAAACTCTCTCTTCACCGGCCCTCACTTTCTTCCGCTGTGGACAACTTGATATTCTTGGGGAGCCCTAGCTCTTTCAGCTCATCTAGCTTTTCAGAGTAGTACAATTCTGTCCCTAATAAAATTGCATAATTTTAATTTCTAAAGCCTTTGAAATGTGTCTTTTCTTTTTCTGAAAGACCCATCATTTAGAAGTTCTTAGAACCACACTTTTTAATAAGTCTCCTGTCCCAAGCAACCGTGACTACCTGACTGGTACCAGCCTTAAAATTTTGACAGGTTTACATTATTCCTGATTTCCTTTCTGCAGCACATAGAGGCATCCCAAACATTTACAGAAAAATAATTCTTTGCTAGCTCCTAAATTGAGCATCTCACTGAACAATTTAAACATGGGTAGCAATACAAAGAAAGACTTGACAGGAAAAGGAAGAGCATGTAACAACCAGGCGAAGGGTTGCAAGAATTTGAAATCATGAAGATGAAAGCATGGTCCTTAATATATGGTCTGTGCAGTAACTTATCTTGTGGTTCTGCTCTCAGTGAAATCAATGGCAAAACTTCACAGTCTCTATTTACATCAGGGTGCAATGTTGGGAAAAAAAAGGCAGGCATTAACCCATAGAATTGTAGAATATCCTGAGTTGGAAGGCACCCACAAGCATCTTTGAGTCCAACTCCTGCCCTGCATAGCAGCATCCTCAAGAGTCACACCCTGTGCCTGAGAGCATTGTCCAAATGCTCCTTGAGCTCTGCCAGACTTGGTGCTGTGACCACTGCCCTGGGGAGCCTGTTCCAGTGCCCAGCCACTCTCTGGTGGTTAGATGTATATCCGACTACCTGATATTTTCCTATGTGTTTATTGTCCTAAGTGGATATTGCCCTAATATCCAACCTAACCCTGCCTGACAGCTCCAGCCATTTCCTCGAGTCCTGCCACTGTCACAGAGAGCAGAGATTGGAGCTGCCCCTGTGCTGCCCCTTGGGAAGATGTTGAAGACCACGATGAGGTCTGACCTCAGTCTCCTCCAGGCTTGGTCACTCTTCATACAGCTTCCCCTGTGGACCCTTCACCATCTGCTATTCCGATCTGATAAACTTTTTCACCTGGTTTAAATTCAGTGCTCTTGCAGTGGGACTGGCAGCTACCCTGAATGCAAAGTAAGTGAAAATTAGCTATTACTCACTGTTACAGCAAGAACCTGACAATGTTTGCTTGCACTGTCTGGAGATGAGAAAGAGGGATTCAGTTCCTCTTTGCATTTCAGAGAGCCCAAAGGATTCTAAAAGCCTTCAAGCATTTGCCATGAAAAAACATCCTTTAATAAGCAAGTAAAGAAAAGTTAGGTACAGCCAGCTGCAGAGGTACCCTCTGTTGTCAAGTGCCCCACAAGCTCTGAAGGAGGAAGCTGAGGCAGTTTGCTCTGTTTGATGCGTTGTGGTAATCAGGCAGCTTATTTTCTGACCTTCAGGGATCTGGCTCCATATGAAAAGGAACGTAAAAGTGATACATAAATCTATGTGAGGAATGGTTTCATTGAAACCTGTATGTCATGGTTCAGAAGTACTGGAAGCCAGGCAGGCCCAGAGGGAAGGATGGATCAGAAATGGCAATGTTCATACTCATATATATAGATATATCTTTGTGTGTCTCAAAACTCATCCAAATGCCCACAAAGATCTGTCCCACATAAAAGCAACTGATGAATGACAGTCGCTCCTTAAAATGGTAATCAAATTGTACAGAATGCAAAGCAAAATTAAATCTCATCAAATCCTTAGATTAAAAGCAGCCTCTGGGAGGGCACTCAAGATCTCTGTGTGTGTCCTGTGGTATACCCTGGTCTCTGGACATCTGCTGTTTGTCACTGTATATGTAGGCTTTTGTTTAGATCTGATACACCCATCCTCAGTTTCTCCTTTGGATTTATATAATATCTGTTTAATCATGACTGGAAATTAGTAATTTCAGTACAATGATTTCAATCATCTTGCTCTGTGTGCCATTATGAGGACCAGACTTCAGAAATTCTTATTTATTGGCTGAAAATACAAGGACTTTGTTGCATTCATATTGAACAAAAGCATTGCTTCGAGCATAAAAAAAATGGGGAGGTAGTATTTTCACATAGAAAATTGTTTTAACTTTAATCTATATATTAATATTTCCTCCTTTTTTGTCCTGCAAACTGTATCTAATTAATTTTTTCCCTTGTAATTATTTTTTTAGACTGTCAGGGAACACTGGAATTTCTTTTGTTCAGGTATGTGGGATTATGCTAAGAAAATCATGAAATCCTCAAAGTGAATATCATGTGCCACTGGCAACTTGCATACATTATTTGCACAACTGGGCAGCTTGCATCAGTCTTCTTGCAATGTGCACCTGAGCCTGCTTTGTAGGGATTGAAGAAAAATTGAAATTCCTCAGGAATGTTTGGTGCACCATAGATCAGTTAGAGGTCATCATGTTATTTAGTGTTTTATGGTGAATAAATCAGATGCTTACTTCCAAATCCCCCTTTATATGAGCTATAATACATCGAGTTCTTTATGGAAAAGGAATTTTTATGAACTGAAACTGAACCACATTATCCTGTAAAGTAATGGGGCAGTGACACATATAATGAATAGGACATCACTCGCTTTTTTGTATTCTCTGCATCACAGTGAGAGCACAAAAAAGCTGAATCAAGTAGATGCTTCTCCCTGTGTACAAACACAAGACTTGAGGCAGTGAGGTGGGAGTTTCATATCTAATTTAAACATCTATGTTGCAGTGGGGATACTGCAACGCGCATATATCAAACCAGGAGTCCCGTGGAAAAAGAAATATATAATGACGGATTCTTGCTAGATGTTTCAGAGAGATGTTTATTTCTCCAGCCGCATGGCCGGAGCTCTGCCGAGGAACTGTTCAATCACGGGACCAAGGGTCCTTCTGCCCGCGCAGGGAACACAAACCAACCAGTGGGAACGAGGCTGAGCAGGGGCAGGGAAACCCCGTGTCTGTGCCCTCAGGGCCCCTCTCCCAGGGCTACCATGGCAGGGGGAGGGACCCCAACACCTCACCCGTTTTATTTTAATAAAAGGAGAATGAAAACAACTGGATAAACATAACAAGAACAGTTTCAAACAAAACAAGCCACCCTCCTGAGTCTTTAAATGTCCAAACAGATTCTGTGGAACATCTTAGGGCTGACAGAAGGGAGACAGAACTCTCTGAGCATGCTTTGTGGGGAAACTGAGGCAGGAGAGGTTTAACTTTCTTCCCTCCCCCTTTTTCATCCCCCACTCGCATTGGAAAGGGATTTTTGGGGAAACAATTGGCAAAGCATGGTTTTGTGAGGGAAACCATGGATGAAAAAACGGATTGGGAATACACTGGGGGTAATAGGACATAGGGTAAAAGGGAAAGGTGGGATTAGGAAAGGGGAGACTGTAGGGGGGACTTACAATAGGAGATATGTCTAACATGACTACGATTTTTGCATATATACTGCCTTTTACAGGAACACCATCAGGCCCAGTGACCTGCGATGCTTGTAACCCTTTTCTACCTTCGTATAATTTTGAATTGCACCACCTCTCCATCTCCCAAGCTTGGGATGCATTTTTCAGGGTTATTCTTTTAATAGCAGTTTCTATGCACGAATATGTCTTTGCTGGTTGTCACACCTTGTTATAAACCATAATTTTTGCTTAACATTATACCATTTTACTATCCCTAAGATCTTAGTTACTATGATCTTTTCCTTTTTCCGAGTGGCTGCTGTTTTCTGTCTCGCTGCGTCTTTGCTCCTCTCCTTCGGTCGCTCCCGTGTTGGAATTGTCGGGGCTGCTGGTGCCTGCGCGCTCTTCCCGGGGTCGCGTTTCGGGCTGCGCGGGCCGGGCCGGGCCCGCGCCGCTCAGTTCTCCGTGCGTCGCCTCCTCTGGTCGCAGCTTCGCTGCCGCTGCCGGCTGCTGTACCCCCACGTCTCGGCCGGGCCCCCGAGCGATGACCCCCCCGCGCCCTGCTCCAGCGCGCGTCTCGGCTGGGCGCGGCTCCGCTCCACCGCCACCGCCGCCAGCCGCCGCCCGCGGCGCCCCTCTCGGCCGGGCGTTCACGGGGCTCGCTCCACCACGCGCTGCGCGGGCCGTGCGGGCACCGCCGGGTCCCGCCGCGCCTCGCTCTCCGCCACCGACACTGCGGCTCGCGTGGCTCCCGCCCGCACGGGGAACTGCCTCGCTGCTGCTCGCAGAGCGCTCGGTGCACGTGGCCTAGGCCGCACGGTCCCTGCGCCAGGCTTCCCTTCGCCAGGACAGCAGCTGACATTGCTTCAACAGTCTCGGGTAACTAAATAATATTCACGAAAATATTCTTCCATCGCATATATTTTGACTCCAATATTAACTGTGTCCAAAACGGTTTTCCAAAAGCCCTTGGTAAGAATTAAATCCCAAGAAACATAGAAAAAGTTCTTAAACAACCATTCCAGGAAGTGTTATCAGTTCTTTCTGAGCTTGAATCAAGCTAAAATTTACAAATCGTTGTTCAAGAATCATTTTAAGTTTAAGATAAATGTCCATATGCGGCTCTGAGAGCCAAGAGTCTTCCCACGGTTCCTCCATAGTTTAGATATGGAATAGCAAGCAAACCAAGAAGAGGAATCCAAAGTTTCCAGGGTTTACTCACACAAATCAGTCGCTTAGGGATCGGGGATCGTTCTCGCCACGGCATCTCCACCATTATGTTGCAGTGGGGATCCTGCAACACGCATATATCAAACCAGGAAGTCCGTGGAAAGGAAATATATATGGACAGACAGATCTTGCTAGATGTTTCATGAGATGTTTATTTCTCCAGCCGCATGGCCGGAGCTCTGCCCAGGAACTGTCCCAGTCACGGACCAAGGGTCCTTCTGCCCGCACAGGGAACAAAAACCAACCAATGGGAACGAGGCTGAGCAGGGGACAGGGCAAACCCCGTGTCTGTGCCCTCAGGGCCCCTCTCCCAGGGCTACACGGCGGGGGAGGGACCCCAACACATCTACACTAAGAGGATTGTTTAGATTCTCCATAAAAGGGGAGTCTCCACAACCTTATAAATAAAACCCAGTCTAGCAATAAAGAAAAATACTATCAAAAATGTACACTGGAACAAGAGAGGCAGGTAAAATAGCTATTTATTGGCCCTCAGAGGAGTTTCCTGTGGATGAGTATTGAGATGGTGAGGTCTTAGTCTTCAGAACACATGGACAAGATCCTTTGAATCTGCCCCTAGATTTACAACTCAGGCTTTGCTGTTACATCGTGTACTTAATAGTGCTTTTGATTGGTACAGCTGTAAAATTCTTCCATGAATGTAATATATTCCAAACCAGTCACAAGTGTGTCACGAAAGTAGAAGAGTCACGTTGTACAGCTTGATTCATCACAGACTTCAGCTACTACAGGCATTCATCCACAACCCTTAGCTAAATGCAGAGCAGCATGTGGATTATGAAAAGTTTCTGTAAAATTACTTACTTGTTTCTTAGAACTTGTCTCATTATTTTCCCTATAAAATAGGTAAGACAGGTGAGAAGAAGTCTCTTAATTTTCATAATAACTGATTATAACTTTCAAGTGTCTATTTTTCTTTTCCTTTTTGGTAAAACAAAAAATTATAAATGGAGAGATTTAATCTTAGGAGAAACATCATATTCTGGAGGCCAGGGATTCTCTGCTGACTGAGACTTAAAATACTTTTTGACTGATTCTTAAACAAATTTTGGTATGTGTTGTAAGAAGGCTATAAATGACTTAATTGATTTTCATATGCCTGTTCCAGCTTCTTATCCTTGAAAAGAATGAACATACAATTACCTTAATTAGCAATATAACAGCTGATTGTTGCTTCAAATATGCATTTTGCCATTTCTTTTCCCTCAGTGTGTAGCTCTGAAGTGGTAAGAAGTTCACTTCTTATGGGTCTGAGGAAAAACTTCAAGTTTCCAGCTTGGTCAGAAAAAATTCCAACCGTGCTCCCTCCATATTCAAAGAATTAAGAACTAGGAGATGATCTTTTTCATAGTTTAGTGTAAAAGCAGCTCAGGCTCCAGACTAAGGGGATGATTCACTTATCGTAAAATTCAGGTGTCTGAAATTTAGGTGTCTCATCTAAAGTAACTGTCTGGGTATCCTGTCAAGGGACCAGAAACAGATAAACAGCTGCAGGAGGCAATACATCTTATCAGAAAACAACCCAGACTGGGCCTATTTCTCACTCCACTCACTCAAGGTGCCAAGGCACCCAGTTAGACTTCATATTAATTGGGCTTCAGAGAAAGTTATATGGTATTAGAAAACTGTAAATCTTTTGCTTTCAAGCATTTAGCAGGTTGTACCTTAGGGAGCACATTTGGGAAAAAAAAAAAAGTGGCTGCTGTAAGATTTATAACTTGGTTTTTTGACTTTACTACTATGTCAGTGCTGGGGTTTAGAGCAAACAAGAAAAAGATACTTTACAGATCAAATATTACCTTCACTATAGGCCCTAACTAGAGGCACTGTGAAAAACAGATTAGAAGTAAATGTTTTGGTCTTCTTTTATTGCTCAAATTTAAAATAAAATATTAATGTAATTCAGCTTCAAACAGGTTTAAATATCATTGGTGAAAAGAAAGCCTTGCTCTGAACTTTTAAGTAGAAGTTTTTAGATTTGAAGAATCTTATTTTTTCCATTGTTTTGTTTTCCTGCTTTTAAGAATCCATCTATTGATAATATCTGTTCTTCCTTTCTGTCCTACGGGAGATAGCAGAAAATAATCACATTTTTTCAGACTCTTAGAGAAAACAGAAGCATGAAAGGGTTAAAAATTTATTTCAGAGAAACTGAATACAATAGAAATTCATTGCTATGTTTTGTTTAAAAATATTTTAGTGATCTGTTATTATTAGTGCTGCACCTGTTTTGCATGTAACTGTTTATGAGCTGATATTTTTGAAGTAATTTCTGCTTGTTCCCAAATCAGTCCAAAACCTGAGCATAAAGAACTTCAATCAATGAATATAAATATTATAAAATCAAATTAATCAAAAAAGAAATATGTAATAAATACAAATTCATAGCAAATATATTTTTCTGAATTGATTACTAATATTTTTCATTAGTGGATATTCCTTGGGTTTTTATTTGATGTCATTGGTGATGTGGCTCAGCAACACATTCTTGATTTACAGGTCTCAGTGTCTTTTAATCTCTTCCCTCCAGTTACAGTTAAAGAATCCAGGATATAAGTATAGATGGAGCTTCCTGCATAGGAGACACCTGTACAAAACTGGTGGGAAGCATTGCTATGCAGACAGTATTCATGGCTTTCCTGAGAAATGTGGTGAGATAAATTACAAGAAAGAAACTAAAGAGCAGCTGGCCTTGCAACAGAGAACGTGTTTGAACATGATTTGCCAATAGCATAAAAGACTTCTAAAAAATACGACGATTACTGCAGATAGAGGACATCAGCTGTCTCTGGCAGATATGTGAAAGTCCTTGAAGAAGCTAAAAAAAATCAGTTTTTTGCCTAAACAGAGGCTTATAAACTCATGGGCTGAAGAGTGTGGGAAGAAAGGACTGAAAAATAATGTAACTTAGCTCACCTGTGGAAGGTGTAGAGCTAATTTTACATGACCTGTAGGCTTTGATAATGAAGTCACACCTCAGATGACACAGTCTGTCACCATATTTGTACTTTGGATCACTGTGGGAATCTCTAATAGTTGCTGTTCCTGAGATTCCCCTACCCTCCTCCTTTGAGGGCCAGGAGTTAAATGGACAAAATGGTTTCCTTCCTCTAATTGAGCCCACCTCAATGAATGTCACTGGCCCTTAGCTGGCTGCAAAGTACACACCAATCCCTTCTGACAGTGATTTTTGGTGTATTTCCTTGGCCACCTCTGTCTGTGACATGAGAATTCACCTTTCAACAAGGTCGCCTCTCCAGCAGCTTCCAGTGCTTAACCCCCAAACTCCAGCGGCTTGAACAGCCTGATTTTGCTGTAGTTTAGCTCTCCTGGAGTAGATTTTCTAGAGGATTACATAGAGTTGACAGAAAGTATGGTAAACAAGAAAAGAGTGTGGTAATTTTCCCATCAGACAAGAAAGAGAGCATTTTTAGTATATGATTGTAATGGGGTTTGCATTGTTGTGGGAGTCCATGCCAAAGTCTGTTAGAGGAAAATCAGGTCTCCATCAAATTCCTTGATTTGAGCTGCTTGATCATTGCTGATGAAAAACAGGAATCCGTTTTCAGGGAGGTCAGTAAAAGTATAGAAGGTATTTAGTAAATTATTTTATAGTCAGAATATGAGCTACTGTGAAGAAAATGAACTTTATCCCAGCCAAAATCAGTGCACCCCATTTGACAAACTGTTCTTCCTAACCATGTATTAATATACTAACCATGTAACCATAATCCAGGCCCTTGGATTAATATTCTGTGTTTGGTTTAAGATTTTGGTTGTGGTTTAGAGGCTTGTCCTGATTTAACAAACCTCATCTGTCTTTATGCAACCTCAAAAATTTCAGTCTTCCAGCCCATCTGAGAGGAAACTGAGCTATACATTGAAAATAGCATTGGCAGATTGATGGAGGCACATGCAGGGAGTATTTAATGAGTAGCCTCAGGGAGCACAACTTGGTGTAACTTCTGTTTTATTGGGGCCTGGAGGAAGTGCAGATTGCAGCAACTTAGATTCCTCTGATGTTACCCAGTGTGTCTAGATATAGTTCCAGCCCTCTAATATAGAAATGCCTGTTTCGTGCAGAGTTGTGAGTGCTAATTGTGTGACACGACATCCAAAGGCAACGCTGAGCAAACATCTGTGCTGCTCTGATGTGCTCTGCCAGGCTGCTTTCCTGCATTCCCAGGTAGGCAGCTCCCAACCTCAGCAGCTGGAATGTGGGAACATATCTGACTCATCAGTGTCTGAAATGGAGCTGCAGCAAATCTTAGGTCACTGTGGTTTATATAAATTAGTCTTGAAATAAGATTTCATAGGAAGTTTTGTCTTTCTGACACTTCTTCCAGCAGGAGAAGAGAATGTCTCCCATTCCCTTGATCTTCCTTAGTTCTGCTTTTTAGATCTATGACTTGCTGCTGACCTCTCAGCCCTATCTCCTGCCTTGCTCCCTCTTCAGTGATTGCTGGATCATTCCATGAAGTCACTAGCATGAGAGAAAACAATCTGCTTTTTTTTTTTTTTCCCAGGAATTAGTTTCTGCTAAATTAGTGACATAAAACAGCTTATAAAGTGTTCAGTGTGTACCAATACCTGCTGGGACCATGAGTGGGGAGAGAGATGGGTGAGAAGGAAATTGCAGTTGTAATTGGAGTAGTGGATGGAGTTACTACAATAGCTCACCATGTTTTATTGAATAACATTCCTAATTCCATCCACTTCTTGCAGTAGATGTTACTCAAATTATAAGTTGTAGTGTATTGCTCACTTTTTTGGGGGAAGAACAGACACTCTTCAGCTTCTGGCTGGGTAGGGCAGCAAATGCTGATAACTGCAGGCAACAAAATGTAAGCAGGAGGCAGAACCCACAGAACTGATGGCCACAGAGGACTGAAATAACTCAATGCTGACTGGTTAAATTTATCAATTTAGTTACAACAGCACATGTTTTAGTTCAGTTTACAAGACATTTCTGAAGTCCAGGATGGTTTAGTAGAGGCTGATCACCAAATAACGCCCACATTGTTGCTTGGGACTGAGGTACTCGTCAGAACTTGGTTAATCATCTCTGCTTTTCACTGCAGGGCTTTCTCTGAACATAGTAAAGACATTTCCTTTGGAATAATTAGGGCCCAAATGCCAGACTATGAGTTTAACTGCATTTCATATTAGGTACCTTGCTCAAGGTTCCCAATTCTGCTTTTAAACCATTACTTAACTTTCCAAATTAACAACTTCATAACCCAGCCAGGAGCCTCAAGCTCAGCTTTTGGGATAGGTGTTTTGCTCTGCTGCTCTTAAAGTACTGTTGTATTTTTAAAGGGGTTTTTTAAGGGTAAGATAAGCTGCAGAAACAATGCTTAAATTCAATAACTCAAGCTGGAAATAATCTCCTATTTTGGCTTTCAAACATCTACCAGCAGAGAATTTCTCTCTGTTGTGTACTATATTTTTAGCTGTCAACATCAGACTTGGTGTCAGTGCCAGGCAAACTGTGACACTAACTAGACTTTTAAGTGTGATCTGTAATCCAGCCTAAGAAATTCTAAGCTGAGACTTCACACTGCATTATAGCTGTATCCATACATTTATCATTTAGTAAAAAAAAACAGCCTGTAATGTTTTATTTCAGTAGACTGATGTGTGATAGCTTTCAACAATTCTGGAACAAATCCATTCAGTGCTTAATTCCCAGTGAGGCACGAAAAGTTTGCTTGAATATTTCCAAAGTTCTTGGTCCATCTCTTGTGTTATTTAAGAAACATTCTTAAGCTAATGATGCTTGGAGAATCTTTTAAGCAGGCTGCTCCTGCAGGTTGATGGACACAGGCACTTTCTCCCTATATTGTCAGGCCTTGAGGGATCTGTCAGCAGAGCAATAGCAAGAAAAAAACAAAGAACAGTTTATAAACAAGGGGTGAATGCTTTCCTTAGGGAAATTAGGATGTGTCTTTTACTCTTCTCTACACATTTGGGCCTGCTTTTATCCCCATCTTATCTATTCACAACAGGCAAAATCAAGCCAGATGAAGCATATGGGAGAATCTTGGTTTCTTTACTTTCCAAAGTTCTAGATAACTACTTCAAAACAAGAAGATGAAATAAAATTCTGCTTTTTTTGAGCACTGAAAAAAATGACACCTCTTCCTAATTCTTAATGCTGTTCTTGATGAGGCACCACATTTCATTGACTTCTTTGACTGCCTGGTTTAGAAAACTTCAGTTCAAAGTTTGGCATCATGGATTATGTTGTTTTTCTATAGATGCATTATTCATAACTACATAAGCACTTGGGCCACTTTTTTTCATTATTCACTCAGTTTTTATGAGGTCTTTTCATTGCTCCTAACCTTCATTCTGACTTTTGGTTACCAGAACAAGATTATTAGCATCTGGATGTAAATATTTATTTTTCTGTTCATTGTGTTTACGTAGAGTTTGTATGGCTGAACAAAATCACCTTCAGTACTCTTTCCCTGGAGGACACCTTGTGTGCCTTTTGGCTTTTCCCTGTTACTAGTTTAAATATTTTTCTATGACTTTGAGTGGGTACATTTGGATTGAACATAACCCTTCTTCTCAGTACAAGTTCTTCAAATCCCAGAAGTTTCTCAAATTCATAGTAAATTTAAGTCTCTCTTCACCACCATCTCATCACTGCTTTGAGACTCTGGATCTCTGTCTGCCTTTGAGGCTTCATGTTTGACAGCATTCTTATTCTGGAGAATAAGAGTGTGGAGGTTGTACCTTATCCTGAGGTCTGATTCCACCTTTTCCATCCAACAGCAGGTAGTTCACTCTGCAGCCTCTCACATGCCACAAATAGAGGTGTCTTTGCATCTAAGAATTGAATCTCCCATTCCTACTGCCTGCTGCTTCCTATCCATGAAAGTCCAGAGAGTACTCTGACTTCAGCCTGTCTCTTCTCAGGTATTGCACCCTCACTTTCAGCTGAGTGCCCTCATTCCCTGAGCCTTAATGGGCTGAATGTTTTCAGGTTTCACCAGGTAATAACTGTGGGACAAATTTTACAACAGAGCACCTCTTCCTTCAGCTTTGCATATAAAGTTTCAGTTATTTGTTGGCTGTGATGTGCTGCTAATATTTTATAAGTGATATCTTAGGAGATCATCTCATCTTTCTCTGGCAGATTGCATAGATTTCAGAGTTTTGTCTGTCTCTATTTTAGGAAGTCTACAGCTTGTTTTTGGAGCTCCCCCAAAATAGGATTTGCTCATATGCATATGTTTACCTGTCTGCCTAGTGTTTTCCATCTCCATGTAGAGTGTGTTGTTCAGTAGCTTTGGTGCTTAAAATATTGCAGGTAAAGCTGATGTCTGGGGGATTAACTAGTTCTTCACATAATTGCATTCATAGATATAAGGATAAAAAATTTCAGTGCTAAGCAACAAGAATTACAATTAGCTCTGTCAGTTGAGGGGTTGTTGCATGAACTTCTCTAACATCCAGTGTATTAGTAGTTTTTGTGTTATTTCCCTAACTAGTTCTAATGAATGCTAATATGGCCTTGCAGATTTAAGAACTGAGAAAATCAAACCTACATGAAGAAACAGGCTTTCTTTTCAGTGTTTCAATTTAAACTGTGTTGCTTATGCAGAGATTCAGTATTACCTGTGAGTTTGGTGTGTGAGGCATGGGGTACACAGAAGGTAAAGAGATGATCACTTAGTGTGCAATTTGAATATGAAGTAGAGATTCTGATAGTCTGACCTGATGACTTATTTGCATGATGTGCTCTTAACGCCTTTTAGTGAGAAATAGGCATGTGCAGGATGTAATTAACCCTCCTGTTCTCATCCAGGCTGGGTTTGCATTACATAAATAAAGCACAGATGGGAAGAATATCCTAAAATACCATCAGGATCAGCTCTTTCTTTGATTATGCTGATTATATGTGGCATGTAGTTGATTCATGTACATTAATGTACATTCATGTGCATTTTTGTACATAATTTTCTTTTGGATTCTTGGATAATTTTTAGTAAGTTAAATTCCACTGGTTATAATTCGTTTTTTATTGCAAATGGTACAGTGGAATCAAATACACCACAGAATATTGTCCTACAGTTAAAAATTTAAACTTCTGGTCAGTGCTGTAACACACTATTTGGATGTGTTGTAATGTAAAAGAAAAGTAGTTCCCATAGTCAGCAGCTGGGATGTAAAAGAATTTGAGTTCCACATCCAAAAATAGGTAGAGGAAGAGTAAATAACTTTGCTGTTCTATCTCACATTTCAGCGAAACAGATTTCAGTCACTAGATCCTTAGAATCTCTTGATTCCATCTCCTTTAACACCAGTGGGAGCACAGACAAGTAATTGACGTGTAGATATTTACATGAAAATCTTATTTGAGATAGTTTAATCTTTAAAGGATATCACACACCATACTGAGATTTAAATTCCTCATTCCAAACTCAGAGGAAACATGCACCCCTGTTAACTGGCTAATCAACACTTCTAAATATCAGGGTATTTTGCTAATGTTCTGGAACACAGTTTTTAATGAATTAATTGAATTCCACATCCATCCTTTTGTAAAGGGCTCCTGTGTATATGCAAATGAATATCTATAGGCAAATAGATGAAAGTGAAATCACTTGAATATTTAATGGCTGTGCCCGAATGTTCAGTCCATGTTGTTGATACACAGTGCTGCTGATTCACCCAGTGACCATTCACTGTTAAGGGCAGCTATACTGATAGAGCTTTCTAGAGATGTTTACCAGAAAGATTTTAGAATAATTTCTAAGTAAATTTCCACCTCTTGGAAGTCCGAGAGTTTTTTGTTTTGTTGGGTTTTTGGTTTTGGTTTGGTTTTTTTGCAGCAACAGCAGCAGGATGAAATAACCTTCACATCATTAATGGCAATTAATGGCAATTAATGGCAAAATCTCTCAATGCAAAACTACCTTCCTGTTGTGGTGGATGGGTTTTCTATAGATGCACAATATGCCTTCATATGGAACAGCTTCAATTATAGATTAGAGAAACTAAATGCTGAAAAGGAGCAAAAGGTAAATGCTCAGACAGAATACACCTGAAATTCAAACAAACAGCAATGGCAATGGTCCTTGGGAAAAAAAAGTAAATCAAACAATACTTAGTGGAAATGTTAGTTGACTCTGTGCATCTTCTAAAAAGTGTAAACCTTATCTCTTACATTGTATTCCTTTTAGGTAAGTAGGTTAGCAATTAAAACACATGTATGTAAATGTTTGTAGTGGATGGCTGAGGAACAATATTTGCATGGCATTTACTCTGTATTAAGTTTCTTAAAGTTGTGTTTTTATTGATTACTTTCATTTCTCTTTGAAAAAAATAAAAAAGAAAAAAGCAACAAAATTACCATCCTGAGTTGGAAGAAATCACAGTTAATACTGTGTGGATGAATTCAGATTTTGCTAATCCAATGGAGCCATCTTTAATGGAGATTCAAAACAAAATAAAGAAAATTCACTTTCCTTCTTAATAAGTCTCCTCCTGCCCCAAATATTTAAGCCCTTTATACAAGGTTAAATTTTTAAGAATATGGAATCTTTCAGACTTATAAATACCTTTTTATGAAAATACATTCTAGTAGAAAATGTGTGGAATCTAGCAGAAGTGTCAAAATAAAAATCTAGTAGTTCCCATTCTGTCACTACCAGTTGTCAGTCCAAGACAGTTCAACATTTGAGATATGGATAGTATCAAATCCTGTTCTCTGAGTTGCTTTTTTTTTTTCCTCAGTAAAAGCCTTAAAATATAAATAAACACAAACGATTTCAACCTTGACATTGACTTTTGCTGTGATCACAGCACATCCACCTTCCTACCTCAGCCTGTGGGAACGAAAGAGAGTACATCAAAGAACTTTTCTTCTCTGAGGGAAGAAAATGTGAAAAATTCCTATGTTTTGTGAATGTTCATTGTCATCAGAAATACCTTTAACATGAATGGGAACACACTGTCAGACTGTGGCTATGGCATAGCCTCTGCTAAGCAGCCAGAATGGTTTTATGTTGGAAAAGGACTTTTCAATACCTATTTCAGAAAAGCCTGTTCCTCTTACAAGAAGCAAATTGGATTTTGAGGACCAGTAGACCAATAGGATGGCACAGACAGGAGCATGTAAAGATGGGTACATGTACAAAAAGTCCTACACTTTCTACGGAGCTGTGATTAGAAATGATGAATGCTGGTCTAGAGACTACAGATCTCGTTGGAAAAATATTCCAATTCTACAAATATTTGTGGAAGTGAAAGGAAACGTGTTAGAAAATCCTGAGCTCAAACTGGCCTTACTGATGGCTTTCTCTCTAGTGTTAGTCAGGAAGCTCATCGTGGTTAGGGTTCAGTCTGTGGATCAGGACACATTCAGAGTCACAGAATCATTTCGATCTGAAACGCCCTCTGAGGTCACTCAGTCCAAACATTCCCCCAGCACTGCCAAGGCCACCACTAAACCATGTCCCCAAGCACCACATCTACACATTTTTTTTAACTCTTCCAGGGATGGTGATTCCACCACTGCCCTGGGCAGCCTGTTCCAGTGCCTGATCACCCTTTCTGTGCAGAAATTTTCCCTGTTACCCAATCCAAGCCTCTCCTGGCACAACTTTAGGCCATTTTCTCTTGTTTTATCACTTCTTAGCTGGGAGAAGAGACCAACCTCCACCTGGCTACAACCTCTTTTCAGGTGTCTCTACGTAGATGTCCACATATGAGTTGGACATGTAAGCTGCCATCACAGTCAAACAGAGTTAAGTCACCAGATCCTTGTAATCCCTTGACTCCATCTCCTTTGGCTCCAGTGGGAGCATAGGCAAGTATTTCATAAGTAGATATTTACATGAAAATACTCATGAGATTTTCATTTTACATGAAAATCGCATTTGGGATAGTTTAAAGGATATCACACACCATGCTGAGATTTAAATTCCAAATTCACAGAAAAACATGCATCCCTGTTAACTGGCTAATCAACACTTCTAAACACCAGGGTATTTTGCTATTGTTCTGGAACAGAGTTTTTAGTGAATGAATTAAATTCCACATGTATAATTTTGTAAAGGGTTGCTCTCTGTCATTTTGAAGCCATTCCTCCTTGCCCTGTTACTACACGTGCTTCAAAAATCCTCTATCCATCTTCCCTGTAGGCTCCCTTCAGGCACTGGAAGGCCACAGTTATGTCTCCCCAAAGCCTTCTCTTCTCCAGGCTGAAAAATCCCAATTCCCTGTGTCTTTCTGAGGGGAAAAGTACGTGACAACACATTCAGGTTACTCTTCATTCCACACAAATCTGAGCAGATACAGAAGGCACATGGAAATTTTTATATGGAGGCTAAACAGCCTCTATATCAAAAACTTACTAAATATAGACATATTGGAGTTGTTCTCAGCCCAAGCTAATGGATCAAAATGTATTTTAAAAGATTTCTCTTTAATGTAAGTTAAATACTTAACCTTAAGTGTGCTTGATATTGCATTAATGTTTAAAAGATTGGCATTTTCAGACTGTCAGTGAAAAAGCAGAGGAGAAGGTGGATAATCTGCTGCAGGCCCCTGCAGAGCTCCAGGCCATGGGCTGAGGGACTGGAAAGCCTGGCAGAAAAGGACCTGGGGGTGCTGGTGACAGTGGCTGAACATGGCCCAGGTGGGCAAGAAGACCAATGGCACTTGGCCTGTGTCAGCAATAGTGTAGCCCCAGGACCAGGGCAGTGATTGTCCCCCTGTGCTGGGGACTGGTGAGGTCACACCTTGAGGGCTGTGTCCAGTTCTGGGCCCCTCAGGACAAGAAAGACATTGAGGGGCTGGAGTGTGTCCAGAGAAGGGAGCAGAGCTGGGGAAGGGTCTGGAGCACAAGTCCTGTGAGGAGCAGCTGAGGGGGCTCAGCAGCTGAGCCTGGAGAAAAGGAATCTTGGAGGACCTTCTGGCTCTCTACAACCCCATGACAGGAACATCCAGGAAAGAGGACAGCTGAGGGTGGGTTGAGTGTCCAGCTCAGTTCCCTTCTCTGGACATCCTCCAGCACTTCAGTGTCTCTCATGAACTTCAGACTGTAAGATCAGGAAGGTCCTTGCACTCCTGGTGTCTCTGGGGCTTGCTGTCATTTTAGAGTCTAGTAATTCTCCAGGTATCCCAGCTGTTTACTAGCACTGCAGTATTTATTTTCTAACCTTCTCATCTACTCACAAAAACTGAGTTCTTACTGTTAAACTGTCAAAAATATTATTGACTTTGGCCACTGAATAGTCATCCAGATGATTTTTAGAAGAGTATGGCTGTTAGAAAGGGACAGAGATGACTTTGAACAGACAGCTAACTTGAATTTGGAGTCAGGAGAGTTCACTAGGACAGACATGAATCCTGGGTAACCATGACTGTTGAATAACTCTGAATAACCAAAGAGTAGTCCCCAGGATGGTTAATTTCCTATTACAGATGTAGTCATTATGCATCACTGATCAAACAGAGCAGAATAGGAAAAGTTGTTTACCACCTTCAAGCTAAATAATCCAAGCCATGGTTCTTGCTTTAATATGTATTTATCCCTCTGTTGCACAATGTATCATTGCATCTTCTAATGGCTTTCATCTTCTCTCACACCATTTTAAAGCTTTTTAATCTACCTATATAATCAGCATGCACACAAATTCCAGGCTTTAGTATCCACACCCATACAGTTCATGGGGTTTTATATTTCAGAGACATATTTGGATGTTTTCCAGTTTGTGTGTCCTTTTCTACTGAATGCCACACGTATCTTTTCTTCCAGCACCCTGTAAATATTACAAAGACCTTCACAAGTTCCTTTATGCATTACAGACACCCACCTTGTTAGTCTAAAGTACAGATTCTTCTCAGTTACCGTGTTAAGCTCATTATTTCAGGCACACAGCTATGACAATTAAACTTGTCATCTGTTAAGCCTCCATGGTATTCATTTCTCCTGTGTGCCTTTCCTTTCCTCTGTGTCCACCACCAACTTAAAGAAATCAGAGTAATTATTTTTGTTTGGCTTTTGAGCCATGCTTCACTGACCAGAGCTCTCTTTCTCTTTGAATTCTGTAACATTTTGTCAAAAAAAACCTACAAAATAACCAAGAATGATGGTTTATAATTATAAAATCTCAAAGTAAACAGAATAAGTCAGTATTCAGCTCTTAATTGTTCTCTCTGCATTAAAACTGCCCACTGTCATTTATACTTCCCTAAAGATTTCAGTGCTACTGCTGTTCTACATTTCATCTGGATCATGGACCAGGGAAGTGCACATCCCAATTATGCAAAGAGTTATATGTTCAAATTTTCTTGTATCAGCAGCTCTGCAGTTGACTTATTTTACAGCACTGAGTTGTAGGACAGACAAGCAAATGACCAGGGAACAATGTACGAGAGACTCATATTCAGTTTAGTCCTCAAGCATGAGGTTATCCTACAGACATTAGTGAAGAGAAATCGCTGTGTAACAAATGTCTCTGGATCCACTCACATATAATGTTATACATAATCTTGCTAATAAGTACATGAGGCTCCCTTTTAAAATATTTACATTTTTTAAATCAAATATGTCTGCTGTGGGACTTGTTTGAAAACTCATGGCTGCAGTGACTGGAGAGATTTTTTTCAAAGTGAATGCAGTCATGGTCAGTTTATTAAGTTCAGTGCCAACATTGTTGTTTAACTTTCCATTTTTTTTAACCATTTCTGGTCTTGTAAACTAGGTTTTACAGAAAGACTGTGTTTTACTAAAGTAAAGAAAGCACATTCTGGTTATATATCAGACTCTTATTTCATGATTACTTAGCACCCCCTGTATACCCTTGTCTCAGTGCAGTAATCAAGATAGGAACTGCTAAATACCTGGGTGAGAACCACAGAAAATTACATGTGGGGATGATAGGGGGATAATCACACACTGAGTACAGGCCCAGTGATCAAGGTTGTTGTGATGATATAGGTGGAAAACACAAAAGCAGGAGAGGAAGGGTGATACTTCAGTTGTTTTAGCAAATACAGAAAGTCAGTGTCAAGGAAGAAAAAGATGGAAGTTGGGGCCAAAATCCTTCCAACACTAAAAATAGGAGAAAGAAGTAGAGGATCTCATGACAGAAGAGGGAACTGGAGGAAATATCATAGTGCATGCAGTGGTATCAAAAGGAGCAGAAAGAAGACTAGGTATTACCAAAATAAGAAAAAATTTATACTATTATTCACATTAAAATTTTCATATCTGTACATAAGGGATTAAGAAATGGCTTTTCTGAACCTTTACAAGGAGAAGAGTATGAAAGCCTGTGCAAGGGAGTGCAGAATCAAAACAACCCCCTCCAAAGGCTCTGAAATAAAACACTGGCAAAGTAAATATATTCAATAGCAAATCCAGGTGTGTGGCTCTCTGCAAACTGCACTTTGCACAACACGGTACGTTCCCAACCAGCACAAGGCCAGAACTAATATGAAATAAATGCAGCAGCATCCCCTTTTTTTTCCTACCACTGAGCCAAGCACTAAAAATTCAGAGCAGCCCTGAGTGATAAACATCTCTCCCTCTATAAATGACTGGCCCGTTGCTAATGGCAACAACTCTGTTCCTAAAGTTAGCTGAGCTCTTGCAGTGGCAAATTCGGTGTCCTCACGTAACTTACAGGATTCAGCTCATCAGTTTTGCCAACTCCTGCAGCCATACAACTGCATTTAAGCATGAACTTTCCTTTCTCTTTGCATGATATTTATCAAAGAAAAATGCAGTTAGAGCCTGAGTTATAGAATCCTGAATATGGAAGTGGAATCAGTATTTAGTCTTGACATTGTGTGATGCCATTTTATCCCATTTTATGCCATTTTTTGGGTTTTGTTTTATTGTATTAAATAATTCCCTACAATACTGTGGGACAGATCCTTTAATTCCAGATACAGATGGATGCAAGTAATTCATCCAAATTATGGGACACAGCTAAAAGAGGACTTAGGACTAAACCATGTGTTACTTAGGGTTTCAAACTGTGGTTAGCAGATGTTTGCTGAGATGATGTGATGTGAGAGGCAAACATTGCATTAATTTATGATTGTATTTTGCAAAAAGATACACACCATATCAAATCTCTGGGGTAAATGAGATGTTAAAAACAATCCCTTGTCCTGATTTGTGAGCCTTACTTTTGGTTTCAGAGACCCTTTCATCAAAGTCATGAGGAGAACAGAAGTTTTTTACACAAGAATTATTTATGACCAATTCGGAATGAGTTTTGTGAATGTCTTATGGTATTTGGATTTAAGTTTTGAATTCCAACAGCTTACAAAATTGGGAGTCATAAACGGGATATCTGAATTGTTGTATTAAACAGTGCTTAAAATTTCCTTTTAAAAAACTAATTTCAAATTTCATGCCTTTTTTTTTTTTAAATTTTTTCTGCATTACAGAAAAGAACTTTTTCCTCATAATTACAAAACTATGGAAACAATTAATTCCAGACATGCAGAATCTTATAATCATAGAATCATTTAATTTGGGGAAGATAGAATAATTTAAGTTGGGGAAGACCTTTAAGACCATCAAGTACAACCCTTAACCCAGCACTGCCAAGGCCACCACTAAACCATGTCCCCAGGTGTCACATTTAAGTTTTTTGAACACTTACAAGGATGGTAATTCCACCATCATATGATAGTGACAAAAAAGATAAATGGGGAAAACGTCAAAGTATCAGTTCATAACTTTTACAATATTGCACTTGGAGCTTCATAAACTGTAGAGGTAAAATACAAATTATTACTTTTCCTCCTTCATGGCTTTTCGAAGGAAGGCTTAATTATCTAAAGTCAACACTGATTGTCCCACTATAAAAATTATTACAGTCACAACCTGGAGCCTTAAAGAGAATCAGGAGTTGGGACAATAAAAAGCACAGTGCACAGGGGTATCTGCTCAGAGCTGTGTATCAACCTTAGCAGATTTCAGGGAAAAAAATAAATCAATGTGCTTAATAACTCTAGGTTGGACACGTCTGTTCCATTCTGTGCAGTTTTATGCCATAGAAATTGCAAGAGTGTCTGGGACTGTTTTGTAAGGATAGTTTTATGCACACACTTCCAGCTGCTGTTTCTGAGTGTGAGACACAGAGATGAGGGCTGGGGGAAGGTAAAACAAATCAGAAGATCACAGAGTGATTTGGGTTGGAAAGGATGGTAAAGCCCATCCCATTTCCACCCTGTGCCATGGGCAGGGACAACTTCCACTATTCCAGGTTGCTCCAAACCCCATCCAACCTGGCCTTGGGCACTTCCAGGGATCCAGGGGCAGCCACAGCTTCTCTGGGCAACCTGTGCCAGGGCCTCCCCACCCTCACAGGGAAGAGCCTCTTCTGCAAATCTAACCTAAATTCCCTAAATAAAGAAGGACATACTCTTTTTAGTGATTCGCTGTTAACAAGGCATGGCGAGTTCTTATGCAGGTTTTACATAGGCTGAGATGTCTGCATCTAAAGCAAAAGGAACTGATAAATAAGGTCATGGATGCTACCAAAAAAACTCTGTGAGCTTTACAAGCCTTTACCTCTTGTCTCTGAAACACTTTGCAGGTGTTACTGCTTGTGCAGCACACTTCCTGCTAGGTAAATAGAAATCTGCTGCCTATAATGCTTTGCAAGCATTATTTGCTGCCATAAAACATGAATAAAAGCATAAAATATTGAGGAAGATATAATTTTATTGCGCGTTAAAAATAAAAAAAAAAATTAACAAGCATGACAGGTTAACATTTTACAAGCTTCAAAGGAGCAGGTGAATTATGGCATTATGGGCAGCAGAACAAGCTATCTTGTGTTTAGCCTTGAAGATCTTTATTTTTCGAGACCATTTCTAATTAGAGTCTTGAAATTAGATCCTGCTAGCAAACCCCTAAATTACAGGGAGTAAAGAGGGGATTCAATCAAGATATTTTTCCAGTACAGGACTTTTGAGCCCAACACACTCTGTTCTGCATACAAAGCATTGGTGTTGTACAGGTATGGAATGATCATAAAGAGTAGAAAAAGGTGTAGGTGTTAAGAGAGAAAATAACAATTCCCTGTGCAGATAACCTTTGTGAGTTAATTTGCCAAAGGAGGAATTGCCATGTTGTGCATAGAACCAAGAAAACAAGGGGTTTTTTTCAGAATAAAGATGAAATTCCACATCCGTGTACAGAAGAAGTGAGGTGCTCAAGATCAAGAACTAGAAAAATCATATCCTAAGGCAGAAAAGGGAAGAGGAAAGGAAAAGGGCAAATGAGACAGGGAAAGGGAAAAGACTGACTTACAGGAGAAAAAAAGCCAAAGACTTCCTTGTGTCTAGAATGAAAACCATGAAACCTTACGTTCATAGTATATAATTTGGGCCAATATACTGTTGCAAGAAAAAGCTAGGGTATCATGGGCAAATCTTTCTTTTTACTGACATCTCACATAAGGTGTAACGATTTATAGGCACTCATATGAGGAAACAAGGAAAAAATCTCTCTTTAGATTATGCTAAACTGATCCAGGGTGATTACTTTGGGAACTGAGGTAGATTATGCACGTGATTAAATATCAGTTTGTTAGCAGAGGGCACAGGAAGGAAATCAGTCATCTGAAATCAGTGGCACAGGTTGTCAGTGTGTTTAGTTAAGTGAGGTCAGTGCTTCTCCAGGATTCCAGGGGGTTCTTTGCTTTACTCAGTGACCTGATATTTTACAATCAATCAATTTACTGGTGTCTGTAAGAATATATAGTCTGTGTAGAAATGGGGACTTCCCCTCTTAATTTTTTTGAGAGTTAGTGATATTTTCTACTATGTGAAAAAAAAAAAAAAGGAGGACAGGAAATATTGGAATAATAAAATATTAAAAGGAAAATACATTACTGAAATGCTGGAAGATCTCACGTGGGGAAGATATAATAGGTAGGGAGCTCATAAAGGGCAAGTCAATGACTGTCTTTTGTGTTATTCCATCTGAGAAGCAAAATAAATAACAGACTCTCAGAACAACAAGAAACATGAGAATATAAAGGCAGGGAAAAATTGAGGGGAAAGATCCACAGAATTATTTTTAAAGTGGTCGTTTCAGTACTGTAGCAGACATGGGAGATGGCTCTTGGATCAATTCAATCTTGAGAGTTTGGACATCTGGCCTTAGTGGATTCAGAAAAGATAAGGGAAGGTTTCTACTTCAAGAGAGGACAGTCCAATAATAACAGAGCCTGATTTTTGTCAGAATTGTTCCAATAGTACCAAGCTTTATGCTCTGAAACTGTCAGTCAGAAACAAATTGCAGCCAAGACAAGTTTTGATGCCCATTTGATGGGCAGAAGTGATAAAATGTATGAAAGGTTCAAATGCAAGGTGTCATTATTCTGGTGCATTGAACCAAACATTGCAAAAATGAAATGGTAAAAGGAGACATAGTCAGGAGGAGGATAATTGCTGGTACCAGAGACATTGGCCTATTAGCACAATTTCAGTTACGTTTAGATCTCACTCTGGTAGAAGATCCAAAACAGAAAAAAATGAAAAAATAATGATATGACTCCTTTTTTTAAATTTTTTTTTTAGTAGCAGGAAGGGTTGATAATCTCAGACAATATTGATTGAATAAAGAAGAAAAACAGAAATAAGGAAAGAGTTCCATTGAGTTTACTACACTAAGAATTGAAAGACCAGAAAATTTCAGTAGGGCAGGGAGATACAAAATCTATGAAAGTTATAGAAAAGCAAAAAGTGCAGCTGACACCTGTGTTTAGCAGAAGAAAGAGCATATAGTTCACACCAAAGGCAGAGCATTGTGCAGGACCATGGCATTTTCCCAGAATAATAAAAATTATTTGAGGAATTTTAGCCTTAGGTAGAATAGCAAGTCGTTATTTCTGTTACAATAGAAAAAAATCAGCACGAACGGAATGGCAAAAATCTTAACCAAAAATGGTCCTTACAATTTCAATCATAATTTTTTAACCAATCTAATAATGGATATTTGTAAAGGCAAATGAAAATATATAAGGAAGGCATCATAGGATGTTTGTGGTCAGTATCCAGATGAGCTGGAGATAAATAAAGTCCTTGGAACAATATAATGCAAAGACTGATGTTTTTGCACTGTGCAGACAGCAAAACAAGGTCAAGGATGTATCAGTAGCAAAAAGACAAATTACTGAAGAGATGTAGCCACATGTCTTTACGAGAATAGAAGAGCTGCCAAGAGAATATAAAATCAAACTTGTGACATCAGCAATTCCAGCAGCAGTCTCTGACCTCTGTATTTTCCTACTAGAGAAGGTAAAAAAAGAGCAAAAGAGAATGGAAGATATGAGAGGTATTTGACAGATAAAAGTGCTTAAGGACTCATATGCAATGAAAGCCCCGAAGCTCAGCAGAAAATTAGCATATGTATGTGGAGAAATAAAACAAGCTTCTTATATTAGCTTGTTTATCAGAAACCAAATAGTCCCAAAGTTATATACTTTGAAAGTGCTCTTGGCCTTTCTCCTCCCCAGCTTTTTCATGGAAGAATCTAAGCATTAACTGTATTCATCATTATATTTGGAAGGTACTGGTGTCAGCTGGCTCCCAGTCAGCATCACTCTAGCAACAGAAAATTTCTGAAAAAGAAATCTAGGATGCTGCCAGGGTTGCTTGGCATCCTCTGCCAGGCAGAAGATGTGTTGGTTTATGACAGAAATAAAACTGAGGATGATGAATTTTGAGATAGTTTCAGCAAGCTGGCCTTGCTCTGAATGAGGCTGCTGCCTGTGAAACGGAGCAGATAAATGTGTGTTGTTTATTAGTAAGAAATGGGAAGTTCTGGTGAACCACTGTGTTTCTGCAGCTCCAGAAACAGCTCAGCAGAGTTCATGAGTGCAGCAACGTTTCAATCACCAGAAAGAGCAGATTTTGGAAAGGAAGTAACAAGGTCATTTAACACAGTTGAAGAAGTATTGATACATCTACCTCTTTGGTGAAATATTCTGTATTCTGCCTGTGATGCAGAGGTAAAGGCAAGGGATGCAGAGTTCTTTGGTATATCTATACCTAAATCTGTCTCCATCAAAGAAAACCTGTCTGGAGACATCTGTAGTATCCATACAAAAAAAAAAAAAATCAGAGAAATCAAAAAATGGTATGTTCCAGCATGTGTAGGCTGCTCAGAAACTCACAGAGACCTGCAAAAAGCCCAGTCTTTACATACTTGGCAGTTTGATAACACCCAAACAGATTGAAGCATCTTTGCCCTTAGAGAATTCATATTCAACAAATAACCTTCTCTTTTAGATTCAGAGACTCTGATCAGAGAGGGTGCTTTCTTTTAATCTTTGTTAGCACCAAATAGTCTTGGGGGAAGTCTTTGCTAAGCAAAAATTCATTTGAAAGAACAGACTTCTGAGGAAGGTGTCCAAGTACATATATGCTAATATTGATCTGACCATACTCTTTCAGTCAATATCAATCACATTTAGTAATTTTTTTATTAATGAATTACTTATTCAATATGAATCAAATGTATTCAGTGCTGCCCAAGAAGAGAGAACCAAGGGGATGAAATGCAAAACAGACAAATTGTGACAGTATTAACCCCAGGTTGGCACTGGGATTATGGAATGAAAGAATTGTTCATGCTCTGAGGCTTTGGAAGAGCTGCTCTCCAAAATCCTGCAAGAGCACAAACAAGGGCATGCTATGAGTGCAGCAGTTTGTAGGGTTTTACTAGGCTGGTTCAAACCTAAGTAACAGCTGGGAGGAATATAGTGTGGGAGGGAAAATAAGCAAACAAGAATGTCCAAACACACCCCCGCCCCCAGGAAACAGTTGCTAATATCATTAATCTCTACAAAACTACCTGACAGACCTTGGAAACAGGCAGGAACAGCTTTTTTTGTGTATGTTCGGCTGATTTTTTCGAGGACACGCACATACATTACTGTAGATGATTGTTTCTCTGTACGTACAGACCTGGCTGTACTTTCACGGTTGTCACCTGCACAGGTGATGCAAAAAACTAAAGCTAATTCTTGTCAGGTATGAAATTCCTAAGGTCTTCATGAAAGCTGTGAGCTTTTATTAGCACCTCTGAACTCCTCAGCAAAGAGAAGGCAGAATTGCACATACTTAAGGGAACAAAAAAAGTAAAAATCAGAAGCTGTGTGTGCAACATTTATGATGTATTGATCACCTGCACCTGGATTCTCTCCAGCAGAACTGATGATAAGTATATTAGGAATGGCCCTACTTGATGCACTCATTAATCTTAAACCTCTAAAGTCCAACCAGAAGGAACTGTTGGAGCAAAATCCCAAGATACAAACTTGGCCACTGTAATGGTCGGGGGTAAAAAAAAAAAAGAGAACCACTCCTAGAGCAAAAGGATTGGTTTTTTCCTTAAAAATCTAAGAAATCTTCTGGTGCACTTTATCAGAGATCTTACTTGTGATGGCTGCAAAAGTATTTCTTCAAAGGAATGAAGTGATGCCTTCTTATTTCCTAGTGCAGGTAAGAGAAAACAGGTGACTTGTAGCGGTGACAGGAGGCAAAACCAAAGAGGGGTGTCCTGCCCCCAGTCCCTCTCCCAGTCTCAAGGAGCTGCACATAAAACTGATCCCAACCTAGTCTAAGTCAGAATTCAATTCAGATTTATTTCTGTGGCTGGATGAGAAGATACACCAGTGGAGATAGCTTTGAGTCATTTGAAATTGTTTCAAAGCTCTTGATTTAAGGAGGCAGAACACATTTTAACATGGCGGGAAAAAATAATCTCTCCATTTACTTCATGGGTGTGTCAGTTAATATTATCAGTTAGTTGTACAGCCATTAATTCCTTTATAAATTAAATTCCTTGGGCTTTTTCTTTGAATGATGAGATGTAAAAAACCTGTTCAAAACCTCTGTCATCTTCTAAAGTAAACAGAACAGTATGCACTTGAATTTAGAACAGCACACAAAATGTCAATCATTGAAATTAGAGATCTGTTGCGTGCAAAAATTTATGCAGGAAAAGAAACAGTTCTGAAGCTCTGGATGATATAAAATATTCCCCTGCATAGTCACATAGTAAAAAATTTGTGATTTAAATGTAGGGTTTCTTCTTTGTCTTTCTATTTTGTTTAAATATTATATTCAGACTCGTTCTTATGTATTTAGATGTTTGGTTCTGCACTGGTTTATGAATATTTCTTCTCTGCATCGTGGGAATTTCCTCACAAAGACCAATACAAAATATACCTGCTGTCTGAATATACACATTTCTATTCTTTTTTAATATATATTTTATATTATATCTTTTCCCTTAGCTTTTAGACTGTGTAGGCGTAGCTTTGCACTGCTCTAGGAAATTGAAGTGTGTTTTCTTTGTAAATTTTGTAACTATTGGTTTTGTCTCTTTGGGAACAAGAAAAGGCTAGAGAGTTCCTCCAGAGAAAAGGAAGTTCTGTTATAAGTGACATACAGAGAGATTGGTTTACTGAACTATTTTCTTGTTTGTTAAAAGGATATATAACTCCTCATTTTTCACTTGCATTCCAGCAGCATCTGCAAATCCCAGTCCTGAAACAAGCCCCAGCTCTGCCTGGCAGTGGGAAAGATCCTTTTTGTTCTGTTTTGGGGAGCTGATGTGGACCATATTTGGTTATCATGCTCCATAACAATTTTGACATTGGTCAACTGATGCCGTCCATGGCTTCTCTAATAGCCTGGCCCCAGCAGCTGCTGTGCATGAAGCCAGTGTATGTAAGCAGATGTAGCTATATCCATCCATCCATGCATCCATCCATCCATGCATCCATCCATCCATCCACCCTCTGTTACTTTCCCCAAAGGCCAAAGAATAAAGCTTGGCCCCTGCTATTCACTGTATGGATGGAACCCATGAGCCCACAGTTCTTGGACAGCCACGGGTTTTAGCTGAGTGTGGAGCCAGCTTTACCCTCGACAGGGCTCTAATTGCAGATCCCTAACTCAAATACACAAAGTCTGGCTGGGACTGGTACTTCAGGCTGCAAGGAGGGGTGAGCTGGGCTAACATGGCACAGAGAAAGGGGAGTGGCTCGCACTCCAACATGGATTATAGCTGACGTATTTCCGAGGAAAGCTGAGCTGGGGCAGTGTGACTGTCCCCTGCAGTCAGAGTCCTGAGCACAGCTTGATGCTTTTCCTGGCCTTGGGTCAAATATTTACTTTGTGCAAAGTCACTGTATCATATTTACTTTTCATAATCTTCTGCTTTTATGCATTTCAAAGTGCTCAGCCCAGGGTACTCTTTGTTTACCTTCATTTTTTCGCACCTTGTGAACACTTTTGCTATTTCTGTCTCCCTTTCTAAGGCTGGGGGTGAAAATGCTACAGCCCTGAATTTTCAGCAAGCTGATCATTCTCCTGGTCTCAGTGCTTTATATTCCTGCTGGGATATTCTGGGTACTCACAGCATCAGGTCTTCAGGTTTTCTTTGCAGGCAGACTAAATGAAACTGGATAGGTACTGATAAAAAACTACAAATGGCAGCACTGCTGAAAAAAAAATTCTCTAGTTTCCTAAAACTCCTCTATTTTTCTTTAATTCAGTTTCTTTATTTATGTAAATATGTCCTTTATGCTTTTGACATTGGGTGTCTCATAGGTGGTGTTAGGGAGGAAGGAGTGTGAGTTATTTCCCCAATATGGAAAGACAAAGAGGTTTTTTTCTGTACCTTGTTAGTTTAAAATATTTATAAATAGATTAATAATTCCTCCGAACAATATCCCATAACTTTGGGAAAAGATAAAAAATTCTTACTTAAATGAATTACATTTTGGAGCTCAGCATTTTTAATATTATTTTACCTCAAGTAATCCAACTGAAATTTAATTGAAGGATTGGTTTATTAAAAGTGGAGAAATGAAACAACTGCAAAATTTGTTCCTGCCTCAAAAAATCTATAAATATATTTATTTTGTCTCAAGAAAACCAGTGAGAGGGAGTTTCAAAAAACATCCTCCCCATATGGCTATTTCGGCTGTGCAACTAAATGGAATAATTCACAATCAAAATTTACTCGTGTCTTGGAAAATGCATCTCGTTTTTCTCCTCAGGGGTCTGTATCAGAACTCAGTGCCAGCAGTAAGACATTCACAGCTGCACAGTGGTATCACACGTGAACCCTGATTCCCACATGCCTGTCCATTAAACACCGGCTGTCACCTGTAATGGCTGGCAGATATAAATGAGGACACTAATGGCTAAATTTTGGGTACTCACAATTCCTTTTATAAATAAATACACATTTCCTATGTCTTTGGGAAGCAGTTTATTTACAGTTCTTGCATTTTCAAAGTGCAGCTAAATATTATCCTCATAAATTTGGTTTCTCCTGATGGGATCCACAGCTTCGAAACTCTGTTTTGTTTAGAACTTACTAGGCTTCAGCTGTTGGAGCCTTGGAGCATGTAATGATGTTTAATTCAGTTATCCTCAGCATACTCCAAAAAGCAGTATAATACCAATAGCCCCAGTTTATGGTTGTAATCTATGCTATGAGAGTATTTTTGTGGTCATCTTCTGGTGGAATACACCTAAACACCACAGTTTAAACCTCCTGGAAGATTTAGACATGTCCTGTGGCAGCTGTGCAAGTGTGGGTCACTCCTAAAAAAGACAACTACAGAAGGAGGAAGCAGCATCAGATAAGAATCCCTTTCTTTTAGGAAGACACACACCAAAACCAGAGGTGTTCAGGGTTTGTGGTCCCCATTGGAGCTAATTTGGATCCTTCCATCTTTCAGGTGTGTTCACTCACAGAAGTAGAAGGAATAACCTTTCTGCTGACTTTGTCTCATTTCTAGGAAACAATTTTAAATTATTGTTAAAGAAAAACCCAACAGCTTCATATAAAACTAGTATTTTATGTTGAAGGTGTTACATGGATTAGATGGGACATAGAATCAGAGAATCATAGAATGGTTTGGGTTAGAAGGAACCTCAAAGGTCGTCTTGTTCTACCCTTCTGCCATGGCCAGGGACACCCTCCACTATCCCAGGTTGCTCCAAGCCCTGTCCAGCCTGGCCTTGAACATTCCAGGTATGGGGCATCCATCCGAGTCCAAGTCTCTGTGACACGTAGTTCTTAAGAACAAATGTAGTCATTGTATATTTTAATGTATGCAGTAAATATCATTTTACACACACAGCCTTTACAGCTTCAGTGATTTGTCAAAAAGGTTTCTCATCCACTAGTCCACACAGGACAGTGAGTCCATGTTTAACTTGCTGGGGAAGTCACACTGGGCAAAAGTTTTTGCGCCTTTTGCATGAAAACTGACTTTATGTTGAGCTTACAATTCCTGCTGAACAGCCCTGTGGGGACAGATCTCTGAGGGACATCAAATCCTGGAAAGGAAAAAAAGAGTGGCGGTGCTGTATTGTAGAGAAAAGAAACTAATTAGAAAACAAAAGGTTATTAAGAGATACTGAGAGGGGAGAAGAGCACAGAAGTGTGGAGGAAGAACTTTGCTTGGAAAAATGTAATTGGGGAATAGTCTGAATCCTACATACGAAACATTGAGGAAGCTTATCCTTCTGGTGAGGAGAGGATCCAAAGGTTATCTGGTGAAAGAGGTCAGCTCCACTTTCTTTTTCCAAGAGAAAATTAAACTTTAAAAAAAAAGGTCTTACTGGCATATGCTACAGAGACTTGTTGCCTCTTTTAGGTTTGTGATAGATCGATGCTTTCGATGTTTTTGGAAGGCAGAGAATGTCTCATCGTCAGATGCTGAGATTATTTTGTACCTAAAATAGTAGGTATAAAAATAGCACCTGATAGAGCACAGACATCTCCTTCACTCCCACGCCCCAGAAGGGCAGGGAAGAGGCACTGTGATGGCTCCAGCAATGGTGTGACTGCTCCTGAAACCCAGACACCTCCAGCCTGCACAGCTACTCGGCTCTGTCAGTGTGACTCAGACTTTAAATTACGAGGGATGCATTTGCAATGTTCAAGGGTGCATTTTAAAGTCAAAGCAAGCTTGTAAAATGTCCAAATTTGTATATGCAGAGCTGTCTTGTGTCATGTACTCCCTGCTATCTTCAATTACACTAATAAAATTTTCATTTAGGAAAAGAGGCTGGATATAAAACTGGATAAATTCTTTGAGTTCTTTTTTCTTTTTAGATTATTTATTAGTGATAACAACTAATGTACTGCTTAAGGGTAATGAATCTTATTAAACGCGCTTTAAATTATCTCCTAAATTAATACAAGAGTGCAGTTCCACTGCTAAAGACCCACATAGGACTGGCAGAGGAACTAATATTTGCTTCTTATGAAAGACTCTGCTTTGCCTCCAGCTAAATTATGTATATCCAATCAAATTCTTGTCCCTAATAGAGATGTAACATATGTAAGCAGATTAAAATGTTGTGTACTACTTACAGGAGATGTCTATAGATTTCATTCAGAGAGTCTGCCCACTTCTTGCAGCCTCTATGTGATAACTCATTCAATGTTTTTTTACCTATTTCTCAACATATTTATCAGACATTACTTGGTCCATGACACAGGTCAGTGTCATAATCATGCTACATCAGTATGAGTGAAGGGATTTTGTCTTCAGGGATAAGAATTACCACCTTAAGATGCAAATTTATTTTTGAGGTGAAAGTCAGATTTCTAAAATTTAAGCAGTGTGTGCATGTAGCTGCCTTAAGAACACACAACTTCATATATTCCCCAGCTTCTGCAGCCTGCAGTACCTGCATAATTCTCAGCTGCTCTTCTCTTCTCTTACCCCTGCTCTCATGAGCTTGGCTGTGGCTCTAGGGAAGTATTAGATGTGACTATAAGAAAATACTCTATGGGAACAGTTATTTGCATTCCCTTTAGCCTAGGTATCCCATTAATATTCTGTCCTTCAAACACACTGCCAAGTTTGAATTCAAATGCATCTCTGTGTCTTCTGTGCACTACCAGAGGTGAGCTACCACAAAAAGTCGGTCTCATTCCAGCTCCTGAACATGAGAGAGAGAGAGGTTTAAGGGAGGATTATTAGCAAAGAAGACTGAGGGAAAAGTCTGGAAAAGAATCAGAAGATTAGTGGTCAGCTTTTATATTCAGGAAGGTTTCCTTTCCATATGGTCCTGTCACATGTAGCGACACTTTTGGACACAATGAACTTTTTTAGCTGACCTCTCAGCAGTGTGGAGATTTACTAAAACTCCTGTGACCAGAGTCAGGCTGTGCCTGTTGCCCAGGGTGCTGCTGAGTCTCCTGTGACATTGAAAAAATTGCAGGTACTGCAAAGGAAAGGCCAATAAATTTGTTGAACACAAACAAAATCAGTAAAAAATACATCAGGTGCAAAAAGATCCGAGAATTTTCATTTCTTCAGAGGCCACAATGGTCTAAAACTTTGGTATGAGATGTGATTTCTATATAAATATAAAATTTTAAATATAAAGTAATAGTTAGCCATAAAATGCCCGTTCAAAATTCACTGAACCCAGTTCAGTATTAGAATAATTTGTATAATTTCTATTCTTTCTTGATGCTTAAAATTAACTTTTCCCTTGAATATTTCAGAAGTAGGTTATTACCAATATTCTTTGGAAATAGATTTAGTTCTTGGAACAGTAATAACATTTTCTTCCTTTTTGTTAAAGTTCTCTTTAAACATTCTTTCATGTTTTCACCTTTTTCCTGTCAGTTGATATATCCCATTCAAACTTGTTTGTCTTATGACCATCTTACCAACAGTTGATCTGCTGTTCTTTCTCTTCATAGTTAGTGCACAGAGAAATTTATTTCTATCTTGAGCTATTATAGCAGCACACATTTAGAACACACTAATTAGAAATATATGGGCAAAGCAACTGATAACCAGATCTGTCCTGTATCACCTCTTTAAAAATTCTCCATTTCATTTTCCATTATATATTTTGCACCAAATTAACAAGCCTGTGAGCACTTGCTCCTAGTACTGTGGTGATCTGCTTTCTGAGCTGTCACATCTGATCACACACAACCAGGCCCCTCAATTTTCATGGATTCTTGGTTTTTTTGACTGCCTGACATACAAAAATTTGTCACACAGCGAACTCCTATTAAAGGCTGGTGCAGAAGCTCAGTGACCAAGGCATGGGAAGATCATTAGATCATAGAATGGCCTTTCTGTAACAGAGAGCAGAGTATTCTGCCCAGGGATTCTACTGCAGGGCTCAGCGCTTGAGAGCTTGCCTCAGGTGAAGACTTCTGCAGAACCTGAACTGATAAACAAGAAAACAAGCAAACTCAGTGATGTATTATTTTTTTTATTTTATTTTTTATTAAGACAGGCTTAGAATTTGTTGAGCCTGGAGAAGAAAAGACTTCAGGGAGATCTTTTAGCACCTTCCAATGCCTAAAGGGGCTCCAAGAGAGCTGGAGAGAGACATTGGACAAGGACGTGGAGTGACAGGACAAGGGGGAATGGGTTCCCAGTGCCAGAGGACAGGGAGAGATGGGACATTAGAGTCAAATACTTGACTGTGAGGGTGGTGAGGCCCTGGCACAGGTTGCCCAGAGAAGCTGTGACTGCCCCTGGATCCCTGGAGGTGTCCAAGGCCAGGTTGGAGGGGGCTTGGAGCAACCTGGGATAGTGGAAGGTGTCCCTGCCCATGGCAGGGAGTGGAACTGGATGGCCCTTTAGGTCCCTTCCAACCCAAACTGTTCGGTAATTCTGTGGTTTGTGGAGCTGAGGAGGTCAGTAGTTCCACCTTATCTCCAGCAGGAGTTGTCCATGTTCTGCAGTTCTGAAAATCAGGTTTTATTTAATAGCATTACTTCCATGCAGAAGTAGGTTTCCATGCATAAAGAAATCACCAAATTTCTGTGAAAAATGATAGCTGGATTTCATAAAACCTTTTTTCTTTTTCTCTAAAGCAAGGTAACATCTATCCATACAAGACATGCCAAAAGAATTTGATGTCAACATCATTAGGATATAAGTTATTTGTTGACTACATAATCTTTTATTTATGGGTACATCAAAAATTTTGATTTATAGTAGTGTTATCAGGCGATTGGAATAATACTAATTTATTAAACATATCCCGTAACTAATAAAATAAATATTAGGAGAAGAAGGATCTCACATTTAAAAAAAAGTACCATAGGACAGGCTCTCCCCTTTAATGGTACAAAGACTGTGACCTCTCATAATGATTTTATCAATAAAATATCAAGTAATAATTAAATCTCCATCATTTATAAACTGGAAACTCAGTTAGGTCTTTCTTTAGAGTATAATGACACCTTGGCAATGAAAGGAATGCTAGGTGGAGAATAATGATTGATCAAATTGTTAAAAATGTGAAAGTGGATTAGAACAAGAAAACAAGATGCAATATGCTTGCAAGGGACTCATCCTACAAGCTGTCACCCAGCTTTTGTACCTAGAGAGGAATAACAATAATAAATATGGGTTTATTTGCTCCTCAGTGAGGAGGTTTCTGATTAAAAAATGCTCTACTTTTTTTTTTTTTATATGCCATACTTTTTAACTCCCTTGCTACTGTGTACCAAATATTTACAATATGCTGTTATTGCAGATTTGCATATGAAAAGACAAGTGATGACTGGGAGATTTTTAGTGTGGACAATCAAAAGAATTTGTTTTGATTAAGGAGTAAAAGGGTTGACTTTAAATATCGAGTTCAGGAATAGAAGATGATTACAACAGATAGGAGTAAAAAGTTGGGGGGAAAGAAGAAGAGAGGGAGAGAATGGGGTGGGGGAAGGGAGACAGATATTTCTTAGCAGGGACAGCATCCCACACACCACAGTGTCAAGTCACTTACCTTTGTCTAATTCATCAGAGGTAATGTTGCATTTCATGAACCCTGTTAAATTTCACTTTGGCAATTCACAGATTCCTCGAGCAGACATGACTAATTTTATGGATTTTTATTAACCAGAGTTTGGAGATTGGATAAGATGATGCAGAAGAAAAAACAGTTGTTATATCTGTCTGTGTAGGTTTTACAGAGCAGTTATTAACATGAGGGGATCTCAAGCAGGGTGGCAATGAGACACAAAGACACATCTGAGTAGAGATTTCTCTTCTGACTGGAGCAGGGGATTCCGTGAAGGCTCTTGTACTTGAGGAACAAGATCTCTGTAGGATCAGGTGCTCTTTCACAGCTTGCTCAAGTGGAGTGTGCTCAGTGGTCAGCAAGGAGGGCTGGACTTCTGGTCAGACACATGCCTTGGCTGAACATAATTTTCTCCTGGCAGATCAGCTGGTCACTTGTGCTAATATTTATGATGAATTTATTCTATACTGGCCCTGCATCCAGCATATTTTTCACTCTTCATGGGCTGTGGAGGGAGCCTCAAGCATTACGTGAAACTGAATCCTTAATGATGATGGATAAAGGGATGAAACTGTTGCAGAGCACCACTGGTTGAGGAGGTTTTCACTTTTTCTTTGCTATGGCTCACACTGGACTGAGGCAAAAGAAGTCTTTTGTTCAGGGGATTGCTTTCAAAATTCTGTCCTTTCCTAGAAGTGGGTAGATAACAGTGTTTGCCAAACTTACAGCAATGCTTTGACCATTTCACAGAAGACCTTAAACATGAATATAAACCATGTTATATGCTAGGGCTCCACTATGTCTGCATTTATGAGAGATAACAGCACTGTGCACATCCAGCGCCCTACAGGTTTTTCTCCCTTTATGAATTTAGGCAGTTTTTCAAACAAAGCATGTATTATGTATGCAGCAAGGGAAATGTCTGCTTCAGAAAAGCTGATGTCTCGAAGGTAAACATGTATAAATGTTTATACATTTTTTAACACATATTATTTACCCAGAAGAGCACAACAGCTGCTTCAGAGTTGTTCTGGTCTCAGTGGTAAATAGGTATTTTGGCAGTTGATCGAAACAGAAATGATTCTTTGGTTCCATTCCATTCTAGCCTCTCCACTTGTTAGTCTAATGATTGTTCCAAAGGAATCAGGTGTCAGAGGAGATTGATTTCACTTCACATGAAGCTTTGCATAGATTAGACTGGTACCTCCATGAAAAGCCCTCAGTAGAAGGCACCTTTTGTTTTTCAGTCTGAGTCATAATTTAGTCTCTGCTCCACCTCGACCTTGTGATTTGCATGGCCTTCAAATAGAGATGAATTCTTTCCTACTCAACCCCACCCAGGAGTATTTGTGTAGGTGTTCACCAACTACCCTAGTCCCAGCTAGCAGCAGCAATCCAATTGGAATGGCAGAGCACTGTTTAAATCTGATTACTTACCCTAGTCCCAGAACACCAGATGAGCTTGAAAGAAATCTCATTGCTTCTGTAAATGCTGAAAGAGAGACCAAATGCTCTCACACATGCTGCAGTGAGTGCACTGCTGGCTGGGTCGACAAGAATTGGCCAGATGCTTGAAGACATAACTAGATACTTCTTCATCCTGCAGGAAAGCAGGAACCTGCCCCCTCCAGCCTGCCTCTCACAGCACTGGGACACAGGGCTCCACTGCCTCCCCAGTGGGTAGTTCACAGGTTATTTTTACACTCAGGCCTACAGCCAATCACTAATTAAGCCCCAAGTGCACACCATGTGCATCACTAATGCATCTGTGTGTTATATTTTGTGATCCTCCTGGCTATGCTCATTTGTTATAACATCACCTCACTTTGCTATCTAAAATGCTCTGCAGCACTAGAGATGGTTGTTAGCTGGGATTAGTCTTGATGTGTTTTATGCCCTGAAGTTTATCACAGAGATCTCATTTCTCTGGTCTGTGGTAGCTGTTCCAGTTTTTTCCCCCCAGCCTTCCATCCTGGCAGTACTAACTGGGACTTACAAGAAAACTGAAGAGGAATTTTTCTCAAGGGCATGTACAGATAGGACAAGGGAGAATGGCCTTAAACTAAAGGAGGGAAGGTTTAGGTTAGATATTAGGAAAAGGTCCCTTCCAACCCAAGCCATTCTGTGATTCCATGACTCCATGGCCCTCATGGCTCTAAATGAACCACAGGAACAAATGGGAAGGAGTAGATTATACCACCTCTTTTGCCATTTGTGTTTATCTATGCCAACTACAATTTTATTTTGTGTAGAAAAGCAGTTATCTGTCATTTTGTCCCACTTCACAGACCACCACATCAGTGCAAGCTGATTTTCGCTGTGATTATAAATTCAGCTACAGAACAATTAAATGCAGCAGAATATGCATTGGGATGTTTTCTCTTAGCCTGTGTTAAGAGTGTGATAAACTCCCATAGATGGATATAGAGAGAGCTGAGGGCTCTTATGTGTTAAGCTGCCACAGAAGATTCTCCAGAGCTCATCTGGAGAGCTCATCTTTGGAAATAAACATGATTCATTAAATCAACCACCAGAGTAAATGTCATGAGATGATCTATTAAAGCAAAGTTGCTTTCTTACATATCAGGACACAGAGAAAACAGAAATGTCACTGAATTTATAAAGCATGCACTTATATTGCTATTTATTCATGAGCTATCTTAACATTCAGTGGTTTACTTACAGATTTGAATTATGTTAGATTTTTTTTTTTGAGTATCATACTGAGTATGGCAAATAATTAAAACAAAAACAATCATAATGTTAAAAGGTCAGATGGCTCAGAGAGCTGGTGATGGGATGAAGAAGTGATCATTGTGAAGTCACAGGCTGAACAGAAAGTCGTTAAGGATGTTCTTACACCAACTACAGTCTCAGGATGTATTTTAAGTTAGTTCTGTCACCTTTCTTAGCAGTCAGTGAAGCGCAGTAGTCACCTCCAGAAAGCAATTCATCTCACCCTTCGTAGATATTGAGAATGGATGGATATTGTCCCAGGAGGTGAATGCCACCCTGAAATTAGTTTTCCAGTCTTAGAGTTCTTCAGTAGCCAACTGATATGAATGTAGAGTCTTCAATGTAAATTCATGCAGCATTCTGTATTCACAAACCAACATTATGTTTGCTGACAGCCTTAGATTAGATGAAAAGACAAGGCAAAGTGAACAAATGAAATATTTCACTACTGCTAGAAGATAGAGATTAGGAGAGATTAGTTCCTCTTGCTTTTAAAAGAGAGCTGTAGTCCTGTGTGCAGTTCTTGACAGGTAGCATAGATAGCTTAATCAGTTTATGTTAGTTAGAGAGATTAATTTATTAGTGTTTTAATTTTCCCTGCACCAGCAGCACATTTACTCACAAAACAGTATTTGAAGGACTTTATTTAACGGAGTAGTTACTGCAAGTTGGCAAACAAGGGCAGTGCTCATCAAATGTGAAAGCGCCTGGGAGTATCTAATGACTGATCTGCATTTCAGGGAAGAATGTGCACTGTATAAATATTGTTTGTATCTGGATTCAAGTGACAAAAATCCATCTAGAAGGTGTTTATTAGACAAGAACTGAAGGAGGTGAAGATGTTCAGGTGGGAGATGCAGTAAAATATCTGCCTTTTCTGTACCATACCATCAGCATCAATAAAGAGGTGCAGTCTAGCCTGCTTACAAGCATCTGTAATGGAGGTTTTATTGCCTTTGCTGACTTACCCTAGTTACAAATGTCTTCAAACACTTTCTGATATGTTTTAAATTGAAGATGTCTAGATGTTGTGTCTTAGTTTCTTATGAAATCCTAAAACCAATTTCCATCCACATCCAAAAAGGAAACTCCAGATCTTGCAATCTCAGTCTCCTGCAACTTGCCACGCCTGACTCCTGCAAATCTTCTATTTCAAAACATTTCTATTCTTGTCTCCATTAAATATCTAAGTTTCCTATGGCTTTCAGGGAATCACAACTTCCTTAGCAAACCCCAATCTTTTTCACAATTTTATTTTTGTCTGTTGGATCGATAAAATGGCTGGACCTCACACAGCATTAGGTCCAGTTTATGTCTTCAGTGGTTAATTCTGTGTTACAGATAAATGATCTTTTTTCCTGGCAACTTTTGATCAGCCACCTTGTACCAGTCTTAATTAACCTTTCCATTAATTCATCAATCTTAAAACTGCCTCAAAATATCTAGTGTTCTCTTCTGAATTCCTTCCTAATGATCTGGGATCACAGTTACTGAAAGGTTCACTACAGCCTGCTGAATTTTGAGTTCTTCATCCCATCTGACAGATCTTTTTCTCGTGTGTCACCTCTTTCAGCCCATTCTGACTCCAAGTCCCATCTTCTTTGGGCCTTCTGGCATGGAATGAAAAAGTGCTCTAATTCTCTAAATACTCTGTTACTGCTTTTATCCATAAAATATAGGAAGGAATCAAAACTCTCCTCCTTTAGAAAATTTCAAAGGAAAATATTGCTAGTCTGCAGCTCAAGTTTAATAGCCTGGTCATCGCAAATTAAAGTGATGACGTGGGCAAATTTCCCAATAGTCAAAGAGAAGGATGGGGTAAGGCTCTCTCTCAACTTAATCTTAAGTCATCCCATTCATTTAATACTTAGTACTTGAATACTTGAATCTGGCTTTTATCCTCATAGGCTTTTAGAAACGTTCATCACACAACTTCCCTGAAATAGAACCAGACTATTTCTGCTTTACAGGAAAGGATTCATCAGAGAAGCTAAATGAATAGAATAACATAAGAGATGGAGATGAAAAAAGGAGGTTGACCGAGATATCTAACCTCTTTCAGTATTCCTATTTCTATTTATTACTATTTCTGCTCAAGCTTTGTACTTTCTGTATAATGGCCTTTGTTGGAGTATCTTTCTTGATTCTGTTGTCTATGATAAATGCAGCTAAACTGCAGTAATAAATAAGATACCACAGTGGGATCTCCAGTGACGGTTTTATATGTTGAGAAGAATCAATAACTTTGGAGTTTAGGACTTGGTTTTGTTCACGTGTCCTTGAATAAATCAGTTTGCCTTCAGGGAAGAATCCTTCAAAGCTGCAGTGCTGGAAGTACAGTTGGGGCTTTTGCAGGAGCTAAGCAGGGCTGTGAGGAAAAATGCCAGGTTTATTTCCTTTCCTTTGTCTCCTTGGTGTGGGTTTCTCATTGTCTACTTGGTCCTTGAACTCTCATTCCTTGTTTATCTCCTTTGGTCTTTCCAAACACAGGAAGCTACAGAGAACCCTGGCCAGCGGCCTAGAAACGGGCAGCTGAAAATGAGTGGAAAAATGCTGATTGCTCTTGACTCCTACCTCCCCTCAGCCCACACACCTCCTTAGTTATTACTTTGAAAAGAGACAGCCAGAAAATATGGTTAGTTTATGGTCTTGTTAAGACCTTGCACAACTCACTTTTTTCATTCAGTCATTTATATCCAGCAAGGCCCTTTTTTAAGGAACGTGCTGTTGCTACGCAACCAAAGGAACCATATAGAGAAAGGAAGCAGGAAGGATGAAGGCGAGAGGGAGGTAAAAAAAGAAAGATGTGCTTGGGAAAAAAAGAGGGAAGTCACAGACTATGGTTTGAAAATCAAAGATAGGAAAAGCTTTTCCTTTAGCTGGGTGAAGGCAAGACACAGGAAATGAAGGAAATCTCCCTTGTCCTCCACTCCTTTTCTTGACCTTGTCCAAACCCATCTAGGTTGTAGAGCATGGCCAGATGACTGAACAGTTTAAGAAATAATAATTTAAGTGGTTGGAGTGTCTGACTAGGGTTCAGGAAGTCTGTCAGATAGTCGCTGCTTACTGAGTGTTTTAATGGGTCACCTAAAGCAAACTGTTTAATCTCCTGTCCTAATTTCCTTCCTCTAATAAGAAGATAACGCCTTTGATTTCTGCCTTGTCATTTTAGACTTCAAAACTTTCTTAATAAGCAATGAATAAACACCGCAGTGAGGTCTCAGGGTCTCTGCTTTAAAGGATAGATATTAGTATTAAAATAAGTATCATCACACCTTGTTACGATCCGGTTTAAACCCAGAAAAGCAAAGCAAGCTAAGTCCCTGTGCATAAACCAGAAAGAACTTAGAAGGTTCAAAATATCCCCAGAAACGAGATTAAAACCAAACGAGGTTAGATGTTGCCAAAAAATTGATGTATTTTATTTAACAGTAGAGAGGCAAAGAGAAGGGAAGAGAAAAGAGAGAAAGAAATCGAAAAAAGAAGTGTGCATGGGGGGTGGGGGAACAGGGAGAGGTGACAGGGGTTGGATGGAAGCACATCACCCATCCCAGGGTCCCAACAACGTCTCGTTGCTCCCCTCCATCTGGTCTGCTGGTGGTGAGAGTCCCCCATCAGTGCCGTGGCCACGCCGCTCCATGCTGCCACACGCCCCACGCCACCACACGCCAGAGTGTAGAATTCCATGGATTAATAGACACTTTGGGCCAGGTGGGAGTGCCCACGTGTCTCCCTTGCAGGGGCTGGCTTGACACTGTCCCTTGCAACACTGAGGGTCTGTTGCATCATCTCTGGTGCTCTGGTGCAGGGTCTGGGGACCCCTTTGAGGGGGCCCTGTGATGGGCCATGTCACCCCTTCTGCTGTGGATAAGCTTCCCCCTCCCAGTGAGCACCCCGCAGCTGGGCTCTGCACAGTTGGAGGATGGGCAGTCACTGCGCCTCTGACCAGAGGCTTTTCCAAGATACCGAAAGCCTCTCCTCCCTCCATCCCTTGGTGCTAGGGTCTGTTGGAGCCTGGCAGCTGATAGCCCTGGGGCTGTGGTCCTCATCTCGGAGGTGTTAAGCCTGTGCTTTGTGAATGTCCCCAGCCCTGAGTTATTACTTTATCTTATCTTCATCAGCAAGCAGTGTCAGGCCTCAGGGCCCCATTCAGGGTGTGGGAGTCTTCTCTGCAGCTTTTGTAATGCAGTTTTAAAAGTCTTTTAAGAAAATGTTTAAGTCATAAAATGTAATATTTCAGTCTCTGACACACCTCACTCATCTTCCCACTCTGATGGTGCAAAACATCTTATAGCCCTTAATGTTGACACCTTCCCATTCTGTCTCATCCTCCACATTTCAAGGCTGTGCTTCAAATGCAGGAGGACTTAAATCCACCCCATCTTACTAAAGGCCTATGCAAGGAGGTATTTTGTTCCTTGGGAACCCAGGCCACTTCTGTACTCTGTGGGTATACCTCTGGATCTAATTCACACTTCAGAAATGCCCATTTTGCTTTCTTTCGAACATCTTCTAGCAGAAGTCTAGGGTGAATAAGTGCCTGAGTTAGTTCTCTAAAGTTAAATAAGATGCGTTCAGGCCAACGTGGTTTCATCCCCTTTATGTATGTCTTTTACTGTGTGGTGTTTCCACACAGTAAAAATCTTTCCTTCCCCCATGAAAGAAAATTTCCAAACAGAGTAAGAGAAGCAACAGAAGGTAGAACTGAGCCCTGCAAGAGAACTGTCAGGACGATGCTGCCTCATTTAGAATTAATTTGTTTGTGCAGGCTTGTTAAAGTGAAAGTGGCATTTTTTGCTCTGATGAAGACAGAATTAATTTAACTACGATTAACACTTCTGCTTTGTATAGATATTCATTGGTGCTCAGCTTTTTTGCCTGTGATAGAAGATCATTTACAAACACAATTAAGAGTAAAAGCCCCCGCGTCTGTACTGACATGACAGTGTTTCCAAATACTGAGTTTTTATGTAGTGCTTGGAAGTTTTTGTGGGGAAACACAAAAGGTGGAAAGCTCTTAGGTGTGAGAAATAAAAGCAGGAATATACTTAGCCAGATAAGTTTAAGCCTTATATTGGAATATTGTGTATTGTTATGTCAAGGCATAACAAGCCAGCATTGAGCATAGCAGAGGTACGTGCGCTGATTGGGGATTGTTTAAGACAGTTGTCTGTAACTTTTAGAAGCATGCTGATCGGCTAAAAAGCTTTTAAGAGTGCTCTGTAACCAGGAAATTTTTGGATGTCCTTGGCGGCGTGAGCTCTGTACCAACTCTGTCCCAACTCGGTATGTGAGACTGATAACGGAATAAAATAATAAAAGGCTCCTGGAGCGCCTGTCCAGGCTCCCCGTCCCGTTTGTCGCCAAAAACGCTGACAGTTTTCTGCAGGATTTTTTTAATAATTGGTGTCGTTGATGTGCTGGTCACTCCCCTTGCAAAACAAGGAGCAGTTGTCATTGGCCATTAAATAGGCAATGGAGATTATTGGTGCAGTTTCCTCCTTGCTTTACCTTGCAGTGTATCTTCATGGAGCACATCAGCTCACTCCTGAGTACCTGGAATATCCTTTGTCTGTCTAATCTAGTCAGAAAACAAAATCTTTGGTGGAGCCTAAAAGATCATCCCTTAGGCAAAGGATTGAATAGTCGAGCATCTGAGGAGTCTTGAACCAGGAGTCAAAGTTTCATATTTATCCATCTCTAAGTAGGCCCTGGTTAGGATGCTAGTTAACCTCAATCTGACTAGCCCAGGGAAAAGCTTGGTTCTGGATTAAATTGATCTTCGCTCTGTGTTCTCACAGCCTCTATGATAATGGAGAAATTTCACTTCCAGAGACAGAATTGGAAATGTCATATTTGCATACATATACTGATGGCTTTCTACAACTGTTGGCACCTCCCTTCCCTTCCCTTTCCCTTTCTCTTTCCCTTTCCCTTTCCCTTTCCCTTTCCCTTTCCCCTTTCCCTTCTCTTTCTCCTTCTCCTTCCCTTTCCCCAGCAATTTCCTTAATCATAGCTGTTCCTACATGTTTCTGATCCCGATTCCAAATCTGCTCCCACATAGTTCTGATTCTGATCCCAGAGCACTCACGTTTCCTGAATCCTGTACAAACCACAGAGGGAGATTCCTCAGTTTAACTTGTAAGGAGATCTAATTAATTTTGAAGTCCTAAGTAATTTTGAGTATAAAAAGCCTGATTGTTTTAGGTCATTAGCAGGGGTGGAACAGCAGCAATAAACAGGTGATTTTAATTCAAGCTTCAGGTAGTTGACATTAAATTTTGTATTATCTTCCAGCGATAATTAAGAGGGGTCAACAGCCTTTGACTAAACACTGCAAGTTTCTGAAGACTGTTGAACTGTGGTCCTCAGTTTTCATAATGTATTTTCTGTATCATGATGAGATTTTAACAAAAAAATCAAAAGTATCTGTCAAATGTACCTTGTGCCTTGAAAGTATGTGATACCTCATGGGAAAATGAAAAAACAAAAGGAAAATAGAAACCCAAACATTTTGTTCTCAATTTGAATTGCCAGTTGTTTATGGTGGGCAGTGGCATGACCATAAAATGCATTTTTTAAGATATACATTTCGAGTTTTATAAAGATATCCATGTTTTTTTTTAAGACAGCGAAACTCTTGCCATAAACACAATGAACTGTATCATGTATCTGCTGTGATGGAAGGAAGATTGACTTGCTGCCACACTGTTGTTTAAATAGCTGCCAAAACCCATGTCTGATGAATGCATTGCTATAAATGATCTCCACTTTTCACATCCTTCTACAAAGACCTTGTTAGACAAAGAGTTTATCTCCAATACTGCAAAGGTTTAGCAATATCTTAGTCATGTATTGTACTGAATCATAGAAAACACTTCAATTCACTATATATTTAGCTTTTACAAAATAAAAGACTAAGAAAATTCCACAGTAGGTAAAATAATGTGCAGTTTTGATATGAAAAGGTAACTTTGATTTGAAAAAAAAAAGGTAAAACTTGGCATAAATTCCAACTATCTATTTATACTGTTAGGTGCAGAAGGAAAGATCACAAGCAGAACAATCACTGCTGTTTTCAAATCTGGGCTGATAACAATTAAAAAGCTTTTTGTTAATAACTGGATATTCTGAGAACAATTTTAACAAGATCACCTGAAGTCCTTTCCTTCCATTACCTAAAGGGATTTACAAGAAAGCTGAAGAGGGACTTTCCACAAGGGCATGTAGTGACAGGACAACCTGAAGGAGGTTTAATTAGATATTGGGAAGAAATTCTTCCCTGTGAGGGTGGCGAGGCCCTGGCACAGGTTGCCCAGAGAAGGAAGCTGTGACTGCCCCTGGATCCCTGGAAGTGTCCAAGGCCAGGTTGGACGAGACTTGGAGCAATCTGGGATAGTGGAAGCTGTCCCTGCCCATGGCAGGGGGTTGGAATGAGATGATCTTTAAAGTCCCTTCAAACCCAAACCATTCTGTGATTCTCTGATTATTTGCAAGCAGCCATTCAGGTTGTAGAGGAGAATTTACTGTAGAGAGTTGCAATAGTCCTGGCACAAGCAGGTACTTAACAGTGCAACATTGTATGAGGCAAGAGAAAATGGCCTCAGGTTACACCAGGGGACGTTTAGATTGGATATTACAAAAAAATTTTCATTCCTGAAAGAGATGTCAAACCCTGGAATGGACTGACCAGGACAGTGGTGGAATCACCATCCATGAAGGGATTTAAGCCATGTAGGTGTGGTGCTTAGGGACATGGTTTAGTGGTGGCCTTGGAAGGGTTAGGTTAAAGGTTGGACTACACAATCTTAGAGGTTTTTTCTAGCCTAAATCATTTATGATTCTAATAAGTTGACAACCGAAGAGATTTCATCTATTCATAGCTTCACTCAAAATTCCCTGTCCTGGAACAAGGGAAAGTTGCACATACATTAAACAAGCTATGGATTCCTGAGCAGAAGGTGTTGCAAACGCTGAGCAGGTACAGAGCCAGTAAAGCAGTTATTAAGATACCATTTCAAAAGCAGTCTGGAGTGAGTCAGGCAGCCTTGTCTATTTCTATGATGTTTTAGAGGTAAAGGGGGAGAATTAAACAAAGGACATTTTTGCTTAACAGCTTTGTGTCCTTGGTCTGCTTTACTGCCATTATCTTGGCTGCATCTGCCACGTCTGTCAAGTGTGGAAGAGAACATTTGCCTCCCACCTCTTCTTCTTTGATCCGTGCCTTCAAGTTGTAGCCTTTCATCCTGATTTTCTTATGAAAGAGAGCTATTTCTCTTAATGAAATGTTCTCCTCCTTTATGACTGGCATGGATTATCCTATCCTTTCTGCATCTGGTGTTCAGGAGTGACCTTTCATGGCACTGAGGTGCATTCTGATGCTGATCCCTTTGGAATGCCTTGACATGCTGTCTGTCTGCCAGGTGCAGCATATGCAGCACTGCTCCAGGGGGATGTAGGCAAATGGGAATTACACAGGCCTCAGCTCACACATCTTCCTGACATCTTAGACTCCTAAAATCTTGTCGTGCATGAGCCAATGTGAGGGAAAGTGAGTATTGTGGGATTCAGATGTAGATTACTGAGAAAAGAGATGTGCCTTTTTCAATGCAGTGACCCTTTGGGATTGATTCCTTCCCTTAATATTATCCAGGACTGATAATTTAGAATCGTAGAAAGGCTTGAGTTGGAAGGGACCTTAAAGACTACCCAGTTCCACCCCCTGCCATGGGCAGGGACACCTTCCACTATCCCAGGCTGCTCCAAACCCCATCCAACCTGGCCTTGGACACTTCCAAGGATGGGGCAGTCACAGCTTCCCTGGGCAATCTGTTCCTAAAGGTACATATAATAATATATAAAATAACATAATATATGTTTTAACTGATTTATATCTGCTGTGGAATTTATATCATATATCCTTTCCTGCAGTGATCTAAAATGTAAATTTGAATGAAAATCTGGGCCCTAGTTCCATGATTTTTAACTAAATAATTAAGAAAGTTGCTTTAGTTAATGCTTAATCACCTAATGACTGTTAAAACTTTTAGAGACTGTGAACACTTACCTCTTCCACTAATTAAACAGAACATATTCTTGAACAGGCCTTCAGAAAACAGAACATTCAAGTGCCTAAATTTGGAAACCAAATCGGACTGATATGTTCTCAGTTATGTGTCAACTCACCTCCTAATTGATAACGAATGAGTACAAATAAATGTATTCACTAATCTATTAAGATGCTTTCCTGACAGATATGACTAACAACATGATCTTGTTCCTGTCCTTCTTTAGCAAAACTTGCCACTGTCCTGATTACTTGCTTAGTTCATTATATTATGGCTAAATTAACCCGAAAATTATCTAGTACGAGCAAGTCCAAGCACAGATTTGAATCCTGTGAAATACTTAAAAATGCTAGTGCAGTGCTAATATTAAAAGTGGGGTGCTGTGAAACTTAGTGAATTACTTAATGTTTATAAATTATTTTGAAATAGTCAAATGGGGATTGCATCGCTGAAATGGTAATAATGACGTTTTGTGCAGTTGTGCTGTTTGTACATATCAGTGCTCTCAAAACAATGTGATAAACCTAAGAGAGGAAATTCTGGTTTTTAAAGGACACTGAGTGAGATTACTGTTGTCAACTGTGTAGCATTAAGAGTAATAAATGTCCACAGAATCTGGTATTCAAGGAGAAGGAACCTTGTTGCAGAGACCACTGTTGTGCTCAAACACAGATCCCACTTCCAGAGGATGGTTCACCTGTGTAACACCAGTGAACCCCACCATGGTGCACACACTGAGACAGCCCCCACTCATGCTCCCATTTCAGCCTTGTGGGGCTCTTCCCTCTGCTCTGCCCTCATGCCAGACACAGCTGTGTGCCCATGCTCAGCACACAGGTCATACCCTGTGCTTTGGACAGAAGTGCAGTCAAGTGGATCATCAGCTCAGCTCAGGTCTGTGCTGTGGATGATCCAGTGTAGCACTACAGCTTTAGTAAGACATCATTATGGGTATAAAACGTACATTTTTAAAACTGTGAGTGATTTAGCTCAATGCAGTGGGCCACAAATTATAAGCTGGCTGGCTTTATGAGCTAATCAGGATTAATATAATATCATCTATGAGCTTTGTGAGATTCCTCACATTTTTGATAAGTATAAAACTGTGTCCATCTTTTCAAACTACCAATTTGAGCATGGCCTGATTTCTTTTACAGCACTTATTATGTGGGAAGAAAGACTCCATTCCATATATTGTAGCACAATATACATGTCGTTGTTCACATTACTCTGAAACAGTGGCTGGGAGCACTGAGCTGCAAAATGTGTATTGTTAATCATTGGGTCATTAACCTTAACAATGTCAATGCATTCCCCTATCAGATCCAACTAAATGACTGCCCAAGGTAATAGTTAAGAGAACATTTCACACAGATGAACATATTAATGCTTTATTTGGTTCTAAATGCAGTGTGAAGGATTTAGGTAGGAGCTAATGTATGTCAGGAGGAATAAGAAGGATGAAATACAATTGAAAAAAAAAAAAAATTTTTAGCTTCCCAAAAGTAGGAGAGTAGTCCTCAGTTCTATGTAGCTGAGAAGTGCATTTCTCTTTAGTTGCAGTCGTTCAGGTAAAAAATTGTGCTGTTTTGGAAAGGACTTAAAGTTCTGAGGTTTCATGAGAATCCAGAGACTTTCCTAAAGTCTAATACCCAATTTCTGTATCCAGTGTGAGTTCTGTGATCTGGTGTTTTCACAGCAAAAGGCAGATGATAAGACTTGCTTTATTTGGTTACAGGTGTTGGGCTTCTGCCTGAGCTGTGCTCTCCCTACATTGGGCAGAGCAGGTCTTAAACATCCCTCTGAAGTGAGAAGATGCCATTACTATCCACCAAAATCTATTGCACATATCCAGTACAGCTGATCACAAGGCATAAAACCTGTGTTCACTGGTCTCTTTGGATCAGAGGAGAGCCTGGGAAGATGTCACCCAGCAGCAGACTTCTGCCAGTGACTTATTTTCCAAGCTGCTCTTTGTACACCTCTGTCCAAGGTACATCCCTCAACCCCAGGCTCAAACTACGTGGCAGCCTAGAGTAAACCTGGTGCCGCTCCTGGATACCATCATTTCCAGGGACCTGAAGGAAGTCTGTAGTAGCTTCCTCTGGGTCATTTCCACAGGATCGTCTGCCACCTTGTGCGGTGGCTCAGAAAGCCAGTGGCACAAAATAGCCTCTTGCCACTGCTGGAGAAATCCATGTAATCAGCAGCCATTTCTCAGGCTGCACCCAGGAAAAAGACTAATAATGCACTGGAAATTGGATGATTGGTCCTGGTGGTCTGCAAATGGCCTGGAGGATGTATAGAAAAATATGCAGATTGAAGGACTTTTAAAACAGCCGCACCAGGCTTTTTCACTGCAGGTTCTTTCCAAAAGCCTCAGTTCTGGGGTTTTCACACTTCCCTTGTAGGATTAAATACACAAAATTACACATTTCAAAGTTGGTTCCTGTTAAGCTGTTAGACAGCCTAATGACTTACTCCTGTAAACAGTATGGACTCACATTTCCTACAGAAACCAGTCCATTAATGCTGCCTCACTTGGCAATGAGCAAGAACATGGTACTCTATAAATATCTGACAAGTGTTATCAAAAAACAGATATAGCAATTAATTAGGGACTCAGAATAGGAAGTGTGGTATTGCTTTGTGAGCGTTAAGAGGATGGGGCCACTGATTTTTCTAGGTTTGATTTCATTCCCTTACTTTTAGTTATGCTCCCCTGAAGGACCTAAAATTTTACTCTCCTAATATCCTTTGCAGACTGTTATCATGTTCTCTTAGTCAGCAGTTAGCAAAATTACACTGTTGGAAATGGCTGCTGAAGTTGAAAAGTGGAAAATATTACACAAAGGAGTTTTTGTTGTTAATATTATGGAAAAATTCACCTGCTTGTTTTGTTGCTTGTCTCATGCACATGGATATAAATCAGTTGTAATTCCTAGTGAATAAATGCTGCTAATTCTGCAGTAGTTGGGCCTTTTATGGTTACATGGGCTTGGAAGGAAAAATTTGGTAGCACGTTAATTCTAAGGAAGCTTTTTAATGTCCTATTCCTTTTTGGGATTAAGGATTTGGATGCTGATGAGTGAGTTTTTGGATGCTGAGGAGTGAGCTTTTGTCATCATTTTTAATGAGACATTTATAATCTCTCTTGATTGTATTTAGGGTTTTTTATTGTTGCTATTTTTTTTTTTTATTTCACTCATTCAAGCAGTCACTCTGTGAAAGCTTTTTTTAAGTACTCCAAATCTATTCTGGTAATGAAGAAATGAATGTCAAGCAAAGCAATTTTTTCTAAATTTACAACTCATTCCCTTAGACAAGATCAAAACTGACATAAAGAAAACATCCTTTATGTGTAAAAAAAAAAAAAGACCAAACTGCAACTCCCCAGCTACATCCACTGGGATACAGTAAGGTGGCATTCTTATCCATTACATTTGTCTCACCTAATCCCAGTCATTGCATGTCACATTTGTTTATCTGAAGATGCAAAAGTAATAATATTTTATAGGAATGAAGCTTCTGCAGCTGTTGCTAGGTCCATCAAGATTCAACTACTATTTCTGTACATGTTCTTAGCCTCCATCCCCCTCTCTCGCTCTCTCTCTCTCTGTCTCCAGGTAATTGGAATTTGGCCCGGTAAAGCTTAAAAAAAAGAAGAGTCACTAAGAGAGTAAGATGCAAGCCAGGAGTCTGAGAGAGCTACTGCAGCACAGCCAGCTGGGTATGGAACTGGCATCATAGTCTTAATATTTATGTGTACCACCAACATAAATGTGTGTGGGACAAATTCTGCCTTCTCTTCTTTTTCAGCATAGTTTTGATATTTCACTTTCATTCCCCTTTCCAGAAGAATTCTAACTCTTATCAAGCTTTTGGCATCGTGCAGCTCATGTAACCTGGCTTTTAGAGGAGACTTGAAAAACCGTGAGGTTATGTAAGGCGAATCTTTGCCCCACTAGACCCATTTTCCTCTCTTTTTGCAAGGAGGTACTCAAAGTGCCTATAAATTCCATTCTGGAATATATAATGCTCTAGAAGTGCTGTAATAACCAGGACTGACTGTTCTGAGATGAGAGTAGCTTGGTCTGGGAGTACTTTGTTTTCCTTCCATGCTGCTGTTTATCTATCCCACAGTGGAAAGAAAGAAGCTGTTGCAGTAGATTTAAACTTGCAGTCCTACCTAGCCTTATGGTTAAATCGTTAGGGCCTTATTCCAAATCCAGCTTTGCTGCTGAAATCATCTGTCTGCATGCATGGCAAGCCTGGCTCCTAAAGATGATCTCAGATGCAAGTTAGGCAACCTAACCTAGTGCTCCTTGTGGAGTAGAGCTGTGCTTGAGAAGCATAATACATTGGGTTGTGACTGGCAAACAAATACATGATAGTGAGTAGACTAAGCAGCTGTAGCCATGCCTGCACCCTGATAAGGAAAAGGATCAGAGATAGCAAAGATAATGATTATGGGTTGATGCTCAGATAGAGTCGAATCTGAGTCCTCTTGGCTTTATTTTAAGGGATGCTGAGATGAACTGTTCCAGTTACTGTCATTGTTGAAATATGTGCTTTTGCTTGAGTTTGTCAAGCTTCAGGTTTAGATTGGATATTAGGAAGAAATTCTTCCCTCTGAGGGTGGGGAGGCTGGCCCTGGCACAGGTTGCCCAGAGCAGCTGTGGCTGCCCCTGGATCCCTGGAAGTGTCCAAGGTCAGGTTGGATGGGGCTTGGAGCAACCTGAGATAGTGGAAGGTGTCCCATGGACAGGGGGACTGGAATGGATGTTCTTTAAGGTCTCTTCCAGCCCAAACCATTCTATGATTCTGATGGAAGTATAAAATACATTTCAGTCATGTGCTGGTTAAGCCATTAAAATATCTGTGTCTTAATTGCGAAGTTTTTCCTGAGCATTTACATAACCTCCACACAATTAGAACTCTCCCTCACTGATGATACTTTGTCCCTATTATTCTTGTAAACAAACAATTGTGACTAAACTGTATTTATTTCTCTTTATGAATATTTATATAATGATCTACGAATGACACTGCAATACTTAGCTGATAATCTGGTGTGCTTTTGATTGGTTCCAACTGCTTGAGAATATCTGGGCTGACAAATTTGTGCTCCAGATAGTTTTTTATTCCGTTCCTTAACCTTTTATGTATATGGTTCAGTCTTCTTTCTAAGGCAGTACAGAAAGCAGGATAATAATCTGGTAAATCAATAAATACTATTGCAATGTTTCTATACCTTTCACACAACTTGGGTGAAAGTATCATGCCAGAGTTTTTCCCAAATATTCCTTCATCCTATAGTTACTTTACTCTTTCAACAATGCTCCAAAAATACAGGCATTTCATTTTCTTTTGCTTAAGTTAGCACATTTCTCATTGAAAGCCCTCAAGGGAAGTGGAAACTCTGAAATTCGAAATGCGATTTATGCTCGCCTTGTAAAATGCCAAGGAAACTGCTTTAAGACTGTAATAACCCTTGCTGCTCATTCCATGAACATGCCTGTAGAAAATGTTAATTTAATCAACAAATTATAGCTTCACACAAAGCAAGAAGTGTGGAAATACTGGCAGAGGAGGAGGAAAGGTCTCTCATAATTTTAATGTTTAATCATGAATTTGAGTCTTTATTATTCCTGCATAAATGAAGAACTTCTCCTAAATGGGTTATGTTGCACTTCCCATTCATTTTCTCTCCTGATTTACATCTACATACATGTCCATTCAAAATCTGTGAGAACTCAGTCATGCTGACATGAATGCATCTTAACAAAACTGTTGATAATTTATTTAATTTTTTGCTTGTCAAATACGCTGTTTGAGAGGGAGCTCAAACAGAGCTAGTACTTTTAGAGGAAACCCTGCAGCTTTCACACTGGTTTCTTCCAACATTTTTAGCCCATGGATACTGATCACAGAATGCCTGACACAGTCTAAGTGTTCCCTGCCAAATGTTGAAGCAATGAAGTTAGAAATAGGAATATTGGAATGAAAAGGACCAGAAATAGATCTCTACAAGTCAGCTTAAACATCCATTTGCAGTAGGGCAATATTACATTTTTCAAAGGCGTATATTAACTGATTAGATCACCTGCAAATGGAGTGTTAATTAATAATATCCATAAAAAAGTGCAGTACAATTACATTTGCAGGAAAAGCTGACAGATCTATGTCATTCAGGCATTAATCCTAAAGATAATGGACCAAATTCTGCTCTGTGTGGGTTTTTTCCCAGCTTATATATGGAGTAATTCCAGGGGCACAGGCTGGCTGTACCTTCCTGTGGCTGAATATTGAATTTGTCCCATTATCCTTTAATGAAAAGCTTTCTGAAAATACCTTTCAGTGAGGCACACTTGGGCTCTTGCCATCTGTTTGGTTGATAATAATTCAAAAGGCAAAATACTTGATCTCATGGAATGAGAGGAATGCCATGGAGGGGAAGACAGCAGCTCACAATCAGTTTTATATTCCTCTAATCCTAAACTCAAGTAACACTTATTTCACAACATTACTATTATTATGTAATTCATGTCACCTACAGGAAATCTGCAGGTAAAAATTTTGCACCAAGAGTAGATGTAATTTCAAGGACAAAAAGCAAAAAAAAAAAAAAATTCTGTGGATTACACTGAGATTCTGATTGCAAACAATCCCACTTCCCTACTCAGGGATATACTCTACAGTTGGCAGGGAATGATCTGTGGAAAAGGAATTTCAATGTGTACACCATAGCTGTAGTGAGATCAGAGTCCATCTGACTCCTGTGGCACGCAGGGTGTTGCCTTGATTGACAAAATGGGAACAAAACAAGACAAATTTTGGATGGAAAATATTATTTACTGCAGCAGGAGATTTTTATTAGGGTTGTAAAGGACTTGTGCACTCCATAACTGGTATAGCAATAGATCCAGTGTAAGAAGAGGATCAAGGATCCTGTTTTAAAGCCCATGTCTGCTTTCCAGAAGAACACAGAACCAGATGTTCTAACTTTCAGTGTGTTTGGCACTTAGGCTAAAGGGCTGTGAGGAAAGGGGAGGTGGAATAAATAAATAAGTGCAGTTATTTTCCCCAGAGAAATGTTTTTAGACACAGAGTAAATATATACTCTGCCTCAGCCTGGGAAAGGAACCTGCAGCAGTGTTGTGAGAGTGCTAAAGGGCAGAGGAAAAATGGGGCCAAGCGTGAGGAGGTAAGTGATAAAGTGATCGAGAGAGCAATGTCTGGTGGTCATAACTGTACAGCTTCCCACAGTCAATAGAAAATATTGATTTAGTGTACTCTGGGGGCTGCTGATGGCAGAAACACTCCAGCACAAGTCAGCTCTGCACAGTGGAATTTCTTGGTCATCAAACATTTATTCCAATACTGTTCCAGGTGAACTGCCAACAGCACTAATAATTAGTAGTTTCCTGCATTTTGTATTTTTGTTGCAACCAAAGTTAGGTGATTCTAAGACTCAAAGGTCCCAACTTTGTCTCTTACCCTCCTGCTCTCTGCTGAGCTATGGTCACAGTAAATTTTCTATGTATTTCTTCTCCAGCAAAAGAAGGCATGAAATATCTCACATGATATGTGGAACTATTCAATGGGTAAAAAATTATGGGCCTGTATCCTAAAAAAAGCCACCAAAAGAATGTACTCGTCACTCTACCTAATTAATATTTGTTCTAATCTATTCTTCTTATAGAATCACAGAACCATTTAGGTTGGAAAAGCCCTCTGAGATCATCAAGCCCAAGGACTCACCCAGCACTGCCACCCATCACTCAGCCATGTCCCTAAGCACCACATCAACGTGGTTTTGAAATCTTCCAGGGATGCTGACTCGACCACTCCCTGGAGCAGTCCATGCCAATGTTTGACCAGCCTTTTCATGAAGAATTTTTTCCTAATGTCCAATCTTATGACAAAGCAGTTTCACTACTTGCAGTGTGTGCCTTGAGCAGACAAAGTATTTCTCTGCAGGACAATAATTTATGGGATGTGTATTCCAGATGTTCCTGCCCATAAAGGTGTGAGAGTACAGAATGGGATAGTTTGCTTTGTTCTGCAGGGGGCTTTGTAGCTCCAAGTTCTCCTTGGTGAACTACTGGAATTATTCTTGTAATTTCCATATCAATACCATTTGTTTGGGAATTCTCTTTCTTCAGTGTATGTTACCCCTGCTTCTTGTCCCATCTGAGCTCCATGGAGGACCTGGGCAATGTGAGGTATAGGAGAAATGTGATATTGTCTATTTTATGATGAGTTTTTTAATTGAAGCAGGTAAACTAAAAGTGCCCTGAAGCAGCTCTAGATAAACTTAACAAAGTGAGTACATTGTGTTCATGTCTGTATTGGACTGGCACTTTTAATCCTTTTTGGTGTTTTAAGAGCTTTATATGTTCCTCCCTCATTTTTCATCTAAAAGGAAGGAATATTTTCGACCTCAAAAAGAAAAACAAAATATAAAAATAAAAATTCCTATTTCCTATGGAACAGTTAAGCAAACTGAATAACTACATAATAACTGGCAGGTAAAAAGGTGATTGGCCAAGGTATTTGAAGGAATCTTGAGTGACCAGACAGCAGTTGTGTCTGGTCTGGCTTCAGCTTCCTGGAATCTGCAACTGCTTTGGGTTTGTTTAACTTGCAGAAAGAAACACATATTTTCCCTCACATGAAAGGAACTGCAATCTTTTGTTACTTGGCAAACACATCCCACAGATCTGAATGTGAGTCTGGTTTTGAAGTGTTTTTTGATCCACACATCTTTAGAAAGCTTCCCCAGTGCTTTTGCTAGAGTACTTATCTATTTATTTATTGTCTCAAGCAAACAACCCAGACCTTTTTGATATATGTCCTGCAGCATCACTAAGGAATTCCGTGACAGTTCCCACCACTGCCTGGGTGATTTTTGACGACAGTTCTCAGCTTGCTTTAGTCCATTTCTGTTTTTCTTCTTCCAGTTGCTTTTTGTCATACCCTGCTGACCACATCACAGGTTCCCATGATGATTCTGAGCAGTGCAGCTTTCCGAGTAGAGATTGCTGGACTGAAACTCAAGAGCACAGTGTGCTTTGCAGCGAGGCTTTCTCCTTGCCAGCCCCTCCAGAGGATAGATGCCAGGATTTGTGCTGAAACTCAGGCTTTATATTCAAACAGCTGTGGAGCTGTAAGGACTGATGCTGTGGTTTCATAAATCATAGAAAGGAATAAAAGAATATCCAGCAAGTGGCTTGGTCTACTCATCATCAACTGCATTCATTATTCCTTGCAGTAGTCATTTCATTCCTTGAGGAAGCGGAGATCTTAATATTTGAAGTCACAGGTCTGAGGCAGCTGGGATTTAAATATCTAAGGTCACAAGTCTTCCACCAAAAAACCTGGTAATTTTTGTTACAGTCTCACAATACCAATGTTGTTATAAATATTTATCTTAATTGCATCACACAAGCTTTGACTGTAGCCTTAAGAGCTCTGATGAAAGGTCAGTGGATAGGAAGGAGGGGTGCAAGGGAGAAAAAGGATGGTGTTTGTAGCCTTTAGGTCAACAAGGAGTAGCTGGTGAGTTATCCCAGCAGAAAGACACAAATTCAAACAGACATTGAGAAAGCTGTGTTCAAAAAAAAATGCTTTCCCTGGAGCCAGTAAAAAACTGGAGCAATAGGTAATCTGAGACAGGGAAGGTTTGAAAAAAATGTTTTGAAGCTGATAATAGAAGTTCTTCATAAATGTTTAGAGTGACTTTTTCAGCAGTGGGTGTGAAGAGTAGAAGTGTTGATAGGAAAAGCAGGTGATCAATAATAGTGCAAAGTCGAAGGCTGATATGTTGAAGAACTCACAAGTCTAACAGGAACAGGGTAAATGATTTTTTAAAGCCTGGCACTTTCAAAAAGAGCCTGAAAGCTTGCAAAGGATACTTGAAAATATGCAAAGGATCAAGCCACATATCCTGGAGGGAAGGATTGCAATCAAAGCAAGGTGCCAAAACTTGAACAGTGATGCCTGCATGGATTGAGATCCCAGGCAGGTGGGGTGGTTGATTAGTATCAAGGTGAAGATGAGCCACACTTCGTGTGTATTTATTTTTATATCTCACTGATGATATAGTAGTCAGATACAAGCAAAATTTGCCAAAGTCTGACACAGGAATGACAACCTGATGAATAGAAAATGTGTGAATTTTTAAAATCCTATGTTTTTCCCTTATTTAAAAATGTGTGCTTCTTCACAAGGCACTGTCATGTTTCCGAGTCTAGCTAGTTTTGAAGGATTTAAAATTCAAAGCTTCAAATTTTTTACAGATTCTGTGTATGACAAGAGATTGTGTAATGGATAGGTGGTGTGGGGTCAAAAAGAAGACCATCTAAGCCACAAAACACTGCATGAACCAGGATAACTAATTTATAAAGAAACTATTATGTTTTATTACATTTAACAGGGGTAAAAATGGGCTCAATCCACTGTGCCATAAAAATATGGATTTTCCTGAAGCAGCACAGACTGTGATACACTGGGAAGAAATGGAATGTTGAGGAAACACTAAAGCAACTGCTTGGTAATCTTTAGGGTTTGTTAACTGGTAAAGCAACTCCCATAAATCTGCTAATTGAATAGGTAAACTACAGTGATTAATGAAACTGCTGGATTATAAAATAATATAACGAATGTAGAGAACTTTGAGGTCTCCTTCTGGATTTCATCTAGAAAACCTTGAATTCAAAAATATTTACAGAACCCAGGCTTCTGAGTGAGAGCTTCAGGCCTCTTGCTCACCTTTCCTCAATAAGCATCCAAAATGCTGATTGCAGGTTGAATTCCTATGGTGAGGAAAAAAAAAAATACATACAGTTGGAGACTGTATGGAAGCACAGAGGAGAAAAAGAGCAGTTAGGAACAAAAAGATTGATTAGATCACCTTCATTTTGGCACAAGAAATATCTGCATATGTAACTTCAGAAGAGTTAGGTACTGCATGTTACTGATACGCTTTTTCCACATGGGCATTTTTAAAATTAAAAACAAGCTAAAAAACTCCCAACACTTGATAAGCAGACTTATGGGGAGCATGTGATTGCTATCTTTTATTTATGTGTGCATGATAGGATGATTTGAAAGAAATAATATTCTATTACTCAGAGAGATGTTGATAAACAAGTGACTTAAAGGAGAGCAGAACTAAGTAATATGTGAAAGGAGTTGCTTTTCCATAGGCACAACAAGAAATAATTTCAGATTTAGAAATTATGTATAGGTTTTCTCTCCTGTTTAACTTTCTTACCTGATTAAAAACCGTAAACTTCTTGGCTGTGATAAATGGTCTCCTACATCCACCACAACTGTTTGGGGAAAAATTGCTCTTCAGTATTTTAAGGATTTTTTAGCAGCTTTCAGGGTTTTATTTATAAATTTTATTTCCCCTCATAGACACACCCCATTAATCAACTACACATTGCAACTTTGGGTCAAAAGTGGTCCCAATAATTTTTTCTTTAATAAAAGGTAATTCTTTCAATGTTGTTTCCATACTAGATGTGAACAATGTGCTGTGCACATGAAAGAAACTTTAGTTTCTTGTACTGAAAGAATTCTTCAGGACTGTAGGCTTTGAAAGTGCTTTGGGAACTGCAATTTGGGTTTTTGTTTCTTTGTTTTTGGGGGTTTTTTTAGAATTGTTTTCACAAGGAATTACTGGTTATATAATTTTACCACCACTGACACCTACTATGGTATGTATACTAATAAATTGGTTCACTCCCTGTTTACCTGCAGAGTTCTAGATTCTACATTACTGGACTATAAATACATCATTTAATTCCCAGGGTCTAGCATGTAGGAAGCCAGTTAGTTTCCATGCTAGAAAACTCAGTAACAGGACAAATGAGAGGTGCATTCAAAAAAAAAACAAATAGGAATAAAGGAAAATTATTTAAAAGTCAATAGGTTACAAAGAAAACAGACCCATCAATGTAACTAGTCTGGCTTTCTATTAGCCAGGTTTTAGCTTGGTGTCACCATTTGGGGCAAGGAAAAAAAGAATGATTTGATTTAAGAGATCCTCACATCCACCTGAATCCTGCCACTGGCACTGTTTGGTCAGTGGGATTCTGTGTGGGCTCAGGGTGGTTGGGTTGTGGTGAACATGAAAACTCACCAGAAAAGAACACATGGGGTTAAGCAGCCTCAGTCCCCAAAGCCTCAGCAGGGACTGCTGACCAGGCAAACAGCATCCCCTCTACTGGAGTTAATGTTTTATGTGAGAAATGTGGCCCTACTGTGCTCTTTGAAGGACTCTCATAGGACTGATTTCAAGAGGGCCAAGATTTCAGTCCTGTTTGAGGTGGAGGTGACAACCGGTGAGTGCCTCTCACTGTGACAGCAGCACTGTGTTCTCTGCTGCGGCTGTGTGGTGACAGAGGATGGGGCTGTCACCTCTGTGCTCTGCTGCTCAGAATAACAAGGCTCACCCTGATCACTCCCTGCTCCAGCTGTGGTTGTACTTATAAGAAAGGAAGCCTCAACTCTTAATATTCTGTGTTGTAGAAAGGGGAGGTTTTATGAGAGGTGGGAATAGGACACAGGCCTCATGATTTACCAGCCAGACTAGCTGCAGTAAGATATTTTATTTAAAAGGCCAAGTCATTTACTCCTCACTCTGAGAAAGGGAAGCTGTGCACAGGCAGCATTCTTGGTGAGCAATAACTAAATCCTTTTCTTCCTGGGATGGTTGCTTCTTGGGGAACAGCTCCTGTGAAGGCGATACCTCCTGGTGGCTCCTGGGCCACTCCTGCTGCCCATCCCACTCTCATCTTGCCCAGTGCCAGACTGCTTTGGCAAGAAACAGGGACAGATCTTGACTTGCCCCAACTTCTGTGGGAGCCAAGGGTTGGTTTGGGATGCTTCCAGCACCTCACTTTTAGATCTTATTGCATTTTTACTGCTATCCTTCAGTCTCCATGGCAACCCTCCCTGCAGCACACCCTCCTATGCATTGCCTGTGTGCAACATCCAGTTTTTACACACCTTATTTCATTTTTGGGGTTTTCTCTTCTGTTTATATTTTATTGTGTTTTCCTATGCAAATAGTTCCTTTATTATAGACAATGAGCCCACTGTGCTACCAAATGAACACTTGGGTGGCCCTTTCTAGGTCAAAATCACGCACTAATAATCAATCAAACATTGTTTTCCTGCACTGTTTCCTGAGGTTAGTTTATAAATTCATGTTGGTAGTGCTAATGGCAAAACACTGGTGTTTTCACTGCTGAATCTACATACAAACCAAGGACAATTAGGATGTATGCAGTCATGCATGATCCTTTTGGAGCCATTGTACAATATTTATGGGTTTTTATACTTCATCTGTTCTGAATTACACATCTCGTTTGATGCCTTGAAGTGGCTACCAGAAAACAGAGGCTACACAAGATTAAGAGAATAAAGAGGGTATGTATTTGAAGAGCCTCCAAAGGTACACTTTGGGAGTCAAAAACCTCTGAGGGGCTCCACCCAAGATGGACACCTGGTCACGGGTGTTTCACACTTTTGTAAGTTTGGTCCATTTGCATATCAGGGTTAATTCTCCAGTTACCATCTCAGGCAATGAAGTAATTACCCCAAGCTTCCCCCCCCCCCCCCCCCCCCCCCCCCCCCCATTCAGAGGCTTTAGTTTACGTATTTTGGGGCCTGGGACAACAAGGTGTCCTTGAAACACAAACCTAGTGAGGGTTTGTTACATCTAACCAGCATGAGAGAACAGTGGCTAACAGGCTGTATGAAGTTTCAGAGTTACATATTAAGCAGTATAGGATCTGAAAAATATAAAAGTAAAAAACCTAAGGCATCGCATTCAGATGGAGCCCCATTGAAAGCCTTGTGCAGAGGGTAAGGCTATTACTGAGCAGTTTATTCAGGACAGCATGAATTTTGCAATATTGTTTCCAGCTTCAGATCCTTATGAACGATATCTGCATGAATACAGTTCTCCCAGTCCCCATGATGCACTGTCAAAGATTTAAAAAATATCATAGGGCAGCCTGAAGCAACCAACATCTGCTTTTGGACATGTCATATTAGCAGTGACATTGCCCACAGGAAATCGCTTCTTTTCTTCTGGTGGGATTTTCTCTCTCTGTTTCTGAAAAAGTGTTTTTGCAAAGCAGAAAAGGGAAAGAAGAGTGAAGAGAAAAAAAAAAAAAAAGAGAAGTAGAAGGAAAAGAAGAGAAAAACCCCCCAACAACAATAACAAAGAAGAAATTAGAAACGAAATACAAATAAATAATATCAAAAATAAAGTGGAAGGGAAGGGAAGGGAAGGGAAGGGAAGGGAAGGGAAGGGAAGGGAAGGGAAGGGAAGGGAAGGGAAGGGAAGGGAAGGGAAGGGAAGGGAAGGGAAGGGAAGGGAAGGGAAGGGAAGGCAAGGCAAGGCAAGGCAAAGCAAGGGAAGGGAAGGGAAGGGAAGGGAAGGGAAGGGAAGGGAAGGGAAGGGAAGGGAAGGGAAGGGAAGGGAAGGGAAGGGAAGGGAAGGGAAGGGAAGGGAAGGGAAGGGAAGGGAAGGGAAGGGAAGGGAAGGGAAGGGAAGGGAAGGGAAGGGAAGGGAAGGGAAGGGAAGGGAAGGGAAGGGAAGGGAAGGGAAGGGAAGGGAAGGGAAGGGAAGGGAAGGGAAGGGAAGGGAAGGGAAGGGAAGGGAAGGGAAGGGAAGGGAAAAAGACCAATTGGCAAATAGCTCATGAAGAGTCCTTGGAAAACAAATAAAAACTTACTTTGCAGTTACCACACTACTTCCAATAGCACTTTTAAAAGAACTCAATCAAAGCATGCAGACCAGGCATCTAACCCAGCCTGACCTTCCTGAAATCAGTCCATGTTTTGCCTCCTCTGGTCTCTTGGTCCTGTCTGAGTGTTGCGAATATTGTTTCCAGGAACATTTAAAGGGCCTGGCTCCAAAAGTGGACAGTGGCATCCAACAGCTTAAAAGAACTGGAAGAACTGGACATTTCCAAGCTCACTTTGTTCATGATCTCCAATAGAGTACTTGGTCTGTCCCATGTGGGGCTGGCTGCGCCACTTAGTGCCGTGGTTTACTTGACATGATGGTGTTCACTCAGAAGATGAACTTGATGATCTCGTAGGTCCTGATGATCTTGTAGGTCCTGATGATCTTGTAGGTCTTTTCCAACCTTAAGGGTTCCATAATTTTATTATTCTATGTAGCATTCCAGTGGAAAAATTAGTGTTGATTGTTTTACATCACAAAGATCATGTGAGGATAAAACTCACAGAAACTCATTAAGCATTCAGCTCATTGAGTCATCAGTAGAACAGCCTGGAAATAATGTTTTACATTACAAAATGGCGTTATAATTTATTAAAATTTTAAAATCTTATAGGGGTTTTTTTGGTGAAATTTCCCAAGAGAGGAAAGTTCCTTCCAGATAATTCAAAGTGAATGGTGAAAGTAGCACAAGTCTTCTCACAAGAGTGCTTCTGTGGAGAGAGGAAGCTGGAAATCTGAGATCTCTGCAGCTGAAGACAGGCTGGAACAAATGTCTTCTCTTCTAGAACTAATAATCCAGTCTCTAAATGATAAGTGACGTGTGCTTATGTTAAAAAACCCAAAAACCTAAATGAATTAGTTTTGCCTAAAAGAGTGTCTTAGAGCGTGGATATGACAGGAGATTTTACAGACATGGGTTCCCACCTGATCCTGTAACTCAGGGTTATAGATAAAATCCATTCTTACACAAAGGAACTTAATTGTCCCAAGGTGCAGGATAAGAAACACAAATAATTAGGCATTTGCCAAATAAGTAATAAAACAATGGTGTAGGAAAATGCTTTTGCTTTAATGGAGAACATGAAATGAACCTCGGAAAGAAAAGGAATAGAATGTTCCTTCATTGATCAGGAAGACATGATATTCTGCAGTAAGGCCTTTCTCAGGAATTCAGGGTACTTTTTCTGAGAAATGAAGCAACTTTTCCTCTTAAAAAAGAAAATTCACTTCTACTTTTTTGATTCTGTCCTTAAACATAAAAGATCCTTGTACAAATTAACTATTAGTGAAAATGGTATAGGAAAAAGAAAGTTGTACATACAGAAGGATAAAGCCAGAAGACAGATAAAGTAGAATAATTAATAGAAATATGCCTAACAATTCTTCCTCTTGCTTGTTTTCCTGAAAAGCATTGCCTGCTTTATCACGGTCAGGTAGCATAAATGTCCACTGACTGAGCTAAGTCCCCTGACACAAAATATATTTTATTTTGTGATTGGAATTACTTTTGCACTTGAGCCAACCAGCTTTTTATGAAATGAAAGCTGAGTGCAGCTCTCAGGAAGAGCACTCGGGAGCTCTGCTGTACTGACAAAAAAATTACATTACTGTCCTAAAAGGTCTTGAATCCTCAATTTGGCAGACTGGGGCACAGATCTCACATTATTCCTTGTATTTGACTGGAAAAAGAACTAAAACTCTGCTTCAGCAAAAAACAGTTGAGGGCAAAAGTCAAATGTGATATGGGCAATGTAGTGAATGGACTACACTGCCATAAACACTTCGAACAGCTACAAGCTGTAGCTGTTCTTCCCCCATATGTAAATTCTCATAATGAGAAAATGCTCTTCTTTTCCACTCCTTCAGGAGTTTCCAGTGAGGAATCAAGGAGTATTATTTTGGCATGAGTGGGTGTCTTGGGGTGACCTTATGATGTGTATCCCATATCGCTGCCTATGCCCAGAAATTAATTATTGGCCTTTCTATGCCTCTGAACTGAGCCTGAGAGGGGGAAGAAAAAACTGAGCAAAACTTTCTCAAAGCAGTTTGAAACTTGTTCAAGGTCACATAAAGATAGCAGGTTTTTTTTTCCAGCTGGGGCAGGGGGGAGCGAGGAAGCACCCGGCTGGCAGTTTTTTTTCCAGTCAGCTTTTGGCCAGTTTTGTTCCAGTTCCTTGTTCTCTGGAGAGAGGCTGAGAGCTGAACTTTTCCTTCTCTGGAATTTCGGATTTTCTCCCTTTTCTACTGGACTGCCTGATTGCTGTAACATCAGAGCACATCGGGAGGACTTTCCACCGGGCACAGAGGGCCTGGCCCCGGCCCAAGCCCCAGCTCCGAGGAGACCAAAGGGAGGACTGGAACACTTTCCCAGGTTTTTCCTCTACAGCGAAAGATTTTACCATTTAACATTATTTTCCTTTCCCGTGTGCTTGTTAAATAAATAGTTTTATCTTCTTCACTTTCCTTCGAGGAAAATTTATTTTTTTTCCCGAACCTGGTGGGGGGAGGGGTGGTTGTGCCTTCTCTCAGAGTATATATACATTTCTAAATTTGGCCAAACCGGAACAAATTTAGTGGCGCCCAATGTGAGGCTCGAAGGAAAGTGAAAAACTTGTGCTAATTACATTTTGGGTTGAATTTACTTATTCTGTGTTGGAGTAAAGTAGTCACCATGCTGGTTGAGTTCATAATGTCTCTCTGGCTCGATGTACTCATGTCTTTCTGGTCCTTAGGCTTCATTGAGGTACTGGTGCTTTTTTGGTCCCTAGGGTTGTTTGCCTATCCACAACTTGCTCCAATCTTGTCCTTGATATGTAAATTTTACAGAGAAGGGAGACGAATCAGGATTTCTATTTTGCTGTGCTCAGTGATAATGATTTATAAGAAGTTGATAGAGGTACAGGCAGCTGTTCGACGTGTGTATGATAAGTGGTTTCTCCGTCCTAACCCCAGTCCTAGCTTCAGTAGCCTGTTTTGGGAATTTATTAGTAATTGCACCCAGATTGTTAGAGGAGGAGGAGATGGGGTTTCCCTTCCCTTTAAATTTGATAGGTTATCTTTTGAGAATGTTCAGTATCCCCTTGATGTTAAAGAGACCACCCTCCTGGTATTTAATCTGGTAATCTTCCTCTATATGATTCACAGCTTCTCTAGAATAAGAGCTCAGATTTCCAGGGTGACTGCTGAGACACCTGTCCCAGAGGTGGAAAATCCTGAGTGGTGTGGGGAATGGGAGGACATCGGCCAAACCCTAAAGAAATTCTCTGACCCGATAGTTTGGGATTTCCCATCTGAACAAATTCAGAAACCAGCTGAGGTGGGAAAATATCTGAAAGAGAGATACAATGACAATTCTAATGAGAACAAGCTCCTTGCAATATGTTGGGCTTTGGCATATGCCTATCGCACACTGCAGCAGCAAGTAAAGGTAGAGAGGCAGGAAGATCAATCAGCAAAGCCTGCAGACACCCCAGTCACTCAGGCTGCAGATAAACCAGAGAGCCAGCCCAAAACAGATGGAGAGTCTAAGCCACTGACAGTGGCTCCTGTCACGAGGAAAAAGCACACAACCAAAACTGATCGCCCAGTGAAAGATGATGATGATGCAGGGGAAGGAACCTCAAAAGATGCAGGGGAAGGAACCTCAAAACCACCAGCGGACTCAGGCACAGAAACCATTACTGAGTCCATGTCCATAAAGGACCTTCACAGCCTAAGAAAGGATTACACCCGACGGTCCGATGAATCCATAATAAGTTGGATGGTCCGTATTTGGGATGCGGCAGGTGATGATGTGATGCTGGACGGTGCTGAAGCGAGGCATTTGGGATCCCTGTCACAAGATCCAGTGATCGACCAAGAGATGAAAAGGGAGGCTAACTCTACCAGTCTCTGGAGACGAGTTTTGACAGGCGTGATGGAAAGATATATGTGTGGAGATGATCTCTACATGCAGCAAACCCCGTGGAAGACCATAGAACAAGGGATCCAACGCCTGAGAGAACTAGGGGTGGTAGAGGTTGTCTTCACACATGACCCAGGATTGAGGAGTCCAGACCGGGCCAGAGTTATTCCATACATGTGGCGAAAACTCATACAGCTTGGGCCACCAGAATACGCTTCTGCTTTAGCAATAATGAAACCAGACTACGGTGCAAATGAGACTGTGAAAGATATGGCAGTGAAGCTCCGAGCATATGCAGACTCTGTGCATGGCCCAACACATGCAAGAATTGCAGCTGTGGAAACACGTATGCAGAAAATGGAAGATAAGATAGAAAAGAATCTCCAGGAGATTAAAGAGTGCCTTCTCCGCGGACGTTCCCCAGAGAGAAGGTACATCCCACGAAGTGAGCTGTGGAATTTCCTGTGTGACAGTGGGGAAAACATGAGGAAGTGGGGTGGACAACCCACTTCTGCTCTGGCAGCACGAGTGAGTGAATTGAAGGAGCGCAAGTCTCAGAAAGGAGGATCTACCAAAAAGGAAGTAGCTCCAGTTGCCTGTAGCCAAATTGCCGGAAATGATGGAAAAGACGACGGCATGTCCAATTCCCATGAAGGAACCTCTAAGATACAGGCCCAGGGAAAGAAGGATAACCAGGCATAGAGGGGCCCTGCCTCTAGCCAGGTAGAGGTCAGGGAAAACCGTGTTTTTTGGACTGTGTGGATTCGTTGGCCTGGTACATCAGAACCACAAAAATATGATGCCTTGGTCGACACTGGTGCGCAGTGTACAATAATTCCATCGCAGCATGTGGGGGTAGAATCTGTTTCTATTTCTGGTGTAACAGGTGGATCACAAAATTTGACCTTGGTGGAAGCTGAGGTGAGCCTGACCGGAAATGAGTGGAAGAGACATCTCATTGTGACTGGCCCAGAGGCCCCGTGCATTTTGGGCATAGACTTCCTCCGGAACGGGTATTTTAGAGACCCAAAGGGACTCAGGTGGGCTTTTGGAATAGCTGCTGTGGAGACAGAGGGCATTAAGCAATTGAACGCTTTGCCTGGGCTATCAGAGAACCCGTCTGCAGTCGGCCTTCTGAAGGTGGAAGAACAAAGAGTACCAATTGCTACCTCGACAGTGCATCGCCGACAGTACCGGACAACTCGAGATGCTGTGATTCCCATCCACAAGATGATCCGTGAGCTGGAGACCCAAGGGGTGGTCAGCAAGACCCACTCACCCTTCAACAGCCCCATCTGGCCTGTGCGCAAGTCTGACGGGGAATGGAGATTGACTGTGGACTATCGTGCCCTGAATGAAGTGACTCCACCGCTGAGCGCTGCTGTGCCGGACATGTTGGAGCTCCAGTACGAGCTGGAGTCCAAAGCAGCGAAGTGGTACGCCACTATTGACATTGCCAATGCATTCTTCTCCATTCCTCTGGCAGCAGAGTGCAGGCCTCAGTTTGCCTTCACCTGGAGGGGCGTGCAGTACACCTGGAACCGACTGCCCCAGGGGTGGAAGCACAGCCCTACCATCTGCCATGGACTGATCCAGACTGCACTAGAAAAGGGTGAGGCTCCAGAACATTTGCAGTACATTGATGACATCATTGTGTGGGGGAACACCGCAACCGAAGTGTTTGAGAAAGGAGAGAAAGTTATCCGGATTCTCCTGGAAGCTGGTTTCGCCATTAAGAAGAGCAAAGTCAAGGGACCTGCCCGAGAGATCCAGTTCCTGGGAGTGAAATGGCAAGATGGACGGCGTCAGATTCCCACTGAGGTCATCAATAAGATCACAGTAATGTCTCCACCAACCAACAAGAAGGAAACACAAGCTTTCCTAGGCGCTATAGGTTTCTGGAGGATGCACATTCCCGAGTACAGCCAGATTGTGAGTCCTCTTTACCTGGTTACCCGCAAGAAGAACGATTTCCATTGGGGCCCTGAACAGCAACAAGCTTTTGCCCAAATCAAGCAGGAAATCGCTCATGCGGTAGCCCTTGGCCCAGTTAGGACAGGACCCGAAGTGAAGAACGTGCTCTATTCTGCAGCCGGAAGCCATGGCCTGTCCTGGAGCCTCTGGCAGAAGGTGCCTGGTGAGACTCGAGGTCGACCACTGGGATTCTGGAGCCGAAGCTACAGAGGATCTGAAGCCAACTACACTCCCACAGAGAAGGAAATCCTGGCAGCTTATGAAGGAGTCCAGGCTGCCTCAGAAGTAATCGGCACAGAGGCACAACTCCTCCTGGCACCACGACTACCGGTGCTGGGGTGGATGTTCAAAGCAGAGGTTCCCTCTACCCACCATGCCACCAATGCCACATGGAGCAAATGGATTGCTCTCATCACACAGCGCGCCCAAATCGGAAAACTGAATCGCCCTGGGATTTTGGAAATAATTACCAACTGGCCTGAAGGTGAAAACTTTGGTCTTGCTGATGAAGAACAAGTGACACGCGCTGAAGAAGCTCCACCGTACAACCAACTGCCATCAGAAGACACACGCTACGCTCTTTTCACCGATGGTTCTTGTCGCATCGTAGGGATGAAACGAAAGTGGAAAGCAGCCGTATGGAGCCCCACACGACGGGTTGCAGAAGCTACTGAAGGAGAAGGTGGATCAAGCCAACTCGCTGAACTCAAAGCTGTTCAACTAGCCCTGGACATTGCTGAAAGGGAGAAGTGGCCAAAGCTCTACCTCTACACTGATTCATGGATGGTAGCCAATGCTCTGTGGGGATGGTTAGAAAAGTGGGAAAAAGCTAATTGGCAGCGTAGGGGAAAACCAATCTGGGCTGCTGCAGAGTGGAAAAACATCGCTGCCCGAGTAAGAAAGCTGGTTGTGAGAGTCCGCCATGTAGATGCTCACGTCCCCAAGAGTAGGGCTAATGAGGAGCACCAAAACAACAAGCAGGTAGATCAGGCTGCAAAGATAGAAGTGTCACAGGTAGACTTGGACTGGAAACACAAGGGAGAGTTGTTCCTAGCTCGATGGGCCCATGATGCCTCAGGCCATCAGGGCAGAGATGCCACCTATAAGTGGGCACGAGACCGAGGGGTGGATCTAACCATGGACAGTATCTCCCAGGTTATCCATGACTGTGAGACATGCGCTGCGATCAAGCAGGCCAAGCGGGTGAAGCCCCTGTGGTATGGCGGGCGATGGTCCAAATACAAGTATGGAGAGGCCTGGCAGATTGATTACATCACACTGCCTCAAACCCGCCAAGGCAAGCGCTATGTGCTCACAATGGTAGAAGCCACCACTGGATGGCTGGAGACCTACCCTGTGCCTCACGCTACTGCCCGGAACACCATCCTGGGCCTGGAAAAGCAAGTCCTTTGGAGGCATGGCACCCCTGAGAGAATCGAGTCTGACAATGGGACTCATTTTAAGAATAGCCTTATTAATACCTGGGCTAGAGAACATGGCATAGAGTGGGTGTACCACATCCCTTACCATGCACCAGCTGCAGGCAAAGTGGAACGGTGCAATGGATTGTTGAAAACCACTTTGAAGGCACTGGGTGGGGGAACTTTCAAAAATTGGGAACAGAATCTAGCAAAGGCCACCTGGTTAGTTAACACCCGAGGTTCCACCAATAGAGCTGGTCCAGCCCAATCTGAATCCCTGCATACAGCAGATGGAGATAAGGTCCCAGTAGTGCATGTCAGAGGTCTGTTAGGAAAGACTGTGTGGATAAATTCTGCCCCGAGTACAGACAAACCCATCCGTGGGGTTGTCTTTGCTCAGGGACCTGGTTGCACATGGTGGGTAATGCAGAAAGATGGAACAACACGTTGTGTACCACAGGGAGATCTGATTGTTATGTGAAAACCACCTGTAGTGTGAAATGCCAGTATACCCCTGCTTGCTGATTGTCACTGTCACTGTTTGTACATAGCTATATATATATATTTACATATGTATTAATGTGTGTGGAGAATTAGAATATCTTAGTTTGGGCATTGAGCCAACAATATGGGATAAGGGGTAGAATGTCTTGGAGTGACCTTATGATGTGTATCCCATATCGCTGCCTATGCCCAGAAATTAATTATTGGCCTTTCTATGCCTCTGAACTGAGCCTGAGAGGGGGAAGAAAAAACTGAGCAAAACTTTCTCAAAGCAGTTTGAAACTTGTTCAAGGTCACATAAAGATAGCAGGTTTTTTTTTCCAGCTGGGGCAGGGGGGAGTGAGGAAGCACCCGGCTGGCAGTTTTTTTTCCAGTCAGCTTTTGGCCAGTTTTGTTCCAGTTCCTTGTTCTCTGGAGAGAGGCTGAGAGCTGAACTTTTCCTTCTCTGGAATTTCGGATTTTCTCCCTTTTCTACTGGACTGCCTGATTGCTGTAACATCAGAGCACATCGGGAGGACTTTCCACCGGGCACAGAGGGCCTGGCCCTGGGCCAAGCCCCAGCTCCGAGGAGACCAAAGGGAGGACTCGAACACTTTCCCAGGTTTTTCCTCTACAGCGAAAGATTTTACCATTTAACATTATTTTCCTTTCCCGTGTGCTTGTTAAATAAATAGTTTTATCTTCTTCACTTTCCTTCGAGGAAAATTTATTTTTTTTCCCGAACCTGGTGGGGGGAGGGGTGGTTGTGCCTTCTCTCAGAGTATATATACATTTCTAAATTTGGCCAAACCGGAACAGTGGGTTACATCTGCAAAAGCAAAGTGAACACCTAAAGCTCTAGGAGGAGATTTGTGATTTTTAACTTTCTTCTTACAATGAGAACAACTTTCCTCTTGCATGAATAACCTTTGTATAAGAAGGAGACAGAGATTTGTCTACAATCTAAGGGTCATCAAATTCATTGTCACCTCGTGCTTCATATCAAGTTAATCCCTTGCACTGCTTTCACCAACATGGCAGACTAAATATTTTCTAAGAAAAAAAGAAAAGAAAGAAAAGAAATGGAAAGAAATGCCTTCAAATGGAACCTTAGAAATCAAAGCACTCATCAATCCACACACAATTTTTCCTGAGGAGAAATAATAGAAATGAGCTGCAAATGATGTGTTTGATTCATGTTGCTAATTCTTGAGTCTTAATCCATGGATTTATCTGGACTAACACTACTGTAGAAAGCAAAAAAAAAAAAAAAAAAAAAAAAGGAAAGGAGTGGTGAAAAATGTTAGTCACCCTTTATAATGCTCTCTCCTACTGAATGACTTGCTACAACCTTTAAGGCTTCTGCTCTGATCACAGAACAAAGAGAGCCTTTCTAGGTGCATGGTTCAAAGCACAGGCAGCAGATTTTTGCTTTGAACTGCCCTGTAAAAGAGCCTGTATCAATGGGCAGGAGCAAAAGGAACTGGTCCCTGAACATGACTGAGTTGGATATCATTGGATAACAGAGATGCCCCAGTGACAGCATGAAGTAAAGCTTCCACACTGATGAATGGCACAAACTATTCCCAAGATGAGTGGCTGAAGTATTAAACTATAACACTTCTGGATATCTGCCCTGTGTGGCACCATATATTTATTTTTTTGTTTCAAGTCAGATAGTGCAGTTATTGCAGATGAGTGAGAAGGCTTTGAGTTTAAGTGCCAGAGGCTAAAGAGATTTTGCCTCAGGATAAAATACAGGAATTATTTAAGAACTGAAAAGTATTGTAAATTTAATAACAATCATGAATAAATTAAACCAGCCTAATTAAAAAATGATAAAATGATAGGTTCTGTAAGAAAAGCCTGACTGTGGAAAGTGTTCTGCATTTAACTTTTCCCATCCCAGTGCCTGCTTCAGAGATGATATCTATATCATTTTTTTTAACTGTGCTAATATGGTGTCTTTATTCTGCATCTTCTTCTCCCATTAAATGTCACAGTTACCCAGTTTAGTTGGAATTATGTACATGTTATACCCCATTGCTTCACCTTTCTCCTCATGGCAGTCAGCTGGGAGGAGCACAGAGACATTGTCTGAGCAGCCAGGGACTGGGGTGGGAAAGATAAAGCCCTGATGGAGTTAAATGTGGCCAGGGACATCAAGAGCAGCATGAAAAGCTTTAAGGTCTCATCCAACCCAAACCACTCTGTGATTCTATGAACTACAATCACAAGCAAGGAGTAACAAACCTCCCAGGATTTTCTTCTGTTTCCCAGGATATTTCTCCCTGAATGGCCACAGATGCCATTCCAAGAGTTCACTCCTGTTGTTTCATGTAACTATTTCTCTGTTAACTATAATTATCCACTCCAAATTCTGTTTCTGACTTCATCTCTTCTGGATGCTCTTTTCCTGTGTCTTGCTGAGACACAGAACTTCACTCTGTGTTTGGTTCATTACCCAGAACCCATTACTACATGGGCAATAAGTGTGGAATGATGTATTGTTGATCACACAGCCTAAGAAAATCCAGCTGTTTGGTAGCTGAAATCCAGAGTTGAATTGTGGTTCTTTCTATACCAATGGATTTGACTTCTAGAATTGCATCTTGCATTATCTTAAAATTGATTTGCCTTCTATCATGTATTTCTCATGTATCTGCCATTTACTTATATTCTACCATCACACTTACTACATATTTTTTATTAAATTAGAGTTATTAAGTTAATAAAGCTGTCATCCTTGAAAGTGCCCACAGGACATCTGAGAATCAGCTGGGTTTGGTGCTCCCTTGATATCATAGTGCACACCCAGCAGTGGCTAGGCCAGACCCTTCCTGCTTTCCTGTACATGTCCCAATGTTAGAAGCAGAATCCTCTTGTATTTACATGCAAACAGATTTTACTTATCCATAATTGCAACTTAAGTGGCTCATTTCAGACTCAACCACAAAACTATTCAAAAAGGCAGAGCAGAAATGTGGTATTTTAACATGTTAAGTGAACTAATAGGATCACAGAATCATAGAATGGCCTAGGTTGGAGGGAACCTCAAAGATCATCCAGTTCCACCCCCTGCCATGGGCAGGGGTACCTTAAACCAGACTAGGTTGCTTCAAGCCCCATCCTACCCCTGAACACTTCCAGGAATGGAGCAACCACAGCTTCTCTGGGCAACCTGTTCTGTCTTACTACAGTCAAGGTTTTAAAACTCCAGCATTCAAGTGGCTGAACAAGTTTAAAACTTATGGGCTTTTTCTTTGTTCATTTATTTTTTGTGTACTGACATGTTAAATGTGTTTTAATCTCATTCTAGAATTTCCAGCCGCTGGAAAAAAATCCATATTCACATAGATTTATATATGTATGTATTTAACATTCTTCTGCAAATCCACAGTAAGAAAGAAGATGCTGAATTGAGGAAATGATCTTTCAGTTGTTTCAAGGACAAGAGATCCCCTTCAACACAAGTCTGTGCTCCTCATGCAGATGAGCCTGTGCCCTCTCCAGCACAGTCCTGCTTTCTACCAGGGCTCTCATCTGTACCAGCTCTTCATGAGATGAATACACACAAATGGACAAGACCCTTCCAGGGACTGGTATGAATTACTTTTACCATAAGATAATGTCCCCCATGGTGATTACAGCTCTGTCTTTTAGGAACAACCTGGATGCCCCTGCTGGCAAAAGTGTGCATAGACTCATAAAGATTTATCTCACTAGTGGTTAATTCACTGGTGCAATACCTCCTGTGTGGTGGCCGGTGAACATACATTACAAGGGACAGAGAGCTCTCAGTAAGACAAGTCCCCAGTACCACAAGAACCACTTCATGTTAGGGTGACCAAAAACGCTTCTCCCAGGATGCAGTGTTCTGTTATGTTAATCTATCCCAGTTTGGATTCCCAGTTTGGATTCCCTGGTTGGCTGTCAGCCTCTACCCGTTGTCACTCCCCCAGAGCTTCCCCATTGGTCCCCGTTCCCTGGTCCCAACTTTTCCCCGCCCCCAGATAAAATTGTGGGTTTCGGGATCGTGTTCTTATTTGCCTCTGCACGTTTGGACAGTGTAGCAGCAATAAATGCTCCTGCTGGATCACGCACAAATGCCCTTCTTGACTCTTTGCTACTGACTATAACACTGAACCCACCCGTGCGTCTGTGGGGGCATGCGGGACCCCACGGAGACGGGCAGGGACAGTATTGCTCCTGCTTCAAATTAAAAGTAAACATTTAATGCTAAGGAGCAGCATATTCTTAATCTGGTTGTTTTGCTTATGTACCAAGTATATTCTGCTCCTTGGGGCTGTTTTTTTAATGTTATTATTTGTTATTAGCTTCATAGGTGGCGTTTTTAAAAGTCATATGTTAACATATGTGCTGCTAAATAATTCCTTCTATGCACAGAATATATAATTATATAAGTAATGTGATGTACAGTACTTAGTGCAAGCACTTCTCCATCTGCAGTTCTTTCTACCTTTAACGGAAAAAATCCTACAAAAAGTATAATGTTTTAATTCTTTTAACCCCTTTTTGATATGTATTTAATCCCATTAAAATGCATTTTTGCTGGAAAAAGTAAGGAGATTAATATTTTGCTACAATAACTCCCTAATGTCATATTCCCTAATAAAATTCTTAGTCCATTATTTCTCTGAAAAAATCACAGTCTTCCAGTCTATAAGTGTACTACCCAACTGGGACATTTTTTTTTGGCTGGATTTCTTTTCTTCCTTTCACTTCTTACAGGCAGAGAGGTGGAAGGCTGACAAGGAGCCAACTATAAATCATTCATTTTCAAAATGATGTTTTGACCAGCCTCTGGAACTGAGGAAATGATCATTGCAGCCTTTGGATGTGGTCTAAATTATGCCACAGGCTGTGGTTCCCTTAGTGACCATACAACACCTGCAAACTGCACATTCCTGCCATTATTTTCTTATTACTCTGATAATCCAATCTTTTCCAGTATTCTCATCTGGAAGGTGGTAGTCTGAAAGGCAGAAAGGGCAGAAGATAAGATCACAATTTTACACTTTGATTTTACTGGAACGAAGTTCTGTGTTTTCCCCAGTCCTGTTAATAAAGCCACAGAAATTCTGAGTAATTTCTACTATATCCGCAACAGTGTTTCACTGGGGTTTTCTCCAAGTCTGTTCCGTAGATATTATTCTAGCACAACTGGAGTAACATGTCATGGGAGGTTCCTTCTTCTCCTTCCCTTGCCATAAGTTCCTCTGGGATAGGATTGCCTTAAGCACCAGCAGCCAGCCAGGGATGCCGTAAGGAAAGCAGTGACTTGTGTGGTTACTGACCTTTGGAAAACTTTGCCACTGGAAAAGCAATACCAAAGCCTGTAGCAGCAAAGATGAAACTACACAAGGAACTATAAAAACTTAGTCAGCTGGATCTTATCACATCCATGTGGAAGTGATAAGCACAGTCTGAGGCACTGAGGTACTTCTGACAGCAAGGTACAGGACAAGGGACACTGATTCCCACTGATGACTTAGGGTAGTCCCCACAAACCCTCTGTTGGTTTGGTTTTTGTTTTTTTCATTAGATATTAACCCCCATTTTTCGAGGCAGCGACACTGGCTGTGCAGGAATGCCCGCATGAGCCTGTTAAAGATATGTGAACCAGCTTTATTTAAAAAGCAGAAGCCTGGTTTTGCGTGGTGTGGAGGCACCAGCTGCCACCAGTTCTGGACATTGGGGAATATTTCTTCACCAAAAGGGTAGTCAAGCATTGGAACAGGCTGCCCTGGGCAGTGGTGGAGTTGCCATCCCTGCAGGGATTCAAAGGACATGCAGGTGTGCCACGTAGGGACATGGTTTAGCGGTGGCCTTGGCAGTGCTCAGTTAATGGCTGGACTTGATCTCAAGGGTCTTTTCTAACGTAAATGATTGTAGGATTCTGTGTTTCCTCCACTTTGGATCTCAGGTCCCCACCACCTCAACAAGAGAGACTTAACACATGACATGCATCCATACACCTGCTGACATCCCCCTCTCTCTTGGTGCCTGGAGAAGGCTTAGGACAGGAGGTCCGTGAGGTGTACAACTCTGCACATGGAGAATGACAGAAACTGCAGCCCTGCCAGTCCTGGCACAAGTGCAGCAAGGCTAAGGAAAGCTGCTGAGGTGTCTAGAAACTTGCATTGGGAACTGAAGTTCTTTGGGGGTATGATACTGTCCCCAAAAATCCTCCCTAGAATTGCCTGCAGTGTTTTCAGAGTTGAGTAAATCCAAATCAGACTTTTGTATGCGCCCAACTGGATTTATAGAATCCATTGAAATAACTGACCCAACCAGTGCAAAGGTCAAAATTTTAGAGATGTGGTCAAAGAGAGATTACATTTGATGTTTCTTTAGGTAGGGCAACCATCAATTCAAAGCCCATGGCTCTGTCCATTGGGTTGGGATCATGGACCATGTGTGTCCCTGGTGCCCAGGGTCAGTCAGTGCATCCCAGAGTCTGTCTGTCAGTCAGTGCCAGGGTCAGCCAGTGCATCCCAGAGTCTGTCAGTCAGTGCCAGGACCACCCTTGGTGCTGAGGACAGAGGGTTTTAGGGCTCCCAGGGGTGTCAGGTGCCCAGAGAGGCTTTGGGGGTGTGCCAGGTGCCCAGGGTTTTATGGGACATTGTTGCGTGGCAGGGATGGGGCCTCAGGAGACTCTGCTCAGGTGTCTCTTGTCCTTCCATGGGGCACAGCCCAGCCAGGGGATGGCCATCAAGGTGGCTTGGGCTGCCCACTTTGTCAGGAGAGTCCTTGGGAGCTCCCTCCTGCTGGGTGGCTTTGTACTTGAATGGTGATGCCCTGATCCCACTGAGAGGGGGTGGGGATGGGGTCTGGGGTTTGTCAGCTGGGTGATGCAATTCTGGTGTCTGTGACATCACAGAGGACAGGTCACAGTGGGAGCCATCCCTAAGGACAGCACCAGGCAGCCCCACGGCAGCTGGACTTGGGTGATCCATGTGTGCACATGCACGGGGCAGGCTGGGGTGGAGGGGGGACTGGACAGAGGCCCGGGGGGGTTTCTAACCCTGAGTGAGTGCTGAGCCCTTCAGAGCAGGGCAAGGTTCTGCCCTTGGGGCTGGGGACAGTGAGACTTGGGGCTCTCTGTGGTGGCTTTTGGACCCATCCCTGTTTTGTCAAGAGACCCCCTGGGACCTCCTGCAGTGGCTTTGGACTTGGTGTGGTGATGCCCAGAACCCACTGAGCAGGGGGTAGGGTTGAAGTCTGGGGCTTGTCAGCCGGGTGATGCAGCTCTGGTGGCTGTGACATTCCAGAGAGCCATCCCCAGGGACAGTGGGAGCCATCCCTAGGGACAGAACCAGCCAAGACCCCTGCAGCTGGACTTGGACAATTGGTGAGCGCACACGCACAGAGAAGGTTGGGATGGAACGGAACAGATGTGCAGGAGGGTTTCTGACTCTGAGTGAGGGCTGAGCCCCTCAGGGCAGGGCATGGTGCCACTCTCTGGGCTTGGGGCAGAAGGGCTCAGGGCTCCCACTGGTGCCAGAGAGGCTTTGGGCACGTGCCCGGTGCCCCTGGCTCCATGGAATGCTCCAGCATGGCAGGGATGGGGCCTCAGGAGGCTCTGCTCAGGTGTCTTTGCCCTTTCATGGGGCACAGCCCAGCCAGGGGATGGCCATCAGGGTGGCTTGGGCAGGATGGGCCCTGTGCTGTCTCCAGCCAGGGACTGAAGTCCCTTCAAGCCTGTTCACCCAGACCTGCTGGATAAACCTTTCTCCCATCTCCTCCAGGCCATGGCTGTGGCAATCACACTCCTCGTGGCTGTGCTGGCCATCCTGTTCAAGAAGACACAAGATCCACAGGCTGATATGGCCAGGGTCCAGCAGATGCAGCAGCACGAGGAGTTTCTGAGCCAGCAGATGATGCAGATGCTGCAGGAGATTGAGTGGATCATGTTCCTGCAAGAAGCCCCGGTCCTCTCCAGGTGGCAGCTCTGTCTCTTTTGGGCTGCTGCAGCAGTCATGCTCATTGAGGTCTGCTGGCTGGCCTGGCAAATGAGGTTTGCCCCTTGCAGCTGCCGTGTGCAGGACGGCTCTGGCAGCGAGGAAGAAAATGACTGTGAGGACAAAGAGTTCAATAGACCATGCCAGAGTGTCAGGTTGTTTTCTGCACCCAACCTATTGCCCACGCAGAGACTGTCTGACATGTGCAGGGATGTGAAGAAGATGATGCACGATGTCCTCCATGTTTGCCAAGTGCTCACCAAGGACACTTTCATGCCAGAGATGCACCCAGCGACTGGGAAGAACAGTATCCATGAATCCTGGAGTATCTTTGAGGACCGAATCTTGTACCAGCTGCTTGTGTTCCTGCAGCCACCCTCCAGGCACTCTTTCAGGCTGGAGCTGTACAGTGGGACACGTCTGCCAGAGAGGTGCTCCAACATCCGTGTGGTGCTGGAGTGCACGTGCTTGAGGAAAATGGAGGATATTCCGTGTTTTGTCCACTCCTCCAAGAACAATGAGACGGCCCAGTCCTCACCCCTGCTAAAGACCCTCTGCACAGGCTCCTACCTAGACGTGGAGGAAATTGCCTGCTGGGTGCAGAACCTGGTGCAGACAGCCTGGGAGCATTTGCCTCAGTGGCAGCACTGGCAGCTCACGGTGCTGCCCAGCTCCCACTCCTGCCGGGTGCTGCTGACCGGCCCCTCCGACATGCAGCTCTGTGCTGTGCTGGTGTTTGCCGTGGAGCAGGGCAGCCCAGGCACCTTCCTGATCCTTCAGTAGAGAGTGGCCAGCGTTCCCAGGTGCTGCTTTGGGCTGGGGCTGCATGGGGAGTTGGGAGTAGACACAGACAGACAGCTGACCTCAACTGCCCAAAGGGATCTGCCAGACAATAGAACATTGAGCTCAGAATATGAAAAAGGGCGGGAGAAGGAAGAGGAGTGGGACACGTTTGGAGTTAAGGCATTTATCTTTCCAAGTCACCATTACAAGTGATGGAGCCCATCTTCCCTGGAGGTGGGTGAACACCTGCCAGCCCAGGAGGAGACAAATGCCGTAACTCTGAATGTCCTCCCAGAGTCACAGAGTCAGTCAGGTTGGAAAAGACCTCTGACGTCATCGAGTCCATCCTATGACCCAACACCACCATGGCACTGAGTGCCATGTCCAGTCTTTCCTTAACCCTTCCAGGGAGAGTGTTAAGTACCTCAGCCTTTTGCTCACCTTTGATGGCTGTGTCTTCCCCGGGTCCAGTAAAGAATGGAGGTTTCCCTTTTTCCAGAGGTGCTTCCCCTGGTGGGCTCACCAGCTGTGCCAGGAAGTGAAGTTCTCATCCACACACTCCAGGACCCTCCCAGACTGCCCCTGCTGTGTTGAGTTTCCAGCACATATCCAGCAGATCCCTTCTCCTTCCTTCTTTCCCTCCTCTTTATGTACTGATCCTGATGGAATATGGTATGGAATATCCCTTTGGGGGTACCTTTGGGGTACTCTAACCCTAACCTTGGGGTCAGCTCTCCTGTCTGTGTCTACTCCCCACTACCCAAGTATCCTGTTGTGGTTCCAGCCCCAGCCAGAAATTAAGCACCATGCAGCCACTCACTCAACCTCCTTCTCTTCCCTCCACCCTGGTGGAAAGGGGAGGAGAATTAAAAGTAAAACTTGTAGGTTTAGAGAAGTTTAAAAATTAATCATTTAGTGAAGCTTAACAACTGAAAACAAAGTAAAATACTCCAATAGTGGTAAATAATAATACTAATTATAATACAACTGAGAAGAAAAAAACCCCAAACAAACGTGATGCACAATACAAGTGCTCACTACCTACTGAGCAACAATGCCAGAGCTGCCTTTCTGAACGCACATCAGGCCCTGTTCCAGATAACTCCCCCAGTTTACATACTGGGCATGCCATTCTCTGGTGTGGAATATCCCTTTGGCCAGTTCACCTGTCCTGGCTATGCTCCCTCACCATTTCTTTTCTGTACCTTCTCACTGACAGAGCATGAGACCCAAAAGAAAAAATAGTCCTTAGGTTAAATAGGACTTTAAAAAAACAAAACCATCAGTATTTTGTCAACATTATTCTCCTCCTAAATCAAAAACACAGCACTGTACCAGCTACTGAGAAGCTAAGTCTATCCCAGCCCAAAACAGGACATGTCCCAGCCTCCTCACCAGCATGACAGTGCGAGAAGCAGAAAAGGCCTTGATGCTGTGCAAACACTGCTGAGCAATAAGAAAAACATCCCTGTTTTATCAACACCTTTTTCAGCACAAATCCCAAACACAGCCCCACACTAGTTACTAAAGAAAATTAACTCAACCCCAGCCAAAACCAGTGCACTGAGCAACAGGTTTTGAATTATTTTCTGTGGTACAGAGGGAACAAAATTCAGGCACCAAAGCCTGCTAGCTAGTTCTCATAATAGTACAAAAGGTCATTTTTCCAAATGGCTAAACTGTACCCCCAGGCTTTCAGGATTATGTGCTGTGTCATTATTAAGAAAAATCTCATTGCCTTAAGAAGCAGCCATTGCTTTCAAAGAGACAGAGGCAGTGAGGTTTTTTTTAAAAAACAAACCCAAGAAAGCCTTATCACAAAAACAGCGTGAGCTGCATTTGAAAATAAAGTTTGTAGTTAAAATTGACATTTCCCTAGTTCCTGTTTCTACCAGCAGCCATCTCACTAAGGTCTGACAGGTGTTTGCAGGCTTGCCAAGCCCCTGGGTTAGTTCAGTGCATGAGGAACAGTGAGATGAAATTATTTCTGTAAGTGGAGTTCTGAAAAATTAATGGAAAAGGTGAACTACTCTCCCTAAGTAAAAATATATGAAAGCAGACCTCAGACATCCTTCAGTATGGGGAAGTGGACAGAGAATGCCCGAAGTCTCAGCTTAATATTAGCCGGAATATCAGAGACTTCAAACTTCACTCAAGGCAAAGTCAAAAGGGAGGACCTATGCCAGCAGCCATGCACTAATTCAGCACTGAGAGTTGTGAATAAACAGTACATTTCAGGGCACAGAAGCAACTTAGCTCAGTAGAACTACATCTAGACAGTCATAAATAAACAAGCTGTCATGGTTTGACATCATAATTCACCAGATTTGTTCAAGCACAGCAGCTGTGGGTTCTAGATGCTGAGATTTCCTGGTTGGCCACTTGAATTCTCTTTCCAAAACTGTTTTTCCAAGTCCACAGACAAGAGACTGGCAGATTTTACTCAACGTTTGCAATGGGATGGCATGCCCAGAATATTAGTGCTGTTCATCTGAGAAAAATCAACTTGATCACTTGTGATGATCTGTTTATAACCCCATTGGAGCAAAGCAATACCAGAGCAGACCCCTCAAAACATGCGTAGTGCAGACGCTCTCTCTGTAGATTGTTCCCACTGAGCTGCAGAACTGAATTTACAGTCTCAGAGTTGGGCAGAGGGAGTTTCATCTCCTGTGCATTCCTGGCTTCACAGCACTGAAGGCAAAGCAGAGTCATCCACAGAAGAGGCCTCCAGTCCCCCTGGCCAGGGGCAGCAGCACTCCCAGAGCTGCTTTATGTGCTGTGTCCTGGGTGCCAACATGAAACATCCCAGCTCTGTACTGCTGATTTTTATTCTATTAGAAAAGATTTTGTATCTGCAGAGGACCTTTCAGCTGTAAATCACAGGATATACTCAGGTCACATCCTCTGTCCCTGAGCTGTGATGTCTCCACACACTGTGAATGTTTTTATCTCCAGGCTGTTACATTCGCAGTCACCTGCACGTGCCTCTCTGTGTGAGCTACTTCCTTATGACTAAAAACAATCAGCAAAAATAGAAACTTCTACTAATCCCATCTCTGTGGGACCACAGAAGACCCCTGACCTTTGTCTGGAATCTCTATTGTACACTTGGCCAGAACAATTCAGAGCAATTCAGATTCACCAAAGTAAGATCTTATGTGGGCTTGCTCTGTCCCCTCAGGACAGTCAAGGTCTGCCACTGACCTCTTCAGGTGTCAGCTGAACTTCAGTCTTTGAGCTCAAGGCAGAGCTGGACATCTCATCCCCACATCCCACAGCATCACTAATACATTGTCTTATCTCTTGCACAAAGTCTTTCCTTGTTCTAGGAAACCTGGCCTCAGTAATAAAGATAACAGGCAAGTCAGTGTCTCTGCTGATTGTCGATATTTATTAGATATTACAGAATCCACAAGAATTGAATCTTCTACCAGCTGCTCGTGTTCCTGCAGCCACCCCCTGGTCATTCTTCCATCCTGGAGCAGGACACTGTGGGGCAGGAGTCAGAGAGGTGCTCTGACATCCGTGTGGTGCTGGAGTGCTCTATGGAGCGTCTGATGAGATGAGTTTTTCCTTGTGTTTTGTCCGCTACTGGGGCAATGATCTGGCTCAGGATCAGAGCCCACTGCTCCTAGAAACCTAGAAACAGGCTCCTACTTATACCTGGAGCAAATCTCCACCTGGGTGCAAAACTTGCTGTTTTCAGCCTGGCTGCGTTTGCCTCAGTGGCTGCACCAGCATCTGATGCTGCTGCCCTGCTCCTGCAAGTTCCTGGTGAGCAGCCCCTCCAAGGAGCAGAGCTGCACTGAGATGGTTTTGGCAGTGCAGGAAGGCAGCACAGGCAGCTGTCTGATCCTACAGTAGGCAGCAGCCAGCTTTCCCAGTGTGCTGGCTTAACTGGACTGGTATGGGCTTAGGCTCATGTGGGGTTATATTTTCACTTTGTGCTTCTCCAGGGGCTGGTTTACTCTGGGGTAGGGTTAGACTACTACATGTACTCAATATGGGGCTACATATACTACGTGTACCCAATGTACACATTTTTATGGTTTGGGTGAATTTTTTTACATGCTCATGAAAATGATGCAAGAGCTTAGGAATGCCTCGTTCTGCATATTCTGGCTGCTCAAAACCCCCACAATTAATATGAAGGAGTTAATAACCTGGGTAAATATTTAATTCACTTTTCATAACTGAAAGAGTGCAAAACAGCCAGTGCCTTTTGAAACCCTCAGCATGGGGACAGGAAATAGGACAGGTGCAGTTGCTATGAATCAAAAACATCCCCCCAGAAGGCAGGCAGCAGCATTGCCTCGAGGCAGGACACTTCTGCTCTGTTCCAGCCTTTTTACTTAGCCTGAGGCAAGGCACTTCATTTCCCTTGCTCCATTTCGCATATGCAAAACGCTGTAAACATGGGCTGGCTTGTGAGGACATAAGTCCTAAGCAAGCACCACAGGTGTATAAGTTAGGAGAGGACTTGGTGTACTGTTCTGAGCCCTTTGTCCTGGACTAAAGTGGCATGACCGTGCAGATCTTCCCTTGGGAGTGTTTCAAGGTCAATAGATGGAGTGCACTATATGACAGCTCCATACTTTAACTTATAACTGCTGCAAAAAGTGGATTAAGCCTTTTATTTCCAATGTGACGGTCATTTATTTTACTGGCAAAATATCTGACACCTTTTAAGCAATCTTTAACACTCAGGTAAAATACTGCCTTCTCACCTGACTACTAAATAACTGACCTGGTTAATGTTTTATTTGGTCCTTTTCAGCACAAAAGAAAATGCAATTATTTAAAATGTGGTTGACTGTACTCTAAGAGCAAGAGAATATAGGGTATTGCCAGATAACTGAGTTGGAATGGCTTCTTAAAACAGTTAATGTTTCTTACGTGCTTCACACTCATTTATGGTCTCATTCCCACTTTTTATATTACTTTTTTTTAAAAAATAAAAAGGGAAAGCAAGTAATTTTTATCTATTTTAAGTGCACTGGTGATGTGAAGTAATCAGCAGTCACCAAAGTCATATTTATAAAAGTAGCTATTTAATAATCATTGTTTGCCAGTGTATTTACTGTAAAGAAATATATTTCATCTATAAAGAGCAATTAACTTGTGCAATCACTCTGTACTGTAAGACATTGATTCTCCTCAGTACTACATTGCTGTTAGTCTCCAGCTGAATGTGATAACTAACCCAGGACTGACACATAACAGAGGAACAAAATGTGTTTATTTCAGAGGAATCTGAACCACTTTCAATTTCCAAACAATGAGAGAAAGGATGACCACTTTGAAGTATTGACACCCTTACCTGTACATTTGATTTGATTGCTTTTCATAATAATTCTCTTTGTAGTGTTTGGATTTCCCTTTTCCAGTGAAAGCTGAGATAATTTAAACTCAGATATGGCTTGACGTGATTTCTGTTCACAAACATATCAATCCACAAAATCTTACTTATTGTTGCTAAAAAAATCTGGCAAAAGAGATCTGTAATGGAAAACAGTGTTAAATTTTATGACTGTGAAATCATCTCATAAAAAGTTAAAGGCCAAAAAGTATAAGGGTCAATGGATGCCATTAATTTTATGTTCATCTGCTGCCTTGTATTGGTTAATTTTAGTAGGCAGGTCTAGCAGCAACTGACCAGAAACTAATAGAATGAGTAGGAAATATAAATCTTATTTACTATATAATCTTATTAAATATGTATATGTATGAACTATAAACTCTCCCTCCTTTTATATAGATATACACATATACCTTTTATATAGATACATGCACGTATGTGCACATATAGAAGTGCCACAGCTTTTCACTTGGAAATCTCCAAATCTGTCCCTTCAGCAAGGTCAATGCCAAAAAATCATGTTCACTATTGCCTGGAAACTTTCACTCCTTCACCCAAAACCTGGCTTCTGCATGTGTGGCAAAAACGTCTTGTGCAGCATGTGCAATTCAGTCATCAGACCAGATCCTAATGGTGAGAGAAGGAAGGCTGCTCCTAATTATTCAAAACATTTCACATCAACCAAAACATTCTAAGAATGGAAATATTTCTGTATTTCTCTATTTCTGGGACAGGTTCAGGCACATCTTTTGAAAAGAAGTAGGAGGCATAGAGTGGATAAGAGAAAACTCACCAGGCTTTATGGGGTATTATGCTGTAACAAGGCATGTAGGCTTCTGAATCCTACACATTTCTTAGGGCAATAAGCATACAAGAGAGGTTTGCTGAAATCTGAAATAACAAGAGTTAGGTCAATTATGAGTTCAAGCTGCAGCAAATTACACAAACAATTTCATCATTTCTTGGTGGTCTAGCAAAGACCAATGCATCGTGCCACTACTACCTTCCTGATTGCCAGGCTACCACATCCCACTCAGATCACAGCTTGCACTCCTTATGATTAAATTGCCTGGCACATGTGAGTTAAGAGTCTTTAAAAGTCATTAGTTTCTAAGCATATGCATTTTCTTGGTTCCTCCTCATTTGCTGCCCGTCATTATGCAATTGATTGTCTAAAAGCCTAATCAGTTGGTTTTCAACAATTTGCAATGGCCAATCAATCATGTCTGTGAAAAGTTAGCAGTTCTGTCTGAATCTTTGTAGGGTTTGGATTTTAATAGCTTTCGCACAGCAGAAGAGATGCCATTTTGGGCTGAAAAAGATACAGCACAGCCAGTGCTCCTCACTTGTTAGTCTTTAATTATGCCATGGACTCTTATACTAAACAATGAAAAGTGTGGGTCAGCTTCCTGCTGCTCTATGAGATGTCACACTTTTGACTCACAATAAGATTAGATAAGAGCTTCTGTGATACTGCAGTTATCTGATGTATAAATGAATATATATATTCCTATGTATATTACATATATATGCATATACCCATCTGGAGCTGGATGGGGCAGCCCCTGAGCTCTCCTGACAGAGGCTTCCCTGCAGGCCCTGCTGCCAACACCTTGCCACAGACACCAAATCAAAAAGATAACTAAGTTCTACTAATTATTGCTAACTGCCAGTGGGTGGGCTGTTCATGGGAATGGCAGACTCAGTCTTTAAAGATTTCACTCTTATCCATGCCTACATACCTGATACAAATAGTCTTTGCAGTGCCAAAAAAGAAGTCCTACTGCTCTTATACAGAAATCAGACATAAACAGCCATTATTACAGATCAAAAAATACATATGGTTCTCCTAAGTTGAGTTTGTGGTGAAACATAGACTTTTCTTCTGAGGCCTGAGGGATAAGGGCTGTTGTTTCTAGTGTTGTAGGTTTGTACATTCTTGTTAACACAGCCATGGCTGCAAATATTTTTCTCCCATCTCCTGGAGAAAAGATGAAGGAAAACATGGCTCTGTTTTCTAAAAGATAAATCTGTAGCCTGTGCGCTCTGGAGGGGAAATCTTGCTCTGCTTGTGCATTAATGTACCAGGCATCATCACAACTGTGTGGAGGCCCAGATAGAGTTTATTGGCTCTGCTCTGTTCATCAGAGTCGTCACAAGCAGAGCAAGAGAACTGTACATGGAAAGTGGTGAGAACTGTACATGGAAATTTCCAGATGCTGTATTCAGGAAGGACAAGCCCTCCTAAAAACTGTTTGTCTGTACAGTGAGAAAAACCTAAATTATATTTTCCTTTAAAAAGCATGACTGGTCTCATTGCAGCCTTCAAGTAGGATTTTTGGAGGCTCCATTCATGGTTGTGTGGAAGATAAATGGTTTCTTTGGTGCATAAGAGATGACTGGTTTCACGAGGTTTATTAAAGGATGGGACATAAAAATTTGACTAAGAACAATTAACCTAAGTTTTTAGTGTGGAACAAAACAAGTGTCATTTTGTCTGCCTTAGATATTGAAGCATTTGAATGGTTTATCAACACAGAAACAAACAGGAGTATGTTCTGTTGAGATTGCTTGAACTTCTTGAACACAGGATATTGCTTGTAAGGTATTGTCTGTGTTCCTTAGGGATGGATGTTGCAGGAAAAAAAAACCAAACACACAACTGGTTGTTATGGGGTTCCTTGGTGATAACAACTACACAATGGAGTTTAATACTTTGACTTGTAGGACTCTAAAGCAGGCTTATCATTTTCTAGAGCTTAAACTGTTCAGGATAAAGTATCCTCCTTCAGACATCTGCTTCACAGTACATGTGATTTTTAAACTTCCAATTAATAATGTTGAATCTTCTCCAATAACAGGATTGAGAGGAGTGAAAGATTTTTTTTAAGGTGTTTACAGCCCAATGATATAGAAATACCCAAAAAAGTAAAGCTAAGACAGAAAACAGTGAGAAAGGTAACTAAGTGTTACAATGGCATGCAGAGTGATTTTAAAAAAGTATAATTAGAATAAGAATAGACATACGCTGAAAAAGGTATTTGGAGGGGAGGAAAAGGAAGGAGAGAAATATATTATCATGACGAGGGACAAGTATAAACACAGAGACTGTTAGGAAATTATACGCTGGGAGAAACTCCAGTGTTCTTTTTCTTGGCCTTTCTTTCTTTGTCACTCAGTGTCAGTAAATCCCACCATCAAGTTATATTATTCTTCTTTTTCTAGTCATTGGCCATGTGACGGAAAACCACCTCCTACAGCTGTCTCTCACTGAAGCAGTTGAAGTGGCAGATGTTTGCTTCTATAGATCTGAGGTCTCCAGTCTGCCCAATGACCCAGATTGGAACCATTATTCTGATGCCACGTGATGCAGTAACACACACCAAAAACCCTTCAGATGTTTAATTATGAAAAACTCTTCCACAAGATATTCCCTAAAGCCCTAAATCCAGGTACCTGAAGTTCACTGAATGTCAACTGACAGCTGCCTTTGTAACCTGCTGGAGTGCTCACATTATGGGAGTCCACCAACAAAAATTCCATGGCATTTTTCTCACAAGACACTTGCCTCTGTTAGCTCAAAAGCTGTAAGGAAATCATTGTATGGATCGCTCACAGAGAGTGAGGTTAAATGTTAAAAGACATTGAGGGGCTGGAGTGTGTCCAGGGAAGGGAATGGAGGTGGGGAAGTGTCTGGAGCACCAGGAGAACCTGAGGGAGCTGGAGAGGCTCAGCCTGGAGAAAAGGAGGCTCAGAGGGAAACTTACCATCTTCTACACCTCCCTGAAGGGAGGGTGGATCCAGGTGGGGAGCAGTGCCTTCTCCCAAGGAACAAGCAATAGGACAAGTGGAAATGGCCTCAGGTTGTACCAAGGGAGGTTTAGTTTGGGTTTTAGGAAATGTTTGTTCTCAAAAAGGGTTGTCAGGTTCTGGAAGGGCAGTGGTGGAGTTACCATCCCTGGAGGTACTTACAAGACATGTGGATGTGTCCCTTGGGAACATGGTTTAGTGGTGGCCTAGATTTTGTGCTGGGTTAAGGGTTGGACTCAGTGATCATAAAGGTCTGATCCAACTTAACCATTCTCTGGTTTCTATGCTTTTTTTAAACTCATCATTGACTGTGTGGGCTTACTGCCTGAACAACAATAGAAACACTATACATTTCCCAACAGTCTTACTTGCCTTTAAAACCTTCATTCTTATTAAGATCCTTTCACATCATTTGTACTCTACGTTTTTTTTCTTTTGTTTCTGTGCTGTCTCTTAAGCCTCTCACAGAACATTCAGTGTAGATAAAGAGAAATAACTGCAAGTGATTGAGTTACTGTGGCCTAACGAGTAACTCTAAGACACCTGAGTGAGTTATTTTCTAGTTTACTGAATACATTAAAAAGAAAAACTGCCCCCAAAAAATGTGTTATTACAGTGGCTTGTAAAGACAGTGTAAGCAAATATACAAAAAGGCTTGTGGTTGAGATGAACTTGGTTTATGCAGTTGTTGCTCAGTTGGTGGTAAATCTTTACCCCTCATTCCTCACATTTAAATCAATTGACAAACAGGTTCAGGAACGCAAGTTGTTCTCCTCTTTCCTAAAGTCTTCAAAATTTCATAGCTGGTGATCAAACAAATAAGCTATTAAATTGTATGTTCTGAGAAGCATTTTTTTAAAAAATCCAATAATTACTTGACACAGTTATATTTTTAAAAAAATTAAAACAAGAAAAACTTTCTGCAAAGGGCATTTTTTTAAACAGATTTATGCATTTCCTTTCTCTCCTGGACTTTCTATGCCTTGTGTTGTTGCCACCTGTGATCTCTCCATCTCCTCTGCTGCTCCTCCTGTAACTGCCCTGGTTCTCTGTGCTGCTGAAAAAGGAAACCAAAGCAAATGCAGAGCCCCAGTGCCTATTCAGGGAGGTCAAACTGCAGACCCCACATGAGTCTGACCCTCTCTGCCTCCAAGTCATCTTTCCTCCCTTTGGACAGTGCAGCTCAGCTTGACTTCCACATCTGGCCTCTCTCTGGGTGACAAGCTCATATTTATTACCTTGTTAAAGGTTAGACACAAGGGAAACAAGGGGGAGTTACACTCTGTGCAGAAAAATAGATTTTTATATCCTATCAACTGAAAGTGCTTAATGTGGTCGGTAGGGCAGATGTGATAACCTGCCTCTTGCAGTAAAAAAAAAGCAAAATGAAAGTGCAAGTCTTGCTGGCAGGGATTGTTCTGACTAACAAGAGATCATTCCCTACAAATAAAGACTGGCATATGTAGTGTCTATAAAAACACACAAAAAAATTACTGAGATCCTCATTACCCTCTTAATGTGATCTCAGTAGTGTGGGTGCTTTTCTCTCTCTTTTTCTCTCTTTCTCTCCTTTCCTACTCCTAATTTCTTCTTCTTGACATCTGGGTTGGATGGTTTAGAGTTTGCTAAGCCAATGTTTTGTGAAATGCTTTATTTTGATTGAATGCTTGCTTTAAATTTTGCCAAATTCTTGATCTTCAAAAGTTTGCCAGTAAAGTTTGGTTTTTAACCTCCTGGGGACTTCTGTTGAGCTCTCCTTTCTGCCACCTCATGGCAAAGTGGTACCTTAAGCCTCTTTTAAATTAACTTTTAAATAAGCTGGGACCAGAGCTGTGCACCTCTATTCCAGGCAAGGTTATGGAAGAGATCATCCTGAGTGCCATTACATGGCATGCAGGATAACCAGAGGATCAAATCCAGCCAACAGGGATTTATGAAAGGCAGAAGGGTCCTGTTTGACCAACCTAATCTCCTTTTATGAAAGAGTGGCCCACAGAGTAGATGAGGGAAATGCTGTTGATGTTGTCTATGTAGGCTTCATTAAAGCATTTGACACCTTCTCTCACAGCATCCTCCTAGAAAAATTGGCTGCCCAATTGCGGCTTGCATGGGTGCACTCTTTGATGGGTAAAAACTGGCTGGATGTGGTCAATGGAGCTAAATCCAGTTGGTGGCTGGCATTTGTGGTGCTCCTCAGGACTCAGTTTTGGGGCAGGTGGTGTTTAACGTCTTTACTGATGATCAGACATGGGGAATGAGTGTACCCTCAGTAAAGTATGTGGGAGCATTGAGCTGCTCAAGGGTGGAGTCACCATCCCTGAAGGTGTTTAAAAGATGCATCTGGATCTGGCACTGGGTGATGTGGTTTAGTGGATTAGGGGTGACAGTGTCAGTAGCTTGGTTGATGGTTGGACTGGGAGGTCTTCAACATCTTTTCCAACCTTCTAATTTCTGTGATTCTTTGTGCACCTATCAAAAACTTGCTTTTTTCAGCTCTCAGACACGGTGCACTGTGAGAGGTTTCTTTAAAGCAAAGAATTCCGAACAGGAAAACAGCTGAAGCAGGACCCAGGCAATTTCTGTTTTTCTTTGTGGTAACATTGAATTCAGAGCAGTTCAAGGCTTTTATACCTTGAGATATCGAATATCTTGAGATGTCTCTTTCTTGGCACTAGAAGAAACCTATACAACTAAATTATAGCAGACTGTAAAGTTTATCCACCTAAAGTCAGAGGAATTCTAGAGGTCACCCAAGGCAAACTGGTTATTTCAATTCATGTATTTTTTAGAGCAAATCAGTCACTTTTACTTTGCCACCCATGAAACACTGAAGCTTTTTCAGGGTCTGTGACAGGTTAAGAATAAAATCAAGCCTCACGTCTGTAAAATCATACAAGGCACTACAGCTTCCTTGGGAAATGTTTACGAGGTCAGCATCTGAAAAAGTGTCATACTGTCTATATTACCAGGACACCGAGTCCTAGTGTCATTAATCTGACAAATGAGCCAGCCTTCCACTACTAGTTGTTTTTCAATTTTTGTGTTTATAAAATATCACGGAAAGACTTGACAAGAATCCGAAATGTTTAACAGCAGGAAACATAAATACATGTTCTCATTGGTTTTCTTTAAATTTTTTTTCACATTTTATGATTGGAAACTCCCTAGTATTATACCCCATCTAAAATAGCCATTGGTCTTAAAGAGGTCTTTGCACTTAATTAATTTTCTAAAAGATGCCATTGTTGATTTGCTCTTTGTGTCACAGGTATAAAATTATTTGGCTGGTGGCTGATAAGAGACCGTGAAGGTGTTTCACAAAGCTCTTCTATCTGATTCAGAAAATTCTGTTTGTAGGGCTTGCCTTGAAACAAGAAAATACTTAAAATTCAAAACTCATATGCTTCTGAATGGGTTTGGGAATTCATTTTGTTATCGTCTTCGATTCTTGTTGTTAAAGCAGTCCAGGAATTGAGAAACACATTAGCCAAACCCTCGGGAAATGCATGGATATGCTAAAGGCTGGAGGAAAGCTGAAGGCTGGAGAGATAATGAATTCACGAAAGAGTTTGTTTTCTTTAGCTCTATCTCAAAAGTTATTTGGAACCATAAGGAAGTAACCCTTCCCATTGGTCCAGCTCACAGATTACACTGGCCAACAGACCAGTTTATTTTATGTGCAAACCTGTCATCAACTTTCTGGTACATGCTTTGAAAGAGAGCAAAAGGGCGCTCAAAACAATGGTTTAATAGTATTTTATCTGTACTGGCTGTCACACAACTGAGAAAAAAGAAAAAGTGAGGCACTGACAGTCTACATCATTTTTTCAAGGCTGTTGTGCTTGTGACACCAAGAACTCAGTCATTAATTTTTAACACTGTAGAGAAGTGGGAATCGTAATAGTCGTTCAAAGGGCCTGATAATACATGTTAGACTCAGTGCTGAAAATTGGTCATGGTCCTTCTTTTCATGTGTTGGCTATCACTGAAGACAGAACTAAATTAGGGGAAAAAAAACATCAAAAAAACCATCAAGAAACTTTAAAACCTGCTTTCTGCCTGATTATGTAAGGTACCAAACTTAAATTTCTTTGGCATTTAATGCAGTTTCCTCTTTTTAGTATATGACTTGGTTATTTGTTTCTAATGGCGCTCTCCAGTTGTATTTTTCTCTGTAATCATCATTTTTTACTTTAGAAGATATACCAGGAGTTTAGATTATACTGGCATGAATCTTTTATACATTTTTCATCTGGAAGCACAGCAGCACCGTAGAAAACAATTAAAGCCCTGTCATGGCCTGTTATGAAATGACCCATATTTAGGGATCAGTTATTCTGAACCAGAAGATAAATCTTTGATTTCAGGTCAGCTTGAGGCTTCCCAAAAATGTGGTGAAACAGCACCCACAGTGAAGTTTTAAAGCATTCTTTCTAACTTCCTACTTGCATGTTTAGTCTAAATATCCACACACACTGGAAAAAAGAAAAAAAAGGGGTTATATCCTAAAAAGGTGTTTCCTCCATATGATTAAAAAGTGTTGGGTTCTGAAATCAGGTTTACATAATTTGATGGAGTAATATTTGAGGTAAATTAACTGATTAAGCTTTATAATATGTGATCTACCCAGCTAGACATATGGGGTTTTTTTACTGCCTTTAATTTAATAAACCATCACCTCAAATCAATAAATATTTATAAAGATGATATTCAGGAAACATGAAATAGGGTTGGCTTGACATGAATGGAAATAGCCTTTTTTCTTAATAAAACCACAGGATTTTATTTAACACCTATGTAAAATCTGTTAGTGGAATAAATACCTTTCTGTTTTGCAGTTCATTCAGATTTATGTGGCTCTTTTCTGGCTTGTTTCATAAAATAATCTTTTTTGTTTTGTGACTTTCCTTCCAATCCCTGTGTTAGCAAGCACTATTTATTTTAAAGCTCTAAGCATTCAACAGCAAAGTAATTTGATTTGGTGAGGATATTTTTTCCTTTAATTTCATCATCGGTTTCTGCTCGTGATAAAAATCAGCCCAGCATTTCCAGGAATAAAGTTTTGCAGATACATGGTAAAATCATGTCTCAAAGAAATCAAGGGAGAAATAATTTTAATTTAAAACAGAAGAGAATTTAATGTATTCTTTCCTGTGAGGGTGGGGAGGCCCTGGCACAGGGTGCCCAGAGAAGCTGTGGCTGCCCCTGGATCCCTGGAAGTGTCCAAGGCCAGGTTGGACGGGGCTTGGAGCAACCTGGGCTAGTGGAAGGTGTCCCTGCCCATGGCAGGGGGGTGGAATGAGATAAGGTTTAAGATCCCTTCCTACCCAAACCAGTCTGTGATTCAGTTTTCACCCACTGAATCCTGATTTCCCTTTTCCTGGTGGATTAAAGAGCAGTGGAGGAGCAGGCATGATTCAGTTCCCTTTCCCTCACTTCACAGGCACTGATTATTGGGCAATAATGGGATGGCGGGGTATGTTGGAACAGATCTAGTTATGTTTCTTCTGTCAGATATTTCCCATAAGGATGTGTGAGGTCCTGCTCTACAGGAGGTTTGTGCTGTAGGCTTCTTTTGGCCTGTATGACACAGTCAAAGGGAGCAATGCTCCAAGGTTGCAGTTTCTTTTCTCACCAAGGAATTTTTCTTGTTCCCCTAACCTCAGATGGCCCTGCCACCACAGCAGTCTTTCCCAATACAAAAGATTGTGCTGCTCTACCTCCATTCCAGAGACCCCTGTGGTGTCTTTGAATTTTTTTTTTCCTTTTTATAACCATTCTTTGAACCCTTAAACTCTTCTCATATCACCTCAGTCCCTCTGTCCTACTTGAAGTATTTCCGGACCTTCAGACCCCTTTTTTCAGTCAGGAAGGAAAAATTCAGTATTCCTGGCTTGTTTCAGCTGCAGTAAATGGCCAGTTAAGATTTAGTGACCAGCTATTGCCACTAGTTTGACAATAACTTAGCACAACCATTATCTGCAGGATTTGGCACGTACTCTCAGAGATGTATCCAAGACTGCAATAGGCCCTTATTAACAGCCTCAGAAGACTGACCAGAATTCATTAATGTGCATTCAGAACACTCAGTTCATCATGGTAGGGCATCAGTGTAAATTTTCTCCCCATTCTATGACACTTGCTTGGGTGAATATATCTAAGATCCTTCCAGAACTACAGATATTCTAATTCTCTTGTAAAACTTGCCCCAGGTTTACATCTGACGTGACTTGGAGATGTAAGTCCTGTGGTCCTGTAAAAAAATATACTCTGCACCTTTCTGAGGAGGACAGAGTACAAGAGATTGAGAGAATTGGGTTTATTTTGCCTTAGGAATTGAAGACTAACAGGAGATCATGTTGCTGTCCTCAACTGCCTGATGGGAAAATATGAAGGTGTCAGAGCCAGACTTCTTGGATGAGCACAGGGAAAATACAAGGGACAGCAGATATCAACTGAAATGTATGAAATTTCAGTTAAATATGAAGAAAAGCTCTTTCTCCATGAAAGGCTGTAAAAATATTTATCCTTTGAGATACTTCAAAGCTTGATTGGACAAGTGCATGTGCAGCATTTGGACTTGATTTCAAGGGAGTTGGAGCAGGCCATTTCACAAGTCCTTTAAAAACTAAATTATTCTATGATTCCATGATAAACTTTATGTGGATCCTGTGTCATTGCTTTCTTTGCATGGCCTTTGTTGGAACGTAATTATATCATTTTGAAAAAGGAAATACCTCTGTGGCTGCTATTGTGGAGAGTGCTGAGTCTACCTCAACTTTTGTGGCCCAGCACACAATGGGGTATATTTTCTTCATGCTGAATCTTACTTACAAATCTAAATGTAAAAGATAATCTGTTTGTATTTCCCATTAATGTGTGATTTAGTGAAAATGTATTAATCTATTAATGGCAAAGTAGCTCTATAGGATTTTGATTTCCCTCCAAGTCTGTTAAAAGACTCCTAATTTTAACTTGCTGCTCCAGCCTTCTTAAGAACCAGCCAGTAAAATAATTTTTTGACCTTTTCATTCTCCTGGTTAGTGGTGTGTCAAAATGCTTTGCAGAATATTTTAATCAAATACAGAAACTTGTGTTATGCTTAAGATTAATAGTTACAGTTTCCAATGCTCTAAGTACCATTATGTTAACAAACATTGAAATGTTAATTACAAGAATACATTAGGTGACCTTAAATATGTATTTCACTGAATTAAAATATAGGGGTTTTTTTCAGAATTATGAAGCGAGGGACAAAAAGAGTGGACAATAAATAAAAAACCAAAAAAATTACAAGGCAACATTTAAAAAATATTAATATGTTTTAGGCACAGAGGAGAGAATATCATCTGTTGCCTTGCACCTTAGGAGACTTCAAATTTCACCTGCTGACTCTTGAATAAAACCTAGAACTAGTTGTACAATTAAGACATAAATATGTTAAAATAAGACAATATTCTCTTTTCAAAGTCTATTGAAGCATTATTTCAAAACCTCACATGACAGAAAATAAACCATATCCCCAGGCAGATTTGTTCAGTGGTTAATTATTTTCACATAAAATTGTAGAGGGGTGTTTTATGCATGGATGTTTGTAGCTCTCCAGCAAAAGTGAAGGGCTTGTAGGCACTTGCCCCACCATGGAAAATGAAGTAATGTTGTCTCACTACCGTGTGCTGCAGAGCCCCATCATTCAGGCTCCCACCTGGGAAGGGGGATCAAAGTTTAATATTCTCATCATGATGAGAGTGCTTTGTTCATATACTGAAGCATATTTTACTTTAGGGCACTCACAGTCTTCCCAGTCAATGCCATTTATTAAGCCAGTGTGAGAGAACAAGGGAAAATAAACTCCATAAATTAGGGATTAGGAACTAATCTATAGTGCCAGGATTTGAGACCTAATTCCACTGAATATGTAACCACCATGAAGGAAAGTGGAACACTGTTGGTGGGATAATTTCAGAGAAAGGCATAATCACATATTGCAAGTTAACTGGGATACACTTGTGAGTAATGAGAGATCTGTGATTGAATCTCCACAGGTAGAGAAGAAAATTGAATTTCCTTGCTCTGTCTCTTGTTTGAGTGCCTAAACCAGTGGATTATTGACTAAAAATGGGTGATGTTCCTTCCTTACATGTGTCCAGTTGGTGACCCCAGAATTTAAACGAAGTCTTGATTGCAAATTTCACTCAGCACTCATTGTTTTCTTTTTGCAGGTTGTGAAAGAATGTAAGAGCGGTTTTTCATCTTTCTCTGTTGAAATGTGGAAACTCTCAACACACTGAAATTGCAGTAAATGCAACTCTTCAGCTGAAATTTAGACCAGGTTTGATAAAGTGTATTAAAAAGTCATGTAAGGTAGATAAAACTTTGATGATAACACGGCCTGGGAATGACTCTTTGATATATTATTAGTCAAGTGAGACATAGCAGATTTCAGTGTGACTCCAGGCTTTTTTTTTCTCTCCCTGATTTAATTTTAGCTTTTGCCTCACACTTGTATGAAATTGAAATTGAATGGACTGTGCTTTCTTTGCCTACAGACTTGAAAGTGCAGATGTATTAACTGTTGCTGAATTGATAGAGATCTCAAAGCCCACATAAAAATTGGGCTAATAATTTAAGAGAAACCCTGTATAAATTGAGTATATTGTTCTTATTTATGACAAAAAGAGAAAAACGCCTCTGTTTTTCATATATTTGTCTATTTTCAACATGTATCTGTAAAACAGAGACATCAGCTGCACAATTTCTATTTAACAATCTCTCTTTTCTCATTAGCATGAATCTACATTAGAAGTTCAATATATATTCTTGTCTTTTAAAATATGTTTCTAACAGAATTCATATGTCCTATGGGACTAGGGGAATATTTCTTTAATGGGCTGAAACAACAATAAGTAGTGAGAATAAATAACACAATCTGCTTTGCCTTACCCTTGTATAAGCTATTCCAAACTTAACAGAAATATTATGGACTAAGTTTCCAGCAGGGCACTGCACACAGAATCCATCAACAAGAAGGATTACAAAGCTATAGAGAATCAAAGTAGAATATCTGTGATCTATCAAGATATGTCAGAGACTGAAGTAACCCAAATTTTGACTTAAAATATGTTGATGCACACACAAACACAGTCGTGTCTCTCAGCATAGATTCACATACATATATATAAGTCCAACTGGATGGAATAAGACTGATTCTCTCTCTAACCAGTCTGTAGAATGTGCTAATTGAAATTGTTGCTCTGCTCTAGAATTCTGAAAGGTTTTTTTTATAAGAGGACATTACACTTGAGGGTTTTAGAGTACATTTTCAAGAGCCTTACTACACTTTGAAAGAGGCCAGTTTTTTTTTTCTCAGTAAGGTCCTGCTGTCAACAGAAAAAGGAAAAGACAACAGGACACAGATTATTGTACAATGAAAAAGCTAAAGTGTGGACTTCTCCTCATTAAAAAAAAAAAAAAAAAAAAAAAATATATATATATATATATATATATACCTTGGTTTCCATGTAATTTAAACCTCTTACAGTCTTCTCCCAGTACCAAATATAATACCAGCTGCAATTATTTTTTTCCTCTGACCTTTTCACTGATATGTAGTGACATTATCATTTTGACACATCGGGGTAGGATAATTAGAAAATTAAGTGGGTTTTTTTACTAATGGAAACAATCTTTAATTAATTTAGCCAGTGCAAGAGAGCTTTTTTCAGAACTGCAGTGACAGAGACTGACAGGGAAGTATCCTGCTGTGAGTGAAGACCAAAACATAACATGTTTTCACATGAAAGAAGATAGGCAATTCGTTTCAGTGCTTCTAAATTATTATACAGCCATGAGAGAAATGGGAAAAAATACACAGAGACTTGTTCTGTTGCATCGTTAGGGCATTAGGTCTATCATATTCTCTTCATGTTTGCAAGCCAGTGACCACATTCCTCTACACAGATGGAAGGGTAAATGTGATACATTAAAAAAAACCAAATCACAGCATAATCAGAACTTTCCCCAGAGAGTTTGGGCAAAAGCTTCAGTGAACTAGGACCAGCATATCCACTTTGGTTAAACTTCCAAAGTGAAGGATTTCATATGATGAAGGACTGAGAGGTTCTGTCACTTCCACAAGAAGGTTTTATCTACTGAAAAATCATTCAGAGGTTGACTGAAATAGACCCTCTACTTCCTACTGTGTCCTTGGCTTTGCTTGAGAGAGGCTTACAGCAAACAAGTACAGTAAGATAAAAGAACTTTACAATGGTTAAACCCATCTAAAGCAAGCTGATGTCAAAGCAGTGTTGACTCTCATTCCTGTGTAGCTGGGAGATCATGAAACAGTTTGGGCTGGGAGGGACCTTAAAGCTCATCTCATCCCACCCTTCTGCCATGGGCAGGGACACCTTCCACTCTCCCAGGTTGCTCCAAGCCCTGTCCAACCTGGCCTTGGACACTTCCAGGGATCCAGGGGCAGCCACAGCTTCTCTGGGCAACCTCTGCCAGGGCCTCACCACCCTCGCAGGGAACAATTTCCCCCTAATGTCCCATCTATCCCTGCCCTCTTTCAGTTTGAAGCCATTTTCCCTTGTCTTATCACTAGAGTGAACAGGTATTTGCAGAGACAAAAATGAGAACCACAAGTGGATTAATTTCCTACCTTTTCCCTTCATAATTCTTAGTTCCTGGTACAGTATGCAGTGATCCAGGTTGTTTAGTCCAGTCAATTGACATCTGATTTACATATAGTTAAGTTTATTATAAGTAATTACTTCAAACATATTTTATTTCAGTATCAATATACTCCCAATTTTTTCACAACATACCCACCTTATGCAATTTATGTAAAAATGATGAAATTAATATAATTCAAAATACTTTATCTGATCAATAAATTATTTAACTGCAACTCAAAATACTCCTGTCTGTTCTATCGAGATTAGTACTGTAGTAATGCCCCAATTAATTTCTCTACAGAGTCTCTCTCTATAGATTCCTGCATGGAAAATAACTTCTTTGGAAAGTTAAACAGCACAAAACAACACTAGACTGTCATAATGAAGAAAGCTGTGATGGTCATTTGCTGTTACACCATTTAAGATTTTAAAAATAGTGGTTTTATCTTTTTTTGCTTAGTTCAAGACTTGTTTCTTGTTTCTTTTTTTTTTAATTTTGAGATATGTGTTTAAATATTACTGAAATTGAGTTTCTTACTACATTAAATACCTAACAATTGTTTTACAATTTAAAATCTGTGATTTTAGTGAAAAAAATCATGTCCAAATAAAGGTTATTTTTCATTCCCACATTTCATTCCCTGGTGTTATTAGCTGTCACCTGTGGGTCAGACACACCTAAGTAATGCAAACCCTCAGGTCTTTAAATGTGTTTCCTATTCACGTGCATTCCACTTTTATATGTGGGTTCTTTATGAGAAGATGAGTTTATTTACTCAGGCAGTTACCTTCAGCGTTGCACAGTTTTCAGCAAATTCTACTGCCTTTTATATTCTCTATTGAATTTCTCCTTATCATGCTTTTTAGTGTTATGTAAAATACAAAAGGCAAACATTATATTGTCTCCCTTACAATGGCTAAGCATATAGATCAATGCCACTGCATAACTCCATCCTATAAAGTACTTAATGATTTCCAAGTATGTTAGTTGAGACAGAGTTTACCATTTTTTGGGTTGTGTCTAGTAATTTAAAGGCTCTACCACTATGAAAATAAATATCACCCCACTGATAGATATACTATATTTAGTTCAGAGACCCAAGGAAAGAAAAATAAAGTTTTTAAAACTGTGGGGGAATAATTTATCCTGTTGGTCCATCATCCTGAAATGTTGAAGAGCTGAATTATTTGATCCAGTATCCCTTGCATCAATGTTGAATGGAAACCTCTTTTGTTCATCTTCTCCTGGGCTTCAGAATGGGCACATGGCTTTCAACACAAGCTGCCTCATAAATAAGGGATCTCAGTTATCACTATCCCCCAGGCATGTCACACCATCTGCCTCATCTTGTTGAAACATCCCAAACCAAACATGGTATGTTCAAAGAACATCCACAGACAGTCAAAACTTCAAATGTAAAAGTAGCCAGATTTTACTGTCCTATCGCTGCTTCATTTTTCTGAGGGGCAGCTTCATCATTCTTATGATTTGGCACAACCCTTGAAGAAGAAAACCCCTGAAGAGGTTCATAACATACACTGCACCATGATCATACCACAAACTCCTCCACCTGCCTTTCTTACCCAGCTGAAATGCTTGGCAGCTTTAGGCAATATTGACTAATGCCTTAAAAATTAGCAATTTGATTCCCTTGTTTCATAGACTCTTCTGTATTATCGGGCTATTAAAAATTTCACAGGTCTCTTTTACTTTCTGCTGAGGGAGTTGGGATTGTTTATCCTGGATAAAAGGAGGCTCAGAGGAGACCTTATTGCTCTTTACAACTCCCTGAAAGGAGGTTGCAGCCAGGTGGGGGGCAGTCTCTTCTCCCACGTAACAATAGGACAAGAGGAAATGGCTTCAAATTGCTCCAAGAGAGTTTGAGGTGGGATATTAGGGAAAAATTCTTCCCAGGAAGGCTTGCCAAGCACTGGCACAGGCTGCCCAGGGAAGCATTGGAGTCAGTACCCCTGGAGGACTTTGAAAGATGTGTGGATGTGGCACCTGGGGATATGGTTTAGTGGTAGCCTTGGCGGTGCTGTGGGAATGGCTGAACCTGATGGTTTAAGAGGTCTTTTCCAAGCTCAGTGATTCTGTGATTCTCTGATTTCTAAGGCATCATTCAAATGTGAATCCCAAATGCAGGGATAAATCAGTGGTCGAGCAGGGCACCAGTGTGTGTGCATTGTATGAATATGAAGATTTTGGTTAAAATTTGGTGTATTTTGTGTTTGTACCTACCTTGTTTGCAAATGCCTTTCCACAGCTGGATGCTGAAGCCCAGGAACAATTTTCCAGTTAAGATCTTACTCAACACATCACCTGGCAGGAGGGAGAAGAAGGCAGGGCTCCTCATTCTGTGTGAACATCTCTTAAGAAAGCCCCTCTCTTCACCAGTAGTGTTCAGCAGAGTCCAAACTGGGCAGGACAGAGTTAAGGTGGGAAAGTTGCACAGAACCTAAAGGCGACATAAAGCTGCAGAAAATGGCTTGACCGAAATGCCTGAGAGATGAGGAGGAAACCGTTCAGCAAATTGGAAATTGTGAGTCATTAATGATGCATATTGTTCAATTTACAAATTAAATTAATTGTGTTAAAAGTTCATGGTTGTGAGTCAAGTAATTTTTCAGAGTATGCACATGTTTCGAACCATTAAGGAATTTCTGTGGATGGAAAGTGAGCTGCTTTTGATGATTATGTCTCTTTCTTAAGAACCCTAAATTAAATTTTTAAAATGTCAGGCAAATTACCCATGTGAGCATTTCTGAAGCACAAAACCCTTTTAAGGATGTTATTTCTTTGTCTGGTAAGACCTTCTATGCCTGAACATACACCACACTCTGCAGCATCTGGCCTTTTAAGCATTAAAAGCTTCTGAAACTTCTCAGAGGATAAAGTTATTATGAGGTGTATTTTAAAATTAATCCAATAAATTAAGCAAGACCTTATTAAATTCAAGTTACATTTATGGTTTTTTCTGTTCCATTGCTATGAAAGAAAAAACTACTACTTTTCTTCCCTGTTCATTAACTGCTGCACTGCAATTGTTTAGATGGCAAGTACATAACTTACTCTTTTATCAGATTTATTTTTCCAGACATTAATTTGTTGGAGAGTCTATTATTACTATTTTTTTTAATAGCTTTTGTTTTGGTTTTTGATGCAGGCCAGTACAAAAGGAATATATTCTTTGAATATTTTATTATTTTACTTATGCATTTATATTTTCTGCATGCAGAAAATAAAATACACAATAAGAGGTCTTACCTTCTTCTTCTCTCTTTTCTTAAGAGAAATGTATATTGATTGGTGATCTTGTTTTGTATTATATGTCACTCTGTTGTCCTGCCTCCATTTAGGTGATGTGATGATTTCACTTTAGAAGACAGATTTTCATCTGGAAGCTGAAGAAAGGTTTTTCTCCAAGTTCATCATCTTATTTCTGCTTCTGCCAGAGGAAATTGTGAAATTTATTTCACTGGAAGTACTCAGAACAAAATTCAACTTGGAGCTGGGGAATTTTGCAGTTACATGATTGAATGGCAGACACTGGGGAGATGCAGGAAAATTTCTTTACCAAGGTGCAGCACATAGTTCACCTCAGCTGGTGTTTCTTTGTAATCTCCAAGCCACAGTCTCTGTGGAAATACTCTGGTAGAGAATTTGAAATCTGATTCTCTTCCAATTTAATGACCAGCATGGTTTCTGCTCTTCCCTGGCCCTATAAGCAGGAGACAAAGAGAAAGTTTTTATAAGTAACAAGAGTAACATCAGGTTTCCATTATAAAAAATAAGAAATACTACAAACATCCCAGTGTGAAGAGTCCTAATTCAGAGGACAGTCCTGGCCACAGGTGTAAGGTGGAACAAAAAGGACACATTTATGATGAATTTTAAACACAGACAGGATGAATTGCCTTTGAAACCCATTGAAACCTTTACAAATGTGGACACTTCCATGGAGTTGGTCAAGTTTCCTGAACCTCCAGGAAACTCTCTGGAAATGATACCCAACTTCCATGGGCTTATGGGCACTGATGGTAAGAAAAACTGTCCTGAAAGAAGTGCTTTAATGCCTCTCAGCGGCTTTTCTTTTCTTTTCTTTAAATAAAGAATCTCTGAGGGCCCTGTGACTGTGAGTAGCACTGGCCCACGAGCCATGAGATGACAACATCCCATCCCTCACTCCAAAACTGGCACTTTTGTCCATGTGCTGAGGGACTGTTATTCCAAACCAGAGATTTCTGTTTCGCAGGGGTGACTCACAGCCTAGTGGAAGGCTATAAATATTCATTCCAAAAATGCCAGAATCCGTCTGTCTCACCAGCCTGTTTCAAATTAAAGCCTACTGCTTGTGTTGAAGGAGGGAGTCTGGGTTGCTGGATAATGAAAGCTAAACAGGAACAGATCTGAGCAGTCACTGCTGCTGTGACATTCTGACATGGAAACATGAAACTAAGATGCTTCACCTTAAACACATCTTAGGAGTCTTTCATGTAAAAAAATCACAGTAGCATGTGCTAAAATACAGTGGTATGAGCTGTCAGTACATGAATTGAGGGCTAGGGAGCTATTTTTGATTAAGTATGACAAGCAAAAAGGACAGATACTGAGTTAATAATCGGTTCCAAGATTAAACGCACCTCTTTTTCTTAGCTTCACAGTGGATGGCACATTCATGTTTTATAAATTCCTACTGTCTAGATCTCAGAAGGTATGGATTTTTTTTTAATTTTCACCCATGTCTGTTTTGAATAACTTAAAGGGAAGAGAAAACATATTCTACTTCAAAAAATGATTGATGCATTCAAAAACAACAACTACAGGTAGATTTTAAATGTAACTACTTCAAAAATGGAAATAATAACTACATTGTTTAGCTAGCTGTATGTATTCTGTGAATACTATGAAAGAGTGTGACTGTTTTTCTTGTTGCTCTGGACGTGCTCTCAATACCTTGTTTTCCCTGGATCAGCGTGAAATTTTCAGAACTCAGGATTTGGGAGCCTACATGATTATTAAAAATTGAACATACCTAGGCAAAGAAAAGTGTCACACTGGTTCAGTGAGCAGTAATTTAAATTAAAGTGCTTAGTGGCATCAGGTGCCACTCCAGAAAGAGAGGAATCCTGTCAGCTCCACTTGGAAACCTCAGATTCCCTACAAAGTCTTCAGTGGCCCAGCCATTAAGTGGGCAACGGAATTTGGCACTAGGATTTCTCTTTTATCTTTAGGAACTTCAACCAATTGCTGAGAAAAGTCCTGTAAAATGTCAGTGTCATATTTGTCAACTCCACTTAGATGGGCACAGTGTAACTTAATTGGAATTAAACTTCCGTTGGGGAAGCATAGTTACGTGACAGCTTCATGAAATTTAGTAGCAGGATTCAGCTTGCTGTTTAAAATGCCTGAATCCAGGAATCTCTGTGTGGGAGCAGTGTGTAGGCTGGGTGATTACTACATGCAGTGTATCCTGGTAGTACTCTCAGAGGGGGTTAGAAAGCTGTTCAGATCACCCTGAAGTAGATTCTGACGTTCATTTAGTCAGAATTTCTCTTGTCAGTGGCTAAATCAAGCAGGGGTTTGATAACATTGTAGAAAATCAGCTTCAACCATCATGTGATATTTCCTAGAGTTCCTGAGGTGTTTTCTCCCGCTGCTGGATGGGATATGAGAAGTTGTTGATGAACACAACTTCATTGCCTTCTGGAATAAGGCTCTATAAAAGTCCTGGAGAAGAAGAAAAATGGAATTTTTATTCTTCACTGTACTTCCATCCATATGTGTGGATGTATGGAAACAATGGTTCTCAAAGCTGATAGGATCAGAACTTAGCTCCAATGACTCCAGCTAAAAATCTACTTTATACCAGGTAAACCTTGGTATGATAAAATGTGAAAAAAAAGCTCCCTTCCAATCCAAACCATTCCATGATTCTACTGCCCAGTTCCCCGCTGTCCCTGCAAATTCCAGTGATAAAAACTTAACCAGAAACACTCCTACTGCAATACTGCAAAAACCAGACTGTTACAGCGGGGATTCTGTAACACAATGCACCAAACCAGGAGTCCCGTGGAAAAGAAATCTATATGGACAGATTCTTGGTAGTTGTTTCAGAGATGTTTATTTCTCCAGCCACATGGCTGGAGCTCTGCCCAGGAACTGTTCCAGTCACGGGACCCCAAGGTCCTTGACCGTGCAGGGGAACACAAAACAACCAATGGGGAACGAGGCTGGCCACGGACTAGGGAAACACCGTGTCTCCCTCAGGGCCCCTCTCTCAGGGCTCCATGGAAGGGGGAGGAGACCCCAACACCAGACACCACCCAAATTAATGTCCCTTGTCGTTTGATCCGTGCTTTTCTTGAGGTAACAGATTTTGTAGAATTTCTCTTTGAAATGCTGTTCAAAGCATCCTATCACAGAACAGCGTGAGATGTCATCCATGGTATTTTATCTTTGCATGTGATAAGGTACATTTCAGGTTGCTGCATCATATCCCCATGTGGGGTGTATTCTACAGCATTTTATTACACCATTCAATGTGTGTGTTTTGAGGTAATTTCCGTAGACATTTCATCCAACACAAAGTTTGGCCTTTTAGCAGCAGGTAAGCTCTTCAGGGGAAATATTTCAGAGGGGAAGCTTGAACACATGAGAAAGTACAGGAATACAACAGAGCACAAATGAGGGAGGAACCTGAGAACACCACTAACCCCTCTGCTGCTGGCAGCATTTGTTTCACACATTTGCCTATGGGAAAGATGAAGGAAAAAAATATTCCTTGGTTGTTTTTCCAGCATAGAATCATAGAATCATTAAGGATGGAAAACAACTCCAGGGTCATCAAATAGATGAGCTATATCCTGATAGGATCTCTTTAGGGACCATTTTGGTAACTGACAGCCAAAGTAACTTTTAGCCATCTCTCGAGATTCCTAAAAAAAAAAAAAGTCTTTTTCTTTGTTCCCACTGATCAGGGATTTGCTCTGCCACCATAAGAAAAGTCTAGACAGCTTTACTTTTCCTCTGCAAGTCCCAGCTGCCGTCGCCCCAGAAGGCCAATTTAACACTCAGGATGCAAACATCTTCTCAGCCCCATTCTGCCCAGTTCCCAGCGGGAAAAAAAGCTATAAAACTGGCATTTCAGAATCGATGGAGAAAAATGTTCACATTTTTATTCTTTGATTTTCTTGATAATCTTTTACCTCCGAAGCACAATATCTCCAGGCAGCATCTGGAAACAGAGCTGCTGAGAACTCAGCTGAGGGAAGAACACAGTCTGACTTTTGGAAATCAATCCATAGCTCTTCATCCTTGGATACTCCTCAGGCCAGCAACATAGGCAGGTAAGCAAGCTTGGAAACCATATTCAGATCCCTTCAAACCCAAACTATTCCATGAATCTGTGATAAAGATTGAGGGAGAGAGAGTAATTTACATTAAATATTAGTACTTTTACTGAAATGTGGTCAGTTCTCTTTTTATGAATGCTTCAAATAAGGCATGTTTCACAGGTATATTTCCAAACATAGGAGTGAACTTGTACAGAATTAAAAAAAAAAAAAAAAAAAAAAAAAAAAAAAAATAAAAATAATTATGAAATAGTACATGAAACACTCAGAAAATGTCTTTTTAAATTTTGATGGAATGTTACATAAATATTAAAGAAAGTATTCTAACCTTAAGTTTAATAAAATATATTATTAAGATCACAAAAATGGTCCCCATGAAATTATCTTGAAAGATATAATGAATTACTATTATATTGCATAAATATTAATGAAATTTTATTCCTCAGACATTAAAATTTTCATGATGTTTCATAGAAATATTATCAAAATGTCAAACAAAGCATAGAGCAGTAATCACAGCCACAAAGAAAAAGATATGAAAGTCACTTTTTTGTATGTAAAACATGTCCATCGAGAGTACACTTCCTAAACTCATGTATAAATACTAAACCTGGATTTTCAAAAGAGCTTTTGAAAACACTTCTCTTCAAAAGAAACTTCATTATCATGGAATAGAAAGAAAAGTTGTCCCATGGATTAACTACTGATTAATGAATGGGGGAAAAGGTAGGAAATAATTAAAACTTTTACAATGAAGGGAAGTTGCCAGCATAGGTAATATAGAAAAGATACAGAGAGTGAGCTGAGAAATGTTACTGATTATTCAAATTTAGCCAAAGGAATAAAGAGAGACTTGGCTGTAACAGCAGCTGAAGGAGGTCATGGGTCTGAGTGACAGGAAAATAAAAAATGACATTAGATGTTGATAAATGAAGAACATTGTAGAAACATCTCAGAATCACTTGAGATAACTCTGAGAAAATATTAATAAGCAGAGGCAAGCCAAAAAGCAAAATGATGCTGGGTTATTGGGAATGAAAGAGAAAATCAAGAGGAAATACCTTAAAGCCACTGTGTAGCTTCTGAGAGTGGTCACATCTTGAGTACTACCCTCGCTTACATCCAAAACTGTGAAGTAAAACTGAAAAAGGTGTAAAAAGGAAAGAAGCAAATGGCCAAATGCAGGCAGGCACTCAGCAGTGTCTGTGTGAGAGATCAGAATGAGTTACAGAATTCAAAAGGGAGCAATTGAAATTCTACAGGGAGAGATCTTACAAATACAGCATTTCCACCTTGGTCCATTAACTGACTTACATCCATCAAGTAGGGGTTAAATTCAGCTGAAAATAAGGACACACTCCTTTGCAAATAGATACTTAAGAATTTCCCTGCTCCTCTGCATCAGTGACCCTCATCACTGAATCTCTTGATTATGCTCATTTTTGCAGTTGTAAAACTCCTATCATCAATGGAAATTTCTGCATCAATTCCATGGTCAAATTTGTTACTGTTTTATCTTTTCCTGGAGAACAAAAGCCAAACAGATTTTAAGTATGCAACACAAGTTATAGATCCAATATCTGGTCTTTATGCAACGAGTTTGCAGAGCTGTAACTTCTGCCCTCCACAGCATTCACACAACAGTATAAAAAAAGAAAAAAAAAGGACCACCTTGTAAAAAATCTCTGTACACCACTGTTTGGGCTTCTCTGAACCTGGGGAAGGCAGAAGGAAGGGTAATTGCAGCTGATGCAAAACGAGGCTCAAGGCTACAATTATTTAAACAGCGATGCCTGTTGGCCATGCCTTCAGTTACCGAGCAGAGCTGCTTCCCTCCCCTACAGCAAGTAAACTTGAAAAGGACTGATACATTGTGTACCAAAATGTGTCTTTTCATTCCAAATCCAGTAGCAGGTACGTATCTGATGAAAGAATGTGTTTGTTTGGAAATACTGCAAAGGCAGTAGAACATCTACTCATTGTGAGAAACAAATCTGGAAATTATGTTTCAGCCTTTCAGATTATTCTCGGATCAACTGGCTCAGTTTTGGTAGATTTTTTCTGTGTGGTGAGTTTAACCATCCTTTAATCATCTTTGAGGAGCTTCCATGGACTCACTCCAGTATGTCCACGTCTCTCATGTACTGGGAAGCCCAGCATGGACACAGAAATCCAGGTGCACCTCACCAGTGCTGAGTAGAGGGGAAGAACCCCCTCCCATCACCTGCTGGGAAAGCTCTGTCTAAAGTGAATGTATCAATTTTTAAAAGGGTTTTGTGTTATTTATCAGGATTCTTTTGAATATAGAATTTATAAATGGTTCTGGTTTGTTATCTAAATGCACATCAACAGCAAAAACCACTGTTTTCTTCAAAAGAAATCTTTTTGTCAAATGTCTGTGCTGCCAAGAAACAGCACCTAGGTCTGAAAATTTATTCTAAAGTGCTTTCTTAATTTGTTACTTCTCCTTCCTCTATTCTCTTCCCAGTGAGTCTAACATATTTTTGAAAAGTGTATCTTTTCAGAAATCAAAAGCACAATTTTCCTTCTTTGGAAGGAAAGGAAGGAAGATAAATAGCACAGCAGTATATGTGACAATGGGAACAGTATGAAATGAAACAATAGAGTAAGAGTCAACATGGTAACATTTGATTTACAAACCTGAATCAAAATGATATACAAAAACAAAAGGCTGGAAGTTTCATACTCTTCATATGCTGTCATCTGTGCTTATTTTTTGTTCTGGTATCACCTCGGGGTTCTCATTATAAAATATGTAAATTCTTAATGTACGCAAAATAACTTGGATGAATAAATCCATAAATTCTCTTTGCTTTTATAATTACAATCAGTGATTCAATGGCTATTGAGAGACAAAGCTCAGGTACTTCTATATCTTTATAAAATTTAAAGATAAAGGAGGTAAATGTGCCATCATGATCATCTAGACTGACCTGCATTGACTGAATCATTTCTCCCAGTGAGAGAATCCTGTAATGATTCCAAAGACTCAAGATCAAGTGAGACAAGATTATATCAAAGTCCTGGATTCTATCTGAATCTGTCAAAAAGTCATCTAGTACAAACCACACAATTATGGGCTCCTTCTTACAGTCAGGGAAATTCATTCATTTGGAAACAACTGTCTAGGCTACATGGGAAAAAATCATCCCAGAAGTATACATTTTTCTAGATAAGTAAATTTCTGAAGTCTAAAATTAGGTGAAGTGCATCCCTGAAAAATGGATTTTTAAAAACAGATTTTTAAAATTAATTTTAGGTCTTGCCCTCTGCACACATGGCAAGGTAATTGATTATCCTCCTCCACTGACTGAAACAGGATAATGAATTCCCAAGTGTATTGGCTCCTAAGATAAGCTGGATAGAAAGATTCTCCAGGATAATATGCTGTTTAAAGCCATCCCGTGATCATTTGCTGACTGCACACTGGTGCACCCCAAAACTCATCACATCATCAGCCAGCAGACAATACCATGTCCATGTGAGGAGAAATGTTCAATGTATGAGGTTAAAAATTCAGGGAGCAGTCAGCTCTTTAACAAATGCATGCAGCCAGCTGAGCAATAAAAGCTGCAAGTAAAGAAGAATCCACAGAACAGTTTAGGTTTCCTACAATAAGTAGGAGAATGGAAGAGTGGAATGACAGGAAAGGGACTCCAGCACCTGCCATCACTCTGGCACAGCCTGATCAGGAGAAAGCTACCATATGACAAAGAAATATTTTGAATTACTGTAAAATATATATATTTGTATATAATTTGACCAAATTCCATGGCTCTTTTACTAAATACGTGTTCTACTTAAGTGAGTCTTCAAGCTGAATAAATAATACGAGATTTCTTAAATTTTAAGAGTTGTAGGGTAGTGCAGAAAGACTTACAGGGTAATGTGGAGAGATGCCTTAAAATTAACCCTAGGTTCTATCTGGAGGCATTTCTTACATTTCTACTTCAGCCTGTAGTCCATGGGATTTTTTCTATTATTTTCTTTTCTTAATGCATGAAACTTAGAGATGAAAATATTAAGGAAGCCTGAAATGAAAAGTGGGTCTGTGTATAATCAGTTCCACTGAACACCTGTGAACTGTTGAGTTTAACTGGGTTACAACTGGTGCTGTGCTTGAAGAGAGGGAGAAATGTGTGTGAGGATTGTTAATTGATTTATTTGCCATGTATTTACAGTGAAGTGAGACTGTTTTTAGCCATGCCCTCTGTTCCCATCTCCCACTTGCAGAGCAGCAGATTAAACCAACCTGGGCAACAGAATAAAGCATTTGGAGCAGCCTGGGATAGTGGAAGGTGTCCCTGCCCAGGACAGGGGCTTGGAACAAGATGGTCTTTGAGGTCCCTTCCAACCCAAACCATTCTGTGATTCTGCTCCTTCCTAGGGCTGGACAAAATTTGTGTGGTTCAGGTCATAAAATTCCTAGGCTTCTCCGTACAAGAAAGAATTTACTCAATTTTCCAATCATTTTTATATATAATCTTAGCACTAGAAGAACTGTGTGCAAACATCAGTGCTAGGCAAAACGTGAGCTTTAATAATCATCACAAGCCTTGCTGATCTGAATGGAACACTAAGAAAATGCCTGCCAGAAGCTTTTACTTCATGATCTATATCCAAACCTCCAGGCAATCGACAAAGTCGGTAAGAAAGGACCATCCTGAGAGAATGCTGAGAGGATACACCTTTTGTGACCACACATCACAGCTTTCAAAAGCCAAACCTACCCTGTTCCTCAGACAAAAATCTGAGTAGCGATATGATGAAATAAGAGCTATTGGATTGCAGCAGAAATGTGCAATTTGTCTCATCATTTAACTCCTTGTGTTCATAACCACGAGAGGTTCCATAATGAGCTGATTGCCAATTATCCCGTGACACAGAGAGAAGGATTTTCTGAAACAGGCAGACCCTGTGAGACGTTTAGGGAGCAAACTGACATGCAGTTTGCTGTAGCTTGAGTTTCTGAAATCATCTGAGGTCTGAGCCCTTGTATGCAGAACATGCTACAGCACAGTGTCTTTCAAGTACAGGAACATTGTCAAAATCTGTGAGTTTTAAAGTGAAAAATAAAACGATCCTCTGGAAACTAGATGAAGAACTAACATAGATGGAATTTCAATACATGTGGAAGATAATACTTATTCCTACTTTTGTTCAGAAATAAATTAAATCCTCACTTTGTCTTTGATTGTTCCTTCTGATTTGCTGCACTCTTTCCACTTTCTCTAAAATTTTAACTGCCATTCAATTCAGATTCCACCATGTACTGAGATGAAATAGACACAGAACATGTTCTGATTATATTCTTAAGCTCAATCATCATGAGTTAAAATTATCCATTTGCAGACTTACATACCATCTTAATCAGGAACTTGATCTTGACAGATCTTGAACAAGCCAGTCTAGAGGCAATTGGCTGTGTCTTAAACCATGTATGTTCCTGAAAAGTCACTTATCCAAATGGAAATCTGGCACCTCAGGGTCATTAGAACACATCCTTTTTAAGAGATGAAGGAAAAGCAAGGAGAGAAAAAATAGTAAGGAGGTATTTTTAAATCTTAAAATTGCACATATCGAGTTTGAAACATTTTCATTGAGTGCAGTGCACTCTGTGCCTTTGTACATGATGACTTCTTAGCTGAGCTCTGTCCTTTCTCCACATGGCAAGGCATTCCATAGACAAATAAAAATCGTGTGTATACTATTGAATAGAATGGTAAAATTTCCATTTATTTTGTCAGGAAGAGGAAAAAAGGTAGCTTTGCATTTGGAGATGCATATTGATAGTAGAGAAAGCTTAAAGAAATTAAACTACACTTCAGTGAACTAATTTAATCAGGTGAACATGATCCTTGTCAGAGCATCTCATGTCTTTTTCATAAAGGGCACCAATTTCATTTACATGCCCAGCTCTGACTTTAAGTGAACTCGTGATGGAAGCATCTTGGCGTGCTCTTCTCTTCTCCCAAGATGCAGGACATTCATGACATTTCTTCACACTCAAAGGAATTGTATTGAACTTTATCCCAATGGGAAGGGATTTAGGTATTACTGAAGTAATTAGTGCATAGGAGGGACTATTTGAAGAAAAAAAACACATCATTTACAAAGAAAATAACAGATAGTGACTAATTTCTAAGCTCTGTTCTGCCTATTAAAAGTTGGATTGGACAGCCTGACAGATGATTTTATAATGATACACATGGGATGTTTTTGATGATGGTTTTGTTTCTGACATACTCAGGATCTGGTCGGTCTCATTTGGTTTGAACCTTTGTACTGGGCAATCCCCAAGTCAGATAACCAGACCCATCATAACAACATTTTATCAGCTGCAGATGACTAATAGTTAAAAAAATATAAAAATTACTCTTAACAGCTGTGCTGTCTCTCTCTGATCTCCCAATTCTATCCTCTCATCCTGTATTTCGAATAAAAGGTCTTTAGAGACACAGTTAATTGAGTATGAAAGGAAAGGATTGTATTTAATAACCCAGGGAATCTTTCTCAATCCCACATTTCTTCTTTGGTGGTGCACAGGGCAGTGTTCAGTTTTATTTTATGGACCTTCTGAGAAATAGCAAATTTCAGTATTAACATGGCCATAAGGAAATTTTCCCTCTGCCCAGTCATCTACAGCATGAAAAAGCCAGATGCCAGGGAGTGGGGGAATATGCAGGGTAACTAATGTAAAAATTCTAGTTTTAGTGGGATTATAATGATCTCCTTAATTATCTGTGCCAATGGTTTCTTTCAGGCCTTGACCAAAATCCCATTGTGGTCAATTTTAGTGGCCTTGACTTTAAATATATAAGCCCTTGACTTTAAAATAATAAGAGCTTCCACTGAAAGGAATGGAGCTCCCGTCAGTCTAACGCAGAGTTTGCCTCACTCTTCAGCAGAAGCCATTAGAAAGATTTCAGAGAAAGTCTTACATTGAAAATACCATGAAACCCTTAAAGGGAACAAAAAACCCATCAAAAACAAACATACAACTGAAAATCCACAGAGGACAAACACACGGGAAGAGCGTATTTAAAACCACAGACCTAAAGGATTTTCTGTATGGGATGCAACTAAGTTATTTAGATGATACAAGACACTGATAATATTCCTATAAAGCTATTTTGATATTAAAATATGGCACCACAAATGTTGCTTATCAGGAAGGATTTATAAGTAATGATATGAGGAGGTGTCTGCTGCACATTTTATTTCCTGTCTAAAATGCTTTTAAAGATATGTTTTTTAAATATAATTGGTTGTGGGGGAGTGAAGAAAAACAATTACTGTGGATGTAAAACATTTATATTTGTTCACTTTTTCCCCCTAATTTTAAGTTACAGAATCACATAGGATCACAGAATGGGTCAGGATGGAAGGGACCACAGAGGGTCATCTGGTCCAACCTCCTTGTCCAGGTAGGGTCATCCTAAATCAGAATGTTATCCTTGTATAAGTCAGTCTTTCACAGCTGGAGATCTCACACTGCAGAAACATGGAGCTTAAAATGATCCCATGGCCAAATTAACAATTTTGAGCCTTACCCATTTTTTTGTGCTCTTGTTTCACCAAAATAAGAGATGACCTCCACGCAGGAATGATTACACATCCAGAATTTCTTCAGGGCATGGTTCATTTAACTAGGAAACAAATGTACAAACAAAAACAACCCACACAAGAAAACTTAATTTTGGACTAGGACAGGGACCTAAAAGTTTTCCAACAAGTGCCCAACTTCTTGCCTGCACAACCTCAGCAGTCCCAGACAGAGAGGCCTCTCTTTCTGTGTCTCTTACAACTATGTTCTCTTAAATATGCAGATCTAAATAACAAATATTAAAGAAATTTATCTAAAAGTTGTGGAGGGATGGCCCATTGTCATGGTTTAACACAGGTAAAGAGGGCTCCATCAGCCATGGAAGTGATTCTCTTGCAAAGAGGTGCTTACATCTTCCTCTACGACCTGACAGAACCTATCAACTGGCTAGTTTGACTACTGGCAACTTTTTAAGCCACTTAAGAAGCTTGACACACCTCTGTGATCCACATTTAAGAATGGACAAACCCCGGGAAAGCTCTCTTGCTTCCGGCCTTTGGACAGGTAACTGGGGGGCCTGCACAGCCCAGCGGGGCTGGACCGGGCCCTGCTTGGCCTGGGCTGGCCGGGAGACAGCCATCCTGGAGCTGGGCAGCCCTGTTCCACCCACAGCCCCTCAGTGCAGGCCAGCCCCCGCTGCCCTGCTCCATGCAGGCGGCGCGGCCCCGCTCCTCCCTCGCCTCCAGTGCGGCTGAAGATTCATCTGAGGCTGTCTCGATGCCCGGCAAAGATCGTGTGGCCAACAGCGAAAAGCGAATTCCAGATGCAGGGCTGGGTGAGAGGAACCCTTTTAGTGCTGTAAGTTTCCTCTAGCAGACATTAATCCTCTCCTGAGTCAGAGGAAGAGGGAAGGTGGAGGCAAGTGAAGAAAACACCATAGAGACACCAAAGTCAGTAAAGAAGGAAGAGTTGAAACCCTGAGGGAGGAGAAAGAGGAGATGCTTCAAGCCTAGAGGCTGAAATTCTGTTGTAAAGCTATGGTGGTGATGGACTATGATAGATCAGAGTACCCGTTGTAATTTCATGAAAGCATGGGAGGGTGGAGCATTCAAATTACAATTGTGAGCAGAAGTATCTGTGCTGAAACAAGCAAATGACTGTAACTATGAGCAAAAGTACTTGTGCTAAGCAAATGTTGAAGTAGCTGTAATTTGATGAGAAGCTTGAACAGAGAGAGATGAAAACTATGAGGACCCTTGCTCCCAAGGAAGGAGAAGACCTCTATACAGTAGATGAAGATGCTCCCAGAGATGGGTGAAGAGAACCTTTGCTTCTGAACAGCTCATCCTTAAAATGGTACCCCAGTAGCTCAAGATTGGACACTCGAAAACAATTGTGGGGAAAGCTGTAAGACGAGGGAAGGGACTTTCACATGAGAGCGGAGAACCAACCCAGGCAGCTGTCTCATGACATAGAAGCCATGAGAGAACTGTTTCTTGTGGAGATGTCTCCATAGCATGAGCAAGAGAGACTCATCTCCCTAAGTGAACTGAAAAAGATTATTATAGAGGTGGTAAACTGACTGAAAATCTCAAGGATTGTCTTTTTACGTTGTCAGTGGAAGAAGGGAGAAAGGTGGAGGAGGAGAAGTGTTCTGAAGGCTTAGTCTGACTTTTTTTTCCCTTTCTTTTAGGTCTGTTAATAAACTTCTTTATATTCTTTTAAGTTTTGTGCCTGCTTTGCTCTTCTCCTAATTCTTATGTCACAGAAGGAAAATAAGTAAGTAATGGATATTTTGAACCAAACCACTACACTTAACTGGTGTTTCTGCCTGGCTTATGGACTAAACCCGCTACACCTGTATAGAGGAAAATAACTTTATCAGAGTTCCTAACATGATAAGGGCTCTCCTGCATATGCCCTCAGTGCAGAAGCTTCAACATCAGGCACAATGTTCTTGGATAAAAAGACACAGCAGTCAAAATTTATACTGTCCAGGTTTTCTTCCTGCAGTGTTTTTGATCTTAGCGGATCGTGTTCTCTCATGACTGGAAAGAGAATATTTTACCTGAAGGTCATTCCTATGTACATGATCCTACATGACACTGAACTAAAGAAAAACAAAAACTTGCCTCAGCTCTACCACCTAGAAAGGATTCACTGAGAGAAAAATCATGTGAATTCAGTTTTGATGTCTTATCCCCAGCAAGTTCACAAATGTCATCCCTCAGACAAATTGTGCCCTGCTTCCCTCAGAGAAATATATCCCAGCAGAAAGTCCCAGCGTGTTTCTGTCCATTTGTCCCTCAGTTTCACCTTCCTGGTGCCAGTTCCCCACATTCCATGTCTGAGCCATTCCCCACTAAAACCTCCACGTGAACACTACTGCGCAACAGTGTGGAGGGAGAAATGCAGGTATCTCAGATTCTCTTACAGCTCTTCTGGCATCTCACCAGCCAGCCCCATGCAGATTTCTTGTCTACAGAGACATTTAAATTCAGATTTAGGTACCCGTGCCCCTCTCTGAACCTTCTCCTTCAACAGTTGCTCATGGCCAGTGTGTCCTGATCATGAAAGGCAAACCACTGGCAAAGGACAGCTCAGGACAGCCTTGACTGAGATTTACAAGGTTCTCTAAAAAGCGACTGAGATTTACAAGGTTCTCTAAAAAGCAACTGAGGAGTTATCTACTGTGCAAGCACTGAAATATGTGTCCAAGAAAAATCTGATGACAAAAATGCTAAGTTCAACCTTTAATCACTGCATTCAGCAATTTGTGAGTCATGTACACATAACATTGCTGGAAACATGGATTCCATTTGAATTGCCTTCGGTGTTAGCTGGATTTCTGCACTAATAACACTCGGTATAATTTGTTCTGTCACCATCTCTAGTGTACTAATTTAATTTTGGTCCCATCCAAGCATCCATCTGCTCACAAACATCAGCTACAACAGCCTGAAGGCTCTTCTGTAATGTGCCAAGCTCAGGTGTGTACATGAGTGTCTTACGGCAGATGCAAAATAACTGATGGAGAACATTTTTCTGTGCTGGGTGAGAAGGTCCCCATTCCACTCTCTGAATGAATAAAACCTTGCACATGGAAATCAGTGTGATTCAGTGACATATAAAATCACATATAAGGTTCTGTTGCTCCAAAGGACAAACTGTTGCATGATACCAACAAATCTTAGCAAGAACAGTGTGCAAAACCAGCTGATTTGCATAGAAAAGCTTATGCTGAACTACAGTGTAAAAATACAAATCAGCTTCTTGTTTTGAAAGTAAAATTAAAGTGTACAAGAAGAAGTGCTCTAAGGTCTCTCTACTTCTACAAGAGAGTCTCCCATGGATAAATTCTAGAGTTTGCACTGATTATTCTGTTAGACACTGCACAACAAAAACAGAAAAGGAGAACACAGCAAGAAAGGTCCCTGATATTAATAGAAAAAGTGAGGGACATGCTCTGAAATTTAATTTACATTCTGCAGCAGACAAGATAAAAGTAAAGCTATGAAACAAAACTGAGGGATGGAAATTCAGAGATTGAAAATTACCCTGAAAAAACCTGCTCTTTTCATTTGGTAGTAAATCCCTACCAAGCAGGAGCTTTAACTTTCTGCTAGACACATCAGAAAATATCTAAATTCACAGCTATAAGCAGACTACCATATCAGTATGCACACAATATTTGGTTTTATGTGTTTCTTATGTAAATGTGTTTCCGACTTTATAAACAAAACTGTAATCTTTCCCGTTTTTTCAATAAAACCCTTTTACTTTGTGCTTTAAGTTTACACAATGTTTAAAGTGGAGTCAAGTGCATTTCACAGCACAGCACAGCACTTCTGCAAAAACAAAGGTTTCAAACAAGTCAGCATAGAAACTATCACTCCCCATCTTGCCTCCATGTCTTAAGAACAGAGGTATTTTCTCATTAAAGTGAAAGAATCAGTTTGCTCATGGCTGTTACCAAGCAGGAAAAGGAAGCCAGAGGTACTGCCAGGTGTGTTCTATGTCTTTATGGCCAGGGGCAAACCCATAATGTCTCAGTGAAGATACTCAGTGGAAAATGTAACAGGAATGCAAAGGACTCATCCTGAGCACAAAAAGTGCCACCAATTTTTGATTATTAAGTGAATTGTCACTTTTTGATACATGCAGACAGTTTTCACACACATTTAGGGAGCTTAGACTTCTGAATTTTGAGTTCCAAGTGTCCTTAAACTGCTGCAGAGCTGTGCACATTTCACAATCAACTTCCGAAATGATAACCCAGGTTTATGACTCTGTTTGATGGGTTTAAATTAGTGTTACCCAGATTTTATCTGTCAGCTTCCACTGGTGTGAATTCAGTGCTGTGAATTCCAGCATTAGCATTCTCTATCCAAATCCTCCTGCAAGAAGCACTGACTGTTTAACATGTATCATTTCTCCCTCTTAGCAAAGCTGAACACACACACTCTTCCCTTGACACCACTAAAATATCTAAATGCAGGACAGATTAGGCTCTGTTAGTTTTGTATTTTCTGAATAGAAGGTGAGTTCTTTTTCTGGGTTTGTTTGTTTATATAAAGGAGCACTCTGTGCTCAAAGGAACGGACTGTGAAATCCCAGGAAGATATAAGAGGATTTGTGTCTCAGCTTTAAAAGTTGACCCCATCGTCTCCATTGAATTACAGAAAGTTTCCAGACTTAGCATGTGGAAACAAGTGAAATTGCAAACAAAAAAACCCAAAAGTGTGTAATAAGCTATTCAGCTTCAAGGTTGTCTTCATGACCAACAGCACTCTTGAATTGTTCAGGTCTTTTGATAGATGACATCATATGATAGATGACTTGATCTCACCCATATGCCAAAATGCGATAATGTGATTAATATTTCTGTTCTATCAAAGGGGTGGTGAGCCATTGAGGAGATGACATTCAATAGGAATCACCAGGAATTCTCAGCCTTACACAGTATTTTGTGTAGGGACACAGTCTTGTTAGGAGAAACATGTTCATCACTGATTTCAGCAGTGATCTCTCTTCTCAAATCTCTCAAACCCTGAAGCTCAGGGCAGGGACTAGGGGGATGAAGTTACAGAGCAGAATATTCCAGTTGGAAGGGACCTGTCCTGATCATCTGGTCCAATGGCCTGACCAGCTCAGGGCTGACCAAAAGTTAATGTTGTGAAGGGCATTGTCCAAATGCTTCTTAAACACTGATGGGCTTGGGAGCACTGATCCCAAAGTTGGTGGAGGGATCAAACTTGGTGCCTGTTGGACCAGGGTCACAGCCTGGCCTCTTGACTAATGAGGATTTCAATAATTTCCTCCTAATTTACACCAGAGCAAATGATATATGAATCTGCATTTCCAAAAGGTTATTGAATATTAGAGACCTTTCAAGGCTAACATAAATCTGCATTTTCAACTCCTGAAACTTTCAATTTTTGGCATTGCTATTAAATTAGCATTTGATTCCTGAATTCAGTCAGAGAAGATATAATTTTGGTCAATCTCAGAATGCAAGGCTTTGCTAGGAAACACAACTATGCTTCCTACTGATGACTTAAATAATGGGCAGTATATCTTTCCACAGTTATACTTTTCCTCACATCAAATTGCTGAGTGCATCTGAAATGAGTATTACACATTACCCCTTGGCTGAAGGTGAGGACACACAGATGTCAGTGTCTGAACAATGCTTGTAGTCATACAAATGACCAATGGTCTTGGGAGCAAAAATTAAAAAGCCTGTAAATGTCTAATTCAAAAAATACCAAACCTTCTGAAAACTTAAATTTCTTGATTAATTTTTCATCATATTATTCATTAAAAAATGTCAGTGTCCAGCAAACACTGGTTCCTTTTGAGAACAGTATTCTTTTCTCATTACCTGGTGCTCACTGCTGCCATATTTTCAGACTCCTGCTGGAATGTTTTTGAGAGCAGAATTAAAGCATTTGCATGCCACAGATTCAGAACAAGCTGAATTATTTGAGGCAAACAGAACTGCTAAGAGCCAGGTGCCATTCCATGCCATTCAGACCTGAATGCTGCATTAACTGTGGGAAGTACAGTGACAGAATACTGCAGGCTGCAAGAAGAAATCATGGCAGAAAATAGTACATGGGACTTAAAAAATTTACTTCTGAAAGTTGTCAGGAATGCACTTAAGGAAGCAATTTTTCTGAGGATTTAAGAAAAAATAGGATTTCTGGGGGTCCAGAGGAAAGAATAAGTAATTTTTCCCCTTCTCATATCATTGATTGTCTGATGTTCTGCCACTCAGAAAAACATGTATGATTTTTTTCTTCCTGTATTTAAGTTATTAATGTTGTAAAAAAATCCTTGTTAAGATTTCCTTTTGTTTCCTTCATTGTTTTCATCCACAACAGGGAAACTCAGAGTAATCACATATACAAAGACACGAAACATCTGGGCAAACAACACATATCCCCTTTCTTTGCAGCTGGCCTCTTACATATTCTATTCCTTATTATATATGACCTTGTTTTTTTCAATCTACTCCTCACAAATAGAGTTTGTTTCACTTTAAATATGGTAATTGACCCTAGGAGCAGGAAATTAAAATATTAATTTTTTCTGTAGGGCTCGACAATTATTGTTATTATTATACTAATTCTCAGCAGTCCAGTGATAAGTCTGAGAAACGGCATCTGGTATGAGAAGAATTCTGTTTTAATACATTTTAATACATTATTCATGTGTGTCCCCCTTTAAAATTACCTGGCACAGAGCCAGGAAGACAAGGGTGACTAAAGAGTCATGCTTTAAGATGACATGTCATTGTAGCCCTTTGCTAGCTTTGTAACGAATGTTTTAATTAAAGAGCAGCACCAGGCAGGCTTAAAGCTGGATCAGATTGAGCTGCAATTCCTAATTTTCACAATTCAGGATCTTTGGTTCTGAGAGAATTGGAACATCCTCAGCCAGTACTCTCTTGCTATTCAGTATTCTGCAAATACTTTATAAATAGAACTTGAATTTTTAAGGTACCGTGTTATATAAAAGGCAAGAGGACTGTTCAGTTCAGATTAGACAGCTAACAGTGTCCTTTATGCCAGGTTTGTTAAAATAAACTATGAAAGAGCAAAGTAGAACATGACCTCAAAAAGACCTGTCTTCAGTGACATCTTGTAGTCATTTGTCTGCTAAAATGCAGGCAGATATTTGTTGTAGAAAGGACAGTGCTGGCTCCAGAAGGCAAATTTGTTCTGAGGCTTTACCTGTAAGAGTTTCAGATCCATGTCTGTCTCCTTTTATGTGCTTCAAAATTGTGTGGAAAAATAGGACAGCTGAAACACCCTTGATTTATCTCAAGAAATTAACCATAATAATAATTGAGGTAAGGATGTTTTCAGATACTTGCGCGTAATTTGATAAAACTTTATTCTTTTCCACCAACATTTCATAATGTCAAGAATTTTGGGGAGAAACCTGGAGCAGAAACCCAATATTCAAGTCAAAACTTAGCTGATTATCTGATCCAGACCAACATAACATAAAAGCGTTTTTACTGAAAGTTATGAGAAGAGGATTGGATCCTTAGAAGACACATTTTTTTACCAACTAAATGCAGGGATGTAATACAATGTACTACATCCAGCCAGCTCAAATCTGCATGCTTTAAAGAAGCAAAAACAAGTTTGAATTTATGTCCTACATTCAGTAGACCACCTTGAAGTCCCTGGAGCCTGTCAGTTTAACCCTTCAGAAATTTTATCTTTCTCTGGCATTTCTAAATAAGATGCAACAAGGCTTGTTAGTAATGTAGGTTAAAGGGATGTTCAAAGGGATGCAAGAGGTAAAGAGATGCTTTATCTCTTTTAATGTGTCAAAAAAATCTGAGAAATCCTCTTCCCTGTCCTGTCACTTTATGTTTTTCTACCATGTTACCTCAGAGAGCTCAGGGAAAGTGGTCAATTAGTGAAAAAAATCACTCCAGAAAGGTAAAGTGTGAGCAGAAGGGAAGGGAAGACTCCTAATTTACTATACAGCTATAGGGTGTGGGAGTTTCTAGCCTGTGGCTAAGTTAGAACGAGAAAAATAAAAACATTGAGAAGACAAGATGAAATTGAACACAGGGTGGGTAAAAGGAGGCTCAGGGGGGACCTTGTGGCTCTGCACAACTTCCTGACAGGAGGGGGCAGCCAGGGGGGGTCGGGCTCTGCTCCCAGGGAACAGGGACAGGAGGAGAGGGAATGGCCTCAAGCTATGCCAGGGGAAGTTTAGTTTGGATATGAGGGAAAAATTCTTCACTGAAATGGTCATCAAGCTCTGGGACAGGCTGCCTGTGGAAGTTGTGGAATTGCCATCCCTGGGGGGATGTAAAAGCCATGCGGATGTGGCACTTGGGGACATGGTTTAATGATGACCCTGGCAGTGCTGGGGGAACAGTTGGACTTGATGATCTTGGAGGGCTTTTCCAACCTAAATGATTCTGTTATTCTATAATATAACCTTAGATTTTTTTCTCCTACCATATTGTGTGAATTCTGAATTACTATGTGAGCAAGGTTTAGAGACATGACCTGTGTTCTTCCTACATTGTAATTTATGGAATTAGTAGGCAAATACTTCTTACCCAGCTCTTAAATTATGCATTTGTTACTAATTTCTAATAGATGTTTATCTCAGGAGTAGCTGTATTTTATATTATCATTAAAATCTCATTGAAAAATATCTCCGGAGACTTTGGGACAGAACAGGAGATATAAATGGAATATCTTATTAATATTCCATTAAGTTAATAATATCTGTCTAAGTGAATCACAGTTGTATTTGCTGCCAGCTTTTAAATACAGATTATTTTATTTTGGTGTTTAAATTCCCATTGTGTACAGCTGTGCTAGTTTCTATAAGGTATTTTTTTTACTGTTTATCTTGTGTTCTTTTAAATGTGTTATAGATACATTATTGAGCTGGAGGCAGAAGTATAATAAACAGAAGAGTCTAAGGCAAATAATGAATTTGACATTGTGTCCAAAGCATAAGCACACGTCTCAGTGAACACCAGACTCTATCTGATTACACATTCACGCACTGCTGGGTGGTAGTTTATTTGCTTTGACAGAGGGTCCAGAGGAGTGTTCAGTGAGCCTTAATTGCCTTAATTTATACAGAACAGAAGGTTTTTCTGGGATTACATTTCTCATCAGGTTCCAGCCAGATCTCTCCACACTGGTCACTTCACATTTGTACAGAATATGTGCTGCTTCATCGGACACTCCACCACGTTTGAAGAGGCAAATAATTTTAAAGGCTAATAAGAGGGGATCAAATTGTTTCCTCCTGTAAACAGGATAGAAATAAACAGAGCTGTGGTGGAAACTTGGAGAAGGTTGAGCTATTAATGCTACCTGGTTTTCTTGTGATTTTTAAATTATTGTAAGTATTGTTGTTAATATTAAATACAGACACTTTCACTCTTGGTTTCAGTGGGAACTATTCCTGTTTTTACAAGAAAAAAATAAAATCAGCCAGGGATTTCTTGTGGACCTATGGGCTACATGGATACCCATGGAGGTCTGTAGGTACTTTTTAATGTTAAAATTGGAAGAACAGTAGCCCTGGTACATTCATTTTGGGTCAACTGTACCAGTCCTCTTGCTATGATCTCATTGTTCCCCAGAAATTTTCCTGATACCAATCTGATTGTACAATAGTAATATCAAAATTAAAGCTGGATAGATTAACAAATCAAAATCTAGAAAAAGAACAGAAATTATGACAGAAGTTCTTTGCGTGAGGGGACACTGAAAGTAGTGCTGTATCTATTGCATAAAGCAACACAGTAAAAGAAATGTAAAGTGAAAAGCCAGAAGTCCTGCTGGAAGGGGAAAAGTAGGTACCAATCGCTTCAGAAAGAAAGAGAAAATGGTAATCAGACAAACTGGAAGTGATGGCAGACAGAAGTGTTTAAGGAAAGAGTGGTTGCTCTTCTTCCTCAAGCAGCTCATCAGTTCTGTGCCAGGGGTGGTTTTATAGACCAGCAATGTCTGTATCATCCACGGATGCCACCAGGTTTTTTCTTTTTACTTCAGTCAGTGATCTCCAGCTGGAAACCTTGATGTTAAAAATGCAGAGTATTGTGTAGTTATGAGTCACTGAAGGCAGTAAAAGCAGACTGAGCTTCCAAAGGAAACCCAGCACCAACCTGCAGATGGTGAGAGCTGTGCAAGGCAGCAGGATCTCAGCTCCCGAGCAGCACTTCCCAGAGAGAGCACTTTGCTCTGGTGTCTCTGCTAAGTTTCCTTGGAAACTAATGGCTAAACTAAGTATGTACAGGCTGTTCTCTGAGGTGGAGACATTATTTTCATGGGTTCACAGCTCCAGCTAAAATTTCCCAGAGGAGAAGCGAGCCAGAACAGAAGATCTTAGATGCTTACACTAGGATTTCAGTGGCTCATGTTGGTGCAATTACCAGCTTTGCCAGCTCACCTGTCTCACAGGAGAATAATCTAAAGAATTTGATGTTACCCTCTATTATCTGGGATCTTTAAGAGATCTTTACATATATATTTATTTTTATAAAAAGAGATAAAAAGTTATGCCTGAGTTTAAAAGGCACTTTAGCATTGTAGAGGACAGAGGAAGTGTTTATGGAGATCATTACTGCTACCTATTCTTCAATTTTTTGACAAGTACCATAAGCTCCAAAAGCCAATGTCTCTGCAGAAAATGAACAGACATCACTCTGTTCTTCTTGAAATTTTAAGTTTTATTTGCATAACCAATATTTAAAAGAGATCATGAAGATCTCGTGCAGAATAATGTGTTGGTGTTGAAGAATACATAGGTAATTTCCCAGTCAATAGGTGCTTCCCAGTCAGAATATTTGTCCTAAAGTCTCATCTTTATCACACCAACAGAATTGAAAATTTTCTTTTATAGCAATTCTGCCACTGTACAGTAGATAAAATAATTTAGAGTACACTGCAGCAAGGTTCATCCTTTAATCATCCTTTCCAAGGGAGATACAACAACCATTAGTCTACACTGGCATAATAAAACTGTTTGCTTGTTAACTTCAAGAAATTTCAGTTATTCTGCACAAAATTAAAGTTGTTCATTAAGGGAAATCCAAAGATATTTACCTCCTGACACACACAAATAGCTCATTTGCTGTGATTAGAAGAAACCTGAAGGTAGTAGTAGTTATGGTGTTTCAGTCCCTGGGCAGTCAAAAATCATTAAATCCACATCCCACATTTTGTTCCCATCACTCCTGGCACTAGTGACAGGCATAAAAAACCCCAGTTTGTGACTGGGAGGGGATTAGGCATCCGGAAGATACAAAAATCAGTTTTATCAAGAACAAGATGGGTTCGGAAATACTCCTAAGGAAATCTGAGACTCCTGGGGAACCTCTGCATCTCGAGACATGTTGCCTGCAGATCTTCAGTTTGGGAGACAGAGGGGAGAAATGTCCTAGGGAGATGTGGAAATCTCTATTTGGAGTTTATGACTGGAATGCAGGAGTCAGACATGACACTTTAATTTCCTTTATGGATTCAACCCTAAGTAACTTCCTTTTATGATTAAGCTGTGCTCCTCACAGGAATCTTGTTGCAAAGGAGCAAATTTGACATCCCATGCAGGTAGTAATCTACAGATGGGAATGTGTCTCCTTGTCGAAGATGCTGAACACATTAATAAAAAAAAAAAGAGACAGAGAGAGAGAAAGAGAAAATGTTCACTTACAATGAAAAAGCTAATTTAGCTTCCTGCCAGAAATGCTATAACATATGACACGAAATTAATGCCAGCAAAGGAGTAACTTACAGTTGGTTTATGAGTGATTTAGAATTAATACTGTCCTTCAGATTTAAAAAAAAAAAAGTAAAACCAAACCAATGAAAACTCACTACACAGATAACTGTGTGAACCAAAATTTTCACCTGTCTGTAGTTCTCCCACCCTCCAGTCCTGCATTCATGAGTTTTGAATATTTTGGAGAAATCTGAATGTTTTTGAGACCTGTGGGTTTTTTTACATTGTTTGTTTGTTTGTTTGCTTGTTTGTTTTTTGGGGTGTTTTGTGACTACAGTTTACTTTAATGATATTATAGTATCACTGACCTTGAATCTGCAGGCCAAAATGTAGATCAGATCAGCAACTCTGTGTTCAGAATATCAATATGATTAAGGTTAAAACAGATTCACAAAAGCCAAGCTAGAATGGGAACTTAACTTGCCAAGGGATGCACCATACTTGGCAAGATGCTTAATAAAAAAATACTACACTAATCTGCTCAGAATATAAAATTATCATCAACAGCAATAGTCACTGCTGAAAAGAATTGCTCTGGAACTGTAAATTTTAACCAAAGTGACTGAAGTCTTGTTCAAAAGCATGACAGAAAGAGAGAGAAGAGAGGGATATAATTCAATCTCACTGTAGAGTCGATATCTGTCTGCAGGAACATTTGCTGTTTACTGCAATTTCCACAGGCCTCTTACAGACTTTTCATTTTTAAATGGAGGCTGCATGAAGATTGTGAAGTAAATGCTGCAAAGGGTTTGCTAAATATAAGGATATACATATGCAGAACAAGTATGAGAATTTATGTTGCCATTCTAAAAATTATGCAGGGCTAAGATTGGTGAATAGACACAGGAAAACTTTAGCACAAGAGAAAGCAATAAAATAGAAAAATAAGGTTTTGGACTTATTACTTTTTAAATTTATGGTCCATGAAATGTATTCAAGAGTTCAAGCCTTATCTTCAGGTGTTTTAAACTGGTAAAGTTGTAGGGAAAGGAAGAAATCTGTGCTGAATTCCAGTGTCTCAGGATCCTCCTCACACAGAGATGCCAATTTTCCATCTCCACGTTCCTGCCATAGGTCACACACAGCAGGAGGAGCTGACTTTCCTGAAAAAATCAGATTATACAAGGAAGCTGATCTGAGCTGACATGATTTGATTTGGGTTGGAAGATTAATCCAGACTTCAGCTGCCAGGGGCTTTCAGATAAATAGCACTTAGCCCACTTACACTGAATGGATTTTCTTTTCAAAGGAAGGAGTATTAATTAGAAAAGCATGGAAGTGTAAGAAATCTGCAAAGATTTAGGATTCCTGTGACAAGGGCTATGAAATACTGCTGCCTTCAGAGATTACAGTGTCCATGTTCAGAATGGGATGTGTGTTCCTGTGATCTGCTTAGCTGCTGTACTCTTGGCTCATCTATGAGGAAAAAATGTCTAAAAGCACTGAGGAGAAAACAAAATAGCCTGGCCTGCTTCAAAAGGACTGCGAGGACAAAAGGTTTGAAATTATTTCAAATACCATTCCTGGCCTGAGGCTGAGGAAAACCTTAATCCAAGACAGGACAAGCATTGTGACAACTTCACATTCCAGTGCACTGCATGGGTGACATCAGTTCCATGTTGTCAGCAGTCAGATGTGCTCCTTCCATGCGTGTTTCCTTCTGGTGTGCCCTCTCGGAAGTATTTTTTGGTTTGGACATGTCATTACTCAGGTTTCTTGTTAGAGCTGGTTGTTCCACAAGTAGCAGATTGTTTGGGTAGGTTGGCTCTGACTTAAAGCTGTGGCATGACCAGAATTCTGATTTGCTAAAGCTCAGTAAGCAGCCTATTCATAAAAAAGCTGGATGACTAATTAATGTTCTCTGGGATTTCCAAACGAGGTTTTATGAAAGCACTGTTCCAATGGCTGGCAATTCCTGCAAAAACTGAGAGCACTGACACTCAACTTCATGTTTCCCAGATGTCAAAGAATTTAGTCTAAGGAACAAGAGCTCCCTGTGGGAAATCACTGGGGACAGGTGACTCAAGGACAGGCACCCATCCTAAGTGTGTGTGATAGGTTAGCAGATGTGGGGGATGAAAAATGTCCAAAAGAACTGTCAAACTTCTTTATAGATATTTTTAAATCCTACCAAATAGCTGGACTAAATCCTACCTAATGACTGGACTTGGACACAGAAACTGAATCACCCACACTAAAATGATGCCATTTAGCCAAGATGAGGTAATGCTATATATGTGGAAGCTTGACATGTATAAAAAAGAAAAATATTTCTTTTGGAGTAGGAAATCCTAGAATCCATATTTAGACAGGCAGATGAAGAATCCTTTCCACCACAAATTCTTCTGTGAGCTGAAGAGTTAAGTCTCACTCTTTACTGTCCAAGCCTTATGGATTTACACAAACAAGTGTGGTCCAGCTTTTAGGACATCTGGTTCATTTTGGGAATTTGAATAAGTCCCGTCCCACTTGTTTGTGTTGTCTCCTTTTATTCCTATAATCATCACAAACAAAAAATTTACTTTGTAAATTCAAGTTTTGTAGCTGCACATGCTCCTTTCCCTCTTATACTTGCTTGATATTTAATTACTCCTACCACATCCTGTAGGAAAGAAGGGAACACTTCAATCCCATTTGAACTATTAAATGGCATAATTCTAGCAACCAGTTCCTAAAATACTGGCTTATTTGGTCTCAGTTTTTATTGGTACCATTAAAGTAGTGATCATTCCATCAATTTCTTGTTCTAACAACTCACTAACTACTGAAAAGGCAGAAATATATATATTGCACACTGGTTTTTATTAATATCAAAGAAACGAATATCAGTAGAACTTTCATTTTGTACAAGCACAAAAATTCCCACTTTGTAAGAAATAACTCTGATGACTTAAAGGCAATGCTAAAAATACAGGGGAAGTTTCTTCATTGAATCACAGAAACATTTAGGTGGGAAAAGACCTTTAAGGTCATCAATCCTTAACCCATCACTGCCAAGGCCACAACTAAACCATGTCCCCAAGTACCACTTTTATGTGTCTTTTAAATCCCTCCAGGGGTGGTGACTCCCTGGGCAGCCTGTTCCAATGCTTGACCACCCTTTCAGTGCAGAAATATTTCCTAATATCCAGTCTAAACCTCCTTCACTGATGTGTGATACCTCTTGAACACATTTCAGAGATGGCTCAGGTAAGTCCTGGGTATGTCTGCAGCTATTTGGGGCCAAAAGTAGGGTGTGGAAAGTATAGGAAATAGTGCAAGTAATAAGAGATAAGATACTTGTGAATAAAATTTGGAACATTGAGGAGATAGGAGTTTTCAAATAAAAGTTTTCTGAACACTCAACTGCTCGTCCAATGAGTGAATCCCTTCCCAGAGAGAACAAATTACCGTGTAATAAACTAGCAAAGCTGAAATGTACTTTGCCTGTATTATGATGGCATATTGAGGATTCTTCAAAGCTGCTGTGGAAGAATTAATCTTTTTCATACCTTTCAAGTTAGATATTAATTTTACAGATACATCTCTATCTATCTGAATACCCCCACAGAATTTTGAGAGAGATATATATCCATATATACATATATACATGTGCAATTTTGTGCATATAAAAATATTTAAGAATATAGACAATATATATAGATAAAAAAATCTTGGGTAAGAAATATATAATAGCATTTCTCGTTCATAATCTTATTTTCAGTAGGTAATCCCATTCACACTCATTCTCCTCACAGAATAAAATTTCAGCGGTGACATCCAATGGTTTCCTGCTCAACTAAGTTGGAGTTAGGTAATTTTTAATTGGAATTTCCATGTGAAAGAAATATTAAAAAAATCTTTTTCCCTTTTTTTTTTCTGGAGAAGAGTAAGTTTATTACAGAAAGCATATACTCTGCATTTCTCCCCCTCAAGAACACAGATTTGGAACTAATAGTTAGGTTTTAAAGCACAAAGATCTTTAAGGCCAACAAAATTAAGTTTTTAGAAATTGCTTTTGTAATGGATGCTGAGTTATGACAAGCTCTTTCTGAAAGCTCTGGCAGACAGCCTCACACATCTTCTTGTTAAGACGGTCTATGATTAGAGCTCTGTGTGTAAATCAAGGAAAAAAGGTGACAATTTTGATTGGCTAGAGACAGTGAAAATAATCAAGGTTCTCCATGGTCTGCCAAGATGAATACATAGGTAAGAAAAGGATTTAACTGCATACTTTCACTATTAAGGGTGATTTGATGTTTTCAAGCAATAGAAGATAAATAAAAACAGAAATATGTGGTGTTCTTCACCATAAGAATAAGGCAGGAAATAATAAAAGTTTTACAGATCGCCTGTCTGATGTGTTTATAACAGTATTCAGCTACTACCTGGCGTGCTTTTCATCAGTAAACTTCAAAGTGCTTTTCAACGCAGGTAATCTTAGGGAGATTTGGGAAAATTACAGCTAAAACACGTTTTGCATAAGAAGAAAAAGTATAACAATTTGATTTCCGCCATCTTTCCCAGATATCAGGTAAGTTTTTCACAGAAAGTACAAACTACACCTCAGTTTTTCATGGTGCAACACTTTGTGTTGGCACAGGCACCACAACTGCCTGAAACAGTGCCTGTGAAGGAATTTGCAATTTGTTTACTCCTTTTTTAAAACTGCTGTTGTGCCAAAAGACTGTATGGAAATAACTTGGTTTTTAAGCAACCAAGACATGGTTGTAGTTAGGGGCTTTACAGGTGTAAGAGGTCTCTGACTGCACATCTCAGTCATGAATGTAGGGAAAGGTAAGAGGAGCTGTCACAAAACTGCTTAGAAGGGATAAAGAATGGCCACTATCAGGTCTCATGGGTAAGACTGGGATAAAACTCCTTCTTGAAGAGGCAAAATCATCTCAGTACTTATTTGCACAGAGAAGCTATGGCTGCTGCATTCTCGGAAGTGTCCAAGGCCAGGCTGGACAAGGCTTGGAGCAACCTGGAATAGTGCAGGGTGTCCCTGCCCATGACAGGAGTTGGAATGGGGTGATCTTTAAGGTCCCTTCCAAGCCAAACCATTCCATGATTCTGTGATGCTCATGTAGCTCCCAATGCATGGACAGTTCTTGTGGCAGGTTTATCCTGCAAGCTGTGAATTATTATTTCTTTGTCCAAAGTCTGAATATTTTATTGTTCCTGTCAGAGAACTGAAAGGTGGAAAAAACCAAACTAAAGCTGTTCCCTAAGGTCCTTCCTGAAGCTTTTTCAGTGACCCATCTGATAGCCAGAGAGGATTCTTGCCAAACAAAAAAGAAAAAAAAACCCACCTGTTTAAGGGAAAGGTTTTCAATGCATAAAAGAGATTTTTGTGTGTGTGTGATACACAGGTGCAGAATGTAGTGTTTGATGACCCCAGAGATGCCCTCTTCTCCTAAGATATATGACAGTGTCTCTTAAACTTGTCCTAATGGAGTAAAGGACTATATTTCTGCAGAGCTCTTGCACTGCAGAGAGGAGATGCATTAGTGATGGTGGTTTCAGTGCTGACTCTGTGCTGCAAGTAGGACCTGAACCGAAATCTCCATATTCATTTCACAAAGGTCAGCGAACAGACATCATGGCAGTATATCTTTTAAGCCTGAGGGATCTGATTTTATGCTGTATCATTTTAAGTTTATGTCAAATTACTTCTCTGAAATCAAGTCGACACTGAAATCAGTGGAGTTAGGAATGGCATAAAGCTGGAAGAAAATAGTGGTGAGTCATGCCTTTTTATTTTCAAACAGAGGAGGCAAGTGTTTGTGATGGTTTCATTGTGAAGTCAGAATAAAAGGGGAGATTTGGAGTGGGTTTTGATGTCTTGTATGAACCTGTAGCTCAGCTGGCATGAATCCGTACAAACCAAACCCAAAAGGCAGCACATGCATACATCCCAGTGACCAAACCTGCTGACTTTTACATGGCTTTAGCTACAAAGTCGTTTTCATTTGACATATTTTCCCTTGTAAAGTGTTCACAAAAATCTGCAAGTTGTCAGGGAGTGTTTGCAGGGAGGAATGGCTGAACAGAAAGAATGCAGAACAGATCTGCTGGTCTATACAGCAGGTAAAAACAAAACAAATCAAAAAAGAAAATCTTCCCTGAGAACAAAAGCATTCTCTTCACATATTTGTGATTCCACAAATTGATCAGGCAACTGCCCAACTTCAAGCCTGAACTCCTTCTGTGGACTGTTGTCTTTCTGAATTAGTGGTAAAATCTCCAGCCTGTATGCACTGAATCCATACATTTAATGATGTGCAGCCAAGCACGGCAGCTCTCTGCAGAGCAGCCCACAGGTATTGTTCCCTTCTCAGTCACACAGGCAGCGATTTAGGGATGAACCCAGGGAGTGCTGAGTCAATATCCCCCCAGTGAGTATTGCAGTACCACCACATCACCCGGAGAGTGATGGAATTACCAGCCCTTTTTCCTCCTCTGAAATACAGTTGGGTCCTGGCCTCGGAGCGCTGCAGTAAAGGAGTGTAAGTGTTGGCAGGGTATACCACACACTCGGCCAATTTGTGAACACTCAGTGTGTTCTAAAGATTGTGCCCTGCTTCACACCATAGCAGTAAATCTGGATCAATAAAGGCAGAAGCCCTCAATGTTTTGGAGAAAAAAAAGCCCACTTTTTTTTTTTTTTTTTTTTTTTTTTTTTTCACATTTCTGGATGGAAGCTCTCTTGCATTCCTTCTCCTCTCATACACCCAACGCACATTGTGAATTTTAATGAAAAACAACTTACATGAATTAATCTTTCCCTTCTAGCTTATCCATAATTAGTGACTTAGACTTGACCTAGTCTTTGCCATCCTAAGATTGAGAAATATTTTATAGGTGTATTTTTACCCTAGAACTCTTCTACATCAATTCTACTGTCACTGCTGTACAAAGGCAGAAACCCAGGAGCAAATATTTTGTGAAACCAGAGAAGACTGGGGCAGAGATGTTTAAACCAAATTACAGCCCCACTCTTTTTCCCTTGGAAAATACTCAATGTAAATTGTGGAGTCCAGCAGTACTGACAAGGGAACAATTTGAAAAGTGCAGGTATGGCTGGACACCATCTGGAACAAAGAACTTGCTCATGAGAGCAAGAATTGGGGAAGTATTGGAACAGGCTGGCCCTGGAATGTTCAAGAGAGGAGCAAATGTGGTGCTTGGGGACAGGATTTAGGAGTGGACCTGGCAGTGTTTGGTTGATGGTCAGACTCAAAGATCTTAGAGATCTTTTCCTTAAAGGATCTATGACTTTATGAGAAATTTTTACTCATTCAGGTAGTCTCATGTGAGGAAATAACATTAAAGCAGGACTGTTTGGGGGAGCATAAATATATTGAACTGGAAAATGTAGAAGTGTGTGTCCAATACCTATTTTTTAAAGTACTTTCTTTCATAGTGGCACCTTAAATTAACAACTAAAACCCTTAAAAACCCCCACCAAAACTATGCCAGGTACTAATTCTCTAATACGAACATACCCAGACTGCTGATCCCATCATATACCATAGATAATTAATTCAAATATATTGCAAAGTAAAAGTTTAGATCCACATTCCCTATGCAGCTAATCAAGAGAGAGAGGTTAAAAAGGGAATGCTGCAATGCAGAGCACCTAATATTTATTAATGTGGATTAGTAGAGTGCCCAAGATTCAAAAAATTCCTTGGAAAGAGGAATCTGCTGTCACACAGGCAAAAAATGAAGGCACAGCACTAAAGGGAAATGGTTGGTAAATGAACACCTGATCCAGGGGCTGTATCTTTCAAATGTTGAACAGGAAAAAACAAAAATTGCAGCATACATCTAAACTGAGAAAAAGAGAAATGGCAAAAAAACCAAGACAATAAGAAGATGCCAGAAGCCTCATAGTTGTATGGATTGTGTGGTGTTCTTTTTGTTGGAACACCCAGAACCTCTCTCTTTTAATGTTCTCCTTCTCAGGAGGAAGTGAGGCAGAGAGAGACTTTTCATGGAGATGGACTGCTAAAGAAGATGCTGTGAAGGAAAGCAAAGTACTTGAGAATAAATTACATTGCTCTTGCTGGCCTTTGTTTGTTTTTTTGTTTAAATTCTCAGATGGTTTCCTATTTTATTCCAGACCACCCAGCACTATGGAACTATACAGCTGGAAGGGCCAAAAAAGAAACAGGATTTTTAAAGTATTCTTTAAAGTAGTTTCAGTTATTCTCATCACCTATAAGGAGAGTTTATATAACCTGTTCATGATGGTGTCCCATGTTGGAACTCCACAACTTGCCTGGTCGATATATCCCAGTGTATCTCAACCCTGGCAGTGTTTTTGCTCCTAATATTTAACTCAAATTTTCCTTGATATAAATTAAACAGACTGCTCTTGTCCTACCCTTCAAGGAGATGGAAAAGCGATAATTTCTTGTCTCTTTACTGAATTATCCTCAGGATGGGTTCTGTAAAGCTGTGGTCTGTAAGCAACTTTGGGTTATGAACAAGTCCTGTAAATACCTAAAAGGTAGTATCAGACAGACCAGAGACCAGGGCAATTCTCTTTTTTTCTTTTTTTTCCCCTGCATATTTGAGGAATATTTCTATTTGCATCTTTGGCCTGCAGATGTTAAAACTGACATCATAAGATGTGCCTCAGTCAACATAAAAAACCACTGTATGTGATTCTCACCCATCTTCTCGGTTTTTATGATGTTACAACATCTTTCAATTTATTTATCCCTCTGAGTTTAGTATTTTCCATCTTATCTTATTCCAAATCTCTCCTGCCCTGTTGCTGCTGTTTCCCACAGGGCTGTGAGATCTCAGGGAATCCACAACAGTTTCTATGTGAATACAGATTAAAATGCCAATTTTTGCATTCATTCCTAGTGCTTGGATTTCCCCCCTTTTCTTTTTCAAATTAAAATTTTGTTTGATCACAGTTCCTGTAAAAATGAGTAGAGTTGCAAATGTTGACAGAATTATGCTTTCAGTTTTGTTCCAATTCTTTTCTTCAGTTTGTTTTTGTTTTGTCTTGGTTTGGTTTTATTTTGCTTTATTTACCTAACTCCTCATCTACAGCACTGCACAGAATTTGATATGGCACAATAAACTCCTCCATGTAACTCAAATCGCATGAGCTCTGTAATGAAAGATGTTGCTTGCAGGGCTGAGTTAGAATTGTCAGCATTACTCTGAAACTTGCTGGTGTACACTAACACCTGTCCTACCTCTTCCCTCCATTACCAGGTAAATGAAATTGAATAGGAAAACTACAGAAATAGGCCAGAGAGAAAAAACAATTATTGAGGCTGGTGGTCACAACCTCACAAAAACACAGTGTGACTCATCCCTACCAAAAATGAAAGTTCAGCAAGAGGAAGTTGTCACAAACACAGGGTCATGCTGGAGAAGCCAGCTTTATCACTTGATTTGCAGGGTTGGGGTGACATCTCACGCTGGTCCATGGATCAATCATTCCTCCACTGTACAGGAGCAGCTGCAGATTCCCTGGAGCCAGAGTTGGGTGTCACGGGAAATAAAGGACATTTTACTCCATCTTCAGGAATGATTTCATCAAGAAGTTTCTTTAAACAACACAACACCAATTTAGTGACAAACCACAAAATTCCCTTTCAAGATTTTGTGAGACTCTTGGATTTTCCTTTCTTTTCCAACAGGAAAAACCTATACCAGCTTCTATGCAAGACTGTGCAAGTGGTTCCAATGCAGCTGCACCAACTTTCCAGTCCCAAAGCACCTGATACACTGCCAGAAAATCCTTATTACTCTGTTGTAAACTAATTGTTCTCCGTGGCTGTGAGCAGGATGAGAAGAACAGACTTTAGATGCAAATACTTTTAATGTAACATTGAAAGTTCTCTCTCCTTTACCTGCAGTCACAGTAAATCTTTTTAAACTACATCCCAACAGCAGGACTATGTTTACTACATTCCTGCTTAGCCAAGCACTCCTTTTTCAAGGGAGGTGTTAGAATAGGAGACAAAATATTTGTCAGCAAAGATTGCATAACTGAATCAGAAATACTAATTTATACATCCTTAGTTAAAATGGGTGGCACTGCAGTAAAGCATCTGTGCTGACAGATATCTCCTGCTCTCTGTAGCAACTGAATTAACAGATCCATTCACAGTGTAACAGGAAGATCTACCTAAAGGCAGAGCTGGGATGAGGGTTAGAAGAGAGTACAATCTTCTGGTTTCAGTCCCAGTCATATTATTAACTGCAAAATCAAGCTGTGTTTTCATCTTGTTATTGGTCTGAGCTCCTCTCTGTTTACATCACTGGGAACATATGAAACACAGCAGTTTCATGATGAGAAGATCACAGAGAAGAGTAATGACAATTCCAGGAAAGCAATGCCCCTCCTGTGCTGAAAGCTGCACCAGGCAGGGACCACAGCCCTGACCCCTGACTCCAGCAGTACCAGGAATATTGGCTGTGCAAATGAATATTGATCACACAAACAGCAACCAGGATGTTTAGATTCTGTCACAATTTAGCCATCACGCAGTGAGGAGATGTAAGCACCAGAGAAGACAAAGACCTTTACTAAGCAGGTGATGTTCCTGTCTGGTAAAACACTTGGGATGATGTGAAGACCTACACATGACACTCGAAGGGCTTAATACACAGCTGGGTATTTATGTGAACACTAAAGGTCAGCATTGTTCAGTCCAGTGTCAGGCACAGGTTGTGCAAACACCACCCAGGAAAAATCCAGGAGCAGGAGAACAGAGCAACTGTGGGTCAGTCCTGCCCAGTGCTCCCCACGCTCCCGTTGGCCTCCTCCTGGGACAGAGGGATGGTTGGGAGCAAAGGCAGCAGCAGTTCAGAGCAGCCCAACTGCACTTAGTTCCTCTTCCTCTGTTTCCCTGGCATCCAGAGATGGAGCAAAGGAGTGAAAGACAAGACTTTAGAAGTTCAGAGCTCTGCCAACCACCATAATTAGTAAGATCCTTGTGAGCCTGCCAGCTGCAGACACAAGATATCTTATGCACTTAGAAGGAAGGTGAGTTTTGCTTTGTTCCAGAGGGGGAACATGGACAGCCTTTCCCAGAAGTTGTTTTTCTTCCTTCAACCAAGAGCAGCATCTGTTTGGGTTTTTTTCTGCTCCTGCATTTCTGTGAAAAGCTGAACACATTCCAGTTAATTTGGTTCATTGGTTAATCATAAGGCTTCCATCAAGTGAGGAGACATTTCCTTGAAAATTACACACCAGGGGAGTGGAGTGAGAATTTTGCTGCGGGATAAATAGCACATTGCATGGGCTGTGTAAAAAAAAGGTAAACTATAAAGGAGAATATGAAGGCCTGAATAGGTTGGAATAGCTTAAATTGAAGACCAGTGTTTCTTCACATACAATCTAACCATTGTGAAGTAAGCAAAAATACAAAATGTTCCACTCTTGCTTTAATGTAAGGGCTAATGCACAAAAAATTAAGCAAAATATGAAAATATGTAAAATAATGCATCATATGTGACTGCATAATGCAGTCTACTTGTTCTTGCAGCTCTTTTAAGAGATGAGAATCCAAAGAGCCTCCCTAAATGCCTTGGACTGTATAGGTAAGCCACCTGATTTTAAAATTAATTTTATAATTACACTGGACAAGGTTTACAATTTATAATGGACATGAACAGGTATTCCTGACAGTTTTCTAAGCTCTTTCTCTCTCTAGCTGGAACTGGAACTTAAGAACAGATTTTGCTGTTTTGTTCAGCAATGTCCTCTTTTGACTTTGAATGGTGCCAAGAAACCATAAGAAAGACAAAAGTAAAAGAATTAGCCAGGCTTTCCAAAATCTAGGTCTAAAGAAAAGGACAGAAATAAAGACTGCAAAGTGAATAAAGAATCTTATCTACCTCATTAATGCTGTATTTTTTTCAGTAGACAAAATCAGAAATTATTTGAATAGGTTTGTTCTAAATTGAAACAGAGACTCAAAATTTCTAAAAATCAAAACCAAACCAAACAAAAACAAACCCAAGGCAAAGCAAACCTAAAAGTTTCCTTAGAAGATTAAAATAAACTCAGTCGTGTGTTATTTTCAGGAAAAGAAATAGGCACAGGCTGCCTGGTGCATGGTGGCTCTATAACTGGCTTAGGTAGAGTCCTCTGGACAGAAAGACTTCCCTGTATAGTGGAATAATTCAGAAATCAGACAGCCTTGCCTTTGAATCATTTTCCTGCCTTATAATTCAGAAACTGATGACAACTTGAAATTCTGGCATACCTGGAATGACCTTTGAAAATTCATTCCTTACAAGTTAAACAGATGGGCACAGAACACTTTGCTATTTTGGAAAACATTAGTTTAAATCATTGCTTCAATAAAACATTGCCTTTACTGCAAATCCTTGTTTGCCTGTGAATGCACACAGCACAACGTTCCAGATCAGCTCTGGCTGTAACAGAAACTGCTCTGTTTTCTCCCATGTTTTCAAATTCCAAAATAAGAGGAAGAAAAGAGAAAAATTACCTAAGCACAATGACAGCTACTTAATGGTTTGTTAGGAGAGCAGATATCTGTAGTCAAAAGAGCAAATACCAGCTGAGTTTGTTTAAAAATTAGGTTGCTGTGCTCCTTGGCACAAGTCTCAAACTATCACATGCAAAAAGTCTGCCATTAATTTGGCATTTCTGGCATATTTCAACAGTACCTTCAGGCATATTCATGCACAACACATTCTTAAGGTGAAGCCTTAGCAAGTATGTCCTTTGCCCAATTTAGAACATAAGATCTGCAGAAAAGCTCTGCACAGATTTGAAATTTCCAGTATGTTGCTTCACCCCCAGGACCGTGCCTTGCTCCTCTCCCTTCTCAAGCACTCTCTAGCATCTGAAGTGCAGAAGGTGAAGGGAAGCCCTATTAATCAACCACAAAGTACATTAAAGCACCTAAATAACTTGTTTATACAAATGATCTGCTCCACTGTAAGTGATGAGGTCAAGAGTCCCATTTGTTGTGCAGTGCCATTTTATTGATGTGGCAGGAGGCATCAGCAACTGCAATTTTGTCACGGTTTGCTTTCCATCCCTCCCAAGGATCATCACTCTTGGGCTGTCAGAGGCATCGAATATCCCAGTGCGTGCTGCGTGTTTGATAGAGCACTACCTCAGCCATTAATCATGCAGGGAGTTAAATTTCCTCTGTCAATATGGAAATTCTGCAAGGGCGAGAATGTGTTATCAATTTTTATTGAGGAAATGACAGCAAGAAAGTGGGTCAGTGTGAGGTTGCCTTAAAGCAGTTTCTTCAAAATTAAAATTATACTGACCAGCTACATTTCATAATGTGATTTAACTTTAAACTATTTTCCATGTCCTGTTGCATACCAAGTCTCAAGGACTGATCTTTTTTTTTTTCTGAAGTGCATCCCTTTCTAAAAATATAATATCACTTCAGGCAGGAAAAGGAGGATTTTAAACATTATCCTATGACAAGGTCATTGGCTATGGCAAGAAAGAGATCTTCCAGGGTCTTTCAGGTTTTGGAAAACATTTTAGAAAAACAAATATACTGACTGGGACACTTAGAAATCCCCCTAATTATCAATAGTCATTCAGGTTGTTGAACAGATGCAGAGACTAAAATAAAGCAATGTTAAATATGTCAGGCATTGGAACTTAACATTCCTGTATTCATTAAGTGCAAGAATAATAAAAAAAAAGTTATAAAAAGTCAAATCAGCTTCAATAACATCAAAATTCAACTTATAGAATTATGATCAGTATTAACATAAAAATATTTCTGAGACCCCTTTAATTTATCAGACAAAAGTATAATGAGACACTATGGGTGGAAGCTGGAGGGAGATAAATTCAGAACAGAAATAAGGGAAACATTTTGAGGATGAATGAAATCAACCTTTGGAACATTATACTTGGGTGGACAGTGAATATTTCATCCCCTGACATTCTAGAATCAGTAATTTTCTAAAAGAAATGCATTCACACATTTACAAACTGTTATGAGCTTGATACAGGAATCGCTTATTCTGGGGAGGATTTTTTAGTTCACTTTTTTTCTTCCTTGCCCCTGTAAACTGTTCTTGAGCCAGAAGCAGCATTTGAGCTGCTTGAACTGCTCTCTCATTGCATATTTCAGTTAATGTTTCTTTGAGTGGGAAAAAACTGAATCTGCTGATCCCAGGGTTGAGCAGGCTTAGGTTGATGCCTCTCTTCTTTGTGCCAGTAAGTGACCTTAATTCACGTATTCTATTTTAATAAATGGTATTATTTACTGCACTGACTCAGTGTAGTACTTTTTAAATATTTATGAAAGCAGCCTTTACATACATAGCACTAATGTTTATCCTTTGGCTGGTGCCAGGGAATGAGCAGTGCATGGCTTGAACAATGAGTTTGGATTATGCAGAATTTATTGCTTTTCTTTTTTATCTTTTTCATGCCGTAGAGAGAAGCTTTCATCTGTTTTAAGGTACAATACTGTTTCCTCCACATGATAGTATTACTGCCTTAATAGATCTCTTTTTTTCCTAACTCACCCTGTCATACCTGGCTTTGAATCTCCCTTTATGCATCTACACATCTCTTTTTTTTGTTAACAGAACACAAATATTTTACTATTTTCTTGACGTCCAATGTTCTACTAATATTTTAAGAATGTCACACTCTATTTAAGTGTCAGGATGAAGACATCTAGTGTAATCTCTTTTTCCTGTAAGTGCTTCTGACTTCTTTTTGTCTGTATAATTCTGTCTTGCAAGGAGCATTTTGCAAACTAATGTTCTTAGGAACACTGGAGATGAAAACAGCTCACCTATGGCATTACAGAGAAATGAAACTGGCAGTGGGTGAATGGCTGGGGAAGTGAGATATTAGAAAGAAAAAAGAAGTAACCACACTGAAGCAGTCAAAAGCTTATAGCTGAAATGAGGGATAATGAATTAAAAATGAGTAATATGAATTTCTTCTGAATGAGGTAAATTCTGGTTGGAGCTTCCAGGCTGACAGTTCTGAAGGAGTTGTCTGCAAAAAGGATGGTGAGACTGGAAAAGTGCAAGTTTTTCCTCATCACTGGGCATTCGACCTCAAGGGAGGTTTTCTGCCTGCATTCATTCTGTCTCTTGGGGATTTGGATCTATCAGACATTGATGAGAAATGATCAATTAATTTAGTATAAAATCACCTTCAAGTTGTAACTGGTGATGGTTATTTACATCCTACTTCACAGGCTGGTGCCTCCAAGGTGATGCTAAATCTTTGCTGAGCTGCAAAGAAATAGAAACAAAGTGAATAGCAACAACAACAACAATAATAATAATGACAATAATATATTACTTTATTTAAGAGGAACTTTGGGAAAGAGCTTCTCAGTGTGATAAAAATAAATGTGGATTATGTTAGAAAACCACAATTTTAACTTTACCTTTTTTTTTTTTTTTTTGCCAGACTGGTGTTAGACCTTTCAACAGAATCTCTTGACGATGGCACTTCAAGTTTTAACACTTCAACATAAAAATGTAGAAATTACCAATATACTAAAATAACTGTCTATGTATGGGAACAAGGAGCATGGTGAAGCAGTGGTAATAGTTGCACGAGGGTACCTACATTCTTACAGTCTGAAACTGTGGATAATTATTTCAGTAAATTTGCAGAACTGTGGGTGTTGCTATTGCTCACCAGTCCTGTGACCATTTTCCAGATTCAACTGGCTCTTTCAAGCCCCTTCCCATAGGGAAGGCAAATAATTTTTTGCATGAGACCTAGAAAACCTCACATATATTTCCTTGACCTGCTGGATCACAGCTCTGCACAGCTGATTATTCTATTGGCAAAAGCATGAAAGAGACAAGCTGGAGAAACATATAAAAAACCTAAAATCTTGAATTAGAAAAAGAATAATAATCTTTCCATGAGAAATGGCATAACCCTGCAATCTGTAAATAGCCATTAATGAAAGTATAAGCTATTGTTCATTTTTACTTGTTCTATTTGTTCCTTCCTTCTCTTTTGGTAGGAAAGGAACCAATTTCACAACAGAAATTCATTCTACATTTACTTAAAATCATTCACAAACTTGATTTTTAATCCTAGAATTAAATATATCTTGAAGTTAGGAATTACAGGAATAGTATTTCTGTGTGTAAATAGATACTGGATAAATTATTAACTAGTTTAGCAGTAAAAAAAGCAATAAATTGATACTAAAAGGCCTATACAGCAGAAATGTGTAATACCTCCTATTTTTTAAAAAATTCCATTACCGTGCAGATAATTTTTGATAATTTGAGGTAATAGCTATTCATTCTGCAAGTGGAATTGTTTCAGCTACAAGGACCTCTAGAAAAAATATGATTTCCAGGATCACAAATAAAAAAAACTCAAAGTTCCTGCTTTCGACTTAGTCACCTTTTGGTTTCTTTTAACTTGGGAAACCCACAAACCTAATCATAAAGCTTTCTTCTGGTCTGAAATCCTCACTTCTTTGATTATTTTGTTGTTGTTGTTGTTTGTCTTGTTTGTTTTGTCTGTTTGTTGACTTCCAATAATTAAAGCAAGGCAGTGAAATCATAAACAAAATTCCTCACAATTTCACACTGTGTACTCCAGCTGTACTTGTCTACACAAACACAAGTTCAAAACTATATTTATCCATAATGCTGTGAATGTGTAAAGCACATAAATGATAGAGTGCCACTGACTTTGAAGAGTTTGCCTAAAAATTAAGAATGTGTTTGGCAAAAAAGTATTGAGAATATTAAGAAAGTAAAACCTCCGTTTCTTGTATTGAAAACCTACTCCATACATAACTAAGGTTTATTGACTAGAGGCACAACATTAATAGGTTTTGATCTCTCTGGTGGTAGTTTGGGGTGAATCTGCAGAAAAAAAAATATGTATATAACCAGGGTTAATTAAAAATTTAGGCAGCATCAGAATATGATACCTTATTTAAAGCAATATCTGCTTCAGGCAACTTTACTCTCAAATGTTTTGGCAAGAGAAAAGAATGGCTAAAGCCTGAAAATTGAGCTCTTTTCTCTTGTTTCACTTTATGATTGATAAGAAGTGCCATCAACTGTACAGGAAAGCTTAGGAAGTAAGGACTTTTTTACACAAAATTTAAGCATCGTCAGAAATCCTCATTACCTTGGCTACCATAGTGAACAGTATTAACTGCAGAAGCAACTACATAAAAAACCAAATGAGTTTCCCTGAAGACAGGACCCAAGCCTTGCAATTTCCCTGTCATTTGCAAGATTATCATCTACTCAGAAATATCCTACAGGGAGGCCAAGGGATCTCAGTCTGGTCACGTTTTATGGATATGCACCATACAGATGAAGGGGAAATGTCTATATTGACAAAAGGAATCACTGAACAAACAAAGTGTTATCTCTGGGGTCCAAAGACAGACAAATTTACATAAGAAATGAGTCACACAGTTTAAGAAGAAGGTTAATTTAGCATTTCTAAAGTTTATCCAAGAACATGATCAGTTCCATGATCTAAAGTCTCCAAGATTAGAAGGCTTTTTAAGTGATTTTAGCAGGTTTAACCAGAAGATTTTAGGGAATTAATATAGGCATCGCTGAATAAATTCTATGAGCAGAGCATTGTCGCTTTAGATTCTGTAATTGGAACAAAAAAGGCTTAATAATCGTGGATGCTTTTACAAACCAGAGCCCTTCTCTTATGGAAAATGACCCCAAAGTTAATACCAAGTGTAAAATATTTTGTTGCTCTTGCCAAATATTTACCTAAAAGGTGTCTTTGCTTTGGACAGACTGCATTAACATCTCCTCACTGTGCTGTCTTTTACAATTCATAAATAAGTACTCATAACCTAGAGAAATATGGATAAATTAACCAAAAATTAATCTGAATCCATATCTGAATACACTCAGACAGAATGAGAGGGCTTAGCTTTTTATGTTTGCTTATCACTAACTGTGATTAATGATATCACTGAATCTGAGAAGGTTTGAAGGTCTAGTGATGCAAACAATGCAAAAACATTTGAGCCTTGTTGAACCTGCCCATAATTATCTGATCCATAAAGTGGGTTGGAAATATAACCAAGTTCTCCCAGGAGAGCTTCAGATTTCAGTTTCCTAATATTCCCTATTTAAGATAATTTTCATGCTCAATATCTTTAATTCATTTTCTTTTTGAACTTAGTCCTTTGGGAGAGTAATTTTTTCTGACATACACTAACATCAGTATGTTTGGACGTGGAAGTTTTATCCTTCCCACTGGTGTTGTTACAGATGCATCACATAAGGATAAATAAATGTCAGCTAAGTTCCAAAGGACCATCTACTCTGGATTCTCGAGCCTATCTCTGCTCCTGAAAGAAAGACAAATAAAGATTGCTAGAAGTGATATGAACAAAGAAAGCAAAGAAAGAGTCAATAGGCTTGGCCAGAGAATGTGTGTGAGCCTTCAGCAACACTTTCTAGCGCACACAAAGCAGCACTTTGGCTTTGGGATCGAGCTGCTTTTGTATTCTCAGGGATCCACATGCTTGTTTCAGCCTGCCTCAAACTTTGGTTGTGCTACCAATCTTCTCTGCGGTTCATCCTGACATCAACCATCTTCCTCAGCAAAAGAGAAATTCCTTGTTCAAACTTCCTGATTCCTCTGCTTCTTGGAATTCTTGGAGAGCCGACACAAGCTCTTTCCATAGTTTAAAAAGTTTCAAGTTATTAGATGGCTCAGTCAGATTCTGATATATCACAGACCACCTAATGTCATCAAATAGTCTTCTGACAGACTTCTGAGAGTCACTTTTTATTCTACACTCTTGAACAACTCTGAGGATTTCAGGAGATTGAGAAGGTGCCACAATTTTTGCAGTTTGCTGTAATTATTTTCCGTGTTAAGGATTTGTGCTTTGTTTTGAATTTGTATTAATCCATTTCTAAATTTCAACAATTATGCATGATTAAAGGTCCTTTAGCACTTGGCATTTTCTTCAGAGAGAGTATTTATGTGCTCTAATGAAGTCCGTTCTCAATCTCCTTGTGAAAATCCAAATATTTATCACTCTGTGGCATTTCTTATGTCTTCAAAAGCCTTTATTTGTGCCTCTTGTCTGCTTGATTTTCATCTTTTTAATACCCTACTAAAATCACTGAGCATTCTCACTGAGTACACAGATTTCCAATACTGGGCTCACAGATGTCACAGGAAAGCTACTGTTAACTTTCATTTTTAATGAATTAATCCCTGCTTTGTACATCAGGAATCACAATCATACTTTTTCACTAAAGGCTTGGTTTTCTTAACTGTAGAACTCTTAGATCCTTGTACTTCCTTAAATTTCCAGCACACCTTCTGCATGACTGACATTCATTGCTCCATGGTCTCTAGTATTTTATTCAGCTGTGCTGACACATGATTTGTTTGAGACATCCAAAATTATCAAGTAAAACCAAGTTCTTCATGTCATTGGTGTACTCTTTTTTATCTAATAGAACACGAATCTTTGGGTCATCTCCAGATGCCACCAGGAGTAAATTCAGATCTGTCTCTGGGTGATTGATCAGCATATTCCCTATCTCATAGGAATATTTGCTGTGAACATCTCCATCTCAATGTTTTCTTTCACCTCTTTTTTACTGCGAATTTAACCTAGAAGACCTCCAGGAGCTCCTTGGTCTGACAGGAGAACAGCACGAGGGATGAAGCATTTGTTGAGGTCTCTACATAACACCACAGTGATGGATAACTTCACATTTGCATTTTTATAAAGACTAAGAAGAATTTTGTCCTTTCCTCATGGCACTGTTCTGACAAACTGAACCCATCAAGAACTCTCCTGGATGAAGTTATGTGTGACATCAATAAATACACAGAAGCACATTTGCTTCACCATTGCAACCCTTAAAAGCTTGGGAGAGAAAACTGTACCAGCTGAAAACAGGTGGAATGATGACACAGTTATGTTTCTTCTGAATTAAATTTAGTTGCATTGAAAGTCCATCAAACGCTCTGTCATTGCAGTCACGAGGTGAAATGCAGGCCTGTTAAAGACTTATTTCTTTGTTCCATAATTTTATCATTTACACCAAAGTCATCAGAACGCACAAATGTGACTTACAAATATGCAAGTCACAGGGAGCATCTGGCAGCTTTGTGCTCAACCACCCTTCACAGCAGGTATCATTCACAAAATAATATAAGCACACCTTGGGGCACTGCTGTTTGCACCAGCAGCTGCATTAATCTCTATAAGGAATACAGATTTTCATGGATTTTAGTTGGCTATAAAACTTACATTCATACTGGTGCTGCCTGACTGTCACGAAGTTTTTAAAACATATTTAAAATAGAAAATAAAATTGACAGATTTCAAAGAACAAGAGCACCAGCTGTATGCAAGTATTGAAATCAGACAAGTTCTTGAATTCAGTTTGGAGCCTGAGTTACAGAATATTTTATTATTTATTTTCTAGGCAAAGTGAAAAATCATAGAACAACAGAATGGTTTGGGTTGTAAGGAACCTTAAAGATCATCCAATTCTAACCCCCTGCCATGGGCAGGGATACCTCCCACTGTCCCAGGTGGCTCCAAGCCCCATCCAGCCTGGCCTTGGACACTTGGAGGGATCCAGGGGCAGCCACAGCTTCTCTGGGACATTTATTCATCTTTTGTTATCAGCTGTTCTACAGTCACAGAGTAATTTACATTTGCTACAGCGAAGTAGCTCTCCTGACTGCCATGACACTGATTTGTCCAGCAAAAGTGGGGTCCATCAGATTGAACCTGAATTTGCTTCTGTAATTATGACACTGATAAGGTCTGCCCTGGCTGTGAACTTAACAGAACCATAAAAGCTATTTGGTGGAGGTGTCTGCTTAACAGTTTTTATCATGTTATTTTTTTCAGTTCTTCATGGCTGCCATGGAGTCTATGAATTCAGTTCATTTGCCAAATCCACCTGTGTCATTTGGGACACTCTAGGACACCCAACATGGCTTGCAGCCACAAAGCCAGAAGATGTGTGTTTTTCTCCACACCATCCAAACTTGAGGAGGTGCCACAGCTCTGCTGATGTGTTTGGAGTGGCTCCAGATCCCTGGTTTGCAGCAACTGCCTCCAGACTCTCACAGACATCTACTTTTAGATGTAGCAGAATCTGCAAGCTGAGGCCCATCCTAAAATTTGAATGTTTCGCCTAAAACAGGAGAAGTACTAAACTGTACAATGATAAAAATAGCAGGAACTTTTGGCCTATTTCTGGTTACAGCCTGATTTTTGACTCAGGAAGTGTTTTAGTGTTCATTTTTCCCCACTGAATATGTGGAACAGGGGATATTCCAAATACAGACTACTGTTCATTGCTTAATCTTAATTAAAAAGCTCCACTTCCCAGTGGCTCTGTGTTTGCACATTTTATTCTGGTAGTAGTAACTGAAAAATAGTCACCAGCAGAGAGAAAACACAATATATTTGGTTTCCTTAGATGACCCATCTTCCTGGAACATTTCTGGATAATCACATAGTCACAGCCTCTTATTGTGACTAGTAAAAATGTTTAGAGAACTTTCAATTAAAAATACCAGAATAGTGATTGGGATTTTTAGCATGAGCCTTTTTTCCAGGCTGCTGCATGGCTGGGATTTTCCCCAAAAAATCTTGATATAAATGAGATGCAAAGTCACATGTGAATAAAGAGACAAGTTTATTTTGGAGAGTTGAAAGTAGTGTATTGCTCTTCCCGATATAAAATCACAGCTCAGCAAATCAAGCTGTTGGGATCTGGAAGAAAACTCTTTCTTTCCTTTTTCCCTATTGTCTTCTCACTTGCCTCTCTATAAAAATCCTCCAAAAGTTCCCTGAAGTTAATGAAATGTCACCAGAGTAAAAGGAATCAATTTCAGGCCATTTGTGTTGTCTCACACTTGATCTTCTTGGTGTTTTACTTGTCTTTGTCTTCCTTTCTTATTTCCCAGGAAAACAAAATAAGCAGGATCAGAGCCCAGTTCATCACTGATTTTCTACACCAGCATGAAGCCATTTATTTCAGTGCTTTATGCAGGTATGAAATTTGATTTATAATGTTTGGATGTGCACATGCACAAAGTGATAAGTTACAAAGGAAGCACGTCAGAGAAAAGATAATGAGACGAGATGCATGATGTTATTTTTCAACTTAAAATTTGTTAAGGATTTGTTTCTTATTAAATGCCTGAGAGGCAGTGTATCAAATTTAAGATTTCAAAATTGAAATACAGAAAGATCTTTAACTGTCATAACACCAGCAGATAAAGTATCAATAATTTCTGGTTTGAATGCAATCTGAAATTGAATTTCTTTCATTCTATGACAAAGTTGATAACAAAGCAAAACAAAACATTCCAATAATGTACATTCCATATTTCTGAGAATAAATATGATTTCTTTGTTGAACAGCCTGGAAATTGGCACATTTCATGTACAGAGACATTAAAGTATTAAAGTAAGCAGTGATTTGCAATCAGAGTAGACTAGAACTTCAAATTAAAATTGCAATGTTAATACGGTCCATTGCCCCTGCCCATTCCTTACATTATTACCTACAAAGTTCCATTTTCTTCAGGTTTTGTTTATGTTCAAATAATTTAAAATGTAAGTTCAGCAATGTATTCCAGACACAACCTAGCTTTGGTATTCCTCAGATGCAAAACTGCTCTGAAATGTTTTTGAATAATCTTTCTTTCTAAAGTAGGTACAGATGACATCCCTTCTCCTGATGCTGGCACTCAGCAGTACCGGGATTATATGCAGAGGAAAACTCTATTTGACTTAAAAAAGACAGAAAAACTCAACTACAGCTATAAGACGTAGCTTTTATAAACTTCTGGAGACCAGAACTGGTTAATATTTTAATAAAAATGTTCCAAAATAAAACACAAGTCTAGGGAAAAAAATTGGAGGACATTTTCTGAATAGGTTTTACCTCTAGAATCCAGTGTGGAGCATGGAGTCATGAAATATTAGGATTTAAGTATACTTGGTTTGAGTAGACTTTTGCTTAAGTGCTTTACTCTGTATTTCTAAGCGAAAAGACAAAACACAAGGTTTATAATTCTCATCACCAAAGCACACTTGAATAATACAGAACAATGATCTGCAAAAAAAAAAAAAACAAGAACCCAGCCTCAAAGGATTTGGAGAAATTATCTGATGGCATCTGTGATACTGCCACTTCCAAAAGGTGAATCATTTAGCATTCTGCCAATGCAAACTCTGTAGAAAACTTTCTTTGAATATCTCCATTGAGCTGCTGGATATTTTTGTTAAACATTTAAAATGTATCAAGCAAATTTAGCCTTTTTTTTTTTGTTTCCCCTGCAGGGCAAGTTACTCTGTCTTGTTTAATGTATTCTGGCCCCAAAGGAACTCGGCATTTAAACATGTGCATAACTTTAAATACAAGCTTAAAGACAATGCCTTCTCACATGCTTGAGTACCTTACTAGGCTGGGACCTATAGGCCTAGTCCAATTTCAAACTGTCTTTTCATTCATTTTAATGAGTATTAGATTGGATGCTGTATGAATTTATTTCACTATTGCCATCTCCCAGTATTTCTCCCTAGGGACTGAGTGCAAGTACTTGAGATACAACAGGTGTTGCTTATCACTTTCAATTATAAAATATGCCATGTTTCCTATCTTCCTGCTCCTTGAATGGGTGAACACAGAAGGACTTCCCATAGGATGCCTTTCAGATTTAAATCTCACCATCTAGAGATGCTCATATGAGGATTTGATTTTCATTTGCTGTGAACATTTGTGCCAGTAAAACTTTATTGTCTGGATGTGTGCAGAAAGTGAGCAGAAAAGATGTGAGAATTTGAAATCCTTTGCTGCTAAATCTCTTTTACATCTTTTACTATGCTTGATGAACAGATGAGGGTTGGCTGCAAGAACCAGGAAGAGAATTTAATTTTGCCGGTCACATTTTTCAATGGATTAGTTGAAATTTCTCTAAATACTGGACTGCTGAGAGTTGTACAAAGGCCAATATAGAAGAAAATCTTTCAAGGAGATCCTAGGATTCAGTTCAGAGTGACAACAGAAATGGCAGCCAGTGCCACACACAAAGGAATTGAGGGAAGTAAATGACAGCTGACAGAAAATGCTTGAATATGCATTAAAGCTGGGAAAGTAGTAAGGCCATTTTCTGTTTAAACTCTCACATTGCACAGATGAGAATTGTTAAAGAGCTGCCACATTCAACATCGGTGGTTCAATTTCAGTGGTGAGAAAAGTGCCTGTGAAGTGTTATAAGCATACATGAGTTGTATGCTAAATGGTTACATTTGATGATAAAACTTGTGAGTAAATACATAAAAATGTTTTGAGAAGAAAAATCTCTCTCCAAGACAGGATTAAATGAGATAGAGTTTATATCTATCCCTATGCACAAACTTAACATACCACAAAATTCTATAGAAATAGTTACAAGCCTAAATAACCAGTTCACTTTACAGACAACATAATAAATCATGTGGTGAGGATGTTTGTGTCTAAAAATGAAGGAAATTCCCTTCACACTTGAATAATTAGAAGATGGAGCACAAGGGCATAGATGGGGAGAAAAGATGAAGATCTGCTTCCATGGAAATAATATCCTAAAAGCTGGGTTATCAATCCAACAGGACAGATTCCCTAACACAAGAGCTGCCTTTTAAATTAGCTCCTGTAAATTAACCAGCTCAACTAAACATTGGCAGGATCTTATCACTATAATGCACAATAAAGTCTACACTATTAAAATTCTACTGAAGAAAACTTAGCGTGAGATAAGGCAGACATGAATGATCATTTACCATTAATCCTGATGACAACCATTTCCACTTTGCTATTGAAATTCCCTCCTTCCTACATTTTCATTTCCGAATACAATGCAAACAACACGCTCCAATCAATCACTTATACATCCACCATAATTTTTATTTAAGGCCCTGTATCTTAGATATATAAGCCAATGAAGATAATTTATCTTCCCTCTTGCTTTCCAGTCTCACTAAAGGAAAGGAAAGGTAGAGATAGGTAAGGTGGTACAGAGAGGTAATAGGTAAGATACAGAGTTTTAGGGTTAGTTGGTAGTTTCAACACTGACTTTCGCATTCAGAATTCATTCAGTGATGAATCCCAGATGTTGACAACAATCAAAGTTTGTCCCAAAACAGAGATAAGTTTGTCTGGCACAGCATCACCTGAATGTGATTATACTGTTAGCGACTAAGTCAAGATGAGCCACCTTGGCCGTCTCTGCAAAGTGATTCCGAGTTCAGGTTTGTCTCACATGGTGTCAGGTTGTCACTGAAATACAAAACCACAGAATGGTTTGTGTTGGAAGGGACCTTCAAGACCATCCAGTTCCAACTCCCCTGCCATGGGCAGGGACACCTTCCACCCATGATCCTGCTGCTCATGGTCCTGAGTTCCCTTCACCCCTAAGGTAGGGAATCCCAAGTGTAAGGAATTAGGATTTTAGTCATCACAGGTTTTGGATCTTTTACTGAAAATGAAGACCCTCTATTCTGAAATCTCCCTCACAGATCACTGTGGTGGAACCATTGAAACTTTTGCTTAGAACATGATTTGGTAAAAAATGAGAATTTCTTTACTTTTTTCTTTCTTTCTTTTTCCTGGAAAAAAACACTCTTACACAGTTACTGCATAGAATAATTTTCTAAATGAAGACAGCATTTCATTCAGTCTCCATCAGAAGATGCAACTGGGGATTTCAGAAGGTTAGCAGAGTAATAAATGAGAAGAAAAGAAAATAAAGCCAACATTTTTATCACAATTCATAGTGACAATAGAAAAAGATATATATGTAAAATGATTTGAAAATTAAGCCCATATAACAATGGCTCTGAAAGAAACATGAACTAAAAATTACAATGAGAAAAAGGATAAAATGCAATGGAAACAAGAACAAGGGTTCAATCAACTCCTGCAAATGCAAATCAAGACATTTAACATTTTGAAGAAGAGCAATATAATGCAGCAGGAAGAATTTGTAGACAGGAACACATTCTGGGGACCTGATGGATTCCACCTGAAAAGCAATTCACTTATGCTAACCTCAAAAGAAATATTTAGAATGAGTCATGGCTCCATCTGGCTTCTCTGCATACAGAACAGGTACGGGTAGCCAGGAACTTTTAATCTTAAAATATCAAGAGAACAAATCCCTGTCAGAGGCATTCTGAATGTACCTATGAGAGGAAAACTGTGTTGCTAACAGAGTACTTTTGCTGGTTGCCATCATGCCCCAGGAATTTAGATGCCAGGAATTTAGGTCTTACATTCTTAGGGGGTGTCAGAATAAAACCAGAACCAAAAATTTCCTATAGCTAAGAAGAAGAATTTGGATAAGGATTGTCATACGTATTGTAGCCAAACATAAGAATAAGACTAGGGAGCAAAGAAATTGATAACAACAAATCCCCAGGACCTTTCAAATATTTACCTTTTTAGTTATTGATAAACCAACACTCAGAGATCACACTGAGCTGCTTTGTAACAAAAGATGATATAATTGTTTTATTAGACAAAATTCCATTAATATCTAGCCAGGATGAGATGCATTGGATATGTTTGAATAAACAACTGTTATCATCTCCCTAAGCCCTCCAAAATGAACAGTGCTGTGAATCTCTTGTCTGCTTCTGGGCTGACCCATGCACAAGGCAGACTTGTGGGCAAGAAAATGGGAGAAAGAAAGGGTAAATTAAGAAAGACACTTCTCAACAGCACACAGGATGGCCAAAAAACCCACCTGCCTAGAAGAGAAGTGTTCAAATCTTCAGTGAACAGTTAAGATCTATGTTCCCATCGACTGTCTTTACTGAATATATGCCTTAAGTGACAAAACTATGAGAGCCTTGAATATTTCCCTGTCTGCCAGGTGTCTCTGTGGTATTTCCTTCCAGTGGCAGCTCTGTCAGACCTCTGGCATTTGGGTCCTCATTAGCCTCACACCAAGCTGCCACCTTGTATAACACCATAAGGCACCCCATCAGTCCACCATAAATATTGCAAGGCTTCTAATATAGATATTATAATGCTTTTCCTCCAGGAAAGGGCTTTACTATTCCGTGTAATCAGACATCGTGAATGCAAGATACCTGGTTTCCAACCAGATATTTTTAATTCCTTACTGCTCATTAATAGATCTGTGTAGACAGAGTAAATTTCTGCCTTATTTCTCATGTACATATTCCTCCTGCCTGTGTATTCTTCTCATTTTTATGAAGTTTGGCCATGTCTTTCAGATACATTTGGTGAAAAAGCTCATACTACAAGTCTTTGCAAATCTTTTAAGAAGTGAATGTTATGCAAGAAAATGGCAGTTTCCGTGGCACTTCATTTAAGAAAAGTGTTTCAGACTGACATATATACTTCTTTTGTCAAAATTCCAGTTGCTTACATAAAAATATTCATGTATAGAAATGTATATTGTATACAGGTAAGTGTATTTATTTCTTATCTATATGCATAGATATATAACACATATATTCACACAAATGGAAAGCAAAAGAAGAAAAGAAACCAAACTATTTTGCATACTATATCATGGGCTATGAAAACTGCATTTATAAACTTGTTCTACATCAGACCTATTTATTCCAGGACAAATATCCATGATAGAGATAAGTTCATCTTGACTGGTGCATTTTTTTTTTTATTTATTTATATGTGTGAAACTGCTAAAGTCCTTATTTTCATCTCAGTGCAGAAAGGATTTTTTTTTACCACTAAATTTCATGAAAAAGTAAAATTTTTTTCTTTCTCTACTGTTGAATATCATTAATGGCCAGCATGGCAAACTTTGACCCCTTCGAATTCCACTCATACCTTTTATTCTCTCCTTGCTACTTTTCATTATTAATTTCCATTTTCAATCAACAGTGAGGAGTGTTACTTAAGGTACATATTATTTTATTAAATACTTTTTTTTTACAGTAATTTACTTCAGCGAGTGGCTCTATAAAATAAAAGTGAAACAGGTCATGAAAAACAAACCAAGAAAAAGGAGAATTATTTAAATAGAAATAAACCAAATAACTTTCTAAATGAAAAAAATAATAGAATAATGAAACCAAACAAAAAACCCCAGCAAATTTGGAGGTAAGCTAAAATTTGGTAAGAGAGTTGCAGAAACTATTCAAAAACATCACAGGTTTTTTTCTGTGTGGGATATTCCTTCATTGTCAAGGAATGAACCTGTCTTGATGCTACCAGCGCTCAGTCTCACAGGATGCACTGCAGCATGCAAAAATGTTAAAGTGTTTGATGCCCGTGGGAGAAAACCAAACTAATTACTGCAAGATACATGTTCCCCTTCTTGATTTTTTGTTAGGATCCATTATACATCAGTTAAGCCACGCACTCAGAAATGTGTCTAAGAGTGAACCCAAGACCTCAGAAACACATGGAAAACACCCAGCTCACGGACACCTCACCCCAGCCACTTCTCATAAGCATCATAATACATAGTGATAATACATTTGATATTTAAAACTAATCCATCATCTTGGGCAATGCAAACTGAACATGGAGAAGACATGAAGAAGGTAAAAACTGCATACAGACTACAGAATTATTCTGCCAGTTCACAAATTAATGCACAACTTTCGAGGTAGAGTTAGAGGTCCAAAGATATTTGATTTAGTGGCCCCATAATGCTGGAGAACAGTGAGGCTTAAAGTACAGACAGTCTGAAATCTTCATCTAGACAGCATTAAATACATGCAGCCAAGTACTATATTAAAGTATTTGAGAAGTATTTTAGTTTCCAGAGTCTCTTAGGGCTAGTAAAAATCGTATCTACAAAATCACTGAGAACATTCAATCAATTAAAGACAAATTTGCAATCTCCATCAATAGCATCTCCCTCTCTTTTATTTTCAATTTTAGAGATTAAAGTTTCCCCTATGGTAAAAAAATTCTCCTCATCAGCTGCTTGATAAATAGGTCTATTCTCCATCCACTGTAGGCTGCTCAGTTCTGCCATCAAACAGATTCTGTTGAAGCATGTTTTCATGTTGTTTTGAAATCAGCATGCAGACGTGGAATTAAAAAACCCCACCTGCTGTTTTTCTCACTGTTCTTTGATCACGTCTGCTTGGCTATTTTTCTAGGGTCACACAAAAGGTCTGACTTGGTGAGGGGAAAAAAAAAAAAAGAAACCATTAAAAGGTTGCTATTCTGGCTGAGAGCACAGGAAGCTGCTGAGAGAACTAGCTTCAGTTCCCTCTTTATTACAAGCTGGCCTTGTCCTGTAGGCAAATCCTTTAAATGAGACATTCTAAAAGTGTTTTATTACCAACAACTGGGGACAAGTACTCAAAAGTGCTTCAAAAATTGTAGGCTATAAGCACACAAAAATCCCCCAGCCTGGAGATCTTTTGTAACTTTGATTTTTCAAGCTCAGTTTTGCAGTCTTCTCTTTTGAAATCAGTTGAGGATAACTGGGTTTATTGCAAAATCACAGGCTGTCCCTTTGTTTACCCTATTTGTAAAATAAAAACAAGAAAAAATACTCTAGCTCTGGGGGAGGATGGTGTCATTAATGCTGGGAAAGCTGTTCAAGATCTATGGACTGAAAGCACCTACAGGTAGTCTTAATTCAGGTACATATCCAAACCCAGTGGGTTTCCCAATCCCTATTTAATCTCTAATTCCAGATGTCTCAGGGTGCTTATTTGAAACCTCACTGAGGGTGTTTCAAGACCTTTGACATGGCCCCACACAACATCCTTGCTGCCAAATTGGAAAGATATAGGTGTGATGGATGGACTATTCGATGGATAAGGAATTGGCTGGATGGTGACATCCAAAGAGTTGCAGTTGAAGGCTGCCACAGATGAGTGGCAAGTGGTGTCTCTCAGGGTCAGTACTGAGACCAGATCTGTGCAATATCTTCATTAATGCCAGGGGCAGTGGGAGTGGATGACACCAAGCTGAGCAGTGCCATTGGTTCTTTAGAGGGAATTGTTGCCATCCAGAGGGACCTGGACAGGCTGGAGAGGTGGAGAGGTGTGAACAGTGAGAAATTCAGCCAGGCCAAGTGCAAGGTCCTGCACCTGCACCAAGGCAGCTACAGGTGTCAGAAATCTATTTGTACCATGGGCTGTGTGGAAAGAAGTCTGGCCAGCAAGCTGAGGGAGGGGTTTCCTTGAAGAAGGCCTTGCCTCTTCTTCCAGAGAATTAGTTCCAGATGTTTTGGTTCATTTGAAGGTTCATTTTTATTAAATTCTTAGAGGAAGGAAGGCTTTTCTAGATGGAAAAGATTCTGCTTGTTTCAAACGTCAGCTACCTTATATGCATGGAATTTGAACAGTGCTTGAAAAAATACTACTAGGGCTCTGTTCTGTAGTCATATAATTTTCATGATTTTTACATAATATAATTGTAAATAAAAGAAAAATCTATCCTATTAAAAATGGATCCCTATATTTCTGTGTTTATTCCTACTGAATGTCATGGTGAATTGCTCTAAAACAAGGAGTTCCATAACTTATTTGTTACCCTTCTCTCTGCTTTTATGCCCTCATTTCTTGTGCACTTAATTTACCTATAATAATTTAATGATAACCTGATAAACAAAAATAGCAAAAAAACCCACCCCAGTTTTAGTAACCTCAATAGGTTTATATCATGAAAGATCAAAATCACTAGGCAATATAAGATTGCACTATATATTATTAATGTATCTATAATTAATCCACCCATGAAGTGCTAACCAATAATAAAAGTTGTTTCACTACCACCCTTGCAAACAACAAAGGTTGGTTTGTTAATTAAAAGCAGCAAAGGGGTTTTTTTAACTTTTTTTTTTTTTCTAATTCTTTAATTGAGACAGTGCAGCTCTGCCCTGCTCACAAAGCAGGGTGTGTAGCAGGAGGTCTCAGTGTGCTCCTTCCTCAGAGAGAATTTATTAAGATGAGGTGTATTTTTTATTTCTGAACCTTGCTTCACAGAAACACAGAAAGCAGCAATAAACTCTAAACCCATGAGCAGATTGCAATGCACCCGACCCTGGCCATTCAGTCAAATCATAACAAGATTTGTATGGTCCTTCAGAGAGTTTTACGAAGAGCAATTCCAATATGAAAATACTTTAGCTTGTTTGTTTCTCTGATTCAAAAGAAAAAAAAAAACAACCAAAACTGAAAGGTTTAGATGTGTTGCAGTGATAAAACAAAAATATCAGAATTTTTTTGGATGCTTTCTAATATTCCCTCTCCATTTTCCTATTTTGCACCAATTTTTTGGATAAAAACTGATGGTATTGTTTTTCAGCAAGTGTATATAGTTGAACATATTTTCCTCTGCTCTGGGGAAGACACAGCTTGATACACCACTCATCTAGAAACAACACTGGTTGGCCTTATCCAGCTTTGTACATGAAATTTTCAGTCCCTTTCATCCAGCTCTAAGAATTGTCCAATAAGACCCATAAAATTAGAGGGAAATGCACATGGGGGAAAAAAAAAAAGGGATGAGCAGGGCCCCAAAAACAGAGACTTGGGAAATGGTTTCTAGAGCTAACTTTAAATTAAGTGTCCCCTATTTAGAAATAGATAGTAATCTGACTGCCAAGGTGGGATGCAGCCTTTTCTGTGCTACCACACTTTAGTAACACTATGATGATAATTAAAACAGAGTGAAACAGTAAGCTTTATAAATAAAAAGAAAACAACATCTAAATTGATTATATTTCCTCCTTTTATTGTGATTTTGACACAAATGAAGACAAGATATATTTTATTCATTTTCTATTTTCTCCTCAGGTTTTGTTTTATGGTCCTCAGGGATACAGGAGTGTGCATGTAAAGAAGTCTATAAATTAAAACAAACTGTGTTTATGGTAATACTACTACATCTTTACAATATGTTCACTTAATGTGAGCAAACTACAGTTTTCATGGTAGTTCATTTGCATTTCCAGCCCTGCAGCTTCACAGGTATTTTGAGATACCAGTACTTTGCTTCTGGAAACCACTATAGTGAAGGGAAAATTAAAAAAAGAAAAGGCACAACAACATGCTCTAAATTTTCTCATCTTAAACATTTCCCTTCAAGTAAGTAACTGTCATAGACTCATAAAACTTTGGGTTAAAAATTACCTTAAAGATAATCTTGTTCCAACCCCCTGCCATGGGCAAGGACACCTATTTTGTATCATTCAGATACAGTTCTGCCAATAGGTGGAGATGGAGAATCTGAATCTGTCTGCAACCTACTGCTCATTGATTATCAGCACAGTTGGATTATGAAGAAAAGCCCTGGGTTTGGTTGCTCATTCATAAAGTTAAAATATTTTGAATTTCATTTGTTAAAAGTTATAATTTTACATCCACAACAACCACGTACTGCTCTCAGTGGGTTATTATAGACAATCTTCAAAGAGAAAAATCATCCGCTAAGAAAAAATAGAAAAAAATAGTATTTTCCCCCTTCTCTAGGGTTGTTCTTGGACTCTGGATCAAGGATGAGGACAGAAAAATTTTCTTTTGAGTCTTTGGTTTGTTTGTTTTAGTGAGTGACCAGAACGAGCATTTTACACCAAAAGGTATCAACATATGGATCTAAGTTTTCATTCTGCACCTGTCTTTGCTTTCCTTAGAACCTCAGCAACTTTTTTCCAAAAGAGATAACTGCAGGCGGCAAAAGTCTCACCAGAAGTTGTTCAGTGAAAGATGCCAGATATAGTCCTTCACCCCCAAAATATATGATGTCATCCAAAAGTCTGAATGAAAACATAATTAAATTAGTGCTTAAGCTATCAATGATGGCAAAGGGAAAAGGGATCATCCTGTACCTTCTGCTGCTAGAAGTCATGCTCACCTATCCAGTGGAGCATCTAAAAATGTAATACATAGGACCATAGAATACCCTGAGCTGGAAGGGACCCACAAGGATCACCCAGTCCAGCTCCTGGCCCTGCACCCCCCAACAATGCCACCCTGTGCATCCCTGAGAGCATTGTCCAAACACTCCTTGAGCTCTGTCAGGCTTGATGCTGTGACCACTGCCCTGGGGAGCCTGTTCAGTGCCCAACCACCCTCTGGGTGAAGAGCTTTTTTCCTAGTGTCCAACCAAACCTTCCCTGACACAGCTCCAGCCATTTCCTCGGGTCCTGTCACTGGAAAGAAAATGAAAAAAGTTACTAACACTCCACTGCTTCTTTCATAGGTGCATTTCTCTTTCCTGAAATAACTCTCAAATTTTCATGCATATATTTTCATGCCAGAAATATTGCTATTATGCCTCACGCCTCCTATAGACGTGATGGGAAGAAAAGCAAATGTTTCATCTCTATAATATGCAGAAATTAATTGAGTGTAAGAAAGTTCTATTGAATTCAGCTAAAAATACCCTGCTTTCAGTTGGCATCCCCAAGTCATATGCTTTTTAGGTTCTCGTGCAAGTGCAGGAGATTAGTACACACCCCATTTAATCTGATCATGATTGCCAGCCATTTTAATTAACCTTTATTGGCATACCTATATTGCCAAGAAAATATACTTTGAGAAGCCCCATTAATAACTCTATTATTTGTTAGGTTGGGGTTTTTTTCAGTTTCACCCATCAAACTCTTTAGACAGATAATAAATCTGTGCAGCTTAGGTTTACTGGTAGGCTGTTTGTTTTGCTCTGTTTTTCTAACAACACATTTAAAAGTTAATTTTTTGAGAAAAGGATACTTAAGAAAATAATTTCATCCCTACCATACAGGGAGGAAAACTGAGGCAGAGGTTATGTGGTTTACCCCTCACTGTTCAGCAGGTCTAAATGCTGGGTTCAGTCTGGGTGATGAAACAGATAACCCAGATAAATCAAATGTTTATTTAAATTTAAATATGTAGGAATATTTAAAATTTATTTTATTTTCAAAATTTCAATTTCAATGTTAATACCCTCCCACTTTCCATCCTTCCTTGTCTGCCACTGATCTATCCCCACCTGATTGTGGGTCATGCAAGCTAGGGGCAAGGAGATGGTCCAGATCCCTTTTATGCTCACTCAGGAGCATGACAGTGAAGCCATTGAAGCACCCTGTGGCAATGGAGCTTTTATGTCCTTGAGTGACACCTCTGCACCTGATCACCACTGGCCTAAGGACTTGAGACCAGGGAAAAAGTCAAGGTTGAACTGACCCTTGGGTGATCAGTTAATCCTCTTCTCTGTCCTAAGGTAGCCTTCTGTCCTGAGCCTGCCCACATTTCCTAACCCACAAAATGAGTTCCTAAAGGTGGTGTTTTGATGTATTTTCCCAAATCTTCCAGAAATCAGATGTTTCCTTCGTTTTCTGCTATTTTCTTCTTTGGTATTAGACTCTGACTCCATATGTTGCTTCCTTCTACTACAAAGTTATTAAAGAAATCTCAGCGGAACATCCCCCACTCTTAATTGGATCCTTTCCACTTTCCTTGGGAAGACAGAGCACTAAAGATGATATGTGGCTGATTAGTTGTTCTCAAAGGAGTTTGAACGAACCATCTTTACTATAACCTTGCTCTGCAAAAGCACAGACATCCCAGCAAGAGCAACCTTTGCTGCTCTGCATCCACCATGGATTGCACACTTTAGAGGATTATCCTGGTTTCACTCCTTTTTTTTTATTATTTTAATTTTTTACAGACCTAGTAGAACTCATGTGTTGAATTGAGATTTTCCATTTGCTGCCATTTGAATAATAAACACTGCTCTCCACGCAAGTGAAAATCACAGCTCTGGCCTTATGGGCTACTCCTGAAACAGCCTTGTGAGTGAGAAATCACAGCACATCATAAATCCTATCCAATATTAAAACTCATGCAGAGATAACAAGGTGAGAATGAGTCCTGTTTGTTCTCAGTTATGCTATCACATTTACGGCTGCTTAGCCCTTGAAAAACAAGTAAAACATTTTGTATTTCAACTGTGATCTGCAAGCAGGAAAAGAAGGCATGATTTCAGAGAGAAATACCACAGTTACCTCTTTAGATTTTCAGGCATTTTAAGTAATGTTACTTATGAGCTGCTGTATTTTTATTTAGCATGAAACAAGACACAAGGCAAAGTAGTAAAATTTCAAATGGCAGTGAGAGCGAAGTTTTCCCTGACTGCAAATGTAGGGAAAATTGGAGATGACGTGGTGGAACTGAAGAGAAGAAGGAAGCAGTGAGAGTTAACTTTGAACATTTAGTGTTCTAAATTTGGAAATTTAGAGTCTCCTTTGGACATTTATTGTTCTAAGTTATTTTGTCAAAATTATTCCTATTTCATTGTTGGTGCTATGAGATAAATCCAATAAATACTAATGGAAAAGTATCTTTAGTTTCAAAAGAAATTTGAATACCAAATCAGCAGAAGTCCACTGACAAAGTGCTGAATAACCCTAAACTTTTCTCCCATACAAATTGGGAGTTGTGTGCCATACGATAAAAGGAAAAACAATGTTATCCTACTGATAAACAATAGGTTTCTTAGAATAAACTAAGCAATACTCCTCCCTAAAGTGGCTTTTTTTCCCCTCTGCTCATTGTCAAACTTTTGGCTCAAATCATCCTCAGTTATCCTCTGCCTGGACACCACCTAAAGAAGCTGTATGTGTTTTGTTTCACGTGCATATATTTGCTTCAATTAAATGTACAGAAAAAGAAACCACCTGTGTTAAATCATTATCCTTCATGGGGAATTATTTCACAGGAGTATCATCATGCGTCTTCTGTCCCATAATTCTGAGGTTTTCCAAGTCCACCTTGCCCGTATCAAAGAGGGATTTCAGGAAAATGCAATGTGGTTCACTCAATATGCTACAGCTCTGGTGATAAGGAAGATGCTATCTGATAGTAAAGACTCCTTCTGTCTTCTCCCCCAGAAACTGTTACCATATGATCATAAATTACCACTGGACAAGGTGCTGTGAGATGTCTCGTATATGTGGGTATTTCATGAATTCTGCAGCACCAAAATAAAAGTGATTGTGCTCTTTCAGAGCAGCTTTTGTGGAGTTTGTAGCATCACATTTCTCATTTTACAGATAGAGAAAATGGCTTACAGGCACTAAATGATTTATGCAAGGTCAAATAATGTATAAAAAGTTAAAGCAGGAACAGAATCTAGAATGTCTCATTGCCATATGTGGGTTTTGACAACCAGAAGGTGTATTTCATATTTGTATATTTAAGTGGGAAGATTATCAAGGCCACAGAAGAAGCCAAAAGCTCAAAAATTGGTTGACATACCCAATTGTCTTGTTTGAAAACATAATTCTGTAGCCTTGCAGTGGTTAAAGACTCCTAGATCCACTGGATCTGAAGCTCTTTAGCAGGGCGCTGCATGAAACCGAGATAATTAACCATATGCAGTGCTGAGTAAACACCTTGTTGTTGAACTCCTTTTTATATTCTTAATTCCAGCAGACAAAACATTTTCCATTGGGCAAGGCCAGAAGGACCATTTTGGAATAGCAGGGACTGTTGAAGGGTTTCCTGGATGGACCATCATTCAATTATAGGATAGATGTTCACTTGCTCGATTCCCTCTCCTTTCTCCTGCCAATAATGTTTCATTTTTTGCCAAATATAGATTAAATTTTATGTGTCTGAGGAGTGATAGATGGTGACTTCAAGACAAAAACAGATTCAGAAAAGCTTGCTTACAATGCACAGTGTCCCACCCCATGGATAATTATTGTCCCCACGCACAGCAGCCTGAAGAATTTCTCTTCATTTATTCTAGCGATGACTTTAACAAAGATTTACTGAAGGGTTGTTTTACTTCCGGGCATGCATATCTCTAATTCATTGTTTAAGTAGATAAATAGAGAATAGGTCCGAACAACATTTTTTTAGTGGAAGAAAAGGGTAACTGAGTCTACAGGGAATCATTTCCCTTGCATTAAACAAGCACACAAAATACCCTTGTTTAATCAACCTTCAGTAATATTATACAAACTGGAAATCAGAATAATCAGAAATTCAGGTCAATTCCTTCCTTGTTCCTCCTGACACCTCACATTTTTTACCTGCTATAGTAGGTCTCCATAAAAGTAAGGAAAGAAACTTCCTTAGGAGACAGTTTTTCACAGCAGTCAGGCTCAGAAATGTCATACACAATGGGATAACTGGTATAAAGGAAAATCCTACTAAAGGTCTTTTCTCAGAGAAAAAAAGATGTTTATATACACACACACAAATACATATATATATATATATATATATGCGCACACACACATTTTTTGTGTATACGACACCAAACAGCCAGGAGAAATTCAAGCAGAGATTAGATGAGATCTCGGCAGCTAAGCAAGACCATCTCCCACAGGTAGTTTGACTTGGCTCCAAATTAAAGTTGTGTAGCCTTGGGCAAGGCATGATCATAGTTTTCATGGAACTGACCACTGGAAACATGTTGTTATGTTGATTTTCACAGCAGATGCCTGGCAGAAGAATTAAGATGGAACAAAAATATTCTGTAGTTCTACTTTGTGTGTTAGCTGAAAGAAGATAGCAGCACTTTGATCCTGAGGTTTCATTCCCATCAGTGCTTCTCTGCGGCTGATGGATGGTGCTTTCACCTGGCAGCAGGAGCCCAGCAGGACATCCCTCCCTCCTGGGAGCCCCCATAGGTGTGTGTTGACAAGAACCTTGGCCGCTGCCACGTTCTGAGTCCCAGCCCAGCCTGGGGCTGGTTCCACTCTAAAAGTCTGCATGAGGCCTTGTGATAATTCCACAGTGCAGCATTCAATTCGGTTTAGGATTATTCAAAGAGCTGATTTTAGTTCAAATACCAACAGAGAAGGGCAGGAGTGGCACAGAAAGAAATTACTATTTTTCATATTTTCCATGCATACTAATGAATTATTTTAATTAAATCCAGATAAACTTCCAAACACAAATGTTGTGCTTCAAAACCTTTTATTTCAGAAGTGGTGACATGAATCCCTTTGATTTTCTCATCTCCTCCCCTTCCCCTGCTACCAAGCTGAAACCATTAGATTAATTCACTGTGAATTTATGATTAGTTTGGCTAATTCTGAAACCCCATTACTTTCTTGACAAAAAAAAAGCTTTTCAGCTATTCATCACATTCTAGGGCAGAGCTGTGGGGTGGCAAACCACACCACAAAGGTTCACAGTTTATTAGAAATGCTGGATCAGCAAGACAACAACCAACATAATAGACCAGCATATAGGCCTGGGTATGTCTGAATTGTCAAAGCAGCTCCTGCTCATTGAAACACTGAAAATATTTAAATATACTTCTGCAGCCACCACTTGGCCACACCTGATCTGGAAGACTTTGGGCATCAAATTAAACTTATCACAGGTGGGTTCAGGGTAACAAGTTCCCATAGGTGTCATATTGTCTACGTGTCATAACAACCTCAAATGTTTCTTTATGAGGAATTTATTGGTATTCTTGACATAACATAGAAGTCTGTAACTTTTTATTTAGTCTCTATTGATGCCCACTGATTACCATACCAAAACACACAAAGTCTGCAACAAAATCATCCCCCCTGCCACATCCAGGGGCTGATCAAATGTTTTCTGTGATCTCCACTCTTCCAGCTTCAAAAAATGGGTGATTAAAAGACAAAGACCTCCAGAATACAAAGGAGGGAGGCAAATGATGGTATCATTCATAATTTCATAAGTTCTACTCTCTCACCAAAAGAAATGACACCCCCCGCCATATCATCAATTAAAACAGTACAAATACAAATTCTTCTCCACAAACATTAAGACCTTTATTAGATGTCAGAGACTTCTACGATACCCAAAACTCTTTCAGATCATGGCAAGCAGGACAAGTCATTCAGTTTGGCTAAGAGTATGGAATTCTGGACTACTTACAAAGACTGCTGTTACTGGAAAGCAGATGCCAAAAACATGGATACTTTTATGATAAACTCTTTCACAGCAGGAAATTATTTCCCACCCAGCCCTAAGAAGATTTTGAGATTTCTTTCCCATATATAAAACTGACCCTAAGACAGCAAGGGTACCTTGCCTTCTGCCTGCAGAAGAACGTAAAACAATAAAAACAACAGTTTCATATGGAATCAGGTTTTTCTCAAGAGCCAGGCACTCCTCTCAATCCCCAAAAGGGAATTCCAGTTCAGAGGAGAGTATAGGAATGCAAAAATTTTCAATTTTCTTTCCCCCCAAAGATCCTAGAGAGTTTACATAGGACCAGAAAGAATTGCACATGTGAAGTCCTTCAGCCCCTCTAACGCTGACCCTTTGTTGCATTTGGAGGTTTACTCCATTTCACCTGGCTGTGAAATAATTTAGCTCTAAATCCTAGTTGCTTTCTAGTAGTGCTGATTCTGAATCTGGCAGAGCACCAGGGTCTAAGGAAAGAATAAGGGAACAAATGATAACCTGGAGGGACTCTGGACATAAAATGCCACACAGTATGTTATTGTTATTGCTGTTAATATTTGTGGTTATCACAGTGCCCTGAAATCCTAGGGCTGGACCATGATCCCAGCACACTAAATACTAGTTTCTACAATAAAAAAGTTAAAATATTACTAACGTCTCTTTAGAGAGACTAGATGCTGGTTTATTCCTTAGGGGTCATTTTCTTTCTGTTAGTATAAAAGTCGACTGACAAAGATAAACCACCAGCATCTTAATTTGGGATGGATGGACTGCTGAACCTTTTTTCCATTGTCAGAAGCTCCAGGGAATCCATTTTCATGTCAATGCAATGAGACCCCAAGTCCCAGCTGGCTTTTCTATGTTCCTGCTCTCTGAGAGATTTCAGCTTTCCAGCCCAGGAAACTGAAATACAGAAAGGAATTACTTGTCCAAGGTTACAGGGCGGGTTGTGGCAGAAACAGGAATAGAAACTGTAGGTGGCAAGGCACATCACCTTTTCTAAGGAACAGAGCAAAGTATATTTCATTCTCCAGCTTTCCCTAACGTATCTATTACAGAGCAAATTCAAGGTGAAATATCCTTTTTATTCAAATTCTTTGTTTTCTTTTTCAGAATTTAGAAGAAAAGACAACTTTGTTAGATGTCATTGTTAGTTATAGAAAATACTTTGGATTTCTTTTATTCAAAAGGTAAAGAGGAATCAAAACAGTTCTATCTAATTACTGCTGTAATTTTGCTTCCTTAGTGCAGAAAAGCAGTTTATCATGTTGACGGGGAAGGAATTTATGAACCTATTTGTTGTACTTGGAATAAAAAAATATATCACTTAGAAATTAAACTGAAAGGAAAGTTCTGAATTTTTAAAATTGTGCAAAAGCCTGGTATATAATGGGAAATAATTAATTGTTTCTAGATTTCAATAATGGCATTCCCGCTTTTCCATGCAAGTGAATACTGAAGGAAGAGTATGTCATCAAAGTGTAATCAAAGCTGGCTTGTTTTGTGAGTGATTGACAGGGACAGAAGCAGAACTTGGGTTTTTTCAATCATCTCACACTAATACTTCAGTGAGACACCGAAGTGCACTGCATTAACAAAGCTAATACTCCCCCAGAAATTATATAAATGCAAATATACAACACATCTCTCATTTAATTACATTAATATCAGCTCAATACACCAGCACAAAAGTAAAAATGGGCGTAATCTGAAGTGGACTGACACAAATTAATGCAGTGGGACAGGAAACACAAATTACATAATGTATTTGTGCCACCTGAGTAGTGTTTAACACTCCATTGGTAGGGGACAATCGACTGAGCAGGGATGTAGGAAGCACACAGGCTAATCAGAGCCCTCATTAGTTGCACACAGAAGTAACTGGAGAAGGAAATCGATACCACCTCAGCAGCAGGATGAGGGCAGTGAACCTTCATCTGCAAATCCTCAGTCGTGGCAATTGAGGTTTCTCGTGCAGTTGGTGCCTATTGAAGCAGAAGGGACTAAAATCACAACAAAGATTTATATGGCGAGATCCACAACGAGGTTTTCGTTCTGGTTTTGCCCAGAATGAAGATTATTGACCCTCGAGTAATGATTAAAGCAAACAGAACAGGTTATATCACGAGGACAGTTCATTTTCCCTTATTAAATGGAAAGAATGAGATGTGAAAAGGACCAGAAGATTCAAGGAACAAAGCTGGTCAATCAGTTGATAGTCTTGCCTGGGCTGGTCTAAATGAAAGGCATTAACAGGTAAAGATGAAGACAACTTCAAGAATCTACTATAGACTGGAAAAGGAGACACATGATAGAAATTATTACCATCCCCAATACCCTGATTGTGCTGCTCTGAAGCATAGAGAGTTTGCCACTGGAATTTGTATTAAATTCTGAGCCTCTCTATGGAGAGCTACAGGAGCAGTCAAAATTTACTTTGACCTATCACTGACCCGCAGTGAGTAAGAATTAGAATTACAGAATTAGAGGTAAAATGGCTTAACATCTGTTTGAAAGGCCTTGTACTTCAGAGACCAGTGCTTTCCCTGTATCATATTTTTTCTCTGTATTAGAAGATTTGCTGTTTGTATTATTCACTCTTTTTTCTTGGTCCCACTGTGATTTTTAAATAGTAGACAATGGAGCAGCTTGTCCTCATTGGAAAATCAGACCATGGTATTACAAAGCTTAATTCTTCCCTCATGATGCATAATTGAAATACTCCAATACTAACCTCCATTTTATTTTAAATAACTTTTTTATTAACTACCTTTGATTTTGAAGCTGGGTTGATTTTAATCATTATGTTGTCTTAATATTAATGAAGTGATTACTCCTAGTTTATTTTATTTGTCATAGACCATTTCTGAAGGGAAAGGCAGATATGTCATTAGAAGTTCTAATATATCTGACTCCTCAATTCAAAGTCAATCAGATTTTAGTTCCATATTTTTTATTTCACTTAGAATATTCACAAGGTCACATCTCCTATATTTAGGGTAGATGCTATCTTTGTCCTACATTGCATTACGAAGTGAAATATTGGAGGTGGAATAATATATTTTTAATAGGATAGGCACAACCCCTAGGCCAAAAAGAAGAAAAGAAAGGAAGAAAAAGAAAATCTAACCGTATGCAAATGTGATCCAGATTCTTAAACTCCGCAGTCGTAGAACTGCCTGTGGACAGGGGATTTTCATGTTGCAGTTCACAGTCCATAAGTCCATAAGCTGTCACTTCATTTTATACATCAATTACCCATTCTAACTATGTACAAAATGTTGTGAACTCCTGTGTATTCATCCTACATTAACCACTGAGCTGTGCAGACACATTACAGTGAGCTCTTTTCTGTCCTTTACTTGACAAGTGTAGACAAATCCTATAGAAAACAGGAAATTCTCAACAAAGTACAAAATTTTCAGCTATTCTCCCATTTACTTTCAGTGGGAATAAAGCACCTAACTTGTCATAGCTGAAGACACAGAAATTCACATTTATATAATGCTTAAATATATATAAATTTATCCTCTAAACACCTGATCTTCTTTGAGGGTATACCCTTCCTGCTTTTTGCAAGATCGAGGTCTGTAAAAATGCCAAAAGATCAGGTGAAAAATCACATGCCTTGCTAAAAATAAATATTTTACTGCATTATATTATACTATACTAATTCATCATAAACTGCCAAAACTGACAGTTTCAGACTGCAGAAACAATATCTTTGTTCTCTAATTTTTAAAACTGAAGAACAGCTCGATGTATAACTGGAAGCAGGAAGAAAAAGATTGAAGGCAAATTTCCTATTAGTTTTGTGTGAGATGGGAATGTTCTGGCAAAAAATAAAAAAGGAGTCTGATATTGTAACAGAGTAAGAAATTTCTCATTTTGAATACTTTTGGCAACACTTCTAACCTCTGGTAAGAAAATATTTGTCAGAAATGTTAGCATCCAATCAGAATATTTGTCATTGTGAAGTTAAGGGTGTGACTATTTTTGACTGAATGGTTTTTGTGCTACAGAGAACTGTGAAAAAGGAGATACACTCCTGTTACTCAGACACAGATGATCTGAGGGCTCCTCTTTTCCTAGAGGCTTTGCAAGAGGGGCAGTAGAATTTTTACTTGCATGTTGAGGGGAATCAATCAAGAAAATTTACTTAATAGCCTCATGAAATTCACAATTTAGCATTCATTTTCTTGATGGGAGAGGATGGATGGGTGTTCAAAAAACACTGCTACATTTGCAACTAGTGATTTGTCTTTCTGCAACTGCAAAGATGATTTTGTTGTAACACATTTTTGTGTTTTGCTTTGGACACACATATCCTCTCAAGACCAATAAACGCATGAAGTGAAAAAGAAAATTGACAGAAAAGTCTGATAAAGTTGGGTATAAATTCCTGGTCAAGGGTCTAATAAGCATTTTGAAAGTTCGATTAATTTAAATCTTATTAATTCCTGATTAACTGCTTAATTAAAATCAACTTTTCATTTTCTTTGAGAAGTTGAATTCTGAGTTCTTAACTCAATAGAGCCATTTTTCTACCTTCACATATTTTTGCCTGTTTTTATCTGAAAAAAAAGTATTACACTTTCACTATATATTTTTTTCAAATTATCTAAGAAAATGTTTATTTAAAGTTTAATATTCTACTTAAATAGGTTAATCTAATTTTATTTTTAAAGGTAAAGCTAAAGGAAACCACATAATATTAACCACAATGTGTCACTTAAATTATCATTATAGAAATCTGTTACCAACACAGTTCCAGCTGCAATTCAGTAAAAAGTGACTTTTTAACGCTCAGGTATGAGGAAAAAGTTTCAAGTTAAACTTTTTTGTTCTTTAGAAAAGAAGAAAAAGCTGAAAGATCAAGGTTCTATTTTCTCAATTTAGACACATCGAAATGTGTAAAGATTAAATGATGTGACAGAAACTTGCAAGGAAATTGATTGGGAATTTAAGTAAAAAAAAAATTCTTGAATTTTCTCTTTAATAGATATAATTTAACATGTCAAATTCAAGAAAGTAGGTATGCATAATGTAAGTTCATTAAAGCATGTACATGCTCATGTTTGGTCTATATATTGATGAAATTTAGTCTCAAATTTAAAATTAGATTATATTTAGTCAAGGATTTCTGTAAATCCCTTTAATAATCTCACAGCTTCCTGGGATAGGCATATTTCACAATTCAGAGTATAGGCACAAAACATAAGAAGGTCAGTTTTTCTCTAGTGACTTGTTTGTATCTGTTGTGTTTTCATCCATTTCAGGAGAATTCCTACTGATTTTGGTTGCTTTATCCATTAGGAAGATCAACACAAAGGTCTGTAACTTTGAAACCCTTCACTGTGAAGAGATTTCCCATGAGATATTACAGGCTCAGCTGAGATCTGTGGGTCACAACTCCATTCTCTGATGTGCTCTCAGACCCATGAAGCTTTTTTTGGGTGCCATGCTGACTATAGGAAACCTTATCCACCTCCAGCTCCTGCTCTAGGCCTCCTTCTGTCCAGCATGGGTTAGATGGGTGCACACTGAGCAGACTCAAGAAGGAGGTCAGGGAGCTGGGCTTTGTATGAGACAGGAGATCCATCCCTTCCCTGACCATAAAAATCTCCACTTATGACCCATCTGGAGCCATTTTCGGTGAAAACAATTAAAATTTACATCCAGAATCAAACCAGTGACACAGCAACAAAGATTTATGAAGGCAAAGGTAAGAGGTAGGTAGGGAGGGGGCAGAAGAAAAATAAAACAATTAGGAATTAATAATCTAATTATCCTCAGATCAAATCCCAAACCTGTCTCTTTCCCTCTTTGTGTCTACATATTCTTTATTCCTGTGGCCAGTGACATGTTCCCCTGCCCACCTCATGTGCTCAAGTTGCTGTATCCAGAAACAGCCTTTCCTTGGCAGAGTGTTCTGATTTTTATGTCCAATCCTTTTCTTAAATCTCCCTAGGGCTCCATTTAGATTAAAATCCTCCTTTCTCCCACCAAACATTATTGATCCTTAATTTATTTAGGAGGCAGTTTCAGCACTCCTTCTTCCGGATATTGACTGCCCTTAGTGCCTTGGAAATGATAATGGCCCCTCAGAAAAATAGGTGCTATCTCTTGCACTTGAGTAGGCATTAGAAAAATATTAACAGCTCTCCTCCACTTGGGCAGACAAGGAGTAAATCTCCTTGGGGAATTTTTTTCTGTACACTGAACCTTGTATCTCATATTTATGTGCAAAGTCCTAATGATACATCAACGGAATTGATGCTTGTAGCTCATTAGTGGGTGTTGGTTGAGACAGAAGTGAAAGCAAAAAGATAAAATAGGTCTTAGTAAAGTTGACTAAACAGTCTTCTGAAGGAAAATGAAAGAAGCCAAGTCTCTCAGTTCTTTACACTGGGACCTGTGCAAAAGCTGTAACAATTGCCATGTTAGCGTTTATCTGTCTGAGGTACCTGCCCAGACTCTGCCTCACAAGGCATAAGTCCATTATCCTAAAAAAGAGCTCAGGAGAGAGCAGTAACACCTTCAGGTTTACATGTTCTCTCAGAGATCTTAATAACATCCTACCATGTTATGAAAGACTCTCTCTCATGCATCATCTGGTAGAATGCCAGTCACCCATTTAATAGCACTCCTAAACCCAGAAATACTCCCTAAAACAACCTCAAAGAATGATCAGAAAACTTAAGTTTCATCACAGCTGACAGCAAGTGACTGTGTATTACCCTGGAAACATTTAAAGGAGAGGAAATGTGTGGTCTTCAACTGCTGGATAGAGGAAAAATTGCATTTGAAAAAAATAACAGCTCTGCAGAATTGTCTGTCTATATTTTATATGCCCCTTTTTCCAAATCAGTGACTGTGATCTCATTAATAAGTGTTAATGAACTACACCTCACACAATCTCCGTGTTCCCTGGATTTATGGATGAAGAAGCGATTGAGGCAAAGAAAAGGCAGAAGTGTCCCCACCCCATGGCACAGAGAAGGACTTCAGTGTCTGAACACAATGTATTGCCCATCTATTCCGGATTCTCTGTATTTACACACACAGCTGGAAAACAGACACCCTGACCTTTAAAAAAATACAGCATGAAAATTTCCTTGGTGTTTTCACCTTGCCTTAAACAAAAGGCAACTTTTCTCTGTGACAAACTCTGCTGGGTAATTACATTTTCTACAAAAAATGTTTGTTCTCACCTATTGTTCCATGCGTTTATTTAAATAAATCAGGCCTAATGCATCCACCTCACAGAGTGAATTCATCTCCTGGCAAAATATTTCATTTCCACTTTAGGCTATCACTAAACAAGGGTGTGGACTTCAATGCATAAAAGCAACATAGATGGAGTCTGACACCAAAAATGATTATTAAGTTAATAGACATCATGCCCCATTAATTTTAATACATTTATTAGTAGAAACTATTGCAGCCTTTGCATAATAATTTTGGAAAGTAATAAATGTGCTAATATTTGGCTTGCAAAAGTAAAGCATTTATTTCTAATTGTTACTTTTTCCTAAACAAGTACTTGGCAGAAACTGTCTTCCTTTAACCCACACGTCCTCTGACTGCCCCACACTGCTCTCTAGAAGGAAGAAAATTAATTATTTCTTATGTGTATGGTGCCTCCTTCTTCTCTACATACATCTGAAGGAATTTCTTATCCTCCATCAGAAAAAAAATGTGGTCCTTTTTAAACTCCATGTCTTTGTGAATATTCATTACAGATACAGGCCAATACCTAGAATATCTCTTGCTACTCATTTTAGATCACCCATGTTTGATTCAGTTGCACAATTAAAACACTTATGGTTGCTGACTCACCCATCTCAATGATGGAGAAAGTGAGGGCTTATATGTATATTCTGAATTTTTTAGGGCAAATATGAAATCAGGAGGCAGAAATTCCATTCATCTGTGCAAGAAAGGTACAAGAAGAAAAAACCTACCTGTCCTGCAGCTTCTGGTCCATCTAGCCCATCTTGGACTTGATCTTAAAGATCTTTTCCAGCATTAGTGATTCTGTCTTCCCAAACAATAACCAACATTACATGAAAAGAAAAACAACAACAAAGAAAGCAAACCCAAATAATCTGATATTTTTGCTAGAATGCAAAAAAAAGGTACGTGATCCAAGGATCTTTTGGTCATGTTCAGGGCCACGCTGAGGTAGAGCAGAAACAGGATTCAAACCTGCGCAAACTAGGTGAGAAAGGGTTTTTCAGCCCTGGCAGTAGAACATTTCAAGTAATACTGAGTCTTTCACCACTGGGATTTAACTGCTGTGGCATGTTCCTTATTCAAGAGAATAAAGGTGCTGAGCTCATGCTGAGGCTGGGGAAGTGGCACAAACCTCAGCACCTAAACTGTCTGAACTGGGGGATGTGCTGCCAGCAATGCTGTGACCTGTCTGTCTCCTGGGATCATAAAATATCTTGGGCTTCGAGTAAATCAAAGGTGCTATGGGAGCCAGGAGGAGGGAGGAAGAGGACTGAGCAAAAACCAGATGCTCCAGACGTGCTTTATTGGTTTAGAAAGGAAAAAGTCATCACCTTGAAAGAAAGACATGCAAATATCAGGAATAACCTACACGTTTCTATCGTGCTCAGACCCAGCCAGGTTCAGTCACTGTGAATATCCAACCTATTCCATCAGGATTATGACAGAGCTGCACCCAGGGCCTGCAGAATAATGCAGATATCCCACTATGGAGTGATGAGCCACAGGACACCTAAGTGTTAAATAAGATGAGAAACAAGAGAGGGAAGCACCGAGCTGTTCAAACTCCACGAGGGATTACACATGGGAGGATAAGGAGAAGGGCAGATGTTGAAGGGGCTTGGGCAAAAGGATAGTACTGCAAAGGGACAAAACAGCCTTCCCAAAGTCTCTGATCCAGATTCCTCACTTCTAATATCTAAAAACATTTCAACAAGAACAAGGTGAGGATCCAGCATATGTGGGAAAATGTAGGAGTTTAATGACAGAAATGATTTTAAGGTAATTTTTTTAGAAATTATCTGTCCTGTAGAAATGCAGCTTTAGGACACTGACCAGGGAGAAAACTCAAAATAGGACTTGTCAGCTGTAGCTTTGAGCTTATAGCTACAGGCTGCTATTTTCCCCCTGAACATCTAATTTAATCCCAAATTTTAAAGCTTAAACCTAAGTGGGGTTTCCCACTAGAATTAGATGCTTGTGTAACTTTGAAGGTATTTTTGTTTTAACTGGAAATTGGAGGATAAAGATGATGTCCCATGAATTCTGAGGATAACTACACTAAAGATTACAAATAAAATCATGTAGTACAACAGTACAAGTAAGACCTGTGACAAAATGCATTTTTCAAACTCTCTGTTGTGTTTCCAGCAGAAAGCAGACGTTATTCTTCACACTCCAGGTAAGAGATTGAATTCCAAAAATGAAGAGGCAGTCTGCAGCCTCAGGCTGAGCAGAGAGCCCTATCTGAACTGCAGCATGCAGTGGGGACTTAGGAAGAACATACAGTCCAGTCGATGATAAAATGTTTGTTGCTACCTCCCTGGAAGTTGTAGAAAATCAATATCCCCATCAGTACCAGGTCCACTGGCTCTAACAGGCTCAGCTTTGCAGCAGGCTTGGATTTCTTACATTCAGTCTGAAGCCTGAGCAGGGAGGGAAATGTGTGCATGTGTGTCAGTGCCTTGTGTGTGTGCTTGTGAGAGAGAGGGATGTGCAGTGAGCTGGAAACCAATTAAATTGTAGTGTTAGATAGGTGATGAAAAGGGCTCTGTAAAAGCAGGATAGTGCCAGAAGCTGGAGTTTATGAAGCACCTGGTATCCAGTGAATAATAATATTAAACATGTTCCAAACTAATTTATTTGTAGGGAGAATTGGAGTATGAAAAGCAAAGCTTAAACAAAATGTCAAGTTCAGGCCACAAACCTGGAGGAAAAAATGAAAGATTGTCAGAACTGGTGCTTAAAAATATGCCCAATACTAAAAAAGAGCAGTTACTAATGAAAGGCTTGAGGACTACCCATACTGGCTGCCAAACCTCACGGAAAATAATCCTAAAATGTTAAGTGGTTGGGATAAGGACTCTCATTGAGGGGAAGAGAAGGAGGTGGGGGGAAAGCATGAGTCATACAGCCAATTTGCCAAACCTCTTGCATTTATCGCCAGTATCCTCAAAGGATACTCTGAGCCTCAAAATCCAGTGTGGCCTTTGGGCAGCTGCTGGTGGAAATGCGGCGCGGTTGGCCTGGAATCCCAACTGACCCCACTGTGCCCTTTGTGCTGCTGCACCTTCACCTCACCCTTGTTCAGGGAGGGAACTGCTGCTCCTGCTGCCTCCCAGATGGTGATGTGGGAGGAAATAGAGGCATTAGGAGAGAGTTCAGATGGAGTTCATCTGCCTGAGGTGACAACTTGAACAGTCCAACCTGGGGGCCGCCAATGGAAATGTCAACAGAGACATCAGTGCAGAGTCCCCCCAGAGGCTGAACGAGGTTACAGAAAAACCAAATCCTCTTGCTTTTCATGTTTTCTCTGTCTCCTGTGTGCATCTTCTGCACTCTTAACTTGCTCTAATCTCCACCTCTCCTTCCCCAGTGGTAGCCCAGTGTAACTCTGACACCAGGAGAGCTGCAGCACCAGTCTCAGAGAGCAGCTTTGCCTCTCAGGCTTCTAAACCCATCAGCTGGGTCAGGCATGTCCACCACTTAATTTTCTAAAGAATAAATAAAATAAGACTCTTGATATTGCCCCAGCCTTACAGGATGAGGAGAAGGGAAGAACAAAGTTTTCCTCAGCATGCTCAATCTTCACCCTGTTGAAAACAGGATGGTCAGGAGAAATATTTAAAAACAGCTTCCAGCCCTGATCTGCCTCTGGCAAGAAGCTGAATAAAAAACTGAACCCGCAAAGTCTCCCTAAGCAAGGTTTGAGTATTTTAAAAAAAGGCAGAAAGCTAAACATCCACTTAAATGTAGGCACAGCCACATTTCCATGTTTGCGCTGTACATACAGAGCTCCGCACACAAGGGAATCTCTGGGAATTAATGAAGATTTTTGCCATTAGAACAATTATTTGGAAGCGAAGCCACATTTATGCACATGCTAAAATCAAGGCAAGAAAGAATTCTCTGCACAGGGAGTAAATGGAGCTGTAAGCAAACCAGTTGGAAACTTGTTTTTATACAGCCAGACTAATTAGCACTGGTTTCAATTTTTGAGTAAAGAAATAGTTAGGAAAAGATAAGTCAGCATCCATAATTAGCATTCTGCATTGAGTAGCAAAGACAAGTGCAGTACGTTGACACTGGTCGTTTTGAAATACAGGAACAAGATAAAAACTGCTTGCTACAAACATCCAATTTCACCTGTCACAATCTCATTATTTCCTACAGGATTGTACTGTCAAAGAAATAGAGTTAAGCACTGAATTAAACTCAAAATATTGGCAAAATCGGGTGAAACTGTACACAATATTGAAGTGTTACCCTCTCCAGTTTTTTTGTAAATATCAACAAATGTTTAAGCTTTTTAGCAGCTTTCTTTCTTTCTTTCTTTCTTTCTTTCTTTTCTTTCTTTCTTTCTCTTTCTCTCTTTTTCTCTTTCTCTCTTTCTCTTCTTTCTTTCTCTCTTTCTTTCCCTCTTTCTTTCTTCTCTTTCTCTCTTTCTCTCCTTTCTTTCTTTCTCTCTTTCTCTCCTTCTCTCTCTTTCTTTCCCTGTTTCTATTGTGTTATGTTTTCTGTGTTGACAGACCTGGTTTGAAATCAAAGCTCCACTGATTTTTAGTGGTTCTGTTCTAGTATTGATACCTGTTACCTGCTGCGTGAGGTAAATCCCTGCCACTGAAATCAGTCAGATAAAAACCAAAATCCATCAAACAGAAAGAAATTTAAAAAGAGAAATGGCCTTTAGTGTTCCAGCATTAGTGAAATGAGGACCAGGTGTCCAAGTTTAAATTTGGAGCACTTGCAATCAATAAAGGTGCTTCAGATCTGTGCCCGCATGAGAGCAGCATTGCTTTATTAGATGAGCACAGGCTTAAGTAATTGCCATTTTCATAGGTCTTGATGTGGTTTCACTGGAGAAGCTTCCACATAATGCTGAACAGAAGCAATTAAAAGTGGCAATGGCAGGTTATAACTGCAAAACACCTTTGGAAGTTCTTGTCTTTTCAGGGTATCTTAGTAGTAGTGTTCCCATTGGGATATCTTTTTAGATATCCTTTATGGATTAAAGGCATAAACAAAACCATTTCTCTCCCACAGGTCTGCAAGCTGAATACCTGTCAGCCTTAATGTGAAAATACAGGAACAGTGAAAAAAAACTCCTTCTAAAGTATAACAGAAATCCAGTTGGTAGTTCACCATTCAGCAATAACTACCCCATTCTGCATCTCTCAGCAAGAAAGATGGGACTCAATAGGATTTCACCAAATTTATTATAATGGTAGAATTATTGAAATAAGCCTACCAGAACACCTGAAGGGACTGATGGAGTATAAATACCATTTCCATTAGGAAGTAGGTATGAGTGAAGCTCACCTGCCAGCCAAAAAGCTCTCACATCTGCCTGGGATTTAGCTATGCTTGGTGCCTCCTGTTTGATTTTTCTGACAGTCAGGATCATTTCTCTTTGCACAACATACAGGCTTTTTCTTTTCTTTTCTTCTCTTTTCTTCTCTTTTCTCTTTTCTCTTTTTTCTCTTTTCTTTTTCTCTTCTTTTTTCATGAGTTTGTAGGTTATTTTTTATTCATGGTAAGGAATAATGCAGTCATCTGTCTGTGGAAAGAAAAGCATAATTTATGCAATTTGACTGATCATTACTTCAATATGGTTGGTGTAGACTGCTGTAAGATGCTACCAAATTGTTTCTTCATCGGCCCCATTTTGCATAAAGAGTAACACAGGAAAATAGTTCAGTGAGGCTTCTCTCTAGCTGTAAAATCTTCTCAAGCCAGTCTTCCCTTCCTCTCTCTTACACACAGATAACTAATTGAATAAAACACCACAAAGCACAACAGAATGGAATGGGGGAGAACTAATTTTGAAAAGAAGTTCCTTTTGAGAATTTTTCAATGCTGAGATAATCTAAAGATCCAATGAACAAAAGCTGTTTGAAATGTTATCTGGTTAGTTAACCCCAAGTTCTCAAGAACTCATTGATAACTGAAAATTTCTCCTGAGTACAAAACAAAACAAAGTCAAAACAGAACACAGAAGGAGAGCTGTTGCAGTTTGTTGTTGAAAATCAATTTTTGCAGTCTGTTGTTGAAATGAGAAATGAGAAGACTGTTTGGGGCAACTCTTAAATCTTCTCTACATCCCTGCACCCCAGGAGACTTCCCTATCCTGCAGGAAAAACTGAGTTCTGTATTCCCAAGTATATCACTACATCCAAAATATATCAGAACATATTCTGGTGAACTGTGACCATTTTTCCAGGCATCTCAAATCATGCCAACATTGTTTATACCCCAGCAGTCTGTCTGTTGTACTCATGGTCTTACAAGATCTAAGTTATTGGATATAAGACCGGAACCCATGAAGAATAATTTTTTTAATGACATCTCCTGATTAAGAACAGAATTTGAGATCTGTCTGTTGCAAAGAAATTAATCCACCTAATGTTCTTTGTTCATTCCATGTATGGAAATTTCTTTTATTCAAATGACAGCCATTCATATATCAAATGCTCTGAGAAAGCCAAAGTTTCTCTTTCACAAACAGACCTTTTTGGCTAGACCTGAAATTCCGTCAAATAAAGCATGCTCCTGTTTTACAAAAACTTCTTTGAAGCTATGCTGACATTAATCTTATGGGGTTTTTTTCTTCTAGTCCTTTGCTGCTGGTGTCTGCCTCCATATTTTACTAGTTGTGCTACTTTATCTAGAATAAATCAACTGATTGATGCAGTATATTTCCCCATAGAATTCATTTTAGCCCTTTTCAATCCTGAAATTAGTAATCTTCCAAGCTCTGGAACGGAGACTTTGTTACCGACAAACATCCATGGTTCAGAGGGCCCTTTGGCTAACTCCCTTAATGCTTATGATACATTACTTTGGTTTGCTAATTTATTGCCATTTGCCTTTTTTTTTTCCATTCTGAAGTGCAGGAAAGCTCGACCATGTTTTACAGCAGAGATAGGCAGCCTGTAGATGGCACAGGATGAGGGATGTGCAGTCTATTTTTCATTTTCACACTGTTAGGGTGGTTTCAGTAGATGCCTGTCATTAGTGACCAGCTCTCCACTCTCCCTACATGAGCAGTGCCAGCTGTTTTCTCACTTCCACTTCTCAAGCTTTGCCTGGACAGGTTCTCCCCCTTCCAAACTGAGCAATAACCTGCCCTTGCCATCACCATTTGCAGTTCATTTGCATCTGACAGAAGCTGCTGCCCCATTGGTTGTCTTCATTTTCTTCACAAACACAAGCAGTGCTCCCCTTCCTATGAACTCCAGATTTGGGGAAAGGCAAATCTGGTCTTAAAATGTCCTGTATCATAGTTTTTAATGATAATGCCTGTTGTAGTTCCCCACTTCCTTTGGTTTCATTTGTAGCATTCCCACAATTTCTTGTTGGCCACAAATTCTTTGCATAGAACAAACCTGACCAGGCAGTATTTGTGGGTTAGTTGCAGAGTTGCTGTATTTTAAATTAGTGATTAATTTTTTACAGAGAATATAAGATGTTCCCTTGCTACAGATTTTGCTGTATTTCTGATGTTTTGAAATCTAAGTGGGATTTGTCACTATGTCAAATTAAAACTCCTTAGCTAAAATTGCTCAGTGTTACACAGTTTTTGATGTAGTTGAGGTCATTCCTTATTGAGAATAGGGAGTCTTCAATAAATTCCTGCCCAGCAATTTCATTACATACAACTGTAATGAATTAGTATTTAGAGTCCTGTAACTCTCAGTGCTCTGTGATTTATGAGCATCTAATACTGACCGCAGCAATTTTCCTTGCATTCTGATTTTTAACAATCACCAGCTCCATCAGATTTCCTTTCTGAGTATGGTGTTGGCAACAATGCACACAGGCTTGCTCTTGACAGGCAATTTGGGGTTCTTTTTCACACATAAAGGATTTCCAGTTTAGATTTCCTGCCTGAGAATTCATACAGGCCTGACCTGTTCTAGCCTTCTCTGTCTCATTTGTTTACATGTCTCTTGACCAGCGAGAGATTTAAATGACCACATTTATACAATCTACTCTCTATACTTCACCTAATATGTCTTGATCCAAACTATTCGTCTGGTGCCATTTAAACACTCCTTTTTTTGGTATCTCCTGACTCCTTTCCTCTCTATGCTGCAGGATAAGAGATTTTCTGGGAAATTCATGGATAGCCTGGATATTTTTAACTTTAGTCTTTCTACCCATAATAGTCAAGCTTTCCAGACTGTGAGGAGCAGTGCCAGATGCTGTGTCAGAGTCCAACACAGATGGAGCCAAAGGTAGCCTGTTTTCAGTCCCACAATCCTGCCAATTCCCGAGTCATGGTGTTTGCTGTCACTCCCAAAAGGGAACAAATCGACTTGATATCCTCCCAGCTTTACACCAAATTCCATCCTCTTCCCCCAGCATCCTCTCCTCTGTGGCAAGTGCCACTTGTGGATGCTCTTAGTGATAGCTGCACTCCATTCTGCTTTGAGATGGGTTTTGCCTACATCAGCCATTAAAGACCTCTGTGCCAAGAGCACTCCCTGCATCCCTTCATTAACAGAACTGTGCCTTCAAGGGGGAAACAGGCTGTGACTCACTCCAGCATCTGCTGGCACCATAAGGAGATGGGAATGGGTGGCTGGGAGGGTGGGTGGGTGGATGGATGGAGCCAAACAGACAGAGGAGTCTCTCAGTCCCAGTGACAACTTCTGAACATGCCACCTCCCAGCTTTCGTACCCTCTGCTGGCAGCTGAGCTGAGGACCTGACCCATCAATATGCTGCACTCACACTGAAGTTTCAGGACAGAAGAAGATTGTGGGGCTTCTGGCAGTCGAGATTCTTTCACTTCCAATCTCACCCTGGCACTGCTCAATGGGAAGTGAAATGAAATTACATTCCTTGTCCTCACACTTTCCGTTCTCTACCCTGTCAGCAATGTGAACAAGCACACAAGACACAAGGATAATAAAAGCTGGTGAAAAAAAATTCGTCTTATTAAAAGGGACTCTAACTGTTGAAAGGATTTATGAAGGGGTTGATGGATAACAGTCACTTGAAAGATAAAGTACGGGACTTTCTACAATCATGAGAGGAGCCCACCTCAGCTCTAACCCATACAGAGACAGCCTAATAAAATCGCTTCCAGTTTTACAGTCTGATATAAAGACTAGACATTGGTAAGACTGGACACCAGCAAGACTAGAAAAATTGTGTAGAGTTATAGCAGTTAATGTTGCTAAGTTCTGATAGGTTTAGTTATAATACAGCCGAATATTAGAGATTAACAGAAGACACAATGTAAAGAACAGATCATTACACTTCTGCCCAGTGTGAAATTCTGGTATCTTTTTATGGAGCCTCTAGTACTGTGTTCTGCAGGACACTGGTTCTATGCTGGACAGCTTAGGTTTGAGCATATATTTCTTTGGTAACTTAATAGCAAATCTTCCCAGCTGTATAAGAAACAGCACTGAGGCTATTTCACTATATCAGAAAAGGGAATTCCTTTGAAAAGGAACTTTTCTTCCTAGAAGATGCTACCTTTGGGGGGACCAGGGCTCAAATCAAGAAGGGTAGGTGTCAAATCACTGTGTTTATTTGCATTTTGGGGGTTTTTTGGGGGTGGTTGGTTTTTTCGGATGTGTTTTGGTTTTTTCAGGAAACCACACCTTATACATTTCTGGTTCCATCTCTGCTTCAAACCAGAACAATCTCTTAAGAAACTCTCTATCAGAACACAGCAAAGTGACAAGCAACGATCACATTTTCCATACCCTAATTCATGATGCTGTCTTGAAGTTTTTTCCTTCCTCCCAAAATTTGGAGGTCACTGGATGACTCACATGACCAGTGGTAGGAAAAAAGCCTTTTATCCATGTTCAAACATCCAGTGTTTCTAATTGGGCTACACTGTACAGATAAAATGGTGAAACCATGGATAAACTGGATCCATATCTTCTGATTAGAAAGTCAGAAATTTCCATCTTTTCTTAGTGAATTTGGACAAGCTTGTTAAAATGAACAAAACTGAATATTAACTTTAACCCAAACAAGAGAAATTGTTTTCAATTATGTGAACAGATTTATCTTGTACATTCCTTGCATCTGCTGAAGTGTTATATTTTTAATATAAAATAACTGCTTGGTCAGAGCTGGGCTTCATTTCCCTTGAATATAGGCTGTAGGAAACCAGTCATGTGCTGTTTAAAGCTTTTTACATTACTTGCAGAATTTTTCCTTTTAAGAAACTCATAATATCCACAGAAAGTGAAAGAAATACTGTGGGGTAAAAATTTTGAAACTTCTGCATTTTGAGCAGCAAAGAAAAATGTCTTTAACAGCTGATACATTGGGCTCAGAATTCAAACTGTCCCTCATTACAGACCTAAATTTATCTTCCATCCCACACAGATTTCTACTCTATCCCAATTTTTCTACTCAAAATTATTCACATCAGAAATGTAGGCTCATGAAATGCAGTGGAGCAAAAGTGTTATTTATGATAAAGGAACCAATCCCACTTCTTATTTCAGCCTTTTGACTGTGGGTTTATTGTGTCCTCCCTCTGGGAGCTAAGTCCCATATGGTATCTCACATTTGCACCCAAGCACGTTGAGAATATGGTGTCTTTGCATCTGAGAGCTTGAATTAATCTACTAGGACTCAGTCATAAAGTACTATAAAGAGCTAGAGGCTTTATTGACTTCAAGCTCTCTGGATGCATTTTTGCCACGTGAATTATTTAAAGTCCTCTGCAAGCTTCCCTGGGGCCTTTTCAAAAGGAACTCAAAATCACCTTCAAATATGCTCTGGCCAACCCTCTCTTCTAAACCTGCTTTCTCTAAACAGCCTGAATTCTGGCAGCATCTTCCCACCTCCGGGAGGGGAGTGGAACCCAACAGTCAAAATTTTCAGACCATTGTGCAGTTAGAAGTAATTATTATATTCTAAACGACTGGCATTTTTTTTTTCCAGGACAATAGATAAGATATTCTAATAATTATAATTGTTCTGATGCCCTGTCATACTTCTATACACAAGATTTATCTTCTTAAGGAATATGACAAGTAATGCTTTTTCAGAATTGCACATACATGGCTTTATACAGTCACGCAGGTTCAAGAATACTTGCTTTTAGTTAATTTGCATTAAACCTATTTAATAAAGCTATTATCATTCAGAAATTGTTTCAGAATAACAATAAGTTTTTCATTTCATGATCTTTTTCAAGAACAATTTCTCCATGAAAATCAACTCAAAATTATATGGGGTGCAGGAATTCATTATGAAAGAGTTCTGTTAATACAGTTGAAGATTACTCCAAACAGTGCTTCCAGGAAACTTGGTTCCCAAAAGTTTTCAGCTGATGAATCCAAGGTTCAGTCAGAATATTATCTGTAGGAAATACAGCAATAAAAAAAAAGCTAGAACATCACCAATAGGCAGGTGAATTATGGCTCTAATTCTTTTTTCCATCAGACACCAGTGGAAGTATTTTTATTTTTTCTCTGATCCTGTTAACTTAAGCAATGATTTTTTGTTGTTGTTTGTAACTAGTAAGGAAATCATGTAGTAACACCTCAGCCAATTCAGGACATAGTGAAGAAGCATCTCTACCCTGGTTTAGCATCTCTGTTTCTTCCTTTCTCCTCTTCATCACCCGGGATTTTATCAGCTCCCATTCAGGCCCAGGTAAAGCTTCTTCACCTGTCCATATATACTACTTAGACTCTGAATAAACCATTTTATTGACTATTCCTGACCTCTCTTTTTCCATTTCCCTTTCTTATTTTCAATTTCTGGCTCCGCCAGGATTTATTTAATGCATTCTTCCAAGTCTTATCAGGAAAAACCTGCCCTGCCTTGTATTTTTTATGCACCACTTGCAGTGACAGTCTTAATAAATAATAAGTATTGATAATAAGAACACCATCATTACCCCAGCTCTTTTCTTGAGCTGACAACTGTGACACAAGCCACTAACAACATAAGAAAACACTTTATTCACCAAACAATCCTGACATTAACTTCCCCAGCAACAAATAATCATCTAAATAATTTGTAAAATTGTCAAGTAGCAACCTGGCTTTTCTTTTTCAGCTCCCACTTACATGATGGAATTTCCATTTGCAGCACAATGCAATATTTAAATCGAAGTGTCCTGGATGCTTGTAAGGTACTACTCTTATCCTGAAGGGAGATCCTTACCTGATGCAATTTAAGATTTCTTTCTCTTTGAAGTTAATTTTAGATAACACCAGATGAGGATCTAGCCTACAGTTTTAGTAGGGCTCAAACCCAACACAAGGAGAAACCTCCCTCTTGTGTCACAATCAATAGATTTCCTTCTCCCCTTCCAAGAATCCATGGTACACAAAAGTGCACTACCTCAAGTAACTGTAGGATAATGGCAGTTCAAGCTGATAAAGAAGGAGGATTTTTGAAATTCTGATATTTCATGCAATTCTATACTAGGGCCAAAGGTAAATTGCAAAGGCAGGATCTGAAATTCCAAAGGAAGATCTCATTCCTTCCTAAACTGAGACAATATGATACTGGTGTCCCCAGAGACCAAATTCAATTAATTCTATCATGAGGAAGTTGTTTTCTGCTATATATTTGCAGTAATTTACTTACTCTTCTTTTTAATTCAGGAAAATAGATAAACCTGATTCTTAATTCAATTGGAACTTTTATCATAATTGAAGACAAAGAACCCCCGTTATTTGGCAGGTCTGTATTTCCTTATTAAAAAAACCCAACTTATAGATTGTCAGACTATTTCATACAGATTCTCAAAATAGCCTTTTCAGTTTTCTGAAAAGCATTTATAACTGTGAAAAAATCAATTTCTCCTTTATACATTAAAATCAATCAACAGGTAGAAGATTTTTAAGTCTTCCTACACTGTAGTTTCTTGGATCATGAAGATTGTCAGACACTGACCAAACAGGTATTAGGACAAAACAAACCAGTGGGAAGATATTTCCAGTTCTAACATTTTTCTGGCTGTTGAAATCTGAATGCTTCTGCAAGAATATCTGGGTTATTTTTTTAATAACACATCTGTATCTGGGAAAACTGTCAGGGAAAGTCTCTGCTTGAAAGTATAAACATTTTTAAAGAAATAGTGCATTGTGGGGAGCGGTTCAAAGGTCATAAATGTTACAATACCAAAGCCTTCATGAGGAATCATCAGTCAAAGGGAAAAAAAATTAAAATCAAACTATTTCTACCCATGTCTTCAATATCTGCCTCTTTCCCCCAAAAAAACCATCCTCGCACAAACACAAAACAACTCATCAGTATTTCCAGCTGAGGTCTCTTGAAGAACTGGCATTATTATCAGACATTTTCCACTTCTCTCTGTACCCACTACTCCACGGGAGGAGCAGTTCCTACTACTGCCACAGTAGGAACCCAGAAATCTTTTACAAACCTTTTGTTTCTAAAAATAACCAGAATGAGGTTTACCACTCACACAGAGAGGGGCATTATCTATCAAAAAATTATTTGCACCTAAGTTAGAAAGCAGCTTTCTTTGGTCCTCAGTGGCAGTAAGGAAAATAATTTCACATGTAAGGCAAAGGCAAAGCAAGACTGGTTCATAACTTAGAGATTAAAAAACTCTAAATGTAATTTTTCTTCACTGCTGCGTTCTCCCCACTTCATGCCTAAACGTGACACAGGAACAATCTGATCCCTTCTTCTGCCTGAATATCATGTTCTGACAGTGAATGCAGCAAATTCTGTAACTGCTTTGGTTTGCGTTTGCTTGAATTCAGAAAAAAAACCCCAACAGATAGTTCAACAAATAAGCATATTAGTTCAGTTTCTGAGTAAATAGTAAAACAGTTAATAAATTGAATTAATTCAATCTTCTTTCATCATTACATCTTAATGAAATCAGGAGAATAAAAGTCCTATAAGGTTCTAGATACTCTGAAGATCGTTTATACATTGAGTTTTGCCCCAGCGGTGTAAGTGGTGCTGTCTCATTCCACTCCCTTTTATGACATATAGAATCATAGTGTCACAGAATCATGGAATTGTTTAGATTGGAAAAGATCATCAAATCCAACCATCAACCCAACACTGTCAAATCCACCACTAATTCATGTCTCTCATCACCACATCTGAATGTTTTTTGAACATTTCCAGGGGTAATATACAACTCATCTCTTTAACTCTTAAATAAAACTTACACTTTGCAAACTCCCTGCCTTTATTCAGCTGTTCAGTGAGCTTTCACTGAGCCTACACAGCTTAATATTCTTATAAGTGAGGCACTAAGACTGTATCTGATGATAAATTTGCATATCAAAATGGGAATGTGAGCTCAAATTGGAAAAGCATAAAAAAAGAAGTGATCAGAAATTAAGAAACCATTCTGATAAAGCCAAAGCCTGAATCTCTCACTAAGAATACACTATCAAATCACACTGAAAATACCTATTGAACAGCACATAATCTCATTAACTAAAAGTGAAAATTACACTTAATTCTTATTCTCTGAAGGTATGACTTACAATAAATCCTACTGACACAGCAGTGCATGGGCCCAGGAACTGGGATCTGTTATAATCTACTTACCCTCCGAGAACCTAATTTCCACTTGAAATAATAATTTTAAAAAAAACCCTTAAATACATTGACCTCTAATACATTCAAAATGTTGGAATAAATCAAGTAGCAGAGTTAATAATTGACTCTTTACTAATGTGCTGCTATGAAAGAAAAGAATTCAATATGCTTAATGCTATCCCTAATTCGAAGCTCTAATAGTCCATTCTTCATATTACTCTTCCTGCCAGCTTCCAAGGTAAACCTTTTTAAGGTTTTGGGAGAGGGACCAAAGGTGGAGGAAGAGTAGAGTTGTAGTTCCAGTGTGGGGGGCTGAAGGGGAACATAATTCACCACTTTATGCCACATTTCCCACATCAGATAAATGATATTTGGAATTTACCTAGTGATAGAAACTAACACTGGAGCTTCATTGCAGCAAATACTATAACAAGGCACCACATTTTAAATAACTAAAGAGTGAAAGAAATCAAGCCATACTCTGCCCATTTTTGACAATGAAGTATGGCATGCACAGGGAGAAAAAACTGTACAAAAGTCACACTGAAAACTTGAGACAAAGCAGAAAGTGGAGAAAATATGTTCTGGTTCTTAATCAAGCTAAATAAACATCTTCCCTCCCTCATCAGTTCAGTGCCTGATTTTCTACACACCAAATGTAAAATGTGCATACTCACAGCTATTCCATTCCAAAGTTCCAAGGGCCACTGATGAAAGATAACCAGGCTTATCTGTGGAGGGAACTTTCAGCATAAATAATAAACAGTCAGAAATGCAATATTATGCCATATTTATTTTATTATTTATATCATAGGGAATGGGAGAGAACATTTTTTGGAGAAACCTCCCTTTTATTAGACACACTATCAGGATTATTCTCATATTTAAGAAGGGAAGGGTTCATTTACACTGGCTCTGCTACTGAGTTAAATGTCAAAGGGTGTTGGGATGCAGTCTCTGTGATATCCTCGTGAATGTAGCTCTGCACAAGCTATTTGGGCTGCTAACTTTGACAGGAAAAACATTTTTAACAGGTAAATGTCAACAGAGGTTCCAATTACTATATTTCTTGGCTGAATAGGAACACGACAAATGTAAAAATCAATATAGATGTATTCCAACGTATCTATTTTTATATTCCAAGAAAAGCAAAGCGAGGCATTAATTCACTGCTCCCTGTGGACAGATTGGTGTTCAGCCATCTCCAGGAACACTGAGCTCCATCCCACGTAGTGGTGATGGCAGAGCTGGATTTCTCAGCTCCTGGCAAAAGGTTATTTTATGGAGACCAGTGCCCTATTGCTACAATAATCACCTTATGCTATTGGTATTTAAGTAACTGAAGCATTTTACCTTCTAGGTAGATTTCAATCTCTTTAAAAGTGGATGTTTTCAGCGAATCATCAAATTGTATCATGAACTAAAGTATATTTCTCACATAATCTAAATATTATTTCCTGCAAAAACAGACTGAGGTGTGTACTGTCATTCTGCCCACAATAGCCACTTGTCACTCTTAATAAACATACCCGAAGACTTATCAATTGTTGATAGATTGATTATCTTTGACAAAGGATCACAACATATTTTGTATCAGCTGGGTAAACCTGCAACTCTGTTTCACTTGTAGCTGATGTAGTCATGGGCTAACTCTCAGTTACTCATCCTCATAAAATTCGGTTCCCCAACCTGATTCTTTGCACTCAGACATTAATTGCCACTGTCTCACTGAGAATGTCTGTTCCTAATTAAATTAAATCTACCGTTATATCTAAGAGATAGAGTCTTTATTTTTTTGCCTCCCCTGCTGTCTTTGAGGACCGACAGATAAACAATTTTGATTTGATACTTATAACTACTTCCTTATAGTTCCATTAAAATTCTTTTCTTTGTCTTCTTGTTTTAATGCTTTATAGGATTCAATTTCCTTGCTAAAGCCCGTGACCTGCAAAATTACAGTGGTGAAAAAGGGATATTTAAAACCTGATTTCGGGTAATTTCACACTCATTTGCCTATTTGAACTTAAAAGCTAGTGAGGATTAATGTAGATTCAAGTTCATTAGAACACTTAACACATTGCACAGAGAGCTTTGCTTTGCACCTGCCTCCTGAGACATTTGACTTCTTCCTGCTACAGTCCTAAATCTGTGTTGTGATGAAACCCCAGCCAGCACCAGCATCACACACCACTCATTCCTCATCAGTGAGAGAGAGACTTGGAAGGGTGGAAGGTCAGACACCACAGTTACAGTCAGCTAAAAGAGTTTCAATAGATTGGCATCTTTCCAAAGTGATTTGGAAATATAAACTCTGTGAAGTATAAATCCAGTAATCTAGGAACAGATTGCTAATTACTTATACAAAGGAAATCAAGTTGGTCTTCATAAATCAGCAGCAACTGTGGCTGTTTAGGGAATTGAAATAACAGTTAAATGCTCTATCTAGAAGGACAACACAACACTCTTTTAATGAAATGCTACCACAGACTTCCGGGTAAATATTTGGTAGTTATGTCAGCTTGTACTTAAGAGCCACAGCCTCACTTTTCTCCTATGAGTGTGTGCATAAGAGGCTACAGCTGCTGCTTCACAGTTATCCTTGCAGGACTGCAGTCAACTTTTATTATTACATATGTCATTATTCTGTAATTCATAGGCAGACTTGTATCCTGTTACTTTCTAGGAGTTTATGCAATGAAACCCATTTGCTCTGCCTTGGCTGATAGATATTTCAGGACAGTCATACAAGTCATTGAATTTTCTCCCAGAATCACACAGAACAGAGGGACAAAAGCCCAACCACACTGAGCAAATGGAGAAGATTGGCACCAATCTTTTTTCACCTGTTTGAACAATCTATGCCTCTGATGACTATTCCAAACCAACAGGACTGGTCATGAAATTAGCAGCTGGACTGGTCAAGGTTTAGAGGACTGTGCTCCTTCCTTCCATCTTGAAAAGGCCTCCACAGTATTCTCATTGTAACTCTGGATGTCAGAATCACTGCCATGAGCAGGAAATGCTAAGAGGACACAGTTCTGATGCAAGGTACAGTCAGGGCCTTACAGAAAACAGAGTAGAATTGCTGCCCTGAGATTGCAGTAGATTTTCAAGATTTGGAAGCTGAAGTTGGAAGTTTGTAGAAAACAGGCAGCAATGGAAGACAGAAAGTGAAAATGTGTGCCTTCTCCACCAACTCTTTGTGAAAATTATCTTTGAGGAGATTCCTCAAAAGCATTGCAGGCACTCTTTGTATAATCAGAGGGAGGAGTCTTTGCCATGCCCACCCCAAAGGAGCTGCCAAGCAAGGACATAAGGAGAAGATGACTTTATAATGGAGAATGTTTTTATCTGCATTTAAGTGACTCAGGGATAACATAAATTATATTAAAGTCTGCAGCAAGTGGATGAAATATAAAATGAGCTAATATTCCACAGAGGATGTGATAAAATGATGTGATGAAATTATCTCTGCTTGTTATTGATATAACCATTTAAAATGGCTGATAAAGCATAGGAGAGGTGAAGAAAACAGACAGTTCTAAAAAACGCGAGAAACAACACAACAAGGGGCAGGAATAGGATGCAAGAACATGAGAACCAAGACTACCTTAAAACAAAACAGGTTTAAGGCTTGTCTAAACGTGGCACTAGGGCACCATTGAGGAGCATCTAAGTCCAAAATCCCAGAAAGTCTTTCTTAGAGAAGAACTACTAATGATCAGGTTAAGAATCAAGTGGATTCTGCTTGCCTTTGTTCATTGGTATTGAGAATAATTTATGAAAGAGCAAAACTGGGACTTCTGTGATGGACAATAAAAAACAAGGAGAAAGGCACTGCAGAGATATGAACTTTTAAGGAGTACTCTGCTGCTTGAGATGCTTTGTCTCAGTCAAACAATGCAAATCAGCCATGAGACTGATTTAACTGTGATTGCTGCTTCTTCCCCTCACAGTGAAACAGTTCTAGTATATTGATGAACCCAGCCCATTCCAGCACATATTTTATAACCATCATTTACTTCATCTGCTTCCACAGACAGTGATTTTGGTGGGGTTTTCTACAGGATACATTCTCGGTATTTATTTGATTTTAGACTGTTTCCACAGTCCAAAGAGTATCCAGCCCAGGAAATGCATTTTTTCCTTCTCTGCAGATGCATTTCAACATGTTTGCATTTGTCATTTGCTAAATACATTATGACACACCATGGCTGCAATTCCCTAAACAATTGCTCCTATGATAAAGAGATTTGGAAAGAGCTGATCAAGGCACTGGGCTTATTAAGTTCCTAGTAATAGATAAATCCATACGCTTCAGGAAGGTAACAGCAGATGTTAAAATGTGTTATTGCTGCTGGATAAGTACAGTTTGCAAAAATAATTTCTAGTAACAAGCTTCCAGTTTTCAGTTGCCAGCACATTTATTCTGGTTGTAAAATACATACATAATGCTTTGTAGAAATACATTTGGTAAGCATGCAGTCATTCCAGAGTGCTTTGATCACTGTGTTACTATCAGGAAGAATTTCTGCTTAATCCAGCTGCCAGAGCCTCTTGAGACTATCTAAAGAACAATGAGGCATAGCTTCATTTTAAATGAATCTGGTGTAAAATGAGGAGATACCAGGGGGCACAATTCTTCTCCATGACCTAATTGTACTTCCCCATTCATAACTCCTACAGTTAAGTCTATGCTATTGGCAATCAAATCTTGCTATCAGTTGTGACTCCAGGGTGTATCCAAAGTGACTCCAAAATTAGTACAACTACTGCAAAGCAGTTCTTGTTTTGGAGAATGAAATCTCAGATGCAGAGGAGGGTTTATGTACCATCATGCTCAATATTAGAAGCCTTAATTTTAGGGGACTTCACCTTCATTACCCACATGAGGAATCTGCTTGGGCTGCCAATTGAGGGAAGCATTTTGATGTGTTCACCAAGCAGAGCTTAAACAAAAGCAAGCAGGGCATCCTCAGCCACGTGGCCAAATGCCTGCTCTGGCTTACTGTGAGACTCTGAAGCAAAAATAAAGCCTCACGCCATTTCACCAGTATTTCATTATCAAAAACTACAGGATACAGTAAATTTATTTAACAACTATCACAAATTAGTAGAGCTATAATTAAGCGAGATACTTCAAACATTATGCCTCACCACAGGGGACTGTAGGTCCTGGTGCTGCTTCTTGATGTTATTAGGCCAGAACCTGCTTCCTTCAGTTTCCTTCTTCACTTTCTTTTCTAGTTACTAATTTGTTATAGACTCCTAGTTCTAACTGTCGAAAGAATTTCTCTGTTGAAATAGAGGCACTTTCTAATTCACCTTTGTCAACCTTATTTTCTCACTTCTTGTGGTTTGGACTGTCATATCCCTGCTCTTTTTTCTTTGATTGTCTTTAGTTCTGTTGCCTTTTTTTCCCCTCAGTTTCCAGAAAACCATTCTCTGGCTACATAAAAACAGTCAGACAATTCAAGTTACACTTTATTAGACTGTAAGTGAAAACTTAATTTTTTTTACGTTTTTCTGCCTAATTCTTTGCCTATCAGATCTACAACTGGGTTACTTTAGGTCCTGCACTGGAAATAGGTTACCTTTTAAATCTAATCACTCTCCAGGACTTTGGTATTCAAATAGAATAATTTTTTTTTGTCACTAGGCACCAATAGCACAAACCATTTACTGGAGGAAGGTCTTTGTGATCTACCTTTCAATATCACAGCAGCAGATGTGCCTTTCTTTTAAAGAAAAGAAAAAGAAGGAAGTGGTGAGAAAAATCTCATTGTAAAGAAAAGCTTAGTGAGTGGCTTGCAACTATTGTACAGGGAAATAGGAGACTTCCCACCCCTCTCATTGAACCTTCTCTGCCTCTCATGGAATAAGTGAAGATTGTGTGAACAGCAGCTTTCCTCTTCAATCTGCTAAGATATTCACCTGAGGGGTTAAGATATCCACCCACTCTGCTCCAGGGGAACCAGAGCTCTCACCCTTGGGGGATGAACCTGTTCTTTCTCTGTGGTCACTTACCCAGCCAGCTAAGGTCTATGGGGGCATGAATGAACATATAATTGTGGTTCCTTGTTGCAGTGCAGTTCCTGAAAAGGTTTAATTACTTCCTACAGAGTGAGATGCTCACCAGAAACAAAGAGTGAAAAGGAAGATAATTTCAAGTATAGGTGTAGCAAAGGGAGTCCATATCCTCTCCAGGTGGTATTGAAATTGATCCATGACTATTAATCCAGTGTTTCTCTTTTAATCCACACTCAAACACAAAAGGGAAAATAATGTCAGAAGTTGTATTTCCTACGGCAGGACAGTATCCCAGAGGTGGGATGTTCACATCTACATTTTTGATGACCCAAGAGCTTTGAGGGTCTGGTCATGCCAAGAAGCAGAACTTCAGAGGCTTGGGAAAATACCATTGAAAAAAAGAGTTTTAAGAGCATCTGGGGTAAAGCGGCAGCTGAACTTCAGGATTACAGTTTTGGTTTCAGATAGTCAAAACTGGAGGTGGGCTGGAGCTTATGAATGAGGGAAAGAGAGCAGGAGGGAAAATAAATACATACTATTTATATATGCCTGTGACATTTAATAATTGCAAGAAATATAGTAAGTGAATTTCATCCATCTGTCCCACAAACCACCATTAGTCAGTAGATTTTTTATAATTCTCATATCAGAAGAGGATGTTGAGACTTTTTTTCCCCCCTCTTGTTCCACTTTCCCTTATGGATTACACTAATGAATCACTATTTTTCCAGCTATTCTCATTTCATCTCCAAAGACGCACTTCATACTTCTTAATTCCAATTTTCATTATCTCTTTAGGAAGATGCTTCACTATGTGTGATTTATTGTACACAGGAATTAAAAAAATAGATAAAGTGCATTACCTAATTCTTTCCTTCTTGCATTTACCTACACCGAATTGTAAAGCAGAAGGTGAAAATTGATAAGAATAGTCTTGCAGTACATAAAAAATTGGTGCCATTCACCCAATTTTTTAATGTACAAATTGACTGCGGTTTTATGAAATAATATATTAAAACAGTAAATTGGCTGCTGCAAATGTTAATAACCAAAGTAATACCTTGGTAGTCAATGTGCATATGCAAATAGCCAAAATACTATGTCGTGGTAATATACACCATCTATTACTATATTCTCACCTACTTTTGGCCCAAAATTATTTCAAAGCCAGAAATATATATAATTGACATGCAATTTCAAGTCTGATAAGTGGGTAAGTCACTGGTTATCTTTTGTTTTCTCAATTGGCTTTAAATTGTAATACTAAGGGGCTACTCTACCATTTAGATTATTTCAAGCAAATACAGATTCTACATAGAAAATGGACATTTCGATTAAAAAATAGTTTTAAAAAATGAACTCAGGAAAGCAAGGAAAGAATAGCTCTTGGCAATAAGTAAAATCTTATCTAGTTCTTAAAAATCCCACTAATGCATACTTCTGTCATGTGTTGATGCAGGCAGAGGAAATCATCTGATTATTTGACAATAAAAGTATCTTTTCTCCCCCTTTTATCTGTAAACCATCACAGTTTAGCCACTTCATTAACTCCATATTTTGAATATTTTACTAGAAAATTTCTCCGAGCTATTGCTACATCAAAATTAAAAACTTGTACTTGACCTAGAATGTCTTTTAAGAAGTCATTAATTTTCAATCCAAAGATAAATGATAGAGTTGTTGTTCTAATGACTAATGATACTAATTGTTAAACTTGCGCATTTTACAGTTTCTTATACTTCTTTTTTTCCTGATGGACTAAAGTGCCCTTTACTTTCAGAAGTCTCAGAGGATGAATTTACATAGAACATCTGCAAGTCCTCTCTTAACCTTCATTTGCTGAGTTAAATGCTTGGATGTTTTATGTATTTATTCATTTATTACTGATAGGCTGCCTTCCCAGAGCAACTATAGCTTCTTCTCTTTCTGAACCTTTTTCATTCAGCAATGCTCATTCTTTACTACTTTATCTATAAGCAATACTAGTTTTATAATTTTTGCCCGTATTGACTTGGTTTTGCACACAGGGCTGTATTTGCCATTTTAATGAGGACCTTGTCCTCTAAACATTATTTCTTATCTCATACAAAGACAAAGAGTATTTTGAAAGAATATACATCTTTCCTTTATCCCACTTTTTCCCATGTTACATCACAATTTGAAATACGTTTTCTGAAGTTTCAAAGTTCCCTAATTTAGAGCAACAAAAAGATTAACACAAACACTGAGTTAAGGAAACAAAGGGTGAGGTTCAGCTCACAGACAAACATGCTCAAAACTTAGCTTAGTGGTGGGGTTGGCAGACAAGATGCAGCATCTGGAAAAGACTCATGTCCCTCGTGACCAGAAATTGGATATTGGCCTGGACATCTCAGGGTTTTTCCTAGGGAATGTGTGGTTGGGCAACTGAATTAAAGTCACAAATTCATGGAATTTTCTGAGATAGAAGGGACCAATCAAGATCATCTAGTCCAACATCTGGCCCTGCACAGACACCCCAACAATCCCACCTGTGCCTGAGAGCATTTTCCAAGCACTCCTGGAGCTCTGGCAGCCTCAGGGCTGTGCTCATTCCCTGGGGAGCCTGGGCAGTGCCCCAGAACTCTCTGGGGAAAGACGATTTTCCTGACATCCCACATCGACCTCTGCTGACGCAGTTCCAGCTGTTCCCTCAGATCCTGTCACAGGTCACCAGAGGTCAGTCAGTGGAATCTAAAAAGCTCCAGAGTTCACAATAGATTCTGCTGTGAGAGTCCTGAATACCTGCACTGACTGTGTTGATTTTATCTCCTGCTACTACAGTACAAGCTTAGCCTAAACTGGTAGACATGCCCTCACTGGCAACTGGTTTATGTGCCTAATCTTGAAGCTGAACCCTTTTTAAACCAGCTAAATTACAGGGTAGAAGAAAGAGACATTTCCCTCCTGCTTTGCAATGGAAAATGACCAAGGAAAAGGGTATTTGACAAACTAGACATTAATGCAGCCTTTTCTCCTGCTTTGTAGAGTATTCACTACTGTAATTTAAGGACCTGCTGTCCTCATTTTTCCTTGGAAGCTACACAAAGCTTCTTAGGTAGCATTGCCTTATGCCTGTTACAAAAAACAGCTGTTTCAGATTCGGGTATAATCTACCAAGTATTTATGGTCCAACCTAAAACTTGCAGGTGAACTTTCCTTTTTAACTTTACCTTTTACATTTTGTGCAGAAAATGTAGAAAGAGTTCCATGGGAAGTAACACTGTTCTCCTTTAAATACTAGACCTGTTCTTATCAGAGTGAATTGAGAGAACAAACTATTTGGTATTTTTAAACTGTTCTTTAATGAAAAAAATGTTAAAATTACGAAAACCTGCAGGGGAACAGAAAAAGATTGGATTTTACCATAATTAACCAACTAAGCTCAGCTTGAAAATTTTACTCTGTGGAGTTTTTGTACCTGCTTGCCTGTCTAGCAATAGAAAAATTACCTTCAAGTACTTTTCTTACTTTACACTGAAATCCATGAGTCCAAGACCTGATAGACATTTTTTTCATTCAAACACTGGGCTTTAAGTGACCAGAAAAGTGGAACCTGACCTTAGCAGCTCATAGCAGGGTTGCACCTGATAGTAGCTTATCAGGCTCAAAGTTTCATCAAATAGCATAAGCCTCAGTGAGCAAAACATTGATTTGGTGATAATCAGAAGGTTGGAATGGTAAAATGTGCCAGGGCACAGAGCTTCTGACAGTTTATTTTCAAGCCTATTGGTTTCAACAAGGTATGTAATTACTCATAGACCATAAAACCACTTTAAGACATCAGAATTAGTCCCCCAGTACAGCTCCATTTACCATTCCCATGGTTTAAAATTCTGGAATCCTGGATGACATTTAGCACCAGGATAAAAGGAAAGTAGAGTTTTAACAAAATTGTAGATCATGGGTGAAGAAGTAAAATCGTATCGGAAACATATGCAAGAGGCTTGTTCTGCAGAAACAGGAGAGTGTGATTCTGTGTGAAGGAGGGATAGTTTCAACATTTTTCTCAGTCCTCCCACAAATCCAGAGGGAAAGCAGGATTGTAAAATGTGCCTGAGGTTCTGCAAATCTGTGAGTTTCTTTGAAAACAATACAGGCATCCAAGTACTGCTGTGCTCCAGACACTTGGTAGAGTTCCATAAAAGAATGAAATGTCGTGCAGATGAAAGATGACAAGAATCCCAGTGCTTACAGACTTCATCCACCCAGAATGAGTCACCGTCACGATGGCCACACCATAACAGATGGCTACTCTGAAGCAAAAGTGCTGCACTTCATACCTGGAGCTGCTTCATTAATGGAATATGCAAAAACTAAGATCTACAACGTTAGGAAATCTTTCATGAAGAATAAAAAACACTCTGTGTGTGCTATGTTTCATTGCATTGATGGTATAACTGTGATTTTAAAGTTTGGTGCTGGCTTTAATAAAAACCTTAAAGAATCACTGGTACGTGCTTTGAAATTGCTCAATATAGAACTTTCTGTCATGAATTCTAGAACTTTCCAATAGGCAAGGTTTCTTACTGAAATTGGTTAAAATGAAAAAAGTAGTAATTTAAGTCTTGAAGTGGTTCAAATCTGAGTGTAATCCTTGAAACAGATACGTTGATATGAACCCATTAAAAATGATTCAGTTTAGGAACATACTACATAATCTTTTTGGTCCTCTTTTTATGCAGGAGTTCCAAGCAGACACTGAATTATTAATAGCTGATTAATATAGGTGTTGGAGTCAGTCCAAATTCAGCACCAACCTCAACACGTTATAGTAGGATGGTGGAATCTCTTAAGAAAATCTCTTGCTCTTGATTCACAATGATCCTAAACTGAGAGCATTCAATTTTTCTTGGGCTAATCAAAAGCTCTGTTGTATCCTTCCCATGACTTGTCCAGCTGTTGAGTTTCTGGATATTAAGATGCTTCTGTTGGTTCAATGACCTTTCCAGTATCAGATACTTTCCCACTCGATCTATGTCTTATACAGCTAACTGCACCAATATTATAAAACTCTCCAAGCTTTTGAGCAATTTTTGGTACTCCATGAAAGTGGAGTTATGTTTGAATACTACAAAATTTACAATTTCAGGTTACATTATTGCAGTGGTTTAACCCAACCAGCAGCCAAGCCCCTCGCAGTCCCTTGCTCGCTCCCCCACCAGAGGGATCAGAGAGAGAATCGGGAGTGTAAAAGCTACAAAACTCGTGGGTTGAGACAAAGATAGTTTAAAAAAGCAAAGCCCACCCCAGCCACTGGGAAGAAAATTAACCACCCCAGACAAAACAAGCAAAATTTTCATAAAATATATGGGTAGAATTGAATTTATTACTAGTCCTTGGAGGACTGTAAAGAACAGGCCACCACTAATATGTGGCAGTACGGCAATTTCTTTAAAATTACCTTTGAGGTCCAATGTCAAGCCAAATTTTAACATGTTTTATGCCATGCTAAACTTAATTGTTCTAAGTATGCCATCAACTTAAAAAAAAATCAGTGTGCTGTTGTCTGAAAAATGACTAAACGGTGGCATAAAATGAGAAAGAAATTTCAGAGTACTTTATAGGGATGGAATCACAATAAGATTTGCAGCCTCCAAAAAATATTTAATCTAATACAGCTCAAAACTCTTAAAATATTAAGCCCTTAGAATGAGAATATTGGGTTAAAAATGTGAAGCATCTCCTTCTAGAGGAGACCAGCATTCCAATTATCAGCTCACAGTAATACTTCAAACACAAATATCACTGGACATGGGTATTTTATGTGCCAAGAGCAACATATTATTCACAATTTCACTTTTAGTGACAGAACCACTCTAACTGCATTTCCCAGGTCTGTTATTCAGACTGCTTAAAGATCACACTCTAAGCACTCAAGAATAAATCTATCTGGAGCTAAAAGATGAATTGTATTACGAAGTTGGCATCAAGTTAAATTGTTCAAGCAGGGAAAAGAGGTTAAAAAAAAATTCAAAGCAGAATACCCACAAATCTTCAGGTACAACATACAAATATTGGCACTGCCTTCTCAGGTAGGTCTCTTATGTTCTGTTGTTATGAAAGAACCTGGAAAAAGAAGAATTTTTCCATCTTGAGGCAGCATCCTGAAGTACACAAGAGGACCATTGCTTCAATCATGGAAAACATCATTTGAGAAGAATACAAAGCTGGGACATCTAAATATAAAAACACACAAACCAACCCAAACAAACCAAACAAAAGCACTCAAAAAAGCTGATCTCCATTTAATGTAAGAGGAATTGAAAGTTAAAACCATGAAGAATATTCCCAAGGCTACACAGGCAGTAGTAGATGTAGTAGAGCTTCTGTAGGGGGTCAGAGATTTTGCACTTTTACTCATTACCAGCGTTCAGTTCGCAAATGTTCCCATCACTCCCTGTTTTCCTCAGTCATACAAGGATTCTGCTCAGAAGCAAGAAAATGTTATTTCTATACACAGTCTGCATTATCTTGGGAAGGGAAGCATGCAGACACTGGACACTAAACTGAAGAGGGTATTTTAGTTGCTGTGGGTTCCAGCACATAAGCCAGGAAGAATATTGGGCAACCTAAGCCAAACACAGCAGTCACAACACGAAACGTCACCAAAGAAGCACACTTGAACTCTGCACATCTTTTCAATTTCACTTTATCATACACTTCATCCAAGCATCTCAAAACTCTTAAAAATATTTATAAAATCTTACAGAATTCCTGAGAAGTAAATTATCATGAGTTGCCACTTTACAGACTGATGCACTGAAATTAAAAGACAACTCAGCATTAGAGCTAGGGAAAGAATTTCACACATCTAACACCTTCCCTTCAGTCCTGAATAAAAATGTCGTAAGCTGCCTATAACAACAAGAACTTAGAGACACCCTGGCAGCTCTGAAAGACGTATTTATATTAAACTCTATTAAATTGCAAAAAATTGTTGTTTTACATTAATTGATTTTATTTCTTGCCATGCCTTCTAAACAGTTAGTGAAGTGTTGCAGTTCTCAGAACTGAGCAGACACTCATCTCATCAAATGTCTTGTCTTAAACAGGACTTTTCAATACATATTCACAGAGACATTCAGAGAGTTTGTTGTGAAGTTAAATTCAGATAATCCTGAGAATCTTCCTGAAAAGCAAGTAACCATAATTATTTATGTCGCAATATATACTAATCTGAACTTGCATATCCAATTGATTTCCACTCTTTTTTCAGTGCAGAGGCTACAATCATTCTGTCATATAATTGTTAAATTTGGAAAAGACCCGTAATATCATCAAATCCAGCCTTCAACCCAGCACCACCACCATGTTCCCCACTAAACCACATCCTCAAGTGCCATATGCATGTTTTTTTGAACACTTCCAGGAACTGTGACTCCACCCCTGCTCTTGGCAGTCTGTACCAAAGCTTTACAACCCTTTCTGCAAAAAGTTTTTTTCTAATTTCTAATCTAAACCTTGCCTGGGGCAAGGTGAGGCCATTTCCTCAGGTTTACTGAATGTTCAGTGTCACACAATGATATTTTATCAAAGATGTTCACAAATAAAATGTTTAAAATATATTAAATTAATAAGTTCGCTGACACGGAATGAAACCAGGATAACTTTACAAGATTTCCTTTGATTTAGTTGAAGTTCCTTTCTATTGTCTCAGTGCAGTGGCAGAGTATTTGGTCAACAACCTTGCATTAACTTTGAGGTACTGAGAAGTGGAAGCCAAGAAGGAAGAATTCCACAGAGAAAGATGGAATATGCTACACTGTAGGCAACAGTAAGTTAAACGTGTCTTTGTGGATGCTGACTGCAAATATGATGAAAACATAAAGAAATATTAGACATAGTTTGTCCATTATTATCACCCTGTTTTATTTAATGGACAGTAGCTCTTTAGAAAAGGGACAACCTCTTCATGCATTTTGAAGTTATACAACCGTTATGCCCATGTCCCTAACTGAAACTGCAACATTAAAAGGACAGACCCTCCATCACGGTTAAAATGCTAAAAACACTTTAAAGCATGCACTGTACATAGCCCCCAAAGATAATTTTTCACTGATTGGCAATGGTGGTTTTTTGGTTTTGTAGGGTTTTTTGGTGGTTTGGTGGCTTTCTTTTCCTTAAGCTGTTATTTGGACAGATGTATTAATTCAAGAAAGAGTAGATATTCACTAAGGATAGTGAAGAAAAATGGGGGGTTTTGATCTAGATCTTGGTTTCTTGTGTTATTTTAGGTGTGAACAGTGCAGAACTCAACACCCCCTCAGGCTCACTGTAAATTACGCAGCTGTGCTTTAATCCATTCCTCAGTTCCAAAATGAAGAGGAAGAAAATGAGGGATGGGTTTCTTGAGAAAGAAATACTTTGGGGAGGTTATTTGTTTTTTTCCTTTCCTAGATGTGATTCTTGTGTTTTTATGGAACATCAGAAATGCAGAGTTTGTCATGGTTTAGCATGGAGTGGGAATCAGTGAGATGTGCAAAATGGCTGGATACAGATTACCCACTATGCAGCGTTCTGATTTAAGTTATAGTGAAAGCTGAGATCTAAACCCTGAGATGGGGAGGTAGAATGTGCTTTAATCTTTCCTTTTTAAAAAGATTTCTTTCCCTATATCTCACATTTAATACTTACAAGGGAAATCTTTCCCTATTGTGATAGATTTATCTCATGAACACAATTATGTATTCTGTCCTTGAGGCTGAAAGTGTTCTCAAAGAGTTCTTCCTGTTACTCAAAGGAAAAAAAGTCTGTAGAAAGTGCAAAACATTTTACAGTTTATCAATCTGAATCAGCAGGTGTAAATGTCCATTGATCTACCGACAAGCCCTAATAAATTTTTAAAAAATGACTGCATGTCCTGAAAAAAAATACTGTCCAGATCTTTGAAGGGCATAATTTTTCATATTTTAAACTCTGGAGTAGTTCTTACTGTCAGAAGTAAGGCTCAGTATTAAATTAGAACTGCAAACCTACAGACGTTTTTGCTCTTGTATCAGCGAATGTGACTGAGAGGTAGCCAATAAGTTTGCAGCTGTGCCACTGCACTGATTTCGTTGGATTCACAAGCTAAACAAAGTCAGTACCTCTTAATATTCAGACAGAAATTTCCAGTTTATTAGCATACACACAGCTACATGAGTTGCATACAACGTCAATGTTTCAAAAATCATGTTCATTCTGAGGTAAGGGATTCCTGTCTCAAGAGCTGTACTAGAGTACATCCTCTTCTTAATTGCTGCTTATCATCCATTCTCCTGCTCTTTCTCAGTCTGTGATAACAAGATCTGCACGTCACATCCTCACTGACAGTGGAACTTTACCCTCTTTGAGAAAGAAGGTCTTCTCTTTTTGCAAAGAGATGAGGTGACCTGTTCTCCATTTCTTAGACAAATTGTAGACTGTACAAGTGACTCTAGAGGTCCTCAATCTGTCACAAAGCCAAAATAATCTATGGCTAAACCTCCTTTCACATGCCTGCCAAATGTTTCTTCTCACATTTTGACCCACACTCTATGGATTTTTCATTTCCCATCTTTCAATCTTTTATTTTCATTTCCTGTTCTGTCTCTAAATTTCTCTTCCCCTGTGCCCACTTACCATATGTTTTATTCTTCCTGATCCTACCATCAAACAGAAATCCAGACTTCCATGATCAGAATATACTCTTTGCTGTGTCAGCACAGATCACAGAACCACAGGATAGTTTGGGTTGGAAGGGACCTGTCATCTACTCCAACACCCTGCAAGGACACCCCCAAGGGACCTTGGGAATGGCTTCAAACTGAAGGAGAGTAGGTTTAGATTGGATATTAGGAAAAAATTCTTCCCTGAGGGGGTGGTGAGGCCACGCAAAGGTTGCCCAGAGAAGCTGTGGCTGCCCCTGGATCCCTGGAAGTGTCCAAGGCCAGGTTGGACGGGGCTTGGAGCAACCTGGGCTAGTGGAAGGTGTCCCTGCACATGGCAGGGGCTGGAACAGGATGTTCTTTAAGGTCTCTTACAACACAAACCATTCTGTGATTCCATGATCCTGAACTAGACCAGGTTGCTCACAGCCCCATCCAACCTGACCTTGCATGTTTCCAGGGATGGGGCATCTACCACCTCTCTGGACAACCTGTGACAGTGTTTTAATACCCTTGTTGTACAAAACTTCCTTCTTATATCTAACCACTGACGGCCTACAAGATCTCAAAGAACATCAAGACCATCAGCACACAGCCCAAATAAGTATCCATCCAGTAAACCTGCCCAACAAAAGTGGAGAATCTTTCTCAGTTGTGGACCCCACCCGCTGAAATGGAAGAATCTGACACCATGACCAGACCTTCATTAGCTTTCTCTGTTATGCAGGACTATTTCCATTTATATTATGGAGCACTGCTACTTCATACAGCATGGTTTCTGTCAAGAAGTGGTCCAGAGACTTCTTCAGCCTTCTGAAATATCTTCCAGACCATCCACAGTGGCCCATGGCTCATGACCCTCTGTTGCAGAGATCCAGATCCTCATCATTTAAATTACAGATACATTTGTCAGTTATAACAATAACTGAGCTACACTCACTTGAGGGTGACTTGACTAATAAACTCTTTAGAGAGGTGCAGCCATACACAAGCCAGGCATAACTGGCAATCATGAAACGTTCTGGTAAGCCCCCAAAAGTGGTGGAGGAATCCAGCTTCCCATGTCATCACCAACTGGGAGGCAATAAGAACAAACTACCATCTGGCACACTATGCCTTTGCCCCTGTGAACTTTTAAAAAGATTATGTTGTCATATCAATGAGGAGAAAGTGTTTAATTCATTAATTCATCTTTAAAAATTATGGGTAAAGTTGTGTACCTAGTCATGACATCTTTCCTTAATTTGATGCATTAAGGAATGTTATATTTGGTGTCATCAAATGATCTCCCTTAATTATGACAATGGGTAACGATGGTCATTAAAGTAATGACATTTGTCACCATCAGTAGTGGCAAGGGTAATGAATAATGAGCAAGGCAAAATTTCCAGAGTCTTTATAGTCTTACATTCCACTCAGCAGCAGGCTAGAAAAAACACAGAAACAAAATAGTTCCCTGAGGACAAAAAAAGTTTGAGTTTGAGGAAGACAAGAGAGAAGATTTAAAATGCTAAAACACACTAGCCAAGAAAGATATGGATTAATTATGTGGGACAAAAAAACCCCCACCAAAACTTAAAAGCCTTGTGAGCAAATCCACCTTATTAGATCTGCAATAAGATCATCCTATATATTCTTTTCATAAAGAAACACAAACAAGTTTTTATTGCGACTGCCCACACCTGGAGTATGGTATCCAGTTCTGGTCCCCACAATTCAAGAAAGTTGTGGATGGATTGGAAATGGTCTGAAAGAGGCCACAAAAATGTTTAAAGGGCTGGAAAGACAGAATAATTTGGGTCTTTTTTCCCTGGAGAGAAGGTGACTCTGGGGGACCCTCATCACAGAATTCTAATACCTATAGGGTGGCTACAAAGAGGGTGGAGGCTCTCAAGCAGCCCATGGAGAAGGCAAGGGACAACAGGCATGAGTTGTACCAGAAGAGGATTCATCCAGATATACAAAAGAAATTTTTTACACTGAGAACAATCAACCACTGGAACAACCTCCCCAGGAATGTTGTAGAGTCCCCATCCCTGGCACTTCTCAGAGGTGACTGGGCAGGGTACTCAATAATCCCATGTAAATCCCATGTAAAAGCTGGACCAGGTGATCTTTCAAGCTCCCTTCCAATCTGTCTTATGGATTGTTCTGTGATTCCATGATTTTACACTGAATCCCAGAGGCCGTTTTTATCCTGATCTCGAACAGAAAAACCCCCTGAATTAAGAATGGTGGCACGTATTTTGAGATGAAGAATTATCTTTTTTCCCACCTACAAAAGTAACAACCTATATTTGTAATGCTTCCTAGTTTTGCTCCGGCATATAAGCACAATAGATTCTAAATATAATAATATTTTACTTTCTTTCTGACATGAACATCCTGTGCACATGCAGAAAGGTACAGCATATGTCTTGCATTTTCACATTAAACTTCCATGAAAAGTGATGCAATGTGGCATGGGGAGTGTTTCTGCCAAGCGGCATGAAGAAACAACTAGGGCAAAGAACAGCTCAGGTAGGCCTACAGTTCATACCATAAATGCCACCAAACCTGGTGTTACATCTTTTTTTTTCTCCAAAGAAAAAGGAGAAAAAGCACTTTATTAGTGCTACTTCTCTCTGCCCAGATTTTCTGTCCAGCTGCAGACCAAGCAGGGAGGAAATCTAAACTGGACTAACCAGTGATTCCAGCTAAACTGTCATTATGAAAAACCTCTTCTACTACCTGCAGGACCTACTGCTCACTTTAAAATTGGCAAGGAGGACACTTAAGGCTGCTCTGACATGGGCTTTTCTAGGACATGACATAGCTCTGCTGAAATGAATGAAAGTACATTTTATAATAAGTGTCTTGCTGGCTTTTAATGAAATGATGCATTATTAGCAAAGATTAAAAGAACTAATTATGTACAACATGGTTGAATGATGGCTGGGGGGAGAGAGATGATAACTATCTCTGTGCATTTAAAAACTGAGCATTAAGAAAAGAAAGGATTTTTAATTTTTAAAGTAGTAGAGATGGGACAGACTTCATTAATAAACCAAAAAAGCAAAGCAAAAATAAAAAGAAAACCACAGCTGGAAATTCAGTAAAGCTAATTTTGAGCTCAATATCAAATGGTTATTTGTCTGCAAACTGAACTCCTCAAAGTGATTGTGAAATCTCTGTGAGTTTGGCTACTAAAAGCACAATGAGAAAAAGTATATGAAAAGAACCCAAAAAATTATTTATTGAATATGGAAACCAGATTGCCTGAATACATCTTAGACATAATGGACAGCTGTTCCAGGAGAAAGGTCAGACTCTGGGCAGTGAGTACGATAATTCCTCCTGGTACTCTCACATGGATGTGATTTAGCTCTTACCATGTGGGGATGCACAGCCTCTGAGATGAAAAACATCACAGTCAAAGACCATAACACCATTTTCCTGACATTTCCCGTGAAACTCAGGCTTCTTCAAGCACCGTTTTGATACGATTTTAAGAAAGTGGTTTAAATATTTAAAGCAGAGTTTAAATAGCAATTGTGACCACCAGGTTATATAACCTATCAACTGCACTAGCAGGCTCTATAACTGTATTGGAATGCAATAAAAATGCCTTCAAGAAAAATAAATGGCATGAAAACTATGTTGAAGTGGAATCTTAAAGGTAATAGATTTGAGTATGGAGAGAAAGATTTGAATAATTTGACAAGGTATGGATAAAGAGTTTCATTAATTTCAAAATGGAGTTTGCTAATTTTATGTTTGCCTGTTGAAGAAGAGGGCTTGGTGCAACATCCCAGGAAATATCTACCTACCCTACATCCCATGGGCACATCAAATGGAAAAAAATGCTCACAACTGGAGCCTCAAAAGCAATGGAAGTTCAAAACAACCAACTAACTTTCTCCTTGGATGGAGCACATTTTTCCCCATGTGCAGCTGGGCAGCAGGAGAAGAGCTGGAATAGCATTTCAGCAAATGCCCTGGTCTCTTTATCAAGGGCAGTAAAGCAGTTTCCATTACTGTTTTCTTCCCCATACTCAGACTTGTTAGAGACAGTCATGACTTAATGCTGGTATTTCTCCCTCCTTCCCTATCTCCTCCCTCCAAAAAGCAGAAGTCAGGGGGAAATAGCTGATGCTACTACTCCCAAGGCAGTCTCAGACCATCAGGAAATCAAAACTGAGTCTATGATTAATGTGAGCAATCAAAAGGAAAAAAAAAGCTCCTTCAGCTCCAAGAAAATCTTTTTTTTCCCCATGATGAATGGGGGAAAATGTCTTATTCAGCTGAAGACAGTAAACAGTCTTATGTCCAGTGACAGATGTTACATTCAAATGGACTGGAAATGTGATGAACTATCCAGTTTTGTCCCACAAAGTCTGCAGCTTCACTGGAGTGAAACACTGAGAAAATGGCAACCAACCAGCCCAGATTTATGAGCAATCCAGAGGACACAGGATATGGAACGTGATCAAGAACATAAAATACCTGAACTCCTTTAAAATATTGAACCTTTAGAACATTATGTTCACAAAATAAGACTTAGTTCACAAAAAAATGAACAGGTACGAATACTATGTGGATTAGTTTGGAAATGAATTACAGTTCAGTGCACAGTCCAGAGTACATATTCTCTGCTCATTTGGCTTCTGTGTGCAAACTGTCTGTGCATGAGAACTAAAAAAGAAGAAATAGGAAAATTAATTGGACTAGAATTACTACTTCACACCATATTAAAAGAAATTATGAAGCTCAGTAGAAGCCAGATCGGAAAGGACCTTAAAACAAATAAACGGATTAGGTTTGATGTGGAAAAGGAGAGCTCATGGATGTGTGGTTAAAATGGGTAATAGGATCAGAGGAATGAGGGGGAAGCACTCCTACTGGGAGCCTCTAATGTAAATTGTAGAGTAAGACAAATTTTGACCAGGGCATGAGAAGAGGAGAATATGGTAGTGAAGATTCCTGACACTGAATATTCCAGAAAATGAAGCTTGTGAATATTACTTACAATTTTTAATCAGCTCTAGCACAAATGTCATAAGGTGCTTTTTCCTCTCCTAAGGTATGGTAATGATTTACTTTTCACAGTCCAAATTCTTCCTAAAGTTGAAGAGGTTGTCAGTAAATCTAGATCTTTGGTCTTCTGTTCAAAAATATTATTCTTTCTAAAAGAACAAAGACAGATTTTTGGCCTCCTGGGTTTGGAAAAGAAACACCATGAAGTTTGACTGAGTTGTGGCTGTCCCATCCCTGGAAATGTCCAAGGCCAGGTTGGATAGGGCTTGGAGCAACCTGGTCTACTGAAAAGTGCAGGAGATGATTTTTAAATTCCCTTCAACCCTAACCTCTCTGTGACTCCATGACTGTATTTTTTTTCTTTAGTATATACTGTAATACTGTTAGCAGGTAGGAGATAAGAGGTCACGTGCTTGTTTTCCTTTCTGTGAAGTCCACTTCCCCAACCAGAAAACTACAAACAAACTCAAACCTAACTATTTTATGTCTGAACTCTCAAGTTGAGAAATTACCAAATTTGAAATCAGAGCAGAAGCACCCACTGTTTGCTTTCTTACCAGGGTGTTTCCATAGTGAGGGAGAGCGAGAATCTCAGTTTAATCTGAGTTAGTCTCATTCCAAATCCCCATATCAGATACTCTCACATCACAATTTTTTGTTATACATAACAAGAGTTCAATAATCTTTAAGACTTTTGACTTAAAAACTATATGTTTTATAAAAATGTTTAAGAACAAAGGTTGGTTCTTAATACGACAGGAATATTTCATCACATGCTACTTTGATTTTGCTACACAGCCTTACTAAAAACTGACTGTTACAAGACAGAGTTTATGCTGAAAGCACAAAAATATGAAAAACAAAACAAAAACCAATGCCCCCCAAAAATCCAGTAAACAAAATTAATTAAGTTGTAAATGAAGAAATATGACCTAAATTGGCAAAGGGAAATATTCATGATTGATGCAATTCCACAAAAGACAGGAGTATTAATTATGAGCAAGACACCATATGTAGAAATCTTTTGTGTATTATATTCTGTGATGTGGTAGAGTTCAGATAATTTGTTTTTTAATGATTAATGAAGTCAGAATCATTAGCATGTGTTTTTTCCTACAAAGAATGAAGCAGATGGATCTGTCAGGGCTTTATAAAGTTCAAATTAAAGATGAGGATTTTCCTCTCCACTGTTTGCCTGCATTTTACGGGGGAGGAGGGCAGTGAGAAGGAGAGTAACTGCAATTTCTTTGATCAAATGAATTCAGGATTCTGCATGAATTCTGAATAAACCCGTAGGTGTTTGGGGGTTTTTCTTCTTGTTTTTTAAGCAGTTGGGTTTTCAAGTGGGTAAATTGTATTTTATTCCTTCTCAAGAAATTTATATTCTTATTTCTTAATAAGCCATTCCCAAAAGGCTTTCAAAAGGGTTGCATTGCAATGGGGGCTTATTGCTCTGCAGTTGTATTGTAACTAGAATTCAGTCTCTGACTTCAAGAAAAGGCCTATAGGCAAAGCTAAATCAATTTAGTCCGACTTAGCATCCTTCAGGGTCTTTCAGCAAAGGTATCACAGCACAGACTTTTGGGATCTTTTCAGCTTATGCAACTGTTAAATCAGAGCAAAGAACCCAGACTGCTCCTGGGATTTCTAGAACTGAAGTACTTTTCCAAGAACATCATACAGATTATGTGTTTAATGTCCAACCTTCTTCACAGCTGCACAGTGGCTTTTCTCCTCCTTATCAGGTTTAGTAATCATGACAATTGATGTTCTGAGTTTACTTGATACACAGTTGTCCCACAGTTGTGCTCCAGCCCTTGCTCCATTACGACTCTCAGACTTCCCGTATTTCAGTCCAAGAAAGGAGATCCTCACATCTGCTGTAATTTTTTTTTTTCTAAATGTAGATAAGAGCAGTGTAAAGGCTATGTGCACATCCAGACATGAAAACTGCTTCCTCAGACTAATACTGTTGAAGAGGCTTTATCACACTCTCACCGTGTCCTAATTATAAAGTGATTTTTATGAGCTTCCAAGTTTAGCAGAGAGACAGATATGACAATTGATAGGTATCAATTTGTCTGTCTCTGGGACTCAGGTGTCCATATAGCAAACTGGAGACCTCCAGCCTGGGTGATGCTCTCTGGAATGCTGCCCCACAATGACACTGAAATTTACCCCAGGGCTGCTGCTTCCTGGAATTTTGAGAGTTCAACATTGGAAAGATCAAACCCCATGGACCCAAACCTTCCTGTTAGTACAGGTAAGCTGCAGAATTGCCCAAACTGTCTGGGAGCCAGAGAGAAACATCATTGCACTAAATCACCTTACAGGAAGTCCAGTGATGACTTTTTCTCTTACCCAGAGAAAATATTCCCAGAAGAGCTTGAACTCATGTTTCCCCCACTGTCGCAAGCTCATGGTTTGATTCCTCTTTTGCACAGTAGCACTGCTCAGCTTTGCTTGGTTTTCATGAAATTTTTAATCTTTTCAGTCTTTTTAAGCCAAAGTGGCTAAAGTTGGAATAGGGCCAGGTGTGCAGTGCCACTCCAGCTGTGTATTAGGCAGGCTTGGAGGGACAAGATCTCACAGCTGACCTGAGCAGAAGGGAAATCACATATGAACCACATAGACAAACCTTTTAAGTTGGTTGTAAGTGTTGAGGATCACAACTGGTTAACAAAATGCACACCAAGCACCTTGGTGCTTCCATGACTTTTGTCCCTCACCCCTAATCCAAATAGTTCTCTCTGGTCATTTGATTTGGAGATTGAGTCCCTTTCTGTCACTGTGTGGGACTGATCATCAAACAGTCACTTTAATACAAACCTGAAATTAATTAAATTTACCTGGGATTAAGGAAATACTATGCTGTAATTAGAATGCTTTCCTGGACACTATCTGTTTAATCACACATCAGTCAGCCTGACTATAATTGTATCCTCATAATTAATTTTCCACTGTCCACCACTCCACATTATTCTGAAGAAAAGAAAACCTTTCTCAGCAGACTGCAAGCAAGCATTGCACATTTTTTTTCCAAAACTGTTCTGATAGAAATCATCTTAATGAAAACTTGATACAAAATTCAAAGCAAAATATGAGCATGGAGATAATATCTGCATTTCCTATTGAAATACTGTGCAGATTTCAGTGTCATTGCAAGAAGTTACCTAAAGAGTTAAGAGAGACTTTACAAATACATCTGTCTGCACCACCAGCCTGTGTGGTACAAGAGACAGGGAGCCTGCTGTAAGAATATAAACCTCTAATAAGATCAGAGACTTTTACTAAGCCACTCATGCTTGAAGTCTATTGAAAGACAATCTTTGGTACAGTACTTCCAGAAAAGATGTGAACTGAAATCAATATCCAGTAAAAAACAGATTAAGAGACTGAACTAAAGAAATCAGAAGTTACTCAGCAGAACAGACATATATCTTAAGGATTATCATTGATCATGAAACCATGGGGTCTTTTTAGATCCTGGGAGAGAGCAATTTCTAAGGACGAGACCCTGTCTCTTCTTTCATTTTAGGTATAAATCCCTGTAGTACAATAAATTTTAAATCTCCATATTTGAATTTTAAAATAGTGGGGGAAAAAAAAAGAAGGTTCAGATATCATCTGATCCTGGGGAGAAAAATCTAGTTTTGTACAAAAAGGAGCTTCTTTTTACTCACACATTTGAATATGTCTTTGTTTTTCTATGAAATAAGGCAATTCATTTCTGAGATGAAAGATGATCTTGCAGATGGGAAATAAACATTCAGCAAAGGTGAGGTTATTGCCAACATCTTCAGAGACCTTTGGCCAATTTAATTACTCCATAATGCCATTCCTGACTCCAAAATGTCAATAGTAATAGTGTTCATCCTTCCTACTCAGGTGGCCAATGCTTTGGACATGCCATAAACTCTTTCCATGAAAATAAGCCCATAATTTCCAACTACAAAATGACCTGTATCACAACAGCCATTTTTTCCTCTCCTTTGCTATATGTTAACAGAATGAGTTTGTATTTTGGTTTTCAAAACCAAGCAATTCACTTCTTAACCTTTTAATTACTACTACTAAGAAGATGAAGGACCCAAAAGTTTAATAGCAGAAAAAGGCCAAATATCGTAACAGGAATTGCAGGTGGAATGTTTGATGTCACATCTGAATGATTAATTTCGCCAAATTAAACAAACCTATTTTACTGAACAGCATAGTAACTTATTTCCACTGTGACACAATTCAAATCCTGGTCTACCCAGCACTGAAAAAAATTACAAAGGGAAAAGAATACCAGAAGGAATTAACAAGATATTCTGTTTTGTTCTTCATTAAAGTGTATTTAGCATTGAACATTGTTTAATATTTCCAACATGCATCCATACTTTCTGAGTCCTTATTCAGCAGGGAGTATCTTGCAACCTCAAAATACCAAACTTCATAATAAATTCAAATAGTCCAATTCTATTTCCTCACTGCTGTAAAAAGGAAAGAATCTTTTTAAAACCAAATATGCCACCAAATTTGCTTGGTTTTCTTGTCCTCTGGGTTACTTCTTTTCTGATTTAAAGTTTTATTCTGGTGCTTTCTATAAAAAGTTTCACATTCTTAGGTGGGTTTTTTGTTCTGCTTTACTATTCTTTTATCATTAGAAGAAATAACAGTTTAAATATGTAAATACATAAGAGCTCCCCACAAGTTGACAACTTTGAAACTCTCCTTCTGATACTGAAATGGACTCTTTTTCTTTCCAGGACTTTCCAGGATTTAAGTTTGCTGTCCTAAGGTGAAGCTTCTCTGCTCACCACACCATTCCTTCCATGGCCATTTATGCACAGACAGGTTTTTTTCTCTATGCTTTCAATATCAAAACGCAAAAGAAAGGAAAGAGAAATTGTCTTCCCCAAAATGCAAAAAGCCTGAAAACACAGCAATGAGGAGGCATTTGATCCTTTCCTTCTACTCAGCACCAGGAAGACTCATGGACGTTTTGGAGTGGGGAAGGGTCGCAACATTGATTCAAGAATTGGAGCATCTGTCACATGAGAAAAAGCTGAGATCACTTGTGCAGCTCAGCCTGGAGAAGAGAAGGCCCAGGGGGATCTTCTCAATATGCATAAACACCTGAGATAATGCAGAGGAGAGTGCCCAGCTCTTTGTGGTGGTCACTGAATGGACAAGAGGCAATGGGTACTAATGGAAATACAGGAAATTCCATTTAAACATCAGAAAAAACTAGTTTATTGTGAAAGGGATTGAATGCTGAAATAGGTTCCCCGAAGAGGTTTTGGGTCTCCATTCCAGGCCACTTCCACTCTCTATGATTCTGGGATTCTACTGTTTACACTATGTGGAACCTTCCAAAAAATAGTGATATAAATACCCTAATTGTTTATTTGGTCATACTTTATTAAGACCTCATAAGCATACTGCAACCTGAGCTTGCTTCTAATATCCCTCATAAGAAATCCCAGTTGTGCCATCCCAGTTGACAAAACCTCCAAATTTTAAACAGTTTTCCTGTGAAACCTTTATTCTCCATCTGAAAAAAAAATCCCACAGAAAAAAAATCCCACAGAAAAAAAAATATTATCTACCAAGACAGACTTATTTTAGTGCCCCCCATCTGGAGAGCTGTTTATCTTTCTTATTCTCGCTCCTCTATCCAAGTGAAGTGACTGGGATTTGGGGTTTTCTTCCCTTTGTAAATCTGTTATCCCAGAGGAACCATCATCACCATCACTGATGGGCTTGGCCTTGGCCAGCAGTGGGCCTGGCTTGGAGCTGTCTGGAATTCATTCCTTGGACATGGGGGAATTTCCAGGAGCCTCTCATTAAAGCCACCACCCCTGTATCCCCCCTGCTCCCAAAAGCTGGCCACACAAGCCCAATACAACCTACTTCTCACAGCTTCTGCAGCCTGTAACAAAGGAGGGCTGATCCTATGATCTTCTGCCTGTCGGCTTTTCTTTTCTTCTTTCCCCCACCCTCTGTTCCTGTGATGTGAAAGTAAAGCTGTATTTTCACTGCAGAGCTTCATTGCTTGTGTGTACCTTGTTTCTCACTCTCAGTTGCTCTTGGTCTCTCCCTTGATCAAGCACAGCCTTCAGCCTGCACTTGTGCTTTCACGGTTACGCCAGCTAGAGGCTTGAATTTGGGAGAGCTTGTTGGATTTCAAAGCAATAGAATTGCCCACTCTGAAAGGAAGGAAAATGATCCCCTTGCACTGACAGCTCTCCAGTTGTTTACTTCCATTTTTTCCTTGTGCTCTCATGACCAGGCACGTAGTCTCCTGATCCATGACTTTTCAAGCTGGCACATCCCTAAGAGTCACAGAAAAAGTTGTGCTGTCTTCAGTTAAACTTGGATAGCAGCTCTTCCCTCCCTTTTCGACCCAGCAGACTGCAGAGGGAGGCTGAAACCCCCACTGTGGCAGGTTTCTTGTGTGTCATCTTCAGGGTGTAGGCACTGAGGGACAGGCCAGCTTAACCTGCTGCTCAAATCTGGGTGGTGATCACTGAAAGGGACTTTGCAAGGCAAACATTAACGTTAATTCAAAGTTCCCAGACAATACACGCTAAGGAAATTGCACCCCATCCTCATGTTTGTGTGTGTCCAAGTTCCTTGGTTTTTTGCTAACTAGCTCTCAATTAAAATAGTGCACATATTTTTACTGATGCCAGAAGGCAAAACATTTTGGAGCTTGTCAGCAGGGGAGGAGTCCTGAATGGTATCTGAGAAGGAGAGTGGAAAGCAGAGGTGTATACGACAATTGCATCCAGGAAGAGCTCTGTGTAATCAGATTTTAAGTGTTTCTGCTTCAGTACATAGTCATAAATGTCAGCTGAAAGTTAACTTTGTTGTTTATCACATGCATGTTAATAACTTAATTGAAAACCAAAGTGCTCTATTGATTGCAAATGTAAATTGGCAATGCTGTGGTCTCTGCCTGCCAGTCAATGACAGCAGCACGAGCCAGGGAGGCAAAAACAGAATAAGGGAGCTGATTACAGAAGGCATTGAAGGAAGAGATAAATGTTAGGGAATATTTTTGTATTTCAGTATCAGCAGACTCCCTACAATACAACTCTTCATGCAGCAGCTGATAAAGATTCAATCCCTATAGCCTGTTTCTTTCAATTTAAATCTCAAATGAGACACACACACATACACACACATCCCCACTGCCCCACCACAACCTCCTTCAGGGAAGAGCAAGAAGCAATGCTGGTTTCAGGAGACAGCCCCTCAGGGAGCACTATCTGGACTGACAGCTGCTGGATGGGATCAAGGACTCCAGGAACACTCATTCTTCTCCCCAGCTGTACTTTTACTGACAAGAATGGCATAAAACTTTCAAAAGAGTGACTGTATCCAGAGCAAATAGATGCAAGCAACTGGCAACATTTCAAGAGGGTGATCAAAAATCTTCCTTTGGGAAGAGAGAGGACAGCTTTCTTGTAAAGATGGGCTTTTCTGTACAGGATCTACAAAGGTTTTGTCAAAATCCTTTTTTGTAAATGTGAACACCTTAATATTGCTTGAGTTTTGATACTGATAAAAATCGATTTAGTGGCAACAAAGACTTAGTGCTAGAGTCAACAAGCACTTAAAATCTTGGGTTTATAATTCACCCCTCACTGCCCTTAAATTGCCAGCCATCAAACAGCACAACATTATTTTGCAATTCTTCTATGAATGTCTTTCCATACTGTTTACAATAATAAGACTCAAATTCACTTGAACTCCTAATTATCAGTGTAGTCTGGGTAGCTCTGAATCCGACCCCTGTTATCGTATTATTATGCAGAAAGGGTCATAAGTGTGATTTGATTGATGCTCTTTGTTTCCTGTACACAAATGAGAGTTTCCCTCTGAGCACAGCAGATACTGTCTAGAACAATATTGTTATGGAGATAAAGCACTGTGGAGACATCTTTTAAAGCAGAATTAAAGTAATTCACAAGCAGCTGAACTCGGGAATCCTGTGTTCCTGTGCGTTGGAGTCCCATCTCCTACTGCTTTCCGTCATCATCTGTTCCCAAAATCTTCTCCCTGTTACAATATTCAGTACAGGGAAAGCCACTGTGATGCTCCAGCTGCCTTGTCACAGATCTGGTCTGTTCCCTGGGGAGCTGTATCTGGATTTAAGCTGCCCATACATCAATCACGATGTGCAGCTGGAAACACTGGCTGGCCAACCAAAAGAGGCCGAGCTTATATGGTTTTCTTTGCTTGGAAGCACTAGTTTAGGTTATTTGCCTATTCAGACAGAATTGTCACAAAACATTTGACCCTTATCTGTCTCCATTTGCCACTTCTGACAAATGGAGCAACAACAGCCAGCAGATTCAAAAAGCAGAAAGAGGAAATGAAGCATCAGGTACACAAAGAACTTGATCTGATCAGCCTCACTTACACACAAAATTGTTCTGGCCCCCCTTTTTCAGATCTGTTTAAAAGTTTAGTTCCAACTCCACCAAAACTGCTAGGAGTCAGTAAACATATACTAATCTGACAATAAATAATTTATGTGAACATGTAATCTGCTCTTTTCAGACAGATGGGTAAGGTGAAGCCACATCAAATTTCTAATACTAGGGGGAAAAAAGCAGACAAAGAAAAAACGGTTTTGTTAGATATACAATAAGAATACTGTAAAAATCCCTAAAGTGTTAAAAGGCCAAGTGACAAATTATATTAAAAATTACTATTTAAGTCAAGTAGTAGTTGACTTGATTTTTTGAAGAAACTATAATTGAAGTACTTTAATTTTTTTTTTCTGTCTACATAAAATAAAAGAATTGCATAATTAGCACATAATTACATTCAGGAATGACTAATTTTGGATTCTACTAAGTATGTATTAATTGTTATGCTGGCAACTACAAAACAAAAAGTCAAAAAGTGAAAACCTTCCCCTATCAAGGTCAGCATTTGCATTATAAGACAATCAAAATAGTGTTAAATCAATGGATAGCCCAACATGCAGTGGCTGCAGGGCACAGGGCAGAGAAGTGGAAGAACAGCCAGGGACTCACAAGGCATTTCTGGCAGGATTCAAACTGACCTTGCTCTGGAAGGTCTGGTGTTGCAGCCAGTGAAGACAAATATTTCCAATGGCTTCGCTGATGCAGGATTAGGTCCATTGATGAGTTATGTACTGGCTGGTGTTCATTGGCTCTGCAGAGTCCATTTTGAAACCTCTTCTCTGTCCTCTGTCATACTTAATTACTCCTATTGTTCAGTTTGAGGAGTTATAGACTCATGACAAACAAGTGAGAATAAAACTGTTATTTTATGTTATAAGCCAGTGCTCCATTCACTGAGTTACACTTTGTGAATTTTTGTGGTTTTAAAATGGTTTTGATCAATTTTTTTTTTTAAGAAAAAATACCAAACAACCCACACATGAAACAACTTCATTTACATACCATTTTTGTCTCCTAGGACATCAGGAAACATTAACATATTCCTACAGCCAACTAAATGTGTTAACACTGCATACATTGCTGACGAGGCTTTCTTTAACAGGAGGTCAAACCCCATTTGATCTTTGAAACCTGCTCATCCTTTTTTTTGTTCCAGCTTTGATATCAAGATTTCTCATGATCTTGAAATCACCCGAGATAGTTGAGGCATTGATAATATCAAATATCCCAGTTCTGTCACCTCTTGTTTCTATCTCATAAAAAACCCCTACCAAATTGCTACCTTTTTTTTTTTTTAATGTTGGCATACAGTGATTGTCCTTTTGCATTTAAACACATTTAAAATAAACCAATTAGCATTTATCTGAAATATTAGGAGGTCTGGTTGTAGATTTTAAACTTGGTCCTGCTCACATTAACACCAATCTTGCAGAACCTCCAGGCAGTTGTTTTCACTTCCGTTATTCCTACATTTTCTGCTCTGCATCCCATCAGTATTTCAGGGATCTCAAAGGGATAATTAGCTGTAGTGGTCAGTCTTACATACAGGTGGACCACAAGTCATATAAATGGTTGTGGAATAATCTAAGCATCTCAAAAATCCTAAAAAACAGGAAAATTTGTCTGTCTTTGGACAGGAACAATAGAAGGAAATAATGAGTGAAAGGCCTTTTTGCAAGTCTTTCATGGAATGTGACCTTCAATGTACCCAGACTGTGTGAGGGAAGGCAACTCCTGCCAGCCAGATTAAATTGTCAAAGTGAATGAATTTAAAGCCGAGGTTTTAACTTTCTACTTATTTACATATCACATGGAGTTTAACGATTAGCAAATTAGACACAAATCATGTGCAAATCAATGCAAATTACTGGTTCACACACACAATGTAAACTTCATTTTTCATGTTGGGATGTAGCCAGTGCCTGGTTAACAAGCATATGGATTTCTGATCTGGGGTAAATGAGCTACTCCCCCCTCTTCCCCTCTCATTCCTCCACTTGGCACAAACCCACCACATTTCTCATTCAATCCACATAATTCACTCAATACTCTCCTCATGTCAGGCTTCATGTAGGCAGGTAATAACTTCTAGAGTCGTTAAATTAGGCTGTGTGCTTTCTCTAATTTGTGCTCCTTGGTTAGAGTTTTGTGGTCACTTCCACTAATTAGAAATGCTCGGTTTATTAACAGAAGATATATGCTCTGGAAAGCTCCTGAAGATTTCCAAGGTGTTTATAGATCCCTGCAACTTTTGTTTTCTTAACTTTTGAACTGCGTCATATATAACTATTCTGAACTGAGCTGACGAAAGCCCTTTGATCTCATCCTCATAATTAAAACCCATTGCATTCACTGCTTCTTCAATGTCATTTTTTTGTTTCAGAGAGGATCTCCCTTTCCCCAGGAGAGACTACACACAACTAGAATCACAGAATCAGACAAGAGTCGTGCCCAGAAGCAACCTCTGGAGGTCTGTTCTGCAAACTCCTGCTCAAAGCAGGAGCAACCTCAGAGATAAATCAGATTTCACAGTCACAGAATCACAGAATGTTTGGGGATGGAAGATACCTTAAAAATCATCCAGTTCCAATGCCCTGCCATGGACAGGGACACCTTCCACTAGCCCAGGTTGTTCCAATCCCCATCCAACCTGGCCTTGGACATTTCCAGGGATGGGACATCCACAGCTTCTCTGAGCAACCTATGCCACTGCCTCACCACCTTCATTGGGAAGATTTTTCCTAGTATCTCATTTAAACCTATCCTCCTCCAGTCTGAAGCCATTCCCCTTTGTCCTGTATCTATTTCTTGGGCACTTCTGGAGTCTGGAAAATCTGCAGGCTCTGTGATTCTGCTCCCTTCCTGCTGAGCCTCTGCTCCTGTGCTGAAGGGAAAATGAATTTCCTAAAATCCAGTGTGAGTTTCAGCTGCTGGAACTTGTGGCCTTTGCCTCTTGACCTTTCATTGTGCAACCCCAAGACTCTACTCTGCCTTCTCTCCTTGTCACCGTAGGCAGTGGAAGGAAGGTTGCTCTAATTCCCCTTGTAACTTCTCTCATTCCTGTGCTCCAGCCTCCAGCCCTCTGCTATACTCACACCACTTTCTCAATTTTGGAGGACTCCTCAGTTGCAATTAAAATAGCCAACTGTCCCTCGGTGTGCTGCTGCCAATTAGCTGTGAATTCTGAATAATAAACTTCTTACACAATTAGCAGCCACAATTTTTCCCTCCTCTCAGAAATTCTGTGCAGCAGAGACCTTCCTTTAAGTCTTGGTAAAGAAAAAAACGCCTGGAAAACTCTGTTTATCACCCTAAAACTGATTTTGGATTGTTGCAGACAAGGAAGATCAAAACACACAAATCAAGGGAATGTGCCCACTGGCTACATACAATCCTTAAAACTCCAGTGTTTCTCACAGAAAATCCCACACAATGTGTATGTACAGCAAAAGTTGAACTGAAAACATTGCTGAAGTCACAGCACCCATTTAAACTGCCTCAGGCTGGAACATCTAACTGGGCATGAGTGATTTTAATCTCTATCAGATGTGAATAACATAAACAATCAAAGGAATATGTCTTCTTTGACATGACCCTTAATCACTGCAAAAAAAAGAGACAGTGACCTTGATTAACATTGTGCTGCTGAATATGCTATGAGAGATCCCATTGATCATGGATTCCAGCAACTGGGGACGTAGAGAGCCTTTGTTTTCATCCCTTCACTTAGTGCCTACAGAATTTAAGGTATGATCAAAATAGAGGAGAATGTTTTACAGGCTGCATCTGTAATCTTCTGCTCCCTGAGGAATACAAAGTTCTTACATCTTTTGTATGAAATAAGAAAGAAATACTCGTATAACCTGGGCTCAATTGCCAGTTCAGTTTCTATTTGAATGTGTGTGCAGGAGGACAGAGTAAAATCTGTGCAGGCATCTGCAGGCAATATTTTGTTGACCATTAGCTACATAACTTCTACAGCATAAATAAGTTAAATTTGCTATTTTTATTATTGTTGTTGTTTATTTTGGAGGATTTAGGCTTTGAGAGTCATCCTTTAATCAGAAAGGTGTTTTGTTCTGTAGCAGTACAGTCATCCCGACAACATATTAAAATATACAAAATTTCTGGTTTTTTTAAATGTTAAAAGTAACATCTTTCCGTTGAATATTTATTTTTTTAAGCTTGCTTATTTCACAGTTCATCCTTCTCCCATCTAAGCTGCTCTTCCCTTTGCTCCTTGCTTTGCTGCCCAAAGAAATTAATTCTGCTTATGCCCATGGTTTTGCATGTATAAAACATCAGATACCAGCATTTTCTGACCTTCTGCTTCTTTCAGAATTCTGTTCATTATTCTGTGGCTTCAAACAACCAGGTATTACTAATATTTTTTAGACTTCACAATCATCCATCTGATGTGTCGAATGTTTTAAGAGGCTTAATCAACAAACATCCAGCAAGATGAAATGTGCAGAAAGCAGCTGTAGTCTGAATCCTGGACAAAAAATGCCTACAAATAATTACAGACCTCTCTCATGAGCCCCAGACACAGTCAAACAGACTAAGGTTACAGTTCTATGCTAAATCCAGTATTATTGCTGGCATTTCCAGCCCCAAAAGTTAAGAGCTCTGGAAAGGATGTGTGGCTGTAGCTGATTGCAAACTGTTGGGAATTATCTCAGCAATGTCATGACTCCCAAATTTTGATCAGAATTTGCTTCACAGGAAGTTATTTACCAAGTTAGGGCCCAGGTTCAGGTCACCATGTGGATGTACCCTGTATTCCAGGTCCTGAGGACAGCAAAGAGGGAGCACATAATGTTTCATTGTTTAACAGTAGTTAGGAAATCTTTTATAGTGCATTGGGAAGTGAACAGGGAGTTCCTCACAGCTTTGGGTACATAAGTTGTTTTTGAAAGCCTGCCCTCCTACAGACATCCACTTCTGAAAACACCTCAGTGCTTTGGGTTTAGGAATTAACCTACATGGGCACCGCAGTGACAGAATTACTTCCTCAGCCAGGAGACTTCATTTACAGCCCTGCACTTGAGATTTTTGCCCCTGTTGCAGTATATCACAGAAACTCATTAAACGAGATGTCTGTGAACCACTTGCTTTGTATCTAAAAATAAGTTCAGTGCCTTATTTCCACCACGGGATCAGTCCAAGAGGGAGATGCTTTTCTTAAGGAATACAAATGTACCATCATGAACACTGCATCTCTTTGCCTCAGAAACCACATGGATTCACAGAGCAAGTGAAAAGGCTGTGGTTTTTTTCCCCCCCTCATGTTTCCCTTCACTTTAGCTCTTAAATCTGGGCATTGTAAAAGAGGGTTGAGCACTAAACTGTACCCACAAAGAGTTTAGGGCAGTACCAGGTCTGTCTCCAATGCTTCTATTGAATCAAAACAAGCTGACATATGCTGGACGATAGGATGGCTGGTTTTGTGCTCTCAGAGCTTTAAACTGCTGTGGAGCTCGAGCTGTGATCAAACTGAAGTTCAACAAAACAAAGCAGAGAAACCCACCTGAAGCAGCTCTCTCTAGCTTTGGGTGAATGCTATTTATCACTTGCAAACTTAAGCCTTTCTTCTAGGTGTTCACTCTGTGCACTTTATCTGCTCCCAGGATTGCTCCATTGTGAAGATGAACACAAGTGTGATACTGCTCTGAGCCACAGTTCCCTTGGCAGGATCTATCAGGCAAAGCTGTTGGTTTCTCAGCTTCTGCAAAAAATTCATTCCAAATATATATCTCATATAAAACACATTTGATTTTTTTTTTTTAAATACACCTCCCTCTCTCCAAGTAAGTGCAGGTTCTGTTGTAGCTCAGATGTAGAGCCTGGGATCTGAAGAAGAGATAATCATGATCAGACTTACCAGGACATGATGACTCTGAGTGGGGTTCCTATTCCAAATTTGTTGCTTTTCCTTCGTAGGTGTTACTTAAATCTTTGCCACAGGCATCAACTCCAGACAGCTTTTGAGCCATGTATTTGTCTGTGCAGGACATTTGAATTCTATCTCTCCCTTGATATAGATGGTCTTCATTAACAATCTGGCATCAATAGGATGTTTGAGCACAAAAATTTTTTCTCTTGGACCCCAAGACTCCAACATGGGCCTTTCATTGCCATTGCAGGTATAGAAATTTATTCTAGTTTCCTACCTTTCCTCAGAAAGGAGCAGGAGGGGAGTGACTGTCTCTCAGCAAGCATTGAGACAAAATAAGACTGAGGAAGAAGTATTGGAATCAGATAATTATTTAGGTTGGAAAAGGCATTTAAGACCATTGAATTAAACTGTTAACACTGCCAAGGCCACCATTAACTGGTTAAGTGCCAGATCAGAGGTCCAAATGAGTGATTTAAATCTTCATCCTTGGAAATTTTCAGCACTCAACTGGACAAAGTCCTGAGTAACATGCTCTGACGTTGAGGTTAGCCCTTTTTTTGCACAGGAGGTTGCACTACAGACCTTATACATTCCCTCACAACCTAAGTTTTGTATGATCACAGTACACAGACTATACAAAATTGAGAACCAAAGGTGGGACTAAATATGTGCAAATCAAATCCACAAACATACACAACAGCTTCTTTAGACTTGTAGTCAACTCTCTAGACCATTCTTGCTCACTGGCCTCAGCAGAGGTGGGTTGAGATACAGGACAGTGTCTGCAGGTGGTAGTGTTTGATTGTGCTGATATTGAGCAGAAAGAAGGAGCTGATGGCTTTGATTTAGGGTTTGTGATTTTGCATAACTGGCAAGCCAGGCAGAGTCTGTGGATGGGTGTTTTCTATTGCAGTCAAATCAAAACAAATAATATAGTTAAGGCACCATGCAAACTGTTTGGGATATTGTCATATCATTACATGGCTTCTATATCTGCAAACGTTACTTACATTTCAAAGCACGTTTTTCCCCCCAGCTTTCCATATGTCAGCTGCTATCAAAATACACTATTTAGAATTAAGTGGAACAAAAATTAAAATTATTACTTTTTCTACTCTCTGGTCTTCAAGTGCTCGAAGAAAATCCCAGACACTGCAGCATGTGTTAAATGTCCAGCTTTATCCATAACTCCAGAACCACTCTACTGCCTCCAAAGATTGTCCAAGCACTAGAGGATCCCAGCCTCAGCCTTGCAGCAAATAACAAACCTGTACTTTTCCCAGGCATTGCTTCAGTCATTCAAAACTCATCTAAAATAGAGAGCTCAAGAACTGGGATAAAGATTCTCCCATTTCATGTAAATGTTAAATATGACTGTCTCTTTGGAGGGATAAAAAGCTGTTTGTTCTATAGTGTCAACATGTGGTGTTAAAAAGCTAAAAATAAGAAATCAGAAAGAACAATACAGACTCTTACACGAAGTGACACTGTGGGAAAATTTGTCAGAGAAGTAATCTTCTGTGTGACTATTCAGGCCCTATATCTGAAATACCAAATTAAATTGAGAAGATACAATCATAGAATGGTCTGGGTGGAGGGGCCCTTAAAGCCCATCCAGTTCCAATCCCTTGCCATGGGCAGGGGCACCTCCCACTATCCCAGGCTGCTTCAAGCCCCATCCAACCTGGCCTTGGGCACTTCCAGGGATCCAGGGGCAGCCACAGCTTCTCTGGGCAACCTGTGCCAGGGCCTCCCCACCCTCACCGTTTTCCTAATATCCAATCTAAACCTCCTCTCAGTTTGAATCCATTCCCCCTTATCCAATCACTACATGCCTTGTAAATAGTCTCTCTCCATTTTTATTGAACTCTCCAGACATTGGAAGGCTGCAGTGAGATCACCCCAAAGCCTTTTCTTCTCCATGCTGAACAATCGCAACTCTCCCCACCATCCTGGTGCCTCCTCTGGACTCTCTCCAGCAGCTCCACCTCCTTCCTGTCCCAGAGCTGGAGGCAGCTCTGCAGGTGGGGTCTCACCTGAGCAGGGCAGAGGCGCAGAATCCTCCCTTTCCTGCTGACCACACTGTGGGATCAGCCCAGGACATGGGGGATTTTAGAGATGGGTCATGTCCAGCTCTCACCCACCAGCACCTCCAAGTCCTTCTCCCAGGTCTGCTCCATCTGCTCATCCCGCAGTCTGGATGGTACAAATGACCAGTCCGAGAAGTTACATGAGCACATAATCACATACAGTCTTTAAAGTTTCATCAGAATTGCTCCTAAATGGCTGCTTAAAGCCAATTTCAGGTCATAAGGAAAAAGGCATCCATCCAGTGTGCTTCCATTTCACCTAAAACCAAGTTCCAGGGAACATGAGCAAATACAATAAAGAGAAAGTTCTGAAAGCATTGCAGTATTAAAGAAAAGAAATCCCTTTATGTATTAGCAGAAAGGATATTATCCTGCAGTTTTCTTGACCTATTATGGAAAATGGTTTCTGACATTTCAGGTGAGGGTAGTACAGTAGTGGGCATGGTGCTAGGGAAGAGAAATCGGTCAGAGTAATTAGCAAGATAAATGCAGATTTCAACAGGCGAGTGACGAGCAATTGCTGAAGCTGGATGTACTTTCAGTCTTAAATTCAGATAGTAATGTGAGACTACGAGACAGCTATAGCATGTTAATGTAAAAAGCTACTCAAAAAGTTAAGATGAAGGTTAAAGCCTAGGCTTTAACACTTGAGTTCCAAATTTATTGATGGATATGAATAGAACAGTTTACTCATACAATAGTTTTACAGTCCCTGATCTCACGTGTAGGAAAAAGCCGTAGTGCCAACCTCATGCTTATAGATTGCTGGGAAACATGAACAAAGCAAAAGATGATCTACGTTACGGAGAGACTTAGAGTTTAATACCAGTGGGAAATTTATTTCAGACAGGTTTACACCATGCAGTCAATAAAGCACTGACTTTGCAAGATTGTGTGTATGTGAGCTCACTAGGACAGTCTGGCCAACAAATCAGGTGTAACCTTGAGTTTGTCACCAGCCTCCATCCATTATCTTTTTCTTCCCCCTCCGAAGTAGCACTTACATTGCATATTATGTCTCCTCTTTTCTACAAGAGATAACCCAGATCTCTCCAGTTTTCTTCAGAGGCAACATTGCTTGATTTCTTATCACACTTACTACTTTCTTCTTCAGTTGATCCATATTAGAGTTGATTATTTATACCTAAATGTAGAATTTTGAACCTAGGTATGTCTTTTTTCCCCTTTACTCCTTTTTTCTTAAGACTTTGGAACATTTAAATCCAGGTTTAAATGAATTGCTTCAATCAGTCTTTGTTCTGAATGAATTATCATGGTGCCAGTATTAATGGTGCATATTTATTTACGTGGGTAATTACTTAAGCCTCAACACAAAGTGCTTTCTGACCTTGTACTTTCTGTGGTCTAAAATATCTGATTTTTTTTCAAAAATTACTTCTCTCCTCAAAAAATATGACTTTATCCATATAGGTTTTATACTTACCCTTATCCTACTGCCCTGATCCAGCCAAACAAAGGCATCTAAGGGGCCTCATATCAGAAACAAAATCCAGGCAGAAAAAGGTTGTTAATTCACTGGGCTTTTCTTAGATCTCAAGATTTTCAATACAGTTACAGCTGACCTTGAAACTTTGGATTTGTGGCCGAGGAGATAATGGCAGAAGTGCTGATAGACTAACTAGTGTTTTGGGATATGAATATGGAGTTTACTCCCACTAGCAGTATATCATTCTGCAGCTGAGGTATTACTTATCCTGGTCCTCTTACCTCTGTCAGCACTATGAGTAGTTATCTCCCTCCATATCATTAAGGGAGAAAAGTCCTGTAGAGTGGCAGGAAACAATTTACACTTTGGAACAAGAAACACAAAGTAAAAGGGAAGAGAAGATAACACAATTTGAGTGCAAGCCATAAACTGTGTGGCAGTGAGAAAGGACTGGATCTCAAAGACTGAGTGAAAACCAGAATGTTGTTACTTTACTCCTACAAGAGATTAAAACAATCCTAAAATCCTCCAAGGGGTTGTATGTGTGTGTGTGAAATCCCATACAAACACACCCAAGTCCTTAGGGTACTTTCTTAAAATTTCAAAATAATTCAAGAATACTTATTACTCTACACATTTTCTCAAATAAAGGGTAAAAATAGTACTTTAAGGTTTAAATGTATGAAATCAGGTTATTTTAGTGGCAGCTGGTGTGTTCAAGATCTTTACAAAATACACCACTTACCCTTTCCAAAATCTAAATAACTGCCTGCATTGAATCCCAGTGATCTGTGTTTCCTGAAGGTAAAGGGAAGATTTAGTCAAATGATGTGAAACAATTGAAAGGATCCTGGAAGTAAAGGAAAATTTTATTCAAATGATGCTAAATAATCCAAAGGATCCTCTAAGAAAAAGGAATGGTGATGTTAAGAGATCTAAACAGAGGCACAAAGCTTCAAAATTCAGCCTGGAGTGAATTTCAGTGGCTCTGGTAACATTCCAGGTTACTGCAGTTGTTCAATATTAATCTTTTCTGTTGTGTTAGTCCCAATGCTTGTTTGAAGAAACAATATTGGAAAATGAATTTGAAAAAAATGGACCAAGAAACGGGAAATAAATTGCACGTTGGACATCAAGATTACCAGACAGGGCAATTCTAAAGCAGGCCGTTTTCACACAGACCTTGGTGATTCAAGAGAACATAGTTTTAATCAATAAGCCTGTCTGACATGCAGCCAAAGATATGTTTTGGACTTACAGAAGTTCTAAGAATGATTCGTAAATATTTTGCTACCAAGGTTTATTTTAAAACCTGTAATATAATCTAAATATAGGGGAGGAAAGAATTGGGAGCTTTCAAAATACTTCTTAAAATGAGGTATGGGAAAAGAGTTGGTCTCAAATTCAGGGAACTAAATTCTCCAAGTATATCTTAATGCTCCCCTGCTGCTGAGAGCCTGCCCTGGGCACTCATGAGTGAGGACCAAGTCACCCACCCCAAACACACACACAGACAGAGTCAGGGGGAATGGAGGAGAACACAAAGTCTCACAGTCCCTGCAAGTGACTTGGCTTGTGGAAGAATCCTGAAAGTAGCTGCAGCTGGACAAGTGGCATTAATATAAATTTGAGTTTCCTGCTGCAGCCTGGGGAGAGGGAAGACACTCAGAAGCGCTGCAGGGACTGGATGACGCTGAGTAGATGCTCAGCCAGTGTAGCTACCAAAGGAACATGCAACTTTGCCCACTTTCATTTACAAAGTGCCTTTTCCAGCTCGTCCCTTGGCATCATTAACATAATTAATACTTGCTAGAAGTTGCCTGCTCTGCCCATGCTGGGAGCAGCAACTTCCTAGGTAGCTGCAGATTCCTTGTATCAAAGTTATGTGTAATGCTGGGATGAGGATGGAGGGCATGAGGACAGAAAGTGAGGAATGTGCAGCCTTCTTTCACACATGTGAGGTTATTGTAGTCATGATGCAGTACCATCTCCAGTCCTTTTCCTGGCTAAATCTGGGAAAACTGAATTCTACCCCATCCCTGCACATTCATTCTGTTCCAGTGGTCAAATAAGGTTTCAAAATACCGAAGCACCAATATTAAGTATATTGCACCAAAGCCAATTGCATAAGATCACTGGAGGTAGAATATTCTGAGTTGGAAGGGACCAACAAGGATCATCAAAGTCCAGCTCCTGGCCTTGCACAGGATCACCCCAGTAATTCCACTATGTGCAGATAATACTCTGCCATCACAAAATAGCTGCTTTGCCAATGAACAGGCTGGTTAGTCAGGACCCAAATGCCTCAGGTTTTACTTCTTTGCTTTGCAGGGTGGCCTTGGGCAATTACTTTCCTCTTGCCCCAACATCCCTTTCCTCCTGTACAAAGGATGTGCAAATGATCTGCTTCTACCAAGTATTGCAAGAGTTTAAGATATTCTTTAACTTTAGAAGACATATACTCACTCAACTGACTCTTATCTCCCCAAGCAAATATTCTTTTTCCATTAAGAAAAACAATAACCTGGAAAGGCACCAACAAAAGCTTGCATTAATATGGAATAAAGATTGCCCTTATGTTCTTCCAAGACTGTTGGAAGTACTAGTCTGCCAGCTAGGGAACACAAATTATATGGCAATAATATCTTGCCTGTACTTTCTGAGAAGATCACTTTGTGCTTGCAGATTATGCACTTTTTATGAAGAATTTTAGAATCATAGAATAGTTTGGGTTGGAAGAGGCCTTAAAAATCATCTAGTCCAACCCACCTGGAAAAAGCAGGGAAAGAGGTGGGGTCTCCTAGAGAAGAGCAGCCACAATAATTATTGCTTACTATTTAAGTCCCATTTTCCTTGGAAAGGGGACAGCTGTCCAGCTGAACCCTGCTGGAGAAGGCACCTGCCACAGTCTGAGTCCCTGGCTTTCTCCTGGGATCACCTCCACACCTCCTGTGACACCCACTGCCTATTATTCCATGCTGTGCTCTCCTGCCCAACCCTGCAGCTCTGGACTGTAAAAGTGCCACGTTTTACAGCTGACAGTGAAGATGGCAACGCCCAGGAAATACATTCTGAGCCACCTGATATCGACAGGCACCTTCAATCACGTGGAGACAGCAGAGCATCCCCAGCAGCTGCTGGCACAGCTCTCCTGACCTCACGCTCCCCCAGCTTCCAGTGGCCTCAGACAAGTCAGGAGCAGTTTGGTGACTGCAGGAGGCATCAGGAATAATTACTAGTTTGGGTGGAGAAAGTCTGCATTGCATTATTATTTATCGCTGGGGTATTTTCTCTTCTTCAAACCCCTGAGTGTCGCTGCTGATGTCCCAGGAAGGCAGAGAGAGCAATCTAATGAACTTGTGCTAATGAATAAAAGAAGTGGTCTGTGCTGCAGTTTTTTTTAATTTAACTATTTAATTTTTTTTTCTGATAACAGCAATGGTATTAAAAAAGTTTCTTTGTACTAAGAAAATGGAATTTATAGCTATAATCAGAATGCTATTCTTATTAGTGAGATAGAAAGAACACAGTCTATAATTTAATATTGTTGTTCTGCTTCTACATTCACTGCTTATTTATTTCCCAAGAGCCTAAACCATTTTTTCTTTCATCAGTAAAAAAGCAGCAACTTCCCATAATATCTTTCAGGTCATACAATGTCTATATTGAGGCTATCACGTGTTGTTTTTTCATCTGTGTTCATCTGTGGTGGTTTTGTGTCTTTTGGAGGGGTGGAGGGTGTGAAGAGAGAGAGGGAAGAGCATTTGAGAAAGAATTGTATAACTGAGACCACATCCTCAAGCTCTCAGTCAGAAACTCCCAGGCAAAAAATTCTGCATCCAAGACACTCAATTTTAAATGAAGAGTTAATCACTGGGTTTATTTTAAAAGGAGGGGGGAAAAAAAAAAGGGGGGGGGGGGGACAGGACAGGGGAAACAGGGATTAAAAAAAGAAAAAAATACAGTTATTTCAACTTTGGTAATTAAATATTGAACCATACTATGATTTAATGTATCCTACTCTTGCTTCATCCTGGTCAGGTGCTCCTGAAGGGATTTCTGTGAAATCTGGTACATAATCATCAGCAATTTATCTTCATCTGTCAAAAAACCTACAAGTCTCATCCACACCATGAGTGATCTTCCTGTGGCTCTGTGTTGCAGCTGACAATTGTCACGTTCTGGAGCTTTAAGCAGCATAAAGGCTTCACTGATGCTGTGGCTAACGGATTCACACACCTCTGCATTCACATTAATATTTACTGCTAATTCTTGTTGCCAATACAGAGCAAATAAACAAAGTGTGGGAATTCGTTTGGGTTTCTGAGTGAGGCTAACATTTCACAGCAACATCTTAAAGGTGCAATACATCCCATGAAGTTTTATCAGACTTGTGCCACCAGCATAAAGGAAATAAATGCCGATGGCATTAAAAATATAAGCCTGTACTGTTCTTTGAAAAACTGGCTCTGTGATCACATTATAGCATAGAATGTAACTTTGTATTTCAAATATTTTTAGTTCCTGTCTGTGTACGAGTGCATTGATAAGATAACAAAACATAGAAATAAGATATTACTGAACAGCTTTCCTGTGTGTGCAGCTATGCCAGTTGGAAAAAAACCAGTATCAGCAGCAGGAGTAAAGCAGCCACAAATCAAAGTTTAGGAAGCCTTAGGAAGATTATTGCATTACCTCCAGTGCAGAGGAGATACAGATCTTAAACATATTCCAAATCTATTCAAGCTTCAGAATAGTTTAGATAGATTTGTTTTCCTCCATTTTACTCTGAGAGCTCATATTTAAACACATATCCTAAATAATAGGGGTTCTGAGAAGCATAAAACTCCAAACAGTCCACTGTCATTTCCCTGAGATTAATCAGCCCTACCTAACCCGGGTTTGGTGAGAGCCACCTGTCAGAGAGAACAAGGAAAACAGGGAAAACAGGGGATGTAAGTCGTGCAGCATCCTCCAGCAGGCTCCTGTCATGCCTGGCTGTCAGGGACCACAAGCCTGCACCACAGCCCATCCTGATGGACAGCCCTGGATCACGGCCATTCTATCAGACACAAAGTGTGTTGTCTGTCACGAGATGCTGGGCTGGGGTAGAGTAGGATGTGGATATTTCCTGGAGGTGATAGGGATCAAAGATAGAGCCAATCGCTTAAAGCAAGCTCGAGGGTAGTTCATATAGTCAAACCAATTTTAAAAAACAAACAAAACTCACAATGTAGGACTAGGGGGAATGGCTTTAAACTGAAAGAGGGGAGATTTAGATGGGATATTTGAAATAAATTATTTATTTTGAAGGTAGTGAGGGCCTGGCACAGGTTTCTCAGAGAAACTGTGGCTGCCCCATTTCTGGAAGTGTCCAAGGCCAGGTTGGACGGGGCTTGGAGCAACCTGGGATAGTGGAAGGTGTCCCTGCCCATGGGGAAAATGGTCTCTAAGGTCCCTTCCAACCTCAGCCATTGTACGACTCTAGGATGTTATCACCTTAAAGCATCTTGAATCATTCATATTATCCAATATTTTGTGCCAAATTCAATGAAGTTTCATTATTAGCTTTCATTCAATTAGCTTTTCCCTTCATATCTCATTTTGCCCCACTTCAGTCCCCAAATCCTGCAGAAATCATCTTGTGGTTAATGGCTGACATGCCTCCAGCTGGAGGACATGATGTCAAATATGTGTTATGGATCCTCATACAGATTCACCTACCAGCTCACCATGGAATCACTTCAAAAGGAAATTTCACTTGCATTAATTTTATGGATGTAAGATTGGCTGTTGAATGCATTACTCCAGTGGAGAAACAAATGATCACAAGAGAACAATGATTTTTTCCTCTCTCCATAAGGAACACTGCAGAAATCCATTCCTGCTGAAGTACATCTTATCCTGAGAGGTTCACAAATAGCAGGCTTTATTCTCGACACTCACCAGTGGCAGGGTGGTTAGATTTTAGATTTCATCTTCCCAGCAAGGTCATTTCCCCTAGTGAATCAGCATTTTGGCATCTCATTTTCTCTCTAAAAAGGGAGAAACAATGTCTAGCATAGCAGGAGCACACGGACACACAAATTTTTGGAGACAAGAGAGACAAGTAAAGGGTCAGATGACCTCCTTTGTGCCAAATAAATGACTACACTGACTGGTTGTTTTATTTAGATGTAGTGCAGACAGCTTGCAGTGGGTGCATTAGAACTGCCTTGCTCTTAATTACATTGACTTTTAAAAGCTTTGATTAATTATGATAGAAGCAAAGGTTTCCAGCAGAGAGGTGGCTGTATCAAAAACAGCTCCTGATGCTGACCAGATCAGGTCAGTGTTTGAAGCATTTTATGTCCCACAATAAACTGGACACAAAGTTGTCACTAGCAGGATTATAGATGTTAAGAAATATTTATATTGTTCAAAGAGATCTATGATTGTAGGAGACTAGCAATTTCTTTATTTATTTAAATTGGTGGAACCAAATTAAAGAAAAAAATAATAGTTTGGAGTTGTTTTGGTTTAGTCACTGGAATGAAAACAAATCAGAACATGTATTTATTGTAGAGATGGATTTTTTTTTTTTTTGCCCTCACTGAACTAAGAAAATGCTTAATTTTTTTTTTTTTTTTTAATTTTGTAAAATTTATTCACCATGTGAACTACAAGCTATTGAGAGCTTGTGTGAACAGAGTCAGATGCTTTGCATCTCTCCACCTCATTTCCATCCAAACCCTCAGTGGTTTTCTCAGGTCGGTGCAGGAATTTCCTGATACCTATGGCACTATTATGAAAAATGATGTGCTTGCCTGAGTTGCATAAGGAACAAATTTGCATTCAATTCCCCAAAGAGCCATCAAAGGTTTACATGTCCTTGAAAGCATCACTTAAAGTGGGGTTCACTGAAAACTAACTGGTAGCTGAGCTTTTCAATGGTTCTGGGAAGTCAGCACAGGAAAATTGAATTGCCCTGTGCCAGCGCTGCTGTCTCACCAGGAGCTCCGGATGGAAGCTGGATGACAAGGTTAGAGTAGATGCATAAAGTTACAGGACACAAGTCTCTCTGCCTCATTTTCTACACCTTTAATTCAGTAATGGTAGCAATTCCCAGGGCTACTGTATCAGGGCATATTCATTAACATTTCAAGTCCTGCTACTAATGGCAAGTATAGGTGGAAGATTTAAGAGAGTGAGATTCTGGCTTCTGGACTGATTTTGCAGTGCTGATATTTGTGGCTTCTTAAATCTAACTGTTGCAGACATTCCCACCTTCCCTGCATTTACGGGTTTTTTAAAACCCCTGACAATTTCTGGCATTCTTTTCCTCCTTTATGTTTATATCCTTCTTTTTTGTAATCTCACTACAGCAATTATTTTCCTTTTAAAAGCCTCCTGGAAATATACATCCTCATTTTTTCCTGACAATCAAATATTGGGTATTTTTTATTGTATTTAGTTTTTAGCATTACTATTTGAGTTAGAACCTACTGTAACATGCAGATTTAGTTTCAAGACTGAAATTTAAGTCTATTTGAATGAGCTTTATATGACATTTTTCTTTGTCACCTATGCTGTTTCCCCATCAACCTTCAGACAAACACTTAGAGGAACAGACTGTACTACAGTTAATACACTCTTCTAGATCTCTCTGCTCAAATTTCAAGATCTGATTAAACCTGAACAGCTCCCCAGCTTCTAAAATGCTCATGGGAAGCATGTAACAAACACTGTGGAAAGGAGATATGATCAAATGAAGTGCAATTGAAAATAAAAAAAAGAAAATTTGCAAATGGAGTGACTAAAACGAAATGGACTGAGATGAAATGAGGTGCAGTAAAAAGGACCGAAACTTGCCAAAATTATTCACATTGAAATCCTGAAATCAGGAGAGGAAGGTAAACAAAGAGACAGGAGAAGAAAGTGAAGAAATGAAATGCTAAAAAATAGAGAGAAAATTCTGAAACCAAGTGAAATCGATAAAAGAGAATGGGATGACATGAAATGCACAGAAATGGACCAAACCTTCCCCAGCTGATCCTCATTGAAATCACAAGATTTCATTTCCTTTCCTGAAAGGAAGAATTTGAAATCAGAGAACAAAGTAGAACAAACACTCTGGAAAGGAGACATGATAAAATAAAACACAATTGAAAGAAAAAAAATTTTGCAATGGAGTGACTACAATGAAATGTACTGAGATGAAATGAGGTACAGTGAAAAAAGATCAGCTGGGGAGGAAAGGAGCATCTTAGGAGAGCATACATCAGCAGTCTTGGGGGTCAGGCAATATAATACAGGAGACACAGAGAAAATTCAAGAGTCAACTCATGATGTATTGCTTTCCTTACTGCCTTCAGAATGGGGCTATGTCACAAGAAGTGCAGTGATACATCGATGCTACAGCTTCCTAATCCACCCCACCAACTCCCCTTTTCAGATCTGGCATGACCCTTGGTACAAAATACACTTTTGCTAAACTAATCCTTGTCACACAAGGGGATGTCCCTTCTGACTTTACTGTATGGTGAGCTTACCACTAAGAGTTCAAGCTCAGAAATTCAGGTAATTGCTCTCACTGGATTTTAGGGCCAAGCAGGCATTAGAAAAATGAAACATAAATGGTTCCTTGGTGGGAACCATACCTTCAAGACCTTATAAGCTGTTGCCTTCAGAGGAGGCATCCAAACAGCAATTTTTCACATGTACTGGGGCTACAAAACTTAGGGGAGCACCATGAACACAAATGTGCACATCCCGTATGTTTTCCAAAGGCTGATTACAGGGAGTTAAGGATCCCTGCCAGCAACAGCATGGGCAATCAAAGTGGGAAGCACCAATAAAAATACCCACTCTAAAAATCATCACCTGGAATGATGCCTTAGGTTTTAACTTTCATGTTTTTCAATCCTGCACTGCCTAGTGTGTAACTCTGAAGTTTCTTGTAGCCTGGTAATTTCTGCTCTCATGCTAGGTAGACATAACAAAGCCTCTCCAGGGCCTGCTCTCCAAGGACACCCAGACTGTCCTAGGCCCAAAAAGTGTAAACCAAAAGCCTCTAAAGGGGGGGCAAGCTTAAGAAAATTACATCATTGACTGAAGCATTAATTTGAGAATTAACCCTGATATGCAAATGAACCAAACTTATAAAAGTGTGAAGAACTCGTGACCTGTTGTCCATCTTGGGGTCCATCTTGGCAGTAGCCTCTGGCCCCCAGGGGCTACCTCTGAAGGCATTCAAATAAATACCTACCTTTATTCCCTTACTCCTGTCTAGTCTCTGTTTCTAGGTGGCCACTTCAGGCATCAGAAAGACCATATTCCCTACTTCAAGTCATGGGCCCACGCAAAGCATTAAACAGAAACCTGATGTTATATTTACTGTCTGCACAGAAACACTTGTACATAGAGGGAACCTCAGGGAAGCACAGACAGCAAATTAGAAGAAGTAACTTGAGCATGTACAAGGACATCTGAGTGAAAGAACTCAAACTTCTCTGCAATTAGACCTTCCCCTCACCGCACACATTTTTATCGCTGACAATAAAGCATTTTCTGAAAATTAAGAAGTCCAACCTCTCATCTACAGTCTAAATTATAGGGAAAAAGAAACAAAACAGCATAACTGCAAACAACAAAATTCATTTCAACAACAAGTTCAATTTAAAAAAATTAAATTTTAATTACACATATTTGATTTAATAGAATAACAAAACTTTCCTCCTTTCCTCTCTCCTGTTTTTTCTTTTATAGACCTTCCCAGCATAATACCCACCATCTCTCTGTCTCTTCCCCTTCTTTTACCAGGGGAAAGAATGGGCAATTTTTAATTTTTTTTTTTTTTTTTTTTTTTTTTGGCCTGTCCATGCTTACTGCCCCAGTATTTACTTTCTCCTGGCTATAACGTGCTTGTTACGTACTGCAGTTACGTGCAATAGACTACACCTTTTTAATAAACAAACCAGCTTTCCATCCTTTGGGCAAGTTTGTACAATCTCTCCTGCCTTCTCCCCACAGGGTGACAGGTTCATATCAGAGAATAAATACCAAAGCACTGAAGGATGTCAGGTCCTCAGGAGCAACCGAGTCAGAAATTCTCCAGTGACTGTGGAAAGGGCAGACAGTTAGCTTTTCCTGATGTCAATGATCCTTAAATTACTGCCTTAAGTAAACATTCAGAGTTCTTACTCAGAGATGTGAGTATGTATTTCACAAAGAGCTGTGCTGCAGTTGTAGCAGAGGAGTATCCTCCTGGTTTCCTCTGTTGTGGGCAACTTCATTCCCTGTCTCCTCCTCATAGTTAGGGTTTGATTTGTTTGTCTCCATCCTCAAAAACTCTCCCCCCTCATTGGAGCAAGTCCAGAGGAGCCCACCAAGGGGATCAGAGGGATGGAGCAGCTCTGCTGTGAGGAAAGGCTGAGAGAATTGGGATTGCTCAGCCTGGAGAAGAGAAGGCTTTGGGGCAACCTAATTGTGGTCTTCCAGTACCTGAAGGGAGGCCACAGGAAAGATGGGGAGAGACTTTACAAGAGCCTGGAGTGACAGGACAAGACAGAGTGGATTCAAACTTACAGTAGAGTTAGGTTGGATATTAGGAAAAAATTCTTCCCTCTGAGGGTGGGGAGGCCCTGGCACAGGGTGCCCAGAGAAGCTGTGACTGCCCCTGGATCCCTGGAAGTGTCCAAGGCCAGGTTGGACGGGGCTTGGAGCACCCTGGGATAGTGGGAGGTGTCCCTGCCCACAGCAGAGGATTGGAACTGGTTCATCCTTAAGATCCCTTCCAACCCAGGCCATTCTATGATTCTATGAACCTTAACCCACTTTTCTCCATGTCTAGAGCAAATCAAACCTTAATACTTTGGAATTCTTTTTCCTTTTCTATGAAGTTTCTTTGGTGACTTTTTGTCGTCATCTCATCTGTCTTGAGCCTCTCTCTTGCTAACATCTATGACAGTTCTTTAAAAACTTATTATGCCCCCATCAATACCTCCCTTCACTATGACACTTTGTAGCCACTGTAATAAAGACTGCAAAAATGACCAGGGTCCAGAGGACAAATTCACACCATTACTTGTGGTTTATTGGAAGGACATAAATAAATCAAAAATAACACAGAGTCTTCTAGGCTGAGATAGTGAAAAGTTACCTTGTCCTCTGAGATTCAAACATTTGGTAACCTATGTTTCATTTTATTTTATATATTCCTATAATTAATAATAAAATTAAGCAAAAGGAACTCCTTTTTGCTTTGGAGGTGCACAGGAATTAGCCCAGTGAAATCTGGAATTGATATCCCTCTGTAGAACAAATGCTGATTATGGTCTCTCCTCTCTTAAAGTAATTTGTTAATATTTTTCTAAATGATCATTAGTGAAACATTATTGAAGTCATTAAAAAAAAAAAAAAAAAAAAGATAGACAAATTATGTTCTGCTAGTGAAGACACAGAGAGAGAGAGATTCAGATCTTTCTATTTTGTATCTCACAGCCCCACTGGAATTCGCTAGAAGTTTGATGTAATACCTCAGGAAGATTTATTTGCATACCAGCATGTATATCCACGCCGTGTAATCTAAGAAAAGAGGGAAAATAAGTAGAATTTATTAAACAGGAGTGCAGCAGGAGGAGTGAGGCCTCTAAGAGCTCTAAGAACCTGGGTTACGCTGGATCTTAGAGCTACTCAAGGTTTTCAAGTGCTAATGAAATTTCCCTGCTAGAATTCATTCTTTTCAACTAGCAGAGACCAGGGAAATTTTCATAAAAGTTTCCTCCTTGTGTTGTTTACAGCTACTTTTAGATCTTTCACATGGTTTTCAAATTTAAGAAAGAAGGTGGAGGGTAAACAAATATTTTTAAACTAGGTGTGATTTTTTTTTTTTCTTTTTTCTTTAGTCAGCTTTGTTAAATATATTCACTACACAATCTTGAAAGAAAAAAGGAAAAAAAAAAAGGAAAAAAATCTCTCTTGTAAATTCTGCTGAAATAGATCAAACTTAGAGGGGTCTGAAAACACCCAGCAGAGCAACAACATAAAAAAGAATTTTATAGCATTTGTGAAATGATAAAATCTAAATTCGCAAATTTGGTTTTCAGTTTGTATCGCAGTGGAAGAGGATTTTTTTTCCCCAAGTTCTTTTAAAGGAATTCACGTCACGATCAGTGTCTTGACTTGTGCCATCTTTGAACTCATGCAACGTAAGGAATGTCAGCTTAAGAGCTCAGCTCCCATTTTACCAGTCATACTGCACACATTGTTTTGATCTCAACCAAATTTAGCTGACCTTTCCAACAAAACCAGGACAGAACCCATCCAATTGCATGAAAATTTTAGTCTTCTCAACCTAATTAAGGAAGAGGTAGAGAAAAGCAACCTCTTGAAGGAATATTTGTGTAAATAATGACACCAAAGACACAGTAGAAATTATTGGGCTGTAACCAGTCCTTTTCTTAGCAACACCCTGTCTACAGCTAAATCAATTAAATATTTTATTATTTTTTTTATACAGAGGGAAGTGTATTGCCACTAGTGAATTTCTTTTATGGCATCATGTTCTTATCTACAGGGTACCATACCCACCTATCTTTGTTTCTGTAATTGAACTTTCCTCCAAAGTTTGTTACCTTCCAATTTTTTCCCTCCTATCAGTGTAAATTTGTTTCAGAGATGCTCCTTAGCTCTTCCAGCTCTCCTTTCTACATATAAAAGAGACTTATTCTCCTGTTATATGGTTACTTTCTTGATTCCTGGGACTCCTTTCAAAACCTTGTCTGCAAAGATGCAGGGTGAAGAGAGCTAAGCTTTAGCTGCTTTCCATCAAAAAAAATAACCAAACAAACAAACAAACAAACAAAAAAAAAAAAACCCAAAACAAAACAAATCAAAAACCAAACAACCAAAACTCCCTGCATTTACTCCTTATCACAAGTCATTTTGAAAACACAACTGGAAAATCACACAGCCTGACTCCATCTTTCTCAGGACAGCCCACTGCAGACTGGGGTTAGCCCAAACAATGCAAGTCTGCTCGTGAAAAAGTTTTGTCACCATCACCAGGTTTAATTTCATAAGCCCTAGATATTGCTCACCCAAGGGAACTCCCATTTCACTTTCAGACCATGATCTCACAAGAATTTGACGATATTGGGAGAGTTGTTGTCAGTATTCACATTCCCCTGTAAATTACCAACTTTGGAGAGCAATGCGGGACCTTGACACTGATCCTTCTCTCCCTTCAATTGTCAGAAATGAGTTTAACTGGGTGGAATTACATTAGTGGGAAACCAGATAATGGCCCTAACTCAGTAAGGCACACTAGTTTTTTTGCTTTTAATCTGGTGGCAGTCCCATTGAAGTTAGCCAGCCTTGAGTATATTCCAGAATAGCAATGCTTTTTGAGTGAGGATTGGAATGTAAAGGTGTTCAGCCTGAATACTTCCCCTCTAATTTAATATAGAAGCATATATTTAGGAACATAATTTAGGAACCTGTGATTTAGGACAGAGAGAAAAATACTTGGCATGAATAACTTCACTGATATTCCTGTTATAGATGCCTTTCTGAAGAATGGAGAATCATATAAAATGGCCAAATTCTCAGGCACTGCCGGTGAGGGAGCGATGAGAAAGTAGATTCCAAGTTAAGAATGTAATGTAAAATTTGTAGATAATCAAACAGGATTTGGACTGTTCATTACACACACATATAGATCTCTCCTGTAGCAGGGCTTAAATGGTTTATTCAGTAACTGTCCCTTGATCCTCCCTCTCCCCTGGTCTCATGTTCAAATGAGTCTCTCATTTGACTCCCAGACCCCACAGCAACTCCTGCATTTGGCTTTGAGCTTTCTGACCAGTTGTCCACCTACAGACACCCCTGGTCTCTCTAGAATCTGAGCAAAAATAATAGTCTGAAGACAATCTCAGTCTTCATTAGTTATTCCTGATTAGTTTTAAATTCCTCTAACTTTATGCCTAAATTAAGGGACAATTATTATCAAACTAAGACCCCCATGGACAGGAGCTTCCATCCCGAGGCTGGCTGGTCTGTCTTGTAAAACAAGACTCATGGTAACTCCATACAATCTTCAACTCACATGAAGAACTTAATTTTAAATCTTCTCAGCTAAACACAGCTGACAGGCTTATCTCTATAACTACTAAGACTATAATAAATTGATAGTAATTTACGTGGGTGTCCAAATAATGAGGTGTAATGAAGAGGAGATTAGAATGATGTAAAAACTGTTACATGCTATTTTGACTGAATACAGTCTCAAGACAGATTACCAAATTAAAAGAAAAATATTTTGATTGCATGCTATGTGATCAAGATTTTGTCTGCTTTGGAAATGGCAAGCAGTTAAACTATATCAGTGAAAGACAATTTGTGAAGGAGCTCTGAAATAATATATACACAAGAAACCTAAAAGCCTTCAAAGAAGATGAAAGATTTTTCAGGTCTGTTTTTGAAGCAGAGAAAACAAGAATATATATTTATACAGCTGCTAGAAAAAGAAAAAGGTGTGGTGATTTAGAAGTTAAAATCACTTTTTTTTTTAATAGCAAGTGTTTAAAATCACAACTGAGTCATTACCATAGTAGAGGCTTTAAGTTCCTTTAGGATAAGTGGAGGATGGGTTGGGCTTGATTTTACAGCTTTAAAAACAGATTAAGTTCTCTGCACCTCAACAAACTTTCTCTATGAATTTCAGGCCTTATGTCTGTGTCTTAATTCCCTATTTCTAAAATAGGGGAAATGGCTTTTTTCTGCCTCTGAGGATTTCTGGAAGGATCAATACATTAAGGATGCGAGACATTCAGATATGGAGGTGATTTGAACTGTTCATCTCCGAGATGGATGGTTGCTGAATGGAAGCCAAAACCACAGTTTTCAGAATCACAGAAAGATTTATTATTCTGGTCCGTACACAGTGGAGAGCTGCATAAAGAAAATGTGGCCTTGAGATTCCTGTTTTGATTGCCTCGGTGCCCAGCAAAAAACCCTGTACTTTGACCCAAACCTGCACAATTTTCTGCTTCCTTTTGGGGTCCTGTTAAGCGACCATGCCCCTGCGCTGCCTCTTACACTGTTGGTTAAAAGGAAAAGTATCATCCTCTTAACAGAGTCTTGTACCTGATGTGATGGCTGAGGCTGGAACCTCAAGTGCAATCTGGTGATACTCTGGGTCTATAAAAAACTGTCAGTCACAGCCAGGACAGAACTGTGTCACTTAGATGTTAAAGGGTCACTCCTCATATGCCAGCACTGCCTTATGCCTTTGCCTCTTGGCTCCTTAAGAGACACAAAAACCCCCATATTTCAAGAGAAATTCCTTCTTTTCTTCCATCCCATCCACCTGATCCATCAAGATATTCCAGCAAAGACCACTGCAAGTGCAGACAAATGGAACAAACCTGTGGCAAAATGGAGATGGATACGGTCCTACTTGGCTTAACTTTTTCATTGCATTTCAAAATGTTAAAGCAAGTCTAGCAAAACAACATACCAAACTCAAAACATGTCTGATGCAAGATAAAATCAACAAAAAAATCTCTTTAGAGTTAGAGAACTATTGTAGCTGAGTAAGGATTCAGAAAGCAGAATTCAGATCAGTGTTTCCTAAACAGATAAAGTGGAGGTGGGGGATGCAAAAATCTGTACTTGGAAATCGAGAAATATGGCAAGAAGCAGCAAGCAAGAACAAAATCAGAGAGGGCAAGGTGCTAGAAGTCCAGGTTTTATACTCCTCATTTTAACATGAAGAGGGATTAGGAAGTGCTATTACTTCCCTTCTGTTCATTCACAGAACACTGCTAAAATAGGAGAGAGGATTATTTTTTTTGCACTGAATGAACTGAAGCTATGGAAACTGAGGAGAAGTAGGGTACAGCACTCGTTTTGGTCCTAATCAAATGCTTTCCAATCTCATACTGAGGGCAAAGTTCATCTGCTTTGACAGAAATACTGCCAGCCAAAAGAGAAAGGGAATAAGTCTAATTGGCTGAAATCTCAGCTAATACAGCAGGAGTGGTTATGAAATTCATGTTCTTCATGCAACAGCAAAGGTATTCAGTGTTTATTGATTCACTTGACAAACAATTTTGTTGCACACATAACAAATAAGACATCAGGGAAAGCAGCACATTATTTCCTGCTATTCATGCATAAGCACTCCAAGAGTTCTCGCAAAGCCTTAATATAAAACAACTTAAGCACTAAAATAATAAAGAAAATATTTTATAGTCAGGACTAGCCAGTTTGACCACTAGAGCATTTATAAAACAAAAACATATAAATTGCACCAAAGAATTACCAAGGTTACAGAATCAAGCCCACAAAAATCAGACAATGGACTCCAGTGTGCATTATATTTTCTAATTATATAAGTTCATGTTAATTCTCTTCTGTTTCTTTTCCACAGTGTGCTCACTCTCCTCCTGAATTCTTCAGTGCTTATTACTATAGTAACCAAATGCTTCAAAAACATTAATTAATTTTCAAAATATCTCTGTGGAAAATTAAATCCATCTGGACATGGTCCTGGACATATGTTTTAGGGTGGCCCTTCTTGAGCAGGTGGTTGGACCACACGATCTCCAGAGATCCCTTCCAAACTCACTCATTCTGAGATTTTGTAAAAATCAACATTGTCCTTATTTTGTTGAAGAGGAACAGAGGTAGAGGGTGATTGCTGGTTTTGGATCTCCCTTTCAAAACACATTTGTATAATACTTTAGGCATATTTGCACTTGTCTCTTCAAAGAAAAGCTCTTTCCATCTTTAGTTTGGTATTTTTGCAGATAAGATACCGAGTTTTTCCTTGAGTATCACAGAACTAACAGTCTTGGGACTGAACCAGCACTTTAGGATCAATCAGTCACAGATCTTTTCTTTTTCTCTCCTGCTTTTTTGTTATCAGGATGCTCATCCTAATTCATTGATCTCCAAACCTCAAGCTATAATCCTATCAAGGTGCTTTCACGAGATAGTTTTCCCTAAATTAGCATGTGTACATTTGTATTTAATATGGGGGGAAAGCCAGACACTTCTGTGGCTGCCCTTCGTTCTCCAAAACCTATCACAAAAAAAAATCAGGTCAGAGAAGTCAGTGAGACTATAAAGCTTCAGCTCAAAACCAGACTGAATCTTGTAAAGTTATAAACAACTGAACAGACAGATTTACAACAAGGAGAGTCAGGAAACAATATTATGGAGTCTGATGCAGAGAGAAGAAGTTTAATTCACCAGGCATTTAACTACAGCAGCTTCATAGTAGTCTGTTCCCCAGTTAGGCTTAGATGACCCTAAATTAGGATGGGATTTTGTGCCAGCTGAGCTTCCAAGGTAAAAAGAGGCTTCAGGGTATGAGTTTTTGCCTAAGGCTTGCATTCTCTAGGTGGACTTTTAGGGGCTTTAGGAACTTTCTCTTGCCTGACATCACAGCTGAAATAAACCCAGCTGGTATTACACCAAGTAATTCAGGGACTTTAACAGACTGTGTCTGGGAAAGGCCTCCAGCCAAGGGTTGGAGTCACACACCCAGCAGCCCCTGTGCAAAGCAAGCTCCAGTGCTGTGCCGACTTTTTTCAGCTAGGAAAAACTTTGCAGGCAGCTGGGTCTCAGTGCCATGCAACTGCAGTCATTTGGCAGGCAGCAAACCACATCAAATTAGCCCCACTGAGTCCAAGTCATAAAAGAAACCCTCAGAAACAGCAAGAGATTAGCTATCACCAACTTCTGATTTTGTTATTTATAGCAACAACAATAGCCAAATAATCATGTGCTTGGGCACCTCTATCCTACCAGGCACACTAGTGTGTTTTTTAAAAAAATTATGATGGTGCCAGACTGAAAATACAGTAATATCAGGGAGGAAAACTTGACTTTTTCCTACTTAAATTCTTATTTTTCTTTCTAGAACTTTCTAGTAGCTTCCTGGGGATTATTCAACACTATTCCTCGGCTACCACCATGTCAGCTTCCAGCAGATCTGCCAACTCCACTGGGATATAAAGGGCAATTCCACCTACTTTAACACTTCTCTTCACGTGCTGCACTTAGCTAAGGCAGGCAGGCAGTGTCTGTGCAAACAGCCTGGTGGAATTCAGCAACTGAAGCAGAAACAGCTGATGAGATCCTCAACATTGTCTCAAAGTGCTTGCCATTTTTAGTAATAATGCCAGCAGATTAATTAAATCTGAGGGGAGTCAGAGAAGCAGGACCAAGTGAAATAGATATGGTTGCAGTAGGAGGAGAGAAATACAGAGTAAAATCTGGTCTTTGGGTCCTTTTACCCCAAACTATATGGAACATGTGCCTTTCTCCGGCAGTAGAGCCTCTATGGCACCTTTTCTCTGTGTATGGTCACAGCTGAACAAAAACAGCAAGAGGAAGAGGAAAAAGAGCTTGCACCTGGTAGGAAAATTAGCACAAAAGAGGTAAATATTTGATTCCTTTACAGAGTGGTAAAGGAATGTTAATGTAATGTAAATGCAGTGTTGGCTGACTTTTCTTTCTCCCATGTTCTCAGTTGTTTTTCATTGAGGCCACATCATCTCTGTCTTAGAGTCCCTGGGGGAATCCTGCTCAGTTCATGTTTTTCCTTTTTCTTGAAGTTATTCCTCTGCCAGAAATTCCATTTTTGCACCTTCAGCCTTTGGTCTTTACCATGACCAGCCCTTTTCTATTCACAGTCTGCCCATCTTGCTTCCTCGGTGCAAGTTTTGTGGGTATCTCTGGGTCTGCACAAAATTCAGCACCAGTTGCCACGTTTTTAGTGGCAATTATAACACAACAGAACAAAATACACAAGCCATAAAAGGGGTACCTCAGGTTTGAAAGTAAGAACAGCCCTAGAAGAAAAGTCTTCTGGCTTGTTCAATCTTGGAAAGAAATTCAGCATGGAATTTTATACATTAATTAGGACAGAAATAAATGTTTGAAGTAGGATTCTCTCTCTTTTTTTTTTCTGTTTTCTTTTTTTTCCGGACTGACCATGATCCTATAAAAATAATATTTTATCTTTTACTTTGCTCAGTTAGAGTGAAATCCAGGCTAAGCCTATTTATTTTCTTAAAATCCTATAGAAATATGTGGTGATACTGCAAAGGCTTGGGGCTCAAAACTTCTCTAAAATTTCAAAAATTACACGGAAACTGAGTGCAGTTTCCACTGATTAAAAATTGTAATGAAGCAGGTGAATCAAGAGAATGTGTTTGTACCATCTTGATGTCGTGTATGTATTCTATGACTGCATTTTAGAAGACCCTTTGGAGACAGACTAACTTTATTATTCTCATTTTTGTAGGGAGGATTGAGATACAGAAAGAGGAATCTGTCACCATACTCTAAATTTGCAGTAAGGTCAACAATTGACACAGTCCTACTCTTCCAAACACAAGACTGTGCTTCCAGTACCAATTGCTAGGCAAGAACATTTTTCAGAAAGTATTAATTGATTATGCACTACTGTGGGTGTTGCTTTTAATGAGCTGCAGATGTTTGGATACTGTACACACTAGATTTCATGTCTTTCATAAAACAGATGACCAGGTGTACAGAACTTCATATGAATATTTAATATCTCAGCTATTACGAGTTGGTTTTTTTATGCAGTTTTTCATATAGTGAAGCTAAGAATAACAAGATATTTCATTTTCTTTCTGCTTTAAGTTATTTAATTGTGCAAACATATATGCAGAAATATAACATATATGAATGCGAAAAAGAATTCTGTGGCATCATAGAATATTAATGTACCCTGCAGCTTTTTTACTACATAGCCCTGAATCATACCTAGAGAGGCACTGAGATTACTGATGCAGAAAGAAGCATTTTCTCAAGGTAGGTCTATTCTTTTATAGTCCAGCAGTATGCCTACTCTCTTCACCAGGTGCTGGGCATTCCTGCCATCTGCAATGGTATTTTGTCCTTCTATAAAATCTGTCCACAGCTCTGTTACAAATAACAAAATACTACTCCCATTTAGGGTTTGGTGTGGGGGCCACAGCTATGTCCAAAGCACAGAATAGGGGGTTATTCAGGTTACTTGCTCTGCTGAGACCTTCTAGGTGCCCTTTTAGCTATTTCATTTACTTAAAATTCCCAAATAAGTCTCTGTATAATATCAGTTTAACCACCACAGTATTTTAGAGCAGGCTTATAGTTGTGTGAGCTGAAACTGGGGAGGTTGAGACAATCATCTCCTCCTGTTGCTGTTGTGAGAAGTGAGAGTAGGAGACATCAGAAGATTCATCAACCCATATGTGTCAGATCTGCTGAAGTTTTATAATGGATTGGGCTTGGCAGAGATCCTCTTCTTGGTTTGCACTTGGAGAGGTGAAGTATCAGTTCTGCTGTTTGGCAGAGAACAAGAGCACTCATGGGTAGGGAAAAAAGGAAGGAAATTTCCCGAAGTGGAGGAGACAAGACATATGTGTGTCACTTCAGTATTTTGGCCTGCTTAGATGCTGCACAGAAACATGGATGAAGCAAAAGGATTACCAAGAAAACCCTTCTCTTTCAGGCTGGGTACAGAGGGGAGTGTCTCTCTTGAAGTCTGCAGCTGAGCAGATATTCCACAGACACCACTTGCTGCTGGAATATCGGATGTAGGACCAGCACAGCAATTAGGTATCGAAAATCATAAGCAGGTCAAAGTGCATTTAGGAAGATAGAGCAAATATTTAAGTCTTTAGACTTAAGAGCTTTAAATAGTGAAGAGATAAGTATTAGGGAATATATTTATAAATCCTGCACATTTCCTAAGGAGCTTTCCTTGATGCCATGCATAAAATAACTGCCTACTGTACAATATTCTGCGTTATCTGCCAGCCAGCAACAAGCACAAGATGCTGAAGGAAATGAAACTTCAGTTGCAGACTGATGAAAATTCCTGCTTTCCAATGAAGAGTTTAATGGAAAGGTGTCTTTCATAAAGAGCAATTTAAATAATACAGTCCTTGAATTTTAGTCATGTGTATTCAAGTACCCATATTTTAGCATTGTGGGCTAAACCAGGTGAAGACTGAACAGAAGTATAGAACCCACATATGATTATAAATTAATCTTATTTTCTGAAGGTTGTGATTAAAAAAGAAAGATCTACTTATATCTTGGTCTGAAAAATTATTATTCCATTCAAGTAATCTAAATAGAAGGGTGCAATTTTAATTATTATAACAGTATGTAAATGCAGCTAAATTGAAGAGTTGATTATTCACATTCTTCTACAAATAAAATGAGGGCAAAATGCATTTTGTGGTTTGAAAGTTTAGGCAATACTAATGCAGTCATTATATTTACTGATGTGGATCTCATTCAATAGTCAAGCGAGTTCCAATCAATTTTCTCACAGAACCTGCATGTACAAATTTTAACTGGCAAATTAGATAGATGTCATCTGTTGGCTCTTTTGGGAAATAAGAAATCCCTCTACAAGATCATCAAATTAGTTTTCACCAATTGTATGAAGTGATATTAAGTAATACGAGGTTATGTTTTATTTATTTGAAAGTCTGCATCAGGAACTGATGAGTCAAATCCAACAAATCAATCCCAAGGGTAATTTTTATGAAAATGTCTGTTTCAAACCACAGAGTGAATGTGACACTTTTGAATGACTAGGGCACAGGCACCACTCGCACACAACTTCTGTCACTGATCAGGAGGCTGAGCTGGGTTCGAATTGCAGCTGAACCACAGGAAACAGAGAGATCTGTATGTACAACCAGGAGTAACCTCCAGCTTCTCGACGGGAAGCACCAGACTGTGTGGCCCTTTGAAAGCACCTGATGAGGGAGATCTCCACCGCCCAGTAGGAAATAATGAGGGGCTATTTCAGCAGGTTCAGCAGGGGAAAGAAATTAAAATGGAGAAAGAAATAATGACTTTCTCATCATGGTCCTTCCAGACCATTCCTGAAGTACACTGAAGATTTTACTGCCATTGTCTACACAGTCTTCCAGACCTTGCCAGTGAGTTTTGCGCTGTAGAGAACCACTTGGAAAACTCCTGAATACTTCACTACAAATAGGTCAAAACCTGGCCTTTTTGCCACCTCAGCCAGCATCCTTGACTGTCTGAACAGAACAAGAGTTCCCAAGTCTCACATGCAAACCTAATACATCTTAACAAATTACATGACTGTGACACACAAACACATTTGCTAAGTCTTAGTATGTCTGTTCCAGAAATGGCTCTATGACATTAGAAGTTATTTCTATGTAGAGATGGAGTGAAATTAGAGTTCTGAGAACTGCAGTAATCTGTTGTAAATGAGAAGGAAACTCCACAAATAAAGACACTGAATCTGGACTAGGTAAACAAACTGTTTTCTTGTGGTGTGACTAAAGCACTTGGGGACTGAATAGGATTAATTTGTTTTGTGGCCATGTAACTAAAATTCCTTTTGTTTTCCCACTTTCCATACATTAAACTTCCTTTTAAAATTAAGTGTTAATTATTAATATTAATTTGTTTTAATTTTTACCCCAATTGGTGATTTTTACAGTGGTTTATAAACTTATTTAAAATTACTCAATTTCAGTCTGGACACAAAATTACTTTAGTTTTAGCCCATCTGTAATACTCATTAACCCAAACCAAATGAAATTAACTTACCAACAAAAAAACTCACCGAATCATATTCCTAATAAATTCTTGTGGATTTGCCAAAACAAATATAATAGAATCATAAAATGGTTTGGGTTGGAAGGGACCTTAAAGATCATCTGGTTCCATCCCCCTGCCATGGACAGTGATGCCACCCACTAGACCAAGCTACTCACGCCTTCATCCCATCTGGCCTTGAGCACTGGCAGGGATGAGGCAAACACAGTTTGTTATCTCCCCACGTTATCTCCCCATGCCAGCAGTGGGAAAGGCAGGTACCTCCAGAGGACAAGTCACAGCAAAAATTGCAGCTTACACAGATAGTCCAGACCCTCTAGGTGGATCAGACAGCGTGAGGGGATGCTGTTACAGCCTAACTTCCATGGAAAATGGACAGCAGAAGGGGGAATCTGTCTCTCTCACATGCTGTGTTTCAAAATTCGCTCTGCACTGATCTAAGAACACACATTCAGGTGATTGTTTTTAAGGGTTTAAATAACATCTCTCTGTTCCCTCAGCAGCAGTGCTGGTCCATCATTTCAGCATCTGACACCACTCACAACCCTCTGAGCCTCGTGCAGTGCTGAAGAACAGCCATGCCTTTTGCACCACCCATAAAAACCACGATTCCCTAAGGGTTTGCAGATGAGGAATGTACATCTCCAATCACACTTCCAAGGGACCCTGAGTGCTGGGAACTGTCCACAGGACTGGGCTCAAAGGGACAGAGAGGAGGGGAAGGTGAGAGGAAGGGGAAAGGGAACCAACCGGTGTCACAAGAGAAACACCCAGTGGACTGTGTTCATCTTCCAAAACTTCACTTCACTTGTTCTACTTCTACTTTATGCCATTCCCACACAGAAAAATTATATTCACTGTGAACATAAAGCATGCATGTAGAGAGCTAAGTATAAGTAAACATATAAGGGTTTTTTTCCTAAAGATACAGCAAAAAATCACACAAACAGTGCAATTCCTGGGAAAACGAGAGCTATAAGAGGAAATTATGGAATAGAGTTAATCCAAATATTGCTATTTTTTGCAAAAATATTGGGCTTACAGCACATAAAGAGAGTTCCTCAAGTAACTTCAATGCTTTTCTGCCAGAATATTCTAAAGGGGAATGACAAATAAACCACCTTTAAAGTAGTATTTATCTGGAACAACAGATAATAAGCAGCAGCAAATACAATCTTCCTGTTACCAAATTATATTACTGTAGCCTAAATTCTTCCAGGAGATGTGACTGCTGAAGCTACAATAGTTTGTTTTAAAATATCTAATCTGTGTGCATAGTTAGTAATTCTTATGCAGGAAATTAAATATGTATGCTGAGTTTTTTGTTCAATAGCCTGTGATATAGAATCTATACGTGGTTAAATAATTCACAAAATTCCAACTTTAATGAAAATATACAGATATAAATATGTGTATAAAATACTTTGTATAGATAGACAGAATATTGGTTGCTAAATAGAGACTTAGTTCAGAGACAGATTTTATATTTTAGTCTTCTCCTGCATAAGACCTAGGAAGATAAATTTGATGCCATCTTCAGCTGGATTTAGAAAGACTCAAAGAATTGTTCTGGCATAACCCTTAAAGCTTAACTGTGTGTAACAACTTCATATTCTTCACTTTGGCAAAAGTTACTTCTGCTTGCATGGATTTAGTGACACAGCAAAATGTCACTGATTCTTCTGCTTGTATAAAGATCCAACATTTCCGAGAGAAAATGTGGCTGTGCTGGAGTCAGAACAAATTTTTCAATATCTGAGCTTTATTCCTTGCATTTGAAAGTTGGGGCTGAAGACAAATGGCTGAGGCTTCTGACTAAGCCCTGGCTCAAGGGAAAAAAAAAAAGAGAGGCCCTGATAGAATTTGCAAATACCTCAGAACATTATACCTTAGGCAGAGAAAGGAGCAGGTCCATTGGTAACAAGATTTATCTTAGGAAACAGGTTTAAGCTCATTTAAGCTCATTGAAATTTTTCTAATGATTTTAAATGGTTTATCTTAAATAAGTTTTCTGTTCTATGGCATGATGTTAAAAAATTTCTGACTATGTTAGACCCCAGAGGTGTGAAAAGATACATCACATTTCTCAAACAATTTATGTAAGAAAAAAACTGTACACATCAGAAAGGCCAAAACATTTTGGTTTGTTGTACACAGAGCACAGTTCTTCAATTTTGCATGGTGCAATGATATTCCTTTCCACTACACCCACAATCAACATGAATCAGTCTAAAAGAAGCTACACACATGCAGATTTTTGGAGGGGGTCAACTGAAACCAAACTGAAACAGTTTGGGTTTTTTGCACATCTCCACATAGGAGCTGCATAATCAGCTGACACTGAGCAGCAGGTTCAGCAGGAGAAAGAAATAATGACTTTCTCACCATGGTCCTTCCAGATCATTCCTGAAGTACACTGAAGCTTTTACTGCCATTGTCTACACAGTACTTGCCTGCTTTGTCATTAAATGGGTGAATCAATCATCACAGATCCTGAATTCACTGAAAAAATATCGGTTAGTGGAGCTGTGCCAACTCAGGAAAAAATGGCCCATTGACTTCTCCCTCTCAGTGACAAAGGGGAATGTTCTTTCAGTAAAAGGCAGAATTGATGGCCTTTTCTTGTTGATTAGAAAGGTCAAAAATCTGAAGAAAAATTCAGCAAATGGACAGAGAAGAACTATCTTTGCTAAAGGGCCCGTGAACTGACAGTGGCACCAAAACTTTTGCTTTAATTTGCATCAACACCCTCAGTGAGGTTCACTGACCACCCCTCTGGCCTTATTCACCCCATAACCATAACAGTATATTAGTGGTGCTGACTCACCTCTTGCTACAAATACAATTCTAAGTTTGAGAGTCTCATTCTGATCCCTCAGATCAATAAAACATCCACAGCTCTTTTCCATACACCAGGACAGAGGTGCAGAAGCAGCAAGCACATTTCCCAGTCTGACAAGCTGGGATTTGCTGCTGTGGTGGATATAAAGTGTCACAGAATGGTCTGGGTTGCCAGGTACCACAAAGCTCATCTCATTCCAACCTTTGCCATGGGCAGGGACACCTTCCACTAGCCCAGGTTGCTTCAAGCCCCGTCCAGCCTGGCCTTGGACACTTCCAGCAATGGGGCAGCCACAGCTTCTCTGGGCACCCTGTGCCAGCACCTCACCACCCTCACAGGGAACAATTTCTTCCTAATATCCCATCTAAATCTACCCTCCTTCAGCTTAAAGCCCTTGCCCTTTGTCCTCTCAAAGAGACCTATGAACTGTACATTGTCCTCCTATTACTTTGAGGCGATTTAATTGGGCCTCCTTTTTCCACAGGAGAAGGCAGTACCTCCCCACAGAGCAGCAGCACACACATATTGGTAGACCATCTAAGACTGTACATTTTTTAAATGTGTTGTGGAGCTTTTATCATTTGTTTGCCTTCCCATCCAGCTGCTTGATCTCTCCCCAGGGCTAGCCCTGTGCAGAAAGCACAGTTGCAACCTGCACCATCCCAGCCAGGCTTCCTGGGAGCACAGAAACCAATCTTCTTAGGCAAATCCATTTATGTGCAACTCCAAGCACGTGCTAATTCGAGCTGATTTATTGATGCCAGCATCCCACCCAGCGTGTGGCAGCAGCTGCCCTGCTTTAAAGGATTCACAATTTGCCAGTGGGGGTAAACGACTCTGCATCCTGACGTCCCTTCCCTGCTCCAGGAGTTATGTTCTGTGCCAATACTTGGGCTCCCTGATCTCAAGGACCACAACTGTGCCTAGCCTGGAGTAGGCTCTCCTGGGGGAGCTTGGAAAGCCTGTTTGCACTCATCTCCCACTCTCCCAGCACCCACACCGGGTCAGGCACAACCGAGCCTGTTGTGTTTGAACAACTCTTCTATTCATTTTTCTCCCCTTGAGAGTTCACAGCTTGAGGAAGAGCTTATCTTTCATCTGAATGAAAAGAATTCCATCTGAATTTAGCAGCTTTTCTTACATCCAGCTTGTACTAGAGGGTTTGATCCAAAAACCTATGGCAGCTTTTCCAGTTTTTGCAAAGTGGTTTGGATTGGGCTTTTAGCAACAGGATTCTCTTCTGATGAACATAATTGTCCCACAAAGACTGATAAGGTGCACACAGGCAAATTGTCCCAGGCTGTCTCTGCCACTCACAAGTTAAGCTAGGTGGCCCTGTGAGTACATCTAAGAGAATGATAAGTGTAATGCATCATTTTTTCCCAGTGCTGTGATATTGCAACCTACAGAAGGGTTATTTGATTCACTCTGGGTAAAAAAAACAGTCACTGATTCAGTGTGTTCTGATTCAGTGTGTTCTGATCCAGTAATTTCATTCAGTAACATCTTGGTTCCACTAGACTGCAGGAACCACTAAGCAGAAACCAAGGATTCATTCAGCATGTGCAATTCAGCCTTATTCTAAAATCCACCAGTATTTATGAGTATTATCCTGGAGATGAAGTGTCCCTGAAAGTTACACACTGAACAGGTGAGTCTTGATTCAAAGGCAATTTTTGAAGAGAGACTTACACATTCAAATACTCCTTGCTTTACACCAAAATACTTCAGGAAGAACAGTTGGCTGCTGGTTCTCTTGGCACATGTAGTAAAAAAGAGAAAAGCACATTAAACTTCCTGTACATGCACAGGATGGCTTCCAGTCTTAACATTTGGATGCTTCAGCCCACAGCTCTACATCATGGAATAATCATGGAATCACAGAATGGTTTGAGTTGGAAGGGACCTAAAAGCTCATCTCGTTCCAACCTCTGCCATGGGCAGCGACACCTTCTACTAGCCCAGGTTGCTCCAAGCCCTGTCCAACCTGGCCTTGAAAATTTCCAGGGATGGAGCTGACACAGCTTTTCTGGGCAATCTGTGCCAGGGTCTCATCACTGCCACAGTAAAGATTTTTTCCCCATCTACCCTCTTTCAGCTTAAACTGAAACCTTGTATCAGTGACTTCTGTACATAGTCAATTTATTAAACATTATGGCACCCATTAGAATAAAAGAAATCATATAAACAGAACTAATTTTTAAAGAAGAAATTTTTTTTATTTAAAATTAATTCTACCTATCTCTAAAGAAAAAAAAAATTAAAAACCAATGAGAACTATAATTAGGTTATTGAGCCACAGGACATAGAGGATCTAGATTATAAATGTTCAATCTTTTCAAGTGATATGTGTTCCCTTTGGTTTATGCTCTACTGGATTTCTTTCATATGTGAAATCTACTTTGAAGAGACCCTGGCACCAGAGAAAACTAGGAACTGTGCATGGTGGGAAAGCATTATATATCCCCCAGACATTACTGGGGGTAAGTATTAGTGAGTAATGGCATTAATTCCTTCAATAACAAGTTGATAAGGGGAATATAAATCAAAGAGCAACCATGGCTTCTTCCAAGACGAGGAAGGCTGAATGTGCTGAGGACATCTGAAAATCAATGCTGTCATATCCTACTTCACAGAGCTCTCCATCAATTCATACTTCCCACTGTACAGTACCATAAGATTCCTGTGATTCTTTATTGAATCAAAGGTATTTTGACCGGATTTTTTCAGGTGTCTGTCTAACGGGGCACAGCTGAAGAGATTTTTCGGAAGTATCTGCATCTTGCTGATAGACAGAGCAATATTAAAGTACCCAACAAACAGGGACATCTGCCTGCTTTTGGTCATCTTTCTAGATCCCTATTTCCATCCTCAGGCACCCAAACCTGTTGACAATTCAGATCCTTTGCTATTGCAAATAGAAAACCACATAATAGGCAATATCACTGTGTGCTGTAACTACAAAGATACAGGCACAGACCTAAATTCCATTCACCCTGAAGTTTAAGTTGCCCAGACCAACCACAGCATAAACTGCATGGCACAAACTCTGCTGTCCTGCTTATCTGGGATGTAGAACTTACAATTTGTATTTCTTTCTGGCCCAAAGAAGATAAAAAAACACAGCAGGGGAAAAAAACAAAATCCAAAGCAAACCAAAAAAAACCAAACTTCAAATTGTCTTTAAAGTAGAATAAAACATCATCAATCTATAAATATATAATACGTCGTGCAAAATGGAAGCAATGCTGAAGACAAACTGCTTTAGCATGTGTCATTCAAGAGCCACAACCTTATGAATCAGAACCAGGGATCTTCTTGCAAGCAAGAACACTTTCAGATATTCCTGGCCATCCATTTTCCATAAAAAACAGCTGGGAATTTCCTACTTTCATGAATTCAGATACTGCTGGTACCTATGTCAGCAGTAGAAGGTGGTTTTTATTTTTCTTTTACAGAGGCTGGACCATATAAAAATAATTAAAAAAAAAAAAAACCAAACCTACCACATGAAGTGTTGATTCCATCTTGCTAATATATTAGCTGGTGGAGCTCATCCAACCTGAGTGAGCATGTGAGAACTAAGCCAGGCCAAGTAGTAGCTGGCACAGTTTCCTACCCTCCAGAGCAAGGATTAAGCAAGACCAAGTTTTTGAACTCCTCAAGTTTCCAATTTGGCTGCAGCTCTGCTTGCTGGGCAGAAAAACTGTGCCTGGCCCCTCAGAAGTGTTAAAAAGCACTTCCATTAAATGTCCCCATGTTTTGATTAGTGGTATTTAAAGGTCTTTTGTACTTTTACAAACCAGTAGGCAGCACTACCTCAAAAAATATGTATCCTATTGTCAAATTGTGATGAAAACGATACAAAGCCACCAGATTTATTGCACATTCCTAATACTCTGTGACCTTACACTGTAAAGACTAGAGACAGCTCAGTGTGCTAGGCTGGTAAATAATACCTCTAGAAACTGAAAAACTTCAGTCTTAGGAAAGCTCAAGTCTGATCTTGAAAAAGAAAAGCCTCACACATACTTGAATCTACATTCAGAGGGTGAGACATTTCCCTATGCACCAAGTTTTGCACTAAAACATCAAGAACCCCAGTGAAAAGTCATGAAGAGAGGGAAGAGCCAAGTGCAGCTCAATAAATGTTGTTATCCCCAGCAGGAGGAAAGCAGGACCATACGTCACCTTGCCCAACACCAGCTCCTGATCCCAGAATGGCTCAATGTCAGTCAGAGCTGCCGGTGACGCAAATTAATAAGGAGAAGAATGAGTTGGCTGATGTAAACGGGTTGGCTTGTTTGTCAGCATGAATGCCTCGTAAGATTAAAAGATCTCATCCCCACTAAAGGCAGGAACTTTCTTATTATAACTTACAGAAAGTGCATGAGATCCCTTTCATTTTAATATAATACTCAGTTAATTCAAAATGAAGGATTCAGTTGAGACGCACATCGTTCAGCTTTTGATGTGCTGTTTAACATTATCTTCTGCTGTTGTTCATTTCTTCTTTTGTTGTGCAAAGAATAAATCCTGTATATCTGCCCAACCCTGCTCATCTTTCTTCTTCTTTTTATTTTTTCTTTTAATTCTATCACATGTATTTATAGGGATTATTAAAAAAAAAAAAAAATCTTACTCCCTCCCCCCAAAGCTTTCATTTGCTCTCATATCACTCTGTTTCCTTTCTTGCATTAACATAAAACAGTTCGTCTGTGAAGACAGTGGCTCATCAAAATCACTTGGAGTAATTTCAATTTCACACTGATCACGCGGATCTGAAACCTCTCCAAGCAGAGATTTTCATCATAAGAGAAAATTTGGTCTCCTGTTGGGGTTGTTGATATTTCAGCTCTATCTCTTGTTAGTTCTTGGAAGAGATGTGTCATGGGAGCTTACCTACAAAATTGAATTGATTGCAACAATGATTCAGGATTAAACAAGATTATTGTATTTCTTCCCAAGGAGCATTTGTGCTGCATTTTTTATCTTTTTTTACTTTTTCCCCTCTCTTCACTTGTACTTTGAAACCTGGCCATTTTGAACAGTATTAAATCAGCTTCTGGTTTCATCCCACATTCCCACTGCTTCTTTTGCCCCTTTTCTTCTGTTGTTTTTCTGTTATTAATTCTCTTGCACTTGCATCTGGAGTCTTCAATCAAGACCAGAGGAGCAGTGATGACAGGCAGTGAACAGCTCTCCAATACAAAAACAAAGGCACAGAAAACAGAGCAGAAAGACAAAAGTCATTTCTTATGATCTATGAATGTCTCTCAGCTCTTCTGAATTTTCTGGTCATGCTCTGTTTGTGTTTTTTGACAGTATTATTGGCCACATACAGATTTGGAAATGTCTTCTGTAGACTGTGAGATCACTGAGAGAGATGAAACCCTTTTTATTGCACATTTTGAGCCATTCTAGGAATAAAAATCATTAGTTATACATAGACCACGATAACTAAGGTGGCTAAATTTTCTCATAAGAAAATATTTACTCCTTTCAACTAACTATAAAATTACCCCAAACCAGTTCAACACATTGATTGTGAAGTCATTCTTCAGAGATGTTCTTCATCATGAAAGAATATTAAATGCTTTAGGTGTTATGTACATAAATTCAATGTTTCTTCAGATTTTTCAGAAGTACTTTTGGTTAACCTAAAACACTTTGGACAGGTGTTCAAAAAGGCAAATGCTAGATACTATGGTAATGGATAATCTGAAAAAGACAGTGATGTTTAAGTCACCAGAAAGATGGATTTTTTTGAGTAATTTAAGGTGTTATTAAAAAAAAAAGAAAGAAGAGGATCCTGGATACCATACATGAGTATTAATCTCTCTTCTGAATTAAGGGTCTAGCCTATAAATTAGGTGTAAATTCCATGGCCTGTCCTAAGCAGAAGGCAAATCCTGATGACTTCCAGTGGTCCCTCCCAGGCTGCATGATTCGGAGTTTTGGATGCTGAGTTTATTCTTCAGCTCCTGCTCTTACTCAGAAAAGAAAATTATCTCCATTTTCTTCAGCTCAGAACTTAATGCACTCAGCCAGGATGCAGAATAAACATCTGATTTTCCCTGAGAGGATTCAAAACCTGATCTTTCTCTAGGAGAATGCACTGCACCGGATTATAACTATTCCTGGGCGAAAAGTGGAAAGGATATCCCTGACCTTTTCCTTTTGGGTTTGTTTCATTTCATATAATACAATTAGAGATTAGACTGGAGGGAGGGAGAGAGAGAGTTTAAATCTCCAGCCTAGTTGGCTCATGACTTCATCTGGGAAAATTCTGATTTGTGTTTTCTGCTCCAGGGAATTTTACTGTATTTTATACACTCTGGAGGTAAGAATAAAGAGAACCAGGAAAAATGTATATATTGAATTTAAATCTTCAGACATTTCCTCACATCTCTTTTTTTTGTGTGTGTGAAATATGGCTAAATTGAGACCCAAACATACTATAAAGCAGAACCTTATTGTTCCTGATATCCCTAATTTAGACTATCTATCTACTAATATTCTGTTACAGCATAATTTTTTAATATGTGCTCTTCTCCTCCTTCATATGACCAGAATAATTTTCCAATTATCAATATCCTTAACAAACAACAAATTTTTGAAAGGCATCTCAGCATTACCTGATTTCCCATTGAGGAATGTTATAGTACTTAAAAATGAGGTGAACAAGAATATGTTTTTATATGGATTTGTTACACTTAACATGAAATATTGACATTCCTAATCTTTAAAGATTAAAGAAAAATAGATACAACCAGGAAGAGAAAAGTTATATCAACTTAGGCTGCAGACTGAGAGATATTTGTCCTATAAAAAACAGCAGAAAACACACAGGGAACTGTACGTTGTTTCCAAGGAGTAAAGTAAGCAGCTCTTTAAATGCTGGCATAAAGCTCTCTTCTTTTTAATTTTCACACTCCTCTCATCTTTTAGAAAATATTGCACTAGGAAATGCTGGACTTACTTAAAAAAAACATTTCAGTAGTGCTAATCCTGGCCTCCTTAGCTGCGGAAAGGCTTCAAAAAGCAAAACTCTTCTCACAAGATGGAACATGCTTTACTCATCTATTTGCTCATCAAGCTTAATTTATCCTTCAGTGGAAGAGTTGATACGAAGTTCATTTTCATCTCAAAACAACCTTGACAGGCAAGAAAAATCACAATAAGTATATATATTTTTTTTAAAGAACCTCCTGATTCTTATTTAAGATAAAATATTTTGATGTTTTTGTCATCATATTTTAACTCCTCATTTTCATTAAATGTTAGTCCCTCACCTGCCTTTGCATTCCCTAATAGTCTCTCTCCTAATGCATGTAGATTAGGATTCACATCTCCTAACTTTATATACCTTCACACCTGAGCAAGACACCACAGGGTCCTTTTTCTTTTCTGTCAAAGGCAAAAATAACTCTTTTAGAGTGTGATTTTCTTGCCCAAAGGTCGTTGTCTGCTTTAGGATGCAACTAGCAGCACACTACAGTCACTTGCTTCTTTTCTTTTACTAAAAGAGGAGCCTTCAGTGACTCACTGTAATAATTTAAATATCTGCACTGAAGAGTCTGACTGTTTGGTCAGGCAAACCTCATCCCTGACATCAGACTCAGGCAATGCCCAGGTAATTCAACAAAAGTTTGGAGAGTATCTGAATCTATCAATAGCTTCCTTTTCCCAAAATACCACAGGGTTTGTTTTTGAGGAGGACAAAATCTCTGCAGAACCAATCCCAGTGATGCCAACAATTGTTCACCTCCCCCAGGAACATGAGACAACAGCAGCCACTGCCTTCCCACAGTGCACAGGAATAGCCAAAACTTTCCACAAGAGGACAAATCAGCCCCCAAGCACAGCACAGAGAGAGTATTCTCTTAGAGCCTCTCATTTTTCCCAGTGTTATTTATTACTCCTCATTTTACACCAGCTCAGTTGGAGGATGTAGTTCCCTCAAATTGCTTTACATAGATATATTTCCACTTCTTTCCACAAAAACAAACCCTCAGATGGCACTTGCGGACATAGTTTAGTGGCAGACCTGGCAGTGCCAGGTAAATGGTTGGACTTAATTACCTTAGAGGGATTTTCCAGCCTAAATGAGTCTACGGTTCAATGTGGCTCATGTCTAAAGGCCTGGCTGTAAGAATATGGAGGTTTATTTTGATTTTTTATTCCCTGTGTACTCCTTGTATCCAATAAAAAGCTGAGCAGAACAGTTTGTTGTCCTCAAGGCTTAGTCCTGTTCCATTGCTCCTGACAAGTGTAAGGTTTTCATTATTATGTAGAACACAAACCAACCAGAAGAGTCTTTTCTGTGGTCAAAAGCATGAGCTACAAATTGCAGGGGAATGCAAAGAGTGACTGTTTAATGGAAACTTAAAGCAGTAATAGCAGGTCATAAAACTTCTTCCAGCATAACTAGAATTTTGTTGTCACACAAAATTGCCCAAACAATTATGACACCATCAAAACAAGTGGTGTTGTCAGAGCAGGACTGAAAATCTAGTGGTTTTTACTTTTCCACTCATGTCAGTCATTGATTTTTTTTCCCCTCTTATCAGCTTCTCTCTAGTGAACTATTTATTAGATAAAAAAGATTCCTCTCCTTTAACTTTTTTTTTCTTTTAATTGCCTGAGATTATTAGAGAAGTGCTTGTTTTCAGTCACTGTGTGAGCAGTCTCTCAGCTAAACACTGTGGTTAACCCTCTTTATATTACAGCAATTTTACACACAGCAGAAATGTCAATAAAACAAAACCAGGTAGCTATAAAGCTTCTTTCTGTTTTATCACATGCTGTATCCATGCACTGTAAAAGGTGCTTTTCCCTGTAAGGGCTGGAAACTGATAAGTTGCTGACATTTAAAGAGGAGGTTGTGTGGTCTAGGAGGGATGTGCTTTCAAATTGGAAATGTTGGTAACTGAGACCTCCGAAAATATGCAAGGAGTTTATGTGCTTGCAGATTGTCAGTTGCTATTAGAAAAAGATTTTAGTACATCTAGAAGTATCTAAATTCACCAGACAATTACATCAGGATCTCATCTACAAAAGATACAGTCTGTCTTTGAGCCAGCAAAGGTATTATTAAATTTTTCAACCCAAACTAAAGTCCTATCTTAGGTGATTTAAACTTCTTTATAGGCACAATTCCTAGAAATTTAATATCACATAGTTTGCATGGCCAAATGATTTGCAAAAGTCTGAGGCAGCAGTTGTGAGATGTAGAAGATCTTTTGGAAGAGCATGAAATGCTAAGGGGCATCAAGAGGCTTTGGGGGGCTTGAAGGGGCACATTGCTGGGAGGGAGAGATTTGATCACTACATCCTGCTTTTCACACCACCTGCCCACACATGTCACTGCAGCAGTGCTGGATCAGGGGTTTTACACTGTTCATCCTCACAAAAACTCCACCTGCATGAACTGCACCTCAGAGAGGTCCTTCAGGCCCTCTGCAGACCACAGCACCAGTGGGGAGTTGTGACCCAAAGTGTGGAAGCCTTGGGAAGTCTTCATCCTCAAGATCCTGGTCAGAAACACCCCCAATTTAAACTGTCCCAGCCAAAGAAATATAACAATAATAATAAAAACAACAACAACAGCTACAACTATAATAATATACACGGGATGGATTTCACCTGAGGGCACACTGATGTCTCCCACTCACCCTCCTTCAGTGTCTCTGGACAGTGCCATTTTACTCCCATGATCACAGAAAAATTAAGAATCAGCACTGCACACAGGATATTAAAAGCAGCTCTGCTGAGAGGGGATTCCTCTGTGAAATTTCCCTGCCAACACACAATTGCAACCCGAACACTGACACCACTGGTAGACAGCAATACCATGGTCTGGCTAGATAAATTTAGATTAAATGGAAACCAGTGACTTGAAGCTAATGGGACTTGAAATCGCTATTTAACTGGCAGAGGCCTTCAGCAGTCTGAAGACTCAACTGCAGGACTGATATTGATTCCTTAAAATGAATACCAGTAATAAAAAATAAAATATAAAAAAAAAGTGTACAAGCAACGAGACAGGATAGGAAGCGGGGGTGGAGCAGATGGGGGATATGGTGGAGAGAGACCATCTTGAGCAAGAACAGGCAGTTCTGAGGAAGGGGAATGCTAAATTATACATCTTCAGCTAGTCTGTGATGTCTGATAGATGTTTCCTGGGAGTTATGCAACTCAGTAATTGCTGTTATTTCTTTCGTACCACGCTGATTTTTATTAAACCATTCAGCAAATGCTAATTTCAGAGTCGCTTGTCCAATTAGTCACAACACTTCACGGGTATCTCTGCTCATCCTGAGCAATGCTTTTACCCCCTAAAATAAGGCCTTGGGCTTCCCAGGGCAGAGCTGGTAGGATCTGCCTTCGACATTTCACCATATTCAAGTAATTTGCTTAGTCTTGGGGTCAAAGTCAAAAAAGATGGCTCTTGTATGTGATATACTTCATAAAAAATAGGCAAATTATCTTCAAATCTAAATTTTGATAGATGAAACAAACATCTTTGTTTATAACACTTAAAAATTTATTATGTTTTCAGGGAAAGGGAGATGAGAAGTTAGTATTTTTCTACTTTGACTAATTTAGATGTGGCGCTTACCAATATGTAGATTTCCTTCTGAAAGCTGAAAAATGCCCTTGCTAATTCTAACTGCCAAAAAACACAATCCCAAACCCTCTTTTTGTCAGATTGCTGAAAGTAAGACCTTTTTTCAGAAAAGGAACTGTTCAATAGAACATTTTCAAATGGCACTATTAAGTCTGATAGAAGCATACAATTCAATCTTTTTTTACAGGCAGGTATTGCACACAAGAATGATGACTTAATTGGCACCAAGAATGTCTAAGCTATTGTATGTTTTAATAATTCCTAGTTTATTTAATTGAGAGATGAACATTAATTTCTTTATTCTACCTTTATGATGCATGACACTGTAGAAATGGCATTTCAGTTTCTGTTGTCTGTAATGTTTGTAATGTGTCTGACCTCAATTTCCATATCTATAAAACAAAGGGAATGGTTATGCTTATTTTCTCCTTTTTAAAAAAATAATATTCCACTGATGAGAAGTGTTATACAGGAATCACTGTTCTTACCCCTAGAGAATTTTCTGTACATTTGCATTTTAATTACAAAAGTATCATCATGATTATTTGCAATTATTCCAGGACAGGATTATTTTCACAAGCACATTGAATACAAAAATGTCAGGGATTTGAAGTGCACCTTCCTTCACAAAAGTCCCTCAACATAAGATCCTGTAGTTTATCATAGGATAAATTGTATACCTCCACTGCTACCTGACTCAGCCCTGTCCCTGTTCACATCACAAGAACGTGGAAGCTGTCTCTGCCCATGGCAGGTGGTGGGAACTGGATGATCTTTAAGGCCCCTTCCAACCCAAACCATTCCATCCTCGTGCCTCGCCACGAGGATGTGCCCCTTTCCTGCAGTCCCTGGGCTTGCTCAGCCCAGCTGCTGACAGAGAGGATGAAGTCTGACAGAATATTCCCAGAATTCTATCAAGTGGATTAAGATACTCGTGGATTAAGACAGAATATTGATGAAAGGAATTTGTCTGTGCTTAATTAATTAAAGATTGTCCCATAGTTTAGACCAACCAGGGAACAGAAATTTGTCTGTGCAGGTAGCAGAGAGTCAGATATCTTAGTTATGAGTTTTGCCTAATTTTGCCACGTTAAAGATGTGCTGTAATGTTCTGTCTGCTTGCAGCCCTGTGATTTCCTCCTCAGCAGTCACTCATCATACCCCATTTCCCTCAGAAATACTGCTCAGCTGACAGGTTCTGGTATTCTTCCATTGTCCTATTTACTTTCTCTGAACAATATTTAATTTGAGGAGTTGACAGAGTGTGGACACCTATGAGCAAATCATCCTAAACTGCCTTCATGACCAACAGTGAGAAAGAGGCATTTCCCAGGGCTCAGTTAATCTCACATATTTCATGATTATGTGTGAGGACATAACGGACTGGAGCTCAGCTGCACCCACCAGTGTCATCTTTGACTGCAGGATTTACGTGTCCCCATCAGCCCAGATGAATGTGGGTGATTTCCAATCCTGGGAAAAATAAACCTGAAAACACAGCAATCCTGTGTGTCCTGCATCCACATCCTTCAAATGGAGAGAGTGCTGGTATTTAGATAAACCAATATTTAGACAAACCAAGTAACGACAAGCACATCAGCCTGACGCTGGTTCTGTGGAAAATAACGGTTGTCACAAGATACAGCAGATAAAGACCTAAAACAAGATGCTATAAATCACATTTTCTCTTGAAAGTGATCCTATAAAGCTAATTTAATACCTCCTTTCACAAAATTGCACATTATTAAGTGTATGGTGTCAGTTTTGCATACCGAGATTGCTACAAGGCATTTTTTATGCCATCACACACTATTTGGGCTAAAAAAAAAAAAAAAAAATCAGGATAATCTCTAACTCATAGCAAGAATATATAACAAGCAATAGAGCAAGAGGAAACAGCATCAGGTTCTGCCAGAGGAGTTTTAGGTTGGATATTTGGGAAAAGTTCTTCACAAAAAGGGTTGACATTGGAACAGGCTGCCCAGGGCAGTGTTGGAGTTCCCATCCCAGGAGGGATTTAAAAGCCCTTTGGATGTGGCACTTTGGGACATGGGTCAGTGGTGGCCTGGGCAGTGCTGGGGAATGGTTTGACTTGATCTCAGAGGGCTTTTCCAACCTCGATAATTCTATGATTCTGTGATTCAAGTGGGACAGAATCAGTCCCGGCTATATTTTTTTTTTTTCAGCTGGTTCATAAACACATAGCATAGAAAATGTAACTCTTAAAATTGTATACTTTGGCAAAACGTCCAGCATCCATAAAGTAGCTCTTTTAAACATGTATATTGGTTAAGTGTTCCAGGATGCAGAGCCTGGTGAGTCCTAAAATACTGCAAGTGAAGAATGCAGAAACCATCCCAGTTTTAAAATACTACCAGGTAATAACTCAAAAGACCCTAAAAAGATTAACTTCTGATGACAGTGTGGCTATTCTGGCTTAAATTAGATGATGGTGTTCTTTGTGAAGAAGTCTCTGATTCTCTTCAAAACATACCTAGTTGGAACTATATTTTGTTAATTTTTTTTCCTCAAAGGAAAAAGTTCTTTCCTTTTCAAAGAAAGCTTTGTTTGATTTAAAGTTTGACAACAGTAACATCAGTTGCTCACTGTAATTCTTCAAAGCCTCAGCACAGATTTTTCTTACTGTGAGTGGAAATAATTTTGGCATTTTAGGAAACTATAGTTATTGGACTTTTCCCCTAAATTAAATGCTAAAAACATATTTATGAAATAATGTAATAAATATTTTTCCTCTTGAAGTAAATACTAACAATTTCCTAGCCAAGTCTGCTTGAAAACGTTGCAATTCAAAGCAGGTAATATTTTTAAAACATTTGTCTTATATTTATTTTAAGGTAGAACTGACAGGAGAGAGGGAGGATTTTGCTTAAGGACACAGCATCAAAATAAAGTTTTGCTCTCAGTTACAGAAAGATATACTAGGAAGATATGGAGCACAGAAACCTTTCCAGCCTTGGATATATTCTATAAACTAAAGCCTTCACCTCTAGATCTTAAAATATTATGGCAAATTCATTCCTCGTATCTATGACAGAGGTGCTCACATGGTGCATCATTTGAATAATATCTTGTCCTTCTTCAGAAAAATTATTATCCAGGCTCTGTCCAACAGGGGCCAGAGGTTGGGCAGAACTGACAGCAGCTGTTTTGAGCATGGAGCATCACAAATCATCTCTAACTGTGCTGGGAACACAGTGAGTGGCAAGAGCCTCCTCAATTTGCTCTGAAATGTTTTAAAACACAGAAACCTGATGGTTCCCAGACTTCATTCTCTCTACCTATCTGCATTTCCCCCCTGCTTGACATTAAATGGTGTTGATGTCAAAGTGCTCTGTGTTTCAGGAGTTATTCTTAAGTATTCCAACTTCAACACAGACAGGAGCTCACTGGTAACACAGATCTCTGATTTCCTTCTTATTTTTATGCTCAGAGCCATTAGCTCTGTGCCTTGTACTTGTGGCATGCTTGTGAGAGTAAGCTTAAATGCCTGCAGCAAGGCCTCAGAGTAGAATCAGAGGTCTTGGTGAAGTCACAGTGCAATAATAAAAAGCTACAGGCATGAAAACAGCTGTAGCCAATATTAAAAACTCAGCCATCAATTATTGATGAAATATGCTCCTTGTGCTTGCAGAAGAATCCTTTTTAGGATCTTATTATTTAGATTTCTTAGTAAGGTGTTGTCAAATAAATACAGCTTCCTGCAGTTTGAATACCTTAGAAGCTTACCAGAAACCTTAGGTTGTTTAATGTTTGGGTATTCTTTCAGCTTATCTGAACTCGCTGACTCAAATAATCTGCTGCTAAAACCAAAGCTGGGAATACAGGACCATATTCACAGAATCAACAAATCTGAGAATGGCATGGCAGGGACACCTTCCTCTATCCCAGGTTGCTCCAAGGCCCATCCAACCTGACCTTGGACACTGCCAGAGATGGGGCAGCCACAGCTTCTCTGGGCAATCTCTGTCTAACCACTCTCACAGTCAAGAGTTTCTTCATAATATCCAATCTAAGTATACCCTGCCTCAGCTTAAAGCCATTCCCTCTTGTCCTGTCACTCCAGACCCTTACCCAAAGTGCCTCTCCAGCTCTCCCAGTGCCCCTTTAGGCACTGGAAGGTCCTGGAAGCTCTTCCAGAGCCTTCTCTTCCCCACACTTGCTTAAAAAGATAGTCTCACAAACTGGTATAGATGTCCAAGCCTACAAGTTGTAAAAAAAAGAAAAAAAAAAAATACAAAACTGTGGATTAATCTGGGCCAGATGCTGCATTAGTCCAGTTAAATATCAGTGATTTCCCCTTTTCTCTGCACAGCAGCACAACAACAGGCCTAAGCCGCTCCTCAAGCGGTTTCACACTTGGGCACTCCGAAAGGCACAAGGCTCAGGGAGCTGGTGATCCTTTAAAGATGCTCACTGAATGTGTTGCCAGTGAAAAAGGCAGAGCAAGCGCTTGGAACATGCTCTGCATGCCAGGGATCTCTGCCATGATGCAAAACAGTCCTTCAGCTACTCCCACCCAACAGCTTCCCACCCCCTTATTCCAGTGCTTCCTTGGCTTCTGGCATAATCTGTGTTAGTCACCAGGGTGCTACAGCTTGTACCACAGCCAGGCATTCCAGTGGCCAAGCGTTCCCAGAGTTGCCTGTGAAGGATGCTAAAGGAAGATCTGGCCTAGCATTTTAAATTTTACACCAAAAAATCCATTAAAACTGCAACAGGATTCTAAAAAGGAAATGAACTGCCATTGATTAAGTTGGTTGAAGCAAAGAAAGAATTAGTCCTTTCTTTTAAACAAAGCAAAGCAAAAAGACACTGTAGAAAACATGTCCATACTAGTACAAATTTCAGCTGAGGTCAAATCACTACTGTTGGAGAAAACAGACATGTACCAAAAAAATCTTTATTCAATATCAGTGCATTATAAACTAAGCTGATGTACGACAGAGGGGTCATTTTGGCAAAATAATTATAATAAATTTATGCTAAAGAGAGGGTATTTTGAATTTTCTCCTGTTTAATTTGTGTGCATAAGGGATATAAAGTCACTTTAATGTTACTGCACAGGACAAGGAACCACAGTAAGGAAGCATTTGTATTACAACATGATACACGGTTTCTTAAGAGAACCTCAGGCAAAGATAATTAGAATAAAGGATGTTTGTGACAATTTCTAATAAGATTAATATAATCTCCTGATAAAATTCTTCACAAGGGGCCTCAGCCTTGGTGGTATGACTCATTGCTTCAGTATTATCTACATTTTAGAGGTGTCTTATCTGCCAATATATGGATTTTAATATAGAATTAATTGTGGCTAGAAGATTTTACATAGCATATTTATGAAGCTCCTACTCCTGGATATACATTTATGACTTCAGGGGTGAGGCTCCTGCAATTCCTCCACCACTTATTGTCAAGTTTAAATTGGCTCCTGAAGCTTCCACGGGGAGAGAGCTTCTGTGCTCAAGTGGTGTCCTACAGACACGGTGTCAGATCACACAGGTTAATGAGACAGGCAGACAGAACTGAGAATAAAGGCAGAGCAAACAGGTTCACAAACCCTCACTGAGCTTTGTGCCGTCACACACAGGCTGCTCCTGGGCCCCTCCCTGCTCCCCAGCTCCAACACGCCGGGCACTGCAGTCAGAGATTTCATCTGAACACACACACCAGGCAGCAGGAAAAACTTCCACATTTGATCACAGAAATCAACCCCAAAACACTCCCATTCAGTGCAGAAGTTCTGAGTATTCTGAAGAGATCAGATGAACTCAGCTCCCACACCTCCTTTCCATCCGTGGTCTGGTTCCCTTTGCCACCTCCACCACCCTTTCCCACGTCTGCCAGACTTCTGTTTGTTTTTTAAGCAATGTGAGATTTTGGGGAAAGATTAGTTGTACCTCCAAACAAAACCTAACCCAAATAATTATGCTAAATGCTCAAATACTGCCTTTCATGCCCTAATTGCAGTAATCAACCCAACAGTCTAATGTTACCCAGCACACATTTCTGCACCATGGTCCGCAAGCAAGTTTTGTGAGTCTTACAAAGGCACTAACCTAAAAATGGAGAAATTCAAGTGTCTGTAACAAACACACCAGCACTTCAGGGTCTATCTATGAGAGATTGAAAGCCTAGGAAAAAAGGGATTTCCAGGCAAAGGAAGCTCTTGCTAAGAGGGTCAATGCTGAGTGGTTGGTTCCCACAGTATCACTTGTGCCATGCAAGGCACAATTTCAGTTCAGACAACACACAAATCCCCATAAAATAAAACATGGAAATTAATCTCTCTCATCAAAGCCTGATCTGAGAAATCACACTTTGACAGGAAGTAAATAAAAATCTAACCCCTCCCCCCAAAAACCCTACAGAGCCAAAGTGAAGGAGGGAAACAGTCCAGTTTCAGTTTTGAAGTAGCTGGGAAAAGAAAGGTGTCCCAAAAAGTGAATGAAATTGCTGCAGAGAAACAGTAGACTCCTCTCCTCCTACTTTACATTGCTGGCCCACAGTGTGGAGCCCCTGAGGTGTTTTCCTGGGGTATCCCAACCAAGTTACTCTCTCTAGCCAGGCAGCAAACTGAGCACAGTGGTTTAGCAAAGAGGGTCTCAGGTCACCACTGAGTGCATCCTGAGGGGAAAATGCAGAGCCAGCTATCAGCCCTTCTCTGAGGGTAATCACCACAGAGTTCTGACAAATAACGCTTTGGAGATGGTGTGGGATGGCCCTGCTTTGGACAATCCTAATCCACACACCTGAGACACAGAGCTGTACATCCTCACCCTACAACATGTGGGGCAGAGGCTCCCCAGGCAGCTTTGAATAGACAGAGACTGCCTGGAAAAAGTGGTGGGAAGAAGGAGATTCTCCCTGGAGAAAGGGAAATTGGGTTCAAGAATAGAGCCAGAAGAAAAGGGAAAGACAAGGGAGGGAGCATACAGTGCAGAGAAAGGCATGTGAGAGGTGCAGGCATTGAAGCAAATGGGAAGGGAGATTCTTTGAGGACAGTTTCCAGCCAGAAAGTCAGTGATTGATGGAAAACAAGTCTGAATTCAAGGAACCAGATGCAATAGTGCAGTGGACAAAGGTAGTTGCTCATACTGGGGGGTTTTTATGACTATCCTATTTCCTCAAGACATTTTTGCATTTTAGTTCAGAAATATTATGGCACACGTCCTAATGAATCTTGACTTTTACAGTTATTTTGATCTCCTTATAAAAGATTACTGTAGAGAAAAGTCATGTCTTGTCTGTATTGAAACCCTGGATAACTTTTTCAGCCATGGTAAAATGCTGCTTATCAGGGCTTTACTTGCTCAGAAAAAAGCTGTGGTGCCGTTTTACTGCTTCTGGTTTCAGATGCAGCTCAGGCACAGCCACTTCGGTTATCTCTGGGCCACGTTCTGTGGCACGAGATGGATACTATCTCAAAAAACAACACAAGCAATACAGAGGCCTGGACCCATCTGAATAGTCTGAGATGAAGATCCATGAGAATTTTGAAACCATTGACTCTTGTGCCATGGATGCCCTCAGCCAGCTCCAGCTTTCTCTTGCAGAAATGTGTGATAAAGGCTAAAGCTGTTTGACAACATTTCCTCCATCCCAGGCTACTGGAAAAGCTTCTTGATGGCATCACAGTGGGGAATTATAAGATGCCTACCCAATGAGGTTAATGTAAATAACACCGCTTCCTCCTGAACACAAAATGCTGAGCAGGGAGGAATAAAAACCTGACTCATAAAATAATCAGTCCTCAAGTATTTCTTTAAGCAAGAACACAGTTTTCAAAAACTTTACTGCAAGCCTAAAATCCCACAGCTTTGGAAGGAGTGAGAAGAATGTGAAAGCAGAAAATAAAAGAACAAGGTGCTCTGCATGATTGAATTAATAATGTAGAAAAGACCTCCTGAGTAAGAAACACCAATCCTGAAAGGAAAAATAAAATATCACTGCAATCTAAAACACTTCATCAATAATAAATGCAATTCACTCTGAATGAGCTCTGTTAGCTCATTTTTTTCCTGTAGAACTGCTGTAAGTGCAGCTTACCTCCTACAAGCAGCTTTTGCCACACACAAGAGAGAGATTCTGCTGCTCAGATCCAACAATCTGAGGAGGAGCCTCTGCAGCTTCTGCCGCCACCTCTAAGCCCCCAAACCAAACAGATGAACGTGAATCCTCCCTTGGCAAGAGCCTTCCCCTACCCACATCCTCGCAGCAAGGAATCACATTCCATCCAGCTGGGGAAGCTCCAGAGACGCAATTAAACTTAATGGGAGGTGTGGCTCCCAAATAAATGCATCTCTTAACCAGCGCACGGGGAGGCAAAGGTTGGTGTGCCCTCTGCAGAACGCAGGACACTCCGACATTCCCACATCGGCTGCAGCCTTTCCATTTCTCTCTTCAAGTTTAATTTATGCCCTTGTTTCCTAATGAGCTGCACTAAAACAATAAGCCTTGATGGGGAGGGCATTGGCAGGGGACAGCTTGGTATGCCTATTCTCAGTCAGACTTTTTTGGGAGTAAAACCAGTGTAAATTAACAGGCTTTGGAGCTGCCCTAGCAATTTTCTCTCTCTCTTGTCTTTTTTTTTTTTTTTTTTTAAAATTTTCCCCCAAGTTTGAAAGGCATTTGAGAAGGAGATTAAGGAAAAAAAAAAAGTCTTTTAAGGAGTGATTTCTTCACATTTTCATTAAATCAAGGCAATAGTTTCTGAAATGGAGACAAATGCCAGTGTTTTACAGTTGTACTTGAGTCTGAAAGCAGCTTTCTGCTCTACCTTTCTGTAGTGAGGGAAAGAACTGAAAGATCGTCGTTCCTGGCTGTGCACAATTCGATGATCTGGGGACATGAGTGAAGCTAATTTATAAGTACTCCTAGATTCAGCCTGGCCAATAAAACTTCCAGTGTGAAAACCTTTATCCAGGGAATCAGTTTGTATGTACCATCTTTCTTTCAGACTGAGACTTGAAAATTTCCCATAATCCGCAAAATTTGAATCTGAAAGATGCAACAGTTTCACTGTGAAGGATGGTGACCATGGAGTGCAGCCCTTTCAGGAGGGGAGTTGCAGGTGTTGTGTGTTGGGTTTGTGGTATAATATTGGTAGATTTGACACCTGGAAGAATCAAGAGACAACTAAATATGTATCAGGGTGCTCTTTTTTGCTTTTCCTTTTTAAATCTTTTTTGAGTGGTTTTTATTGACTTGTGCTTTACAGGGAAAAAACCCACCTCAGATAATTTATTTTTTCACAAGATTCTTAGAGCATCCACACAATATAAATTAGCTGAGGAAATTGATGGTGATAAAGCAGGATGCAGTAACAATATATGTCTCAAAATGCAACCCACCACAGTTCAAAAACTATTTTTACTGATGAAATATCTTTAAAAAATTAACAGAGATTACTGGTTTACATGTGAGTATTTATGTGAGTGTAGACTTAGACTAATTCAGTTTTATTTTTCTTACCATCAGCCTGGTGACGGGGGTGCAGTGAGAGTCTCCAGTACCTGTGTCTTATTCAGGGGACACAGTGGCCAGTGGTTTAGGTCTCTTCTAGTCTGAAAATTTCTATAAAACATTTACAGACATCTTTTTTCTTTCATTTTCTTCTTAAATATGCAGAATATATTTACACAAAGTGGGATGGGAAACGCTGCATCTGCCTGGATAAGCACAATATGCTCCTCTGACTGCAGTTTCACCAAGCAAAGTCCTTAGGATGATGGAAAGGGGTGGGGAGAGACATTGAAGATTGATCAAACCCCCATTTTTCCTACATTCTTCCTTAAGTTCTACTAAAATTTAAGTGATAAAGCCTCCATATACCATTACGTCTCTCTTAAATTTAGTATCAAATAAGCTGCAATCAAATAAATCAATAAATAAAGACATTTTAACCTATTTCTTCACTTATTTCCAAGGAATCAGGCATAGAACTTCAAGATGACTATACCTGACCATGTCCTAATTTATTTCAGGACTTGTTTTTGAGGCTTCCTTCCAGAGAGTCTTTTCAGAGATGCCAGTGCAAAATGCTTTTTCTCCTTCTCCTCCCAAAGATCCTAATTTGAAAATTTTCAAGGTACAAAGTGTAATGGCTTTCAAACAAATGCTGACGCAGGGATATGGACTGTAACTCCCTTTTCATGATTCTTCTAACAGTAAAGAAATTTTTAAAGGATTGATTTGTGCAAGAAATCAAATCCCAGCCCTAGAATTTTAGTGGGTGAAACAGTGATCCAGATCCCCTTCCATTATGAGATGCTTCCAGCTTCTTCATGCTGAAGTGATGAAAGTTTACTAATAAAAGAGAAAGAATAGGTAGAAATGGATCAATCAAAGCAGGAAAGAAATTACAAAAAAATAGAGAAAAGGCAACCTGCAAGATCTTATCCAATACAGTTTTTGTGACTCCAGAAAATAACTATGATTTATGAACTTATATCACTCCTTCACACAGATACTTCTGTGTTGCTGTTGTAGGTGAAAGAAAAATAAAGATTATTTCTATGAGCAGTAGAAGCACTTGAAGATGCACACACTGAGAAAAGCTAAAATCTCTTCCTATGGACTGGTGACTCTTGTTCAGTGTACAATAAATGTGGAAGATACCTGCAGCACACCCTGTGCCCTCAGGCAGGGAACGTTTCCACAAATCCACACACACCAATCTGTGGTTTAAACTGCTCCCAGAGACAGGGATCTCCCACAGGGTGTGTGGGATTTCTGAGCCATCACTGCCAGTGAATGGAGATCACAAATTTGCTCCCCAAATATAGACAATTGTGTGACCACCCAAATCAGTTTAGATCAGGGCATTAGGGGAAGCTGGAGGAGCTTTTCTTCCCAGGACAAAGAAATGACTCACTGAAACACCCCAGAGCTGTCTGAGCCCTCAGCTGTGCACTCTGCAGATTTACAGCCCTGTCTGAAGGAACAAATGAACCTCAGATGCACGTGGGCTTCACACACCTCTATGACAAAGTCCGGTGATCTTAATTTATTCCACAATTATGGACCAAATAATGGATCTTCCTTACGGCCTCAGGCGTAGACCAGGGCCTAATTAATAATGAAAATTGTGTATGACAACGAGCAGAGGGTGTCTGGGAGCTCCTGCAGGTTCCAGGCACGGGGCTGTGTAACACTGAGTGATGCTGGGCAGTGACGCTGCTGGCCTGTGGTTTCACTGAGCCAGGCTGGGCTTCCACTCAGCCAAAAAAACAACCAAAACCAAACATAAAACCACTAAAACCATACATCTGGCTTCATATATATATGTATATATATTTAAATCATAGATTCATTTAGGCTGGAAGAGCCCTCTAAGATCATCAGGTCCAACTGTTCCCCCAGCACAGCCAAGGCCACCACTAAACCATGTTCCCAAGGGCCACATCCACGCATTTTTTGAACACTTCCAGGGATGGTGAGCACACCACTTCCCTGGGCAGCCTGTTCCAATATCTGAAACCCCTTTCTGTGACGATTTTTTCCCTAAAATCCAACCTGGCGCTCCTCTGGCACAACTTGAGGCCGTTCCCTCTCCTCCTGTCCCTGTTCCCTGGGAGCAGAGCCCGACCCCCCCCGCTGCCCCCTCCTGTCAGGGACTTGTGCAGAGCCACAAGGTCCCCCCTGAGCCTCCTTTGCTCCAGACTGAGGCCCCACAACTCCCTCAGCCTCTCCCGGTGCTCCAGAGCCTTCCCCAGATCTGTTTCCTTCCCTGGACACGCTCCAGCCCACCAATGTCTGTCTTGGAGTGAGGGGCCCAATATATATCTATATATACATAAATATATATACACATATATATATATTAAAATTCATGCATTGGGATCTTCAGAGATCTTAAAATCTCAGTACATCCCGCCCAGAAGGTGACATTTGTGCAATATTCCAGCTTAATAAAGACAACACCTTCTTCCTGGGGAGTAGATTGCCGTTTGTCACATTTTTGGTCATCTCTGTGTATCCTGGAAATTTTTGTGCAGGCACACTCAGAGTACACATAATTAAAATTTGTCACACTTATAGAAAAATATTCAAATAGATTATGAGAAATTAAGACTTAAAAATGGATTTTTGTTTTCATTTATCCTCTTGCTTCCTGCTAGCATCCAAATCTTTAGTTCAGTGAGGAGACTGAGCCATAAAGATAATTTAATATGACCTCCTCTAAATGCAGGCCAAAGAACCTTTTTTTAAAAATAATTTCTGCATGAAATACTTCAGGAAAAGAAAATAATAGATCAAAACACATCCTTCTAGCAGAGTCATTACCTCTGAATATTCTAGGAGGCTTTAGAAACATTACTTTATCTCTCTTTCTTTGTTGTGTTTAATTTTTAGTGAGCTGGGATAAAGCAGGTAAGTACAAACACTTCACATTCTGCAGCGATTCCACTCTTTTCAAGCCCATTATTATGCAGGAGTTACCAAACAACACCGGAACTTTGAAATTTTGCCCAAAGGGAGAGGATAAGATTGGTAACAGCTACTCACCTATCACACCTCACCTAACATTATCAAAAGAAGGAAACAGTCCTCAAGTAATTAAATATTTATTCCCTTAAAGGTATAACTAGAGCACGAAAATACATTTCTACCTCCCACAGCTTTTATCAAGCTGTCAAGTTCTCCATAACTTGGTGTTAACTGAGTCATAAAGGGAAAAATATCTAAAGCAGGAGAAATGTGTGAACCCTTGCTTGAGGATGCACTTGGTCATTCAGTGAGAAATGGGAAAAACTCCTGGTTATTCCTGATCTCTGCAGGTGCAGCTCAGCAGCAAGATCAGGCTGTGCTCAGCTTCCAAAGAGGTGCCTGAATTCCCTGCTGAGATGACATGGGACAACGTGTCTGCCCTTGGACAGAGCTTCAGCCCTGACCTTTCACTTCTGGGCAAACTCCTGATGAAGTTTCAACCAAGAAAATTTATCCTTTTTGTCTCTTCCAGCTTCCTTCCTTCTCCACACACATATTCATCATCTTACAAATTAACTGAACAGCCCAGTCTGGTCTGAGGGGTTGTTTGACAGTGTATTTATAAAAAGAGTGAAAGGAAATTGCCTTATTTCCATTACAAGCCTGTAAGTCAGATTCATACCAGGGGGTTCATTTAAAAAACCCAAACATACTAAACTTTTGCTTGAAAATTCGACTGAAATCGGCATTTTTATATGAAGAAATGTCATTTTAAGCCCATAAATAATCCATCTTCTGTCTTAAATTCGAGTTTCAGAGAGACACAGGAACCTTGCTTTGGCCAGCTTTCACGTGGAGATACAGCACAAAGCACCAGATATAAAAATATCCACACAGTATTTCTGTGTTTGTGGGACTGTTTCCCTCTGCATTTCCACACCTTGGTGCACCTCTTTTTAAGGTGTAAAAGAACTGATCAGCATTTCACACTCTGAAGGCACTGTAGCAGGAGAATACTGGATCAAAATGAATCTTGGCAGATGCTTTATCCCCTGCTCCCTTATTGTCAAAGCATTTGTTCAACTTTAAACATATGAAAACAATCATTCCTATGGAGCCAAGCACCTAAACTCATCTGTGAGTTTAATAATAAGATTGAGATCACTGGGGACTAAGGATCAAAAAGTGCTACTATGTCTGAGTAATGTACTGTTATTTTTCTACACTCCAAACCTCTATTCCTTTGTAGTAATGTCCTGCTCAGTAGCTCCTTGACTACTGGCTCTTTGACCTAAAATACATATTTAGCTATTTTCACTTTCAGATTCTTAATAAATAAACAAGTAAGGGGAAAAAAAAATAATCTCAGGAAAATTATTTTGAAAGTTATCTACAGGCTTTCTGTTTTCTCTGACTTCTTAATTCAGGAACTGTCTCCTTGCTGAAGATGTGTATTATAAATTGAAATACTTTCACGGCCATTTTCCCATAGTTCATTAAAATGGGAAAGCCAAACTGGGAAGTTTATTAAATGGGAAGTTTATTAAAATGGAAAGCCAAACTCTTCTCTCTAGCCTTGTTCTCATGGCCACAGGAGAAAAGCTACAGGCATTTCTGACTGATTCGGTAACTTGGGTGTCTAATTCTCACAGAGAAAATACAATGCCTGACATATGAATAACAAGAAGAGTGACCAAAAAATTTAAAACCACACTGGAAACTGTCCCCAGCTCAGTGAGGCCTCTCTGACCCTCACGTTGGTCTTCAAAAAAGTCATTTACTGTATATTTACCTGCTGGAAGCAAAATATTTAAAAATAACTAAATTCTGTCATTAAGAAATATATAGATGTATTCACTTCTCTTGCATCATAGGTACAACTTGAACATTTCCCAGGTTGTAGGTACACAGGAAGATGTGTGATACCCACACATTTTGGTTGAGAACCAAGGTGATAGTCATGAGAAAGAGGTGCAGATTTCTGAGCAAAGGTGTGGAGTTCCCTTTTTTCAGTGGAGGACTGGCTCTAGAGAACATTTACGAAATCCACATTCTTTTTTTATGCCTACACTTGACTATTACACTCAAAATTCTTCTAGATCTGTGAGATTTGCAAGATTTCAAGATGGAAAGTCTGTGGGATGAATTCTTAAATGAGGCAGTTAATGGAATTATCACTGTGGCAATTGTGACATTGTGAATATGGATTCCACAATTTACTTAAGAAAAATTTTTACTCTGTTACCCCACATTTTTGAGTTCTAAGGGCCAGTGATTACTTTTTGCTTCTTTAGTAATTTCATAGAATCACAGAATGGTTTGGGTTGAAAGGGACCTTAAAAACCATCTGGTTCAAAACTGTCAGTGCCTTACCTGATTTAGTCTCTCCTTACATGACAGGAATTCCAGACTTTGTAACACTACTCACGTTTCCACGAACTTTTCCATCCCTTGTTTCAGATGAGTTGATAAAAACTGCACGAGCAATTCAAACACATGCACCCAGTATTTTCCTCTATCAAACCTGTCCTCATCCTGTTGGCTTTGCTGCACGACCTGGGCACTGAACTGGCACATCCTGGTAGGTTCTTGGTTCGTTTTTTCGTGTGCATCACTTTATCATTTATCAATACTGAGTTTTATTGCGTGACCATAAAGATATTCAGAGCACAGATGGACAAAAGGCAAATAATCCATCCAAAAGTAGGACTCTAATGGCCATGTACTAAGTCGCCCAAAATCACTCTGGGTTTTTCCCTCACTGCCTGATTTTCCTGGAGCACTTCAAAGACACAGTCACTATTCTGAGTGAGTGACTGACACCAGACTCCTTTCACTGTGATCTTTATCCATGGAGACTCCAGCACTGGAGACTCTACACGTTCACAGATGACATTTGTCTACGTGCTTTCCTCTAAACTCTTCCATGTCTGAGATGCTTTTTAGAGCAACAACATAATTTTAAAGCAACCGCTGAGTTAATCCATCAGAGTTTTAGAGGAAAACACTTCTGAAGAAGAGCTATTACTTTTATTCATGGCAAAAGGCCTATTTTCCTTTTTCATGCAACACGGTGGGACATTTTTACTTGTCTGTTATTTGCTATTTTTATCTTTAGACTCTGTACCTTTCTTTTGTCTCTGTAATCTCGTTTGTAAAGATCCCAATTACTTTTAGGGGGTTAGTTGTTACCACAAGCAATGTCAGTCTATGTCAGACTCCAAGGCTTTATAGGGAAAGCTCTGCAAGGACCTCCCCACATCTCATGTATTTTGGTCATGTCTACACTCTGCAGTTCTGATTGGGGAACTGCTTTTATTACACAGTACAACTAAACAAAGCAAAAATAGTAATTTCCTAAAAGGCCTCTGAGAGTACATTTCTTTACATAGACTGTGTAGGAGGGTAATAGAACAAAATTTGGTACTTTGCTATTCTGAGGAATAATCAGCGTATCTGAGACAACATCCAAACATCTCTCAAAAACTCTGCATGGGCTACACTTGTCACTATTGGTGTTGAGACTCAGTGTTTATAAGTGTTTCAAGTCCCCTGTGAGGCCATAAGAGTTCCCTTAACTTGACAGTATTTAATTATAAGGACAAGGAATAAATGCTCATTGTTTTGCTTTTATATACACCAAGACTTTTTGATAATGATAACACGGGCTCCGTAGTTGAGCCATCTGTTGGGGTTTAAAAGGAATAAAAGGAGATATTTGTGCAGTAGACCTTATACAGGTCTGTAAAGGGTGGCACAATAGATAATTTCCAAGGTTCCGAAGTGCCAACCTTGCAAGTTTACAAATTGAATTATCTTTATGATTGTTCTGAGGTGTTGTATTTAAACAAATAATTTCATCCCACATGACACATATGTCTCATAGGTATTGAGAGTTAAATCTGTCTCAGATTTAAGCTCTGGTTTTGACTAACTGACCATGTTTGTTTGGCTTATTCTGGTTATTAAAAAAAAAGAGAAAATTCACCAAAAAAATCAAAATAAGAAGACAAAAAAAGTAAGCACGAGGCAGAATTACTAACTCTATACACCAACTATGACAAGGGAGATATCTGCATTAAAGGAGATGAGCCAGACTGAGGATTCCAAGGTTAAATGAGTTTATTGAGTTAGTGGTTACAATGGTATGTCAGATACCTGTAATCCAAGCTACACCTACATATTTGCCTCTAAATTCTCACACTGTCAGTTTCCGTGTCTCTAAACATTCCACCACCAGGTCTTCTATTACTAATATTATAATAATAATCAGAATAATAATCATAATATAAAAGGCAATGTCAATCACCATATTGTGCTTCATACTCCACCATAAGGAATTCAATTGGCAAAAGTAAACCTCTGGTCATTTTAATGGGATTAATTGAAATGTGAGCAATCATAACATACTACTAGAATATAAAGAACAAAATCTGGTTTAAAAGAAGCATTTTTAAGATGAATTAGTTTGAATCTGTTTTAAAAATTCACATACTATAATGAAGATGACTTAAAAGTTATATCATTTAATTATTGGGCCACACATTGAAGCATATTGGCTAGTACATTTTTGCACTGCAACAGAAGCAATACAAGCTTTATGGTCTACCATTACAATTCCATTTTTTTTTTTTTTCACTTAATATACCTGCCAACCTAATGTTTCTTGCATGCATAAAAATTTTGGGGTTTAGACTTGAATTTATCATTTATTCCACACGTATACCCCCATGATGCAAATTCTTTGGCCAATTTAATGCTATAGTTTAGTTTAAAAAGGAAGCTTGGAGTTAAGTCCACTTAACATCAGAAGGCAATGTCCCAAATTTTGGGCACTGCAGAGAGTTACTTACTGGACTAGAGTCTCAGGTCGCATGCAAATTGTCACTTTGTCCCCCCACCCCATGCCAGACGCACACAAGTCGGCAGGTACGCATACAAAAAAGAATATAAAACCCTCCTGGTAAAGCTCAGTGGTTTAGAATGAATCCATAGCTTTAAATTCACTTAAGGCCTGTACAGGGGAAATATGTTTCTTCTGGGACCCTCTCCTCACTCTTGTCTGATATTCTTCTGGTTTTTCTCTCTTTACTAGAGGTTTCTTCTCGGGGGCCTTCATCTTCCAAGATACAACTGGAGAGTTCACTGCAGCAGTGCCATAGACCTTCTGATATTTAGTAGAAGCCACATATGATGCTTTCACTGTAAGGACCACAGCGTTCATCAGGTTTTTAGCTGCCTGGATGAGAGAAGTGGCACTGTCCAGCTACAAACAGAAAACAAAATGAAATATAGCAAGGTTACTCCAAAACAAAATACAGCAAGGGCATTCCACGGCTGGCCATTTCCTGACTGAAGCCTGGATCCTCCCAGATCTCATTAAAGGTGGAACAAATCCTCCTCCTCGGGGTACCTTGGAGTATCCAGCACTGGCAACATCATGCACTGATCAGTACCTCACATTACTTTATTTAATAAGTTAAAGGAAAAACTTGTGTTGTCTGTGGGTTGTTTTTTTGCTTGTTTGTGGGCTTTTTTTGGTTGTTGATTCCTTTTTTACAGTTTAGGAAGTTGTCTGTTTTCTCACAAAAAACCCTTTACTTCTCACTTAAACCTTTAAAAATTTACTGTTACATGTCAGAAACTGCAAAACAGGTCAACAGGGATTTTTCCCAAGTGTTCCAGTTTGCTCTAATTATTCCTGTTAAGCCCAGGATAACACCCCCAATGATGTCTACGGGAACAGTGTGAGGCCAGCGCTGAGCTTGTTAGAGAATCCCATCTGAAAAGATGAAAGGAGGTTCTGAAACCCCTACAGAAATGAAAAGATGAGACAGTTAACTGCAGGTTTTGGCAGCTCCTGTAATGTGTGAGTTACTTATGGTCTCAAGGAACGTTACTTTGTGGTTACCAGGCTTTTTGTACCTTTGTGCTTCTCCCATGCACGAGTCTGCCTGAGGATCCTGGGTCCTTGGGATGTAAGAGCCCTTAAGGACGCGCTGAACTTCAAAACATTGGGACTTCCACTCATCAAGCTTCCATCGTACACTGAAGTGAAGTCATACCACTACCCAAAACTTTCAAAAGGATTTCAAGCATATAATGGGGACTTCCAAGGCAATGTCTCAATGTTCCACGATGTGAATCAGGCACTTGCCAGATCCAAGTGGATATTCTCAAAGTAGCAGGTCCTAAAAATATGCTCCTAAGGACTGTAACAAGCCAGGTTACTACTTATGATGTTCAATTATCCCTTTCCTAAAATACTGAAAGAGTATTATCACTTTTTTTTTGTGATAAAGGCTTTCAGTTATACCATGGAAGCTGCTTCAATTATTTCTGTCTTTCCCAGACAGTAGGAACGATTTGGGATGTCGTATTACTTTAACTCTTTGATTCCACTCCACATGTTCACTAAGTTTTTAGCTATTTTTAATTAGTATAAATGTCCTGTGTCATTCCAAACCTTTCCTGCTCCCTATTTTTGGAGCATATGGCTCTGTAATATAAATGCTAAGCAAGGTAAGCAGGACAATCAGTCATAAGGCAATTACAAAAGCCACACCACACCTCACAACAAGCATTTCAAATCATTAACAGAAGAGTCCAGGCGAAATCTCCTTCAGAAATGTCAGTGACCGATGTGAACAAAACCAGACATTACAAAAAGCCTGTATCTGAAACCACATTATACTTACCTGGAGTTTATTTCCTCTGCTCTGGCCTTAAACTCATTAGAGTTCATTAAATACATAAACAGCTACATAGAGTAAGGTGAAAACCAAAAAAAAGCATTCTCATGATATTCACGTACGTGGTGCCATTCCCTGAAATACACAGTTAATTGCCTGCCCCCAGTAAATATTTTTCCTCGGGAGTAATTTGTATTTCTGTTAGTAAAGAAACGAAGTTAAAAGATGGAAAATTACATTACATGGCAGAAACATGACTGTTCAATAGGGAGTAATGAAATATAATCCAGTCTAGTGTTACTCTATAACCACACTACTGCATGATTTATAAGGCAATCTGTATGTTTGTTGGCAAATAACAGATCACACTCTATTAAATTAGGATATTCTAATTTACTACAGAGATCTACAATCAAGCATTATTCATTGTTAAATGATTCTTTCTGAAACACTGGTGGATTGATATTGAATATAAAGTGATACCGTCAAATAGTGTTTACTTCATAATCAGTGTGGATAAACTGACTGGATTAAACCTCTATTGCACATTCCTGAATAAATTCTGGTTGCTGAAGGTTTCCAACAGCTTCACATTTTCCATCATGAAAAGCCTTCTGGTAGCTGTTTTACACATATTAAGGAACAGAATGATTAAAGGAAGCATTTTAACATGAGGGGGCACCTAAATTAGATGCTTAAACCCATACACAGAGTTCAACCTGCACCTCTGAACACAGTAATTAGTAATTTTATGGACTGTATTGATAAGGGCATGCAGAATCTTGCACTTACTCAAGATCAGATGCAGGCTGCAATGACACCTTTTAGAAAACCACGTTACCTATTTTGATGCCATTTCAACTCGCTTCAGTTTCAATATGCTGTTAGAGTAGTTAAGAGCTCCCTGTTCTCACCATTATTAATCACATTTTAAGATGCAGATACTCAGTCTTTGACCCTAATATCCATTTATCTTGTATAACACTTCCAAGTCTTGAAATCAGAAAAGAGACATAAAACCCCATTACAGGCTGTGTGTTCTCCAAAATCTGCTGGTGGCCATTCCATGCATCCAGTTTGGCTACCTAAGCACTTCCAGTGACTTTCTTATGGTCTCCAGCTCCTTGCTTGTATTATGGCTCAGCAAAGAAGAATTAAACTGAATGAACATCATTCCAATTAACATTTAGATCTTCCTACACCGCCGTGTTGCTCCAGTTTTAAGCTGTTCTTTGTCACACTGGCACAAAGCTGGAATGAGGCAGCAGCAAATCAAGCCCTGAGTGTGTTAATTCCTTACAAAATCTGGGCACAGAAACATATGCACTTTTCCAAAAAAAAAAAAAAAAAAAAAATCATAAGAAGGAAAATTAACATTCCAAATAAAAGCACCACTAGGAAAATTACTGCAGAGTACAGAAGGCAACCTTTACTCCCTGCAACGCCCACAGAATTACAGATACAACAATGGATTTTGGTCCTAACACTCAACAGAGCCTTTGACTTGCTGCACAAAGTAATAGTGTTCTGCTGCTTAGACCTCTTTAAAAATATGTTTGCTTGCTTTTAGGAAAAAAAAGCCCTCTCAACCATAAAAGATAAACTTAGGTTACTGTCCCACAAAACTCTAAGAACAGTGAAAGCTGAGGAAAATTCGAAATTCATAAAGAACCTAAGAATAAATGCACTGGAGCTGGTCACCTAGAATAATTAAGGTTGGAAAAGATCTGCCAAGAACATAGTTCCAGGGTTTTCTTCCCCCTAGAGAAAATCCTTCAGGTTTTGAGGAGATTTGAGCTGCTTATCAGCTGTGCCGCAATTTTCCCGCACTATTTGCATAATTTTCCAGAATCTTGAGATAATCAAGGTTTCTTGCTTCTTTTACATGTACACATAATCTAAGTGAAATAACCAGCAATTGCAATAGCAAAATAGCTGAAGAAATGGGAGAGAATAAAGCTGGAAATTTTTCTCCTTACCAATAAAGCAATGAAAGGAGAAGTTCTCCCTGCATTGCCACACTGCTGTAACGGGGAAGAATTATGCTTCGTATTTTAGAAAGGAGAAAATCTAACTTCCAGAGATGTCTTCATATTTATAATAATAAATATCCATAAAATGTAAGGGAAATTGAGGAAAAAAAAAAAATCTGTATTTCCAGTCAGTAAGGATATAGAATGGGTAGTTTTAGAAGAGCTGGTTGCTTAAGAAAGTTCTATATCATTACTGCTGATTTTAATAAACCCTGAAAAGTGGGTGAAAACATCAAAAGAATTGTAGATAGTTTCTAGTCTTGAAGTACTTGAGCAATGCAAATAAAATGACCTGTGAAATTATAGGCCAGCTCAGCTGACAGCACTCCCAAATTAAATGATGCAATGTCTGTGACAGACTCCATAAATAGAGGAAAGAAATGCAGTTAATGGAAACCAAAGGGCTGTGTGGGTTAAAATATTTTCAAAGTAACCTACATCATATTTTGGTATGATTTAACTTTGAATTGCTTAAAATAATGCTGTGGGTATAATTGGATCTTTGAAAGGTCTTTTGCTTAGTAATACATGACAGTTTGATTAAAAACTCAGTTGACACAAAACTAAGAAGGCACATACACAGAAGGATTCCACATTCTCCAGCAGCTGCTTCCAGAAGTACATACACATACACACAAAATAATCAGTGCTCAACAGTGAATTTCGCAGTGGGGTCTTGGAGAAACCATTTGGAGGCTTCACAATATTAATATTTCTACTAAAAGCTTGGGAAAAAAGTCACTCATTTGATGAAATTTGCAGATAACAAGGGAAAGTGGAAAGTCATGAAGAGGGCAAGTAACTGATATCTAATTAGCTGCCAGAAGTCACAAATGCAGATTTTATTTTGGGCAGACCTACAGCAGATGATGCCTAATTATCCAATAAGGAACTTTATTCTCTGCAGGATCCCAGGCAATCACTCCTTGAGTTCACAAAAAGGAGGAGACTGATGAAATAGGTTTAATTATCATATTCAGTTTATCATCCATCGAGAGTTATGGGATACTGAGTCCTCTTCTCAATGCAAGAACAACACCGAGGAACTGGGAAAGAATTTAAAGAAACTCAGTAACAAAAACCATCTTTTATGGGAAAGATTCAGCCAGCTCTCTTTTTCCCATTTCCAAGTGAATGACTAAAAATGAGTTGACTGAAATCAGCAAGTACATGGTAATAAAGCTGATTATATTTCAGGTTCAACAGGTTAGACAAAGATAAAACAAAACTTAAAGGCTGAGAGGTGAAGCTGGTAATTTTAGTTATTAATTACCTGAAATTATTTATTTAGCTGTTATATTAAATAATCAAAAGAATTCATGAAAGATTGATTCTATTTCTTGAAATTGTGAAATCAATATTGGATGGTTTTGCTTAATATGTATTAACTATTGGACATTTTTAGTGCACATCAATTCAGGGAGTCTGTGCATCAGTTATGCAGGAAGGCAGCTGAGATCATATCAACAGCCCCTACTGACCTTGAAAAGTATGAATACAAAAAATTAGTATTAGGAGCTATTGATAAATAGAGTTTGGTCTGGTTCATTTTGTACAGATTGGGAAGAGAAAATACTATTTATTTTACACGTTGAAAAGAATCTGTAGGCCCTCAAATACTCTTGGCTAAGACTTGATTTGTACATCTTTAGCAGGTGACTTAGGCACTGCCAAGCCCTTAAGGCTTTCTGTGAATTCTGGGTGCATTCCTTGCTTTTCCTCCTTTCCAAACAAAGTCCACACTTTCCTGGACAGGCACAGTTGCTCTTATCACAACCCAAAAGTCAATCAAGAGTCTCCAGAGAAAATACGGCTACAATTATGCAGTTGTGAACCTGGATGGTAAATCAGGAGTATACATTTCTCAGCTTATATTCTTATGCAACAGAACATTCTCCTCTCAGCTGTGCTTAACAGTAAATCCATTCCTACGTACACAAGATGTATGCAAGAAAAAGATCTTATTCATAAAATTAAGTCTTACATTTCTGTCGCACATTTCATGCATAAAACATGACCCTGTTAGAGAGAGCCAATGCAAGAATGGCCTGTTTGCCATTCAGATGCTCTCATCCCTATGGAAGGAGACATCTGCTGCTTATCAGCACTACTGTGCAATGGGTGAGGGTCTGTTTTAGTCAGTCACTTCAAAATGTTCATAGGGTTCTTGCTAGCTACAGTCCATTGTGAGAAAACTATCCTATATACGTGAAAATCTCTCTCCCTCAAAAAAAAGTCTTTATCTGGAATGTAATGTGGTCACAATGATGTTCAAAATGGATCTGTAGCCACATAGAGAAAATTGAATTGTACTTGTCCTTTCCTTGCCATTTGTTTTCACATTTGGCTGCAATTAACTTACTCCTTTATACATGATGAATATTTAATTCATTCTGGGGGTAGTTGTGTTTTATAGGTGCCCAATCCATTGAATAACCACCCTCATCTGCATTGTTTCAATTACAGGTAAGAAACCCAAGGGATTCCCAAGCCCATTTGGTTTTATTTAACAAAGGCTGCCACATCCAAGGACAAGAGAAAGCACAGGAATACAGCAAGAACTATGGGTGTCTTCTGTCTTCCATGGACTATTGTCATTTTAAAACACATTACCACCTGCTTTATGCTAATTTGCAAAAGCAGAATCAAATAAAAATACTCCCAGAACTGACATTCCCAATAAAATATAAACAGGCATAATAGAGATGCATTTCTACATTTGCCTTGCTTATTCCAGGTAAATATTCTAGCATTTTAGAAGCAAAAGGATATAAGACAAAATGATATCCTAATTAACCGGCTTTGAGAAGAACACTTAATGTGAAAGCTCATATTTTAACAACTGAAATGGTGAAATGACAAAAAGACAATTGGAAACACCTGGAAGTTAACTAATTAGCTAATTATTTTTCTGGAAAATAATTATTACTGGTGTCTCTCCAGCCTGCAGGTCCCAAAGGTGGAAAAATACATTTTTGAATTTTTGATATATATTAGGTTTTTTTCTATTCAACAAATGCATTTACAATCAATAAATTATTTCTCCAATACTATTGCTATGAAACAAAAATTACAAATTTTCTTCTAGCTACCAAATATAACATAGGTTATTTCCTCAGTATTTAACACTTAATTAATATCTTGTTGAATTCCTTTCACAAGCCAATGGGGGAAATTATTTTGATCCATAACAAAAAGATCTCTCAGAAACATTTAATTTTCTTTTTGTGCTCATTATCTGCCATTTCACAGGAGGAAAAAGATGCCAAACCAGTATCACTCACCAGAAACACTGTAAGGACAAGAAATCCTATACAGCATTGAATTTTTAAAATTCAATTTCTTTAGCAGTCTTTTTCATGCTACAGCACTGTGTCAGAACTTTCAGAGTCTGTTGTTGAATTAAGGTATTTGACAACAATATGAATGCCAAAATATCTGGAAAAATTCTACAGGACAAGGAAAAAATCCTCAGTGAATAAAGCTAAAGGTGTTTTGTAGATGGGGACAGGATTTCACTCCATGAATTTGGTTGTTTATACCACACGGTTTCTTTGCTAAGCTTCAAACACTTTCTACACCAACATGCAACCAAGAAACACGGGAATGAATCTTCTGCCACGGTGGCTCGAGGGTTTTTCCTTCCAAATCTTCCTCATTCTGCACAGAACTAATGCCTGGAGGATGATGCCAATGGTGGAATGTTCTGGACAAAGAGCAAGATTGTCTAATGGCCATCCAAATTCCAACACTACCTGAAGCAAACTCAGCACAACCACATTTATAACTTCAAAACCATTCTGCCCCATGGAATTTGCTCTGAGTTCTTGGATGATTAACAGGAAACAGAATTTTGTATCACTGATTTAAACCTAATATTCAACAAGATAAAATGTCTGCAACAAGATGAAGTCCAAACTCTATCTGAGAGGAGAGTCAAGCTCCAACTATAACTAAAACTTTTCTATATTGCCAGGAGGCTTACTGAAAATGAGAGTAGGAAGTCTGTCAGAACTCAGTATCAAACCCAATAAAAAAGCAATTTACACTAATTGACACAGGGATTCACATGCCAGAAGTCTACCCAAGACACAGCATTGTCTGAACCTGAGGTCACAGAAAAGCACGGACAGGTCTCTGTCAAAAGCATCAGTACAAAGCTCCATTATCATATCCAATTTCAGCTAAATCTGTAAAAAAAAAAGGAAATCCAGGATATCTAACTAGTCTGTGCTACTGATCTCCCTGCTCCCAACCTGAGTTGTGACTTGTTTGTAATTTGAAGATTAGAAACATTTCAAAAGCCCAAAATAATCTAGTGCTCTTTCAAGCTGAGTTTTAGAAGCAAATCTTTTGTTCTCTATCTAGAGAACAGGTACAATAACAAGAAAAAACATGTCTTTCTAACACTCTTACCTGAAAGAAGTCCAGGTCATGTCTGGTTGGCTGGAAATTGTACTCAGTGATAAAATGCAGGAGACTTTGGATATGAAAAAAATCAACATAGCACAGTAACACTTTATGCTTTACATGAGGCTGTGTTATCTCCTCCTACTCCTCCTGATTTTGTCACAAAGAAAACAAAATGAAAAGCAGGATAAAGCAGGATTTAAGATGCAATTCTGAGGAATGTGCTATTTCCCCAAATTCTTTTTTAATTTGTACAAGTGTCAAAGAGGTATCTGTATGTGATTTATCTCCACATCTTCAATTGTGAGATCTGCCACTTTTTGAGGCAAATCTACTCCTTCAGCTACTTTCCTATCTCTAAAGTCATGCTTGCTAGGTCAGCACAGGGACACTTTGAAGATAAGTGCTCCACGGGCACAGCTGGCTTTTCTCAGGAAAGGGCTCGGAAACGATGTATCAAACACATCAGAAAATATAAAATAAAAAAAATAAAATAAAATAAAATAAAATAAAATAAAATAAAATAAAATAAAATCGTGTTGTAGACTGGAAGATTCTATTCCTTGCAACTATTCCTTGCCTCCTAACGTTTGCCTGCTGTTGTTCATGTACATTTTATGTCTTGTAGAAGCAGATAAAGGGTTTGATCATTCAAGATATTGATCATTTCTGAGGTGCTAAAAGGCCTTTTCTTCCTTGGAGCTGAGGGTCTTTCCAGTGTTGCTCAACTCAATCAGTGAAAACACTCCCTTCTCTGTTTGATTCCCTGAGCACTTTCCAAGACTTTACAACACCGTGAATGAAATTTAAAAAAAGGAAAAAAAAAAATCAAAACTCCACAATAGTCTTCAAGGGAAAGCTGCATTTCAGGCAGGCAGAGCTGGCTCTATCAAATACAAAAAATAATTTCTAATGGAAATTCTATCATTTTATACCAAATAAATTATTCATTATTAATGGTTCTATTTATTTGATCAACTCAGTCAATGGTTAAACAACATCAGTAAGTAACAGGAGCTCCAGAAGGAATTTTTTCCCATGTCAATTACTGAACAAACAATTGTAATGCATCTGTTCATTACATTTTTAACTTTAGCTAACACTAAATGCCATTAAAAAACATCAAAACAGGTAAAAATTACCTGTTCTTACTCACTGCAAGCAAACGAAACCAGAACAAAACCAGAACAAAACATTTGTAAAGGCTGCTGCAATTCACAGGGAAAGAACAAGCAAAGATGACAGCAAATTGAGAATAAATTGGAATGAATAAAATCTTGCTCTGAATTCTAAGGGCTCATTTTTATTACTCATGTCTTATTATGCAAATATTCTTTTAGGATGCAAAGAACCTTTTGAGGTCATCTAGTTCAATGCCGTGTTGAAAATTTGAATGACATGAGGCTGTTCTGGATTTTGCTCAAATTCAGAGTATGTCCAAGGATGGATAATCTCCCACATCTCTGGGCTACAGAACTGCACCCTACACCTGAATTTCACTACCCTCCAGTTAAAACTTTTTAACCTTATATTTAATTGGTATTTCCCCATGTGAAAACCCATTTTTACCCCTTTTCCTGTCCCAATGACCATACACCTCTGACAGGTCTGGATCTGGTTCTTCTAAATCCTCCTCATAGGTGGTTGTAGACAACAATATCTCCTCTGAGCCTTCTCTGTATACATGCAAATGTATCTATGACTTCTGTAGATTATGTTGGCAATCTCATTTTCACTGCTACAAGAGCACGTGTCCTACCCAAACAGGAAAAAATATGAGTAATTGTAGAAAAGGAGGAAAAAAATATCAATTTTTGACAATTTCTTAATAGCTTATTGAAATTGTTTAAGTCCAGTACTATTCCCTTCAGAAAATACTTGTGGTTAGGGATTCCCAATTTACATGGAGTCTCTTTTCTTTTGCAGTTCAGTACTTTAGGCAGCATTTTCCCTGAGCAACAAATGCAGAAGTATTGGTGTCCTCAATGATTCAAATAATCCAAATGGTTTCTGTGCTTTCAACCTCATGACAACCATCCCTGCACAAAACAAATTAATTCAACCACATCTCCAGATCTTCCCTCTAATCCAGAACTTATGTAAAGGAGATGAAGGTATAGACTTTAGAAGAATGGTGAAATGAAAAAGCATTTGCAGTGGCTCTTTTCTTATAAAGTTCTTATTTAAATAGTGTACATTAGTCATGATTACCTACAGACTTGACTGCACTTAGCTGGCATCAGAAAAATTCCAATTGTGTGTCTTTAACTATCAGTCATGATCCACCATGGATGGTGTCACTTGCACCCCCAGAATTTCTTCGGATGTCTCTGACTGAACAATTTCTCTAGGAATGAAAGCAGGAAAAATAGGGCTGTTCATAAAACCCACTGATTCAGTGTGTTTGGTGACCTCATCAAAGCATTCAGAGCTTCCATTTCTACAAAATAAATCTCATCCTGCACTCAGCCTCCCTAATTCCAGGTTCTGGACCAAAAGATTCCAGACTCTCTTTGTGCTTGGTGAAGAAGACCAGGAACCATGGAGCACTCAAGATCTCTCATGGGTTCATTCTCTATGGAGATCGGCCAAAGCACCCCACCTTTTAAACTCTATTTAGAGATCCTGAATTGCATTAGAATCTTAAAGATAGTACTGACACTCTGGGAGAAGCTCAACATCTGTGAAAAAATTGTCCTTAGATTTGACCTAGTGGTCCAAGAATTCAAACAACCTAATGACTGTTTCTGAGACTGTTTTCCTTAATTCTTCTATTTTGGTCCCCAAACATGTCAAATGGGAAAAACCCACAACTACAAACTTATACATTTCTCCAATCTCCAGAAACTAGGAAGATTAGAGCATAGAAACAGCGACTTTATATAGATAAATGCTCCTTAATAAGCAATTTAAATATTTCTGTTCAGAAAAAATTAGGCAGCAGCTCAGTTCACAGAAAGTTGAATTTACTTACATATGAATACAAACCCTTGAAAGAAGCCCAAGGCTAAACTCTGACTCTGTACATGTCTGAACACATGGTTTAATTCACCTGCTTATGCCTCTGTAAATTTTTAAGGTATTACCAACCTAACCAGTTGTCAGTGTCTACCTGAAACAAGAATATCTGCCCTGTGGAAATGGCTCTTGAGTTCCACATAAAGGAAGCCTGGAGTGAACATCTCAGATGCAGATGTTTACACTTGGCTGGATGAATCACTTTTCATACAGCAATAGAGATGACAGCAAAAACCTCTTCATGATTCAATTAAAATCTTTCTGAATAATAAAATAACCAGTTTCCATTATGCCAGAGACCTACTCTCATCTTCTTGCACAGCTTGAGCGGGGTAGCCTCCCACTGTTACTGCAGGATTTCTTTTTCAAACCATACTTCACCCTGGTGAAGTCTTTCTCCTGTTGTTTATTTGGGGGGGCAGTGTTTGTGGTTCCTTTGGTTTTTGGGGGTTGTTCTGTTGTTTTTGGTTGATTGGTTGGTTTCAGTTTTGTTTTTTTATTTGGTTTTTTTTTTTAATTTGGCCATCCAGACTGGAAACTGAAATATCAAATGGAAGACAGAGAAACTCTGGTCTTGAACATTAGCTGAGTCTTGAAGGAGTATGTAGTTTTTGAAACCCATCGTGATTCTATAGATCTCTTCTGCCGTGAGCATGGCTCAGCATTATTTGTAGAAAGGAAATAATGACAATATTTACCTCTGTTTTCAGTTTTACCAGGGTACACCATGTGTCTGCTTTGAGACACTCAGATGGGACTGATAAACATCCAAAGGATTACGATTTAAGAGAATCATGTTTAATGTCTTTGAGTGCAACTGTCCCAGGATCAGAAAGTCCAGGGTGTTAAGGCAGTCCTGGCTTCCTCCATCCACTACACTCAGTTCAAGGGCTATGGAGCATTTTTGTTGTAAATTCAAACAAGCTGAGGTCGAGGTTTAAAAGGACTGCAATTTAAATCAACATGAAGAGTCCTCTAGAATGCTGTGAACTGTCATTGTGACTTCTGCTTAAAGAAGATTAAATCCACAGCGATTCATATTGAGGCAATGGTGTTAAACCAGCCCAAAACTGCAGTAAGAGAGGGCAGGGGGAGAAGCATCTCTTTGCCAGCTGACACGGTTTGGGAACAGATGGTGCATTTCACAGCTCTCCCTCACTTCTCACATAGAAAAAGAAGGTAAGAACCAACCCACAAAGTTTTAATTCAACTTGTAAGAGAAATAAGCCTGGCAAATAGAGAAAAATTGGGAATTTCACATAGCTGCTTTAATCATACTGCAAAAATGCTTGATCCCTGTAGATGATCTCACATCATTAAACTATTGCTCACCCTTTGCCATTATGACTGAGGAACAAATCTGTCATTTAAATGCTGATCTCCTTAAATATATAGGTGTAAATATACTAGTTAATATATTGGGTTTGTTTCGAGACAGTTATACATAACATGCTTGCAAATACAAAGCAATAAATTTTTTAAGAATACCATATCAAAAATTAACTTTCAGTTTGCTAATAATTTATGAAGATTTAACTCATTTGAATTAGCATGTATTGGAAGAAATTTCTCAGATATTTGCTTTCAAAGTTTTCATATTAAACACTAAATAAAATCAGCTGAAATCTAGGCCTTAGAATATTTTAATGTAATGTACATGTAAATCTTATTAAACAAACTCCATAACTGACTGAATACACATTTAAGCCTAAGCTGTAAAACGCAGGAATCTGTGCACTTCAGACATTTTAATTTTTTTTTAGCATCATAGCTGCTAGTAAAATAATTTAACAGGGGAATTAGCTCAGTAAATGTAACATTAGTTTATTTATTCTCCCAATGTTAAGTCATTCAGCCAAACTCACAGCCTGGGGTTACCTGGGCAAAAATTCGTTATTAGCATTGGCACAGACAGATTTCAGGTTAATTATTGCAACAATTCATGTAAGTTGGAATATCATTCGCTCTACAAACTCCCCACTATAAAGAAGTCAGCCAACTGCTAATTTGCTCATCTTACAAGATAAATTTAGAATGCAAATTTCTCTGGATTCAAAGTAATCCACTGACATCTCTGTTCCATGATATCCTCTTAGTGCTGATCACTGTCTCTAATTCACCATCATTACTGAATGACATCAGTTCTGATTCCCTTTTCCCAATCCTTATAACCACTCTTAAAAAGAGTTTCTATGCCACCAAAATGCTTTTGTATCATTGAAGTGAGGTTAGGGCACTGTAGAGTTGCTCCTTGTGTTTTATCAATTCTGTGCAAAAACTAAAGTCTCCTGCATTATGCGAGAATAATTATGTGCTAAGACAATTTGATAAACTCATCAGCATAGGATGTGCTTAGGATCTAAATTAAATTTTACCTCCAAGCATTTGCCTCTGAAAAGAACAAACTTCAAATCATCTTTAAGAGCAGCAATTCCCATAAAGTTTTCCCAGTGAAACATTAGAGATTGACTAACCTGTTTTTCCTTTCCTACTGAAAAGATTAAAGTTTGCTGGGGAAGCTAAATTTCCTAGGCAAGTTCGTGGCTTTGCAAAGGAAGATTTGGAGATTTCAGTGTTTGGTTTACTTAAGGAATAAACAGTAATAATAAAACTCCTTGTGCACATTATTCAAAGCCAAAAAAGCTACTACCCGTCAGGGAGACATTTTAATATTCTTTGTCGCTATTTTTCTCTTTGACAGGGAGGGGAACAACCATTTGTGAAAGTTTTGGTAGGTAGCTTTGTAAACAAGACTCTCACCCTCCCCGAATTTAATTTAGATTGCCTGTGCATTGATACAAAGAGCATTCCTGAGGAATATCTATCCATCGCTATGGACCAAATCCCAACACATGCCACTGACCAGAAGATGGAATGGTTTGAATCCTTACCCAATTGCTCAAAGCCACCTAGTCACCTGGAAATAGAAGTACTTCATCAATCAGACTATGGACCATCTCTGCTGAAAAGGCTGTGATTGCACTCTCTTTCTTTGATTTATTGAGGACATGTTGCTGCCTTTTAGTGCCTCTCACTGGGATATGACAAGACCCCACACGAAGCTGGTAAAGAGCTTTAAATGAACAAGAATAGCAAGATTTGCAGTATCCCTAGGGCCCAAAATCTTTGTATGATCCTTCTTCTGCCCTTTAGTATGAGAGATCTGACATCTTGACAGCTTTAACAGATACCCAGGAGGCAGAACAAAAAAGGAAGATCTTCATAGTCCATCTTGTCTTTTTTAATATGCTGGGGGATATTAAAACAGTGAAGCAGTAATACCTGGGCCGAGGAAAATAGGTAACAAAACAATGCTTTAAAGTAAAACCATAACATTTAGGTAGTGAGACAAAAAACACACCAAGAAATTCAGTCAGCAGTATCCCTGCCCATCTCAAGTTTTTATCAAAGAAAAAAAAGAGTCAAATGCTTTGATTTATAATTTCAAAGGTTAAATCTGAGTTACGTCTCCCCAGGGTTTCCTGCTTAATTTTATGTCTTCTACAATTTACCTTTGAATTTTATTTCATCTATAAAAGAGGTCTTATAATTGGCATATTGTCAATACACAGATTCATAAATATACTGGAAAAAGTGAATAAAAACAGTAATAGAGAATATAAAATAAAAAGAAATCCTATCCCATATAAACAGCCATTATCCACAGTTAGTAATGATAAATATATAAATAACACCATCTATCTTTAATCATAAAGAACTTCAGGAAAATTATGGCCCAGCACTGTAACTAAATACTGTAATTAAATTAATGGAAGTTTAGCAGCTGAGTTCAAGGGGATCAGAGCCTGCCTTTCACAGGACAATATAAACATTGAAGGATCAGTTTAACCATCAGCCAATGGACCACCTCTGCAGAGAAACGTGGCCATTGCTTTGCAGGTGAAGTTAACTCTGGGGCTTCAGGCCAGGGAGGAAACGCTTCTTCGCAGGTGACTAAGACAACACGTGCAATTAACTCTGTGAGTCCTATGGTTAATTAAAAAAAAAGAGAAGCTATCAAGAAAATCCCCCATTCTCATGTCTCTTCCCTCCACCCCCAGACCTATAAAGACATAGATGAGACAGGAGGTTACTCACCGTTGAGGAGTCACCGCTTCCAGTCTCAAGCGTAGCTCCCTCAGCACAGGTGGGTGGGTGGGTGGAAAGTTGACTAGCCCTGCCCCCATCTATGACATCACACTCTACCTCATAAAAGGTAGTGAAAGTGCTCTGAACTCCAGTCTGATTTCCGAGAGATACAGAAAAGAGATAGTGAGAGAGAGAGCAAGAGAAATATTGTGCCGTAGCGTAGAGGTGAGGAGAGAGGGAAACGTGTGCTGAAGGAGCTATGCTTGGCCAAGGAACACAGGGCCTCCTCCACGATGAGTAACCCCACTGGCTGGGGGTTCCTCTCACTCCTTCCCACAGCACAGGGTCAGCCTGCCAGCCCTACAGGGCTTGCTGATTCAAAAGGGGAAAATTTTTGGCACCTTCTGATGACAACCAGAGAGGACAGAAAGCTCCATCCCAATTAAACGCTGACTGACATCAATCTATCAACCAGATGAATTTGGTCAATAGATTCCCAAGTGACTCTATTTTATGTATGGTTTTGTACAGCCAAACTGCACAAAAACATCCACACCAGTGCAAGCAGCTAAAATTCCAGTGACTACAACAGGAATTACATTTGTGTCCCCCCATGTGGGAAAAACATCCAATTCACACCTGTGGATTGACCCTTGAGTAGAGTAATCCAGAGGGTTGGGCCTCCTGCACTACTGCATGAAGGAGGTCAGGAAAAGAATTATGTTTTTCTTGCATCGAAAATGAGAACTGACAAACTGTGCTGAAAGAAAAAGTGAGGGAAGTATAAAAATTCTGGGCATACATTTATTTACAGAGCACACTTTTGAGTTCCAGAAAATATCAATAAAATTGCAAAGAGGTGATGTTTTTAAAGATGTACATTTTTAGACAATGACAGCTATACAGGCTGAGGCACACTTTTTTTTTCAAACGACATCCCAAGGACTGAAACTGGATGACTTAAAATGGGATATTCAGTCTAATTTATTGTAAATGGTATTTTTATCATCCAAATTCTGGAAAAGCAGGTTTTGGAGTAAACATAATTGCTTATATTATCCACTGGGATTTTCTTAATAACCTAGCTGCAGACTAAAATTGAAAAAATAGTATCTTTTTTTCTGCTGCTAAACCTAACTCCATTAAATAAAACTGCTTAGAGAATGGGGGACTATTCAGTGCCAGTAAAGACTGCTAGCATAAGATCCTGCCTTTTGGAAGAGGAGAAATAAATACTCCTTAAATCTCTTTTAAGGATATGTATTAAAAGCACACAGAGTTAATATTGATGCTTTCCCTCAGGCTTTTTGGTGCTACAAAGATCATGTGAACTGTAATCTAATCATGATTAGTTTCTCTGTCTTAATAATGATTAATGTGCATTCCCTGCTCGGTCAGTGTGTTGTTTTTCTCTCCTTTCCTCCTATTGAAAAAAGAGAGTATGTGACTCATGTCTAGTACCAGTCACTCCACCTAACAACAGAAGTCAAGCATTTTCCTTCTTAACCTTCAAAACATTTATCATCATGGTTATCCTGCAGTATCTGCAGATGCTGCTTTAAACCAGTGCATGTGTGGATTTAAAAACTCAACAAATGGGTGCCCAGTGGGCAAAATGAAGAGTTACTGTGGCTGTTAGAGATGAAATGTAACTGCAGGAACACAATGCAAAACTAGGCTGCAGCTGAGGAATGCTAAGTGATGATAGTGCTGTTCATAATTTAACTGTTTTCACATCATCTCTTGATTACAAACTATTTGCACTTTTGAAGACAGAGGGGAGGAAAACCTCCTCTGGTCCCCTGTATTGCATCGACTCCTTATTAATATTTATGTCTAATGGCCTGCTAAAGAGAAAAGAAAAATCCAATTTTTAAAGGCTTTTATGGTAAAAAGTACCAAGTAGTGTTCAGTGAATTCATAACTTAGGTAACCTATGGCTTGACTACTGCACCACAGTTGTTTTTGCCAAATAAAGTAGGAATATATTTCGAACTCCTGTGACCACCAGACCTCATGAAGCCTAAGTCAGGTTGCTCCTTCTGATAAAGAGAAGGATGTTCAGAGGATATAATCTTAAATATGAGAAAAATTACACATGTAACAGCAGCTCTCCTAAAGAGAGAGTTTAGAGGGATAAAGAGTTAAACTGTCTCTTATTGGGATGAAACATATGAAAGTAGCACAACTAAATCCTGTAAGACTGAGTATGGCCAAGGATATTTTTCAGTAACAAGATAAGAAATATGGAGAAATACGGAAAATTCCACCCTGATAATGTGATATAAACAGTTCAATAGATTGGGTAGCAGATTATACCCCAGATGGTGTTTTGGGGCTAGTACTGCTTAAATTTGAAATCTTGTTTTGACCTGCTTAGTATGATTTCTGTAGTCGATAAAGAGAATATTAAGTGAAGAGCAAGGTTAAGACTGAATTGTGAACATACACTAGAACACATTACTGAATAAAAGCAGAGAAAGAATACACCTCATGAAAACATTTTTAAAATGTATATACATTCAAGAAAGTGCAGAAATCTTCCAAATGCTCCAAGGAACACGACTAAGATTAATTAAATGAATGCATGGAAATGCAAAGAGATAGTAAATGAAGACTTTAATATCAAATATTTTCTTAAGGGATGTAAGCTAAGCCTAACAGCATAAGAAAACTATGTGAATGCAGGTCAAGTAATTGATTTAATCACTTGCACCCAGGCACTAGAAGTCATCTTAAAGTAAGGGTCCATGTTCAGTCTGACCTCAAAGACCTGCTGGAAAAAAAATCCCAGTGTGCTTTCTTTCTTGCTTAAAAGGATGAACAGTGGTGGGAAAGGCAGGCACCACACAGGCACCCCTGGGTGCTGTCTGTAAAGTTTGAGCACAGAGAGCAGCTGGGGAGTACCAACCCTGCAGAAGCATTACCCAGACTAGTACAGACAGGAGGTAAGAATGGATGGATTGTAAGGAATTGAAAGAAGAGCTTGAAAAGGCCATGTAAAAATGCCAAAGGGACACATTTCATGAAAGTCTGAGAGCTTAGCACAGACACACCTCTGACCCAAAGAGGGCCAGCTGCTGTAGGGCAGCGGCATGATGGATAAGTGGGAAAATCCTTTTTGTACATTATCTGTCATAGTTAAGGAATGATGAAATATGGAACATCCTACCTGACACTGAATAAAGCTGTAACTTCTCTAACTTTTTGACAATGGAAATGTTGAATCCAGTTGCAGATACAAAAAGGGGATTAAAATGTTTCTGCAGTCTTTTGGCCCAGATCTTGATGCTCTAATCCAGTTTTACAGAGTTCTAATTTGGTCTTTGATGAGATTTAGGACACGTTACTTGTTTACTTCATCTCAGTTTCTAGACATACTATTACCTACCTGGTAACCCAGTTCACAAGGTTTTGATGATGCATTAGTCAGAATCAGAAAGAACTGATGCTAAAAGAAAACATTTGAGAATATCTAACAGTAAGAGGTTAGGATTGATTTTTCTGGTATTGGATAGTTTTTACTTTGACTTCATATCAATGTCTTAAATACGTTGCACAAAACAAATCCTTTTTGTTGATGCAGCTGCTTATCAGCCATGTAAGATAAGATGTGGTAACAGGACTATTCTTCCTTTGCTTCTTATGAGGTACATAAATAATTTCAATAATATTATGTCCCAAGTATGGAAGAAAATATTTCAGAAGTTAAAGACAGAAGGCAACTTTTAACCTGCCTCACTCAGTTCGCTCTCTTTCTAAAGGCCATTATGACCTACCACCTTTAACAGAAATACATCTCATTTGTGAGTTTTATTAAACACTTTATTGTAAGCTGTTCTGTTCAGTATTTGCAGTTGATTTTGCTCAGGCTGGTAGCACCTGTTGATGTTTTCCCTTGAGGGCAAATCTTGTCTGGGAGTAGTTCTATATGTGTTACTCATCTACAACTCCAGTTGTCAAGAAGTGTAATTAAAGTCAAAGGAACTGGTAAGTCTGAACTTTAGTTGTTACTCTTTTACTATCTGCAAAAGCACCATCTGATAGTACTTTTAGAAGTGGGATTTAGTGTCACTATGTTCAAACTCAAGGAGTTAAATAATTGAAGGAGCAACAAGATGTATTTCTGTAAGAAATATTATCCAAAATTTCCTATTGTGGGTTAAAGCTGTCATTATTCAGATGGGAAATTCATTCCCCATAATTTCATGTGCAAGAAACAAAACTCAGTTTCATTTAAGGCCTTGGGATGAACCTATTAGCAAATCTATGCTGTGCATTAGGGAGACCAACTGAGAATGCCCCAGGGTAAAGGAATTCTTATTTAATACCAAATGGTGACACTTGGCCCCAAACCATCTCTGCTAACGGCAGTAAGACAGGAAAAGAAGTAAACATCAGATAGCACCAAAGTCCTCTCTCTCTTTATAGTAATTCTTACAGGAATAATCCTTTAGGACCATATCTTAGGTTGTGTTAGAATGGTCTCTGAGCCTTGCTAATTACTGCAGGGCTGGTGTAATTTGTGTATCACAAAAACATTATATTCCCATTTTCTTCCCAACTCATTCAGCATGGCCTGGAATAGGAAAACAGCCTGAAGTGAAGCTGTAACTACCACAGCAGGTGAGCTTTGAATTGTTGAGTGGCTACTATTTTTAAAGCAAATGCAGTATGTAATGAAGCAAATACAACAGTATTTCCTTCAATTCTCTAACCTTTTTCTGTGGTCGTATTTGTTTCAAGCCTCAGTCTTGAATCTGTAACATTTTGTGTTGTTCTCAAGGAATTAGATGGCTTAATATTGTTTGGTATCAGAAATGCTTCTCTTTGCAGAAAATTCTTCTAATGAGAAATTTCAATAAATGTAATCTCCACAAATGCTTGAATACTGGTCACCTGATAAAGCACAAGAGCATCTTCTGTGGAGCCAAAATGCTTCTTAATAAGGATAAAAGTCTGACCCGTCTAAACTTAAACCTACTGAATGCAGACATATAGATGGTGTGCATTCTTCTTGTCTCCATGAATATATTCTAATGAAGACAAGTGCAGTGTAATTTTGCTTTGAAAATTAAATTCTAGATAACATCTTTCCATTTATGCAGGATAAATGGAAAGATTACGATGTATTTTATGACGTATAAATATTTCATATTTATGTGTGTTTACATATGCATTTATATAAAATGAGGTATTTTCTTAGTCCTAAAAATAGCCTTATATCAAAAAAATTGGAGCTTCAAAAGAACTGAGATGATTGCATGAAAAATATTTTCTTGTTGGATTTTTCACTTGTGTCTTGAGCTTTGTTCATCCGCTTTTCCTTATATAAATTCTGCCTGCCACCATCCACCTTCTTTGAAGGAACGGCCATACACTAATAAAAATAAATTAACCTTTCCAGAGGCTTCTACACAGTTTTTTCTGTGGATCACAGTTATGATCCCCCTGAAGCCCAAAGCTCAGCGTATGTGCTATCATCCAATCCAGCACCTTTTGTAAAGGCAAAACCCTGTGAACTCCCTGACACAGGAACAAGATCCTGTGGGATCTTTCACTTGCCTGAATCAAAACGCTGAACAAACATTTAAAGAGACCTCTGGAGGACTCCTGTACAACTTTTGACTTGAAATGGGTTGATTACTGACGTTAGATCTTCTCAGCTGCTACACTGTCTACTCCAGGCTTGAATTCCTCCAAGGAAGCCAACTGCATAAACTCTCTGGGCTCCTGGTCCATGCTACCTTTACTGGGGTGCAAAAGGTAGGCTACATATAACAAACTAAATTCTTATTACTGTCAAATATTTGGGAGAGGTATTGCAAATGGCTTTAGAGCCACTACAGATACATCTATTTATGCCTTTTTTTTTTTTAATTTAAGATGTTTTCATAGGATAATTAGAAATTCTTCACTGTTTTAACTTTGAGAAAGCCCTAAGACAGTGCTTCCATAAAATCCATCATATATAATGAATATATGACCATGAGGGATTTTATCAGCACTCATTTTGATTAACCTGCATAACTCACTGGTGCCTTTGTCCTTTAGGAGTAGTAAATTGACTCAGTGTCAGGATGATAAATTTTTTATGTCACTACATCGTCAGGTAGTCCCTTCTTGGACAGTGTACTGAGGAACATTCTGTGCCAGCAGGAGCTGGAGACTTCTATATTAGTCAGTTCAAACAGATTTGTTCCAGATAAAGGTTTATCCAAACCTATGAAGTAAATATGCTTCACATAGCCATATATTTTGGAACAGAGTACACTTACTATGGCTTTATTTCACCCTCACATTTATCAGTATATCTGCATAAATTCAAACACTTATGCAGAGGTTATTTAAATATATCTTCAACCTAAACTGTCCAGCTGAAACATCTCTCTGTATTTTTCATGTCTTTAAAGTCTCCCAAAGCAGATGACATGAGCTAGCTGAATACACAGTGCAGATCAAGCTCTCTCACTTTCCCCCCCAGCCCCAGACTTCCTGTCCTGGAAGCTGTTTTGCGCAACTGCCAAAATAAAGACCCTGAGTTTTTATTTTCTCTCCCTGCTTGTTATGTTTGGAAAGTAGAGATTATTGTGGAGCTCAATCAGCTTTACGGTCCTGACTTCATCTCAGTCCTTCCCCAACATTGCAATTCTTTGATTTCATACTCCTATCCTGCTTTTGGTTTGGCTTTATTCCCCTGACCATTTCATATCCCCTATTTCTTTGGCTTACTTCCTTATTATTTCCAAAGTGCTGTCCTTTATCCACTTCTTCCACAGAATCACAGGATCAACTAGGTTGGAAAACACCTCTGAGCTCATGGAGTCCATCCTATGACCCAGCACCACTGTGGCACTGAGTGCCATGTCCAGTCTTTCCTTAAACACCTCCAGGGATGGTGACTCCACCACCACCCTGGGCAGCCCATTCCAATGTCTAATCACCCATTCTGTGAAGAAATCCCTCCTAATGTCCAACTTAAACCTCCTCTGGCACAGCTTAAGACTGTGTCCTCTTATACTGTGGCTGGGTTCCTGGGAGATGGGGAGAATCCCCTCCCTCCCCTGCTGCCCACCCGGCTTTGGATGCAGCCCAGCACCCCTGTGGTTTCTGGGCTGCCAGTGCACATTACTGGGTCATGTGGGGCTTTTCATCAACCAACACCCCCAAGCTCTTCTTCTCAGGGCTGCTCTCAGTCTATTCTCCTCCCAGCCTGTGTTTGTGCATGGGATTGCCCTGACCCAGGCACAGGACCCTGCATTTAGCCTTGTTGAACTTCATGAGGTTCTTACAGACCCACCTCTCTAGTCCCTTTGGATGACATCCCTCCCCTACAGCATGTCAGTGGCACCACACAGCTTGGTGTTGTCACAAAACTTGCTGAGGGTGCACTTGATCCCACAGTCCATGTCACTGACCAAGATGTTAAACAGTGCCAGTCCCACCACCGACCCCTGAGGAACACACTCATCCCTGGTGTCCACTTGGACAGTGAGCCCTTCACTTCAACTCTTTGAGTGTGACCATGCAGCCAACTCCTTATCCACTTCTCTACAGTTTAGAGACAAGGATATATGGGCCAGTTGTTCCATTTCTATTATAAATTTATAGTAAAACTCATTTTGTCGTTAGCTGAGTAACCTTTTTGCACTCCTGAGAATCTTCAAGAAAAGGAACCCAACAGTTTTGTCAATTTACCAACTCTCCCTTCATGAAACTTTCTTTCACATAATGCTCAATTCTTGCCTGGTTCAGGAGAATTAAATCACTCTGTTTACCAAACTCCAAATCATACTTTGTCCATTCTGTCAAATATTTTAAATGTATTTTAAGCATTTTAAATGCAAAGGTTCTCTCCAATTGCCAAACTTGTTTTAAAGGAAAACACCCCAGAAAGGCGGGGTTTTTTTACTCTTAATCAACTATTTGGGTACATCCTCTTAATCCAAATTCAGTGAAAGATGGCCTTGCTCACTTTTATTAACAGGTGAACTTCAAATTACCTGATTTTTCCTTGAGTCTACAGAATTAATAAGTAGGAATGTGATACTTTACTGCCCACATGATACCAACTTTTTTTTTCAGTACAAGGTAGTTTAGAGTGATTCAGCCTTAATTGAAAGAAAAGTAGGACATTTAAGCCATTTTTATTAGATGAATGATCTGTAGGTAGAATTGATAAGGAAACTGCTGCTGAGCTCACCTGAAATAACTGCTGGATGCTCACTGTTATTCTGTGATAAATAATGAGCCTCATGCATGTGTGATGAGGACTGGCTCTTTCTGGTTACCTTACTCTGATCTCTGATCACAAATAAACATACAATTATTTTGCAGTATATCCTGTATCTGTTCATACTTTTATGTATCCACCCTCCCAGTCCAGGTGTTATGCCAATTTTCATCATGTCCTACCCAAAATTAATGGAGTGGCTCCAGCCCTTTTACCTTCCTGTTCCTGCCAAACTCCTCACTTAAATTCACCAAGCAAGAACTCCTTGATAAACTCACAATCTTAACTAAACTGTCTTGTACCTTCAACAGAATATAGGAATCATGCTCTGGGTATCACAGTTGAGCCTATTATGTTAAGATAAATAGGACTTGGAAAATAACTGGGAACTGGATCCAGCTAAAGTGTATGTTTGGAGTGTGCTTTAGCTATTGATTCCGTATTTTTGGACAGTGTTCAAAGGCACGTGGCTGCTTTTCTGTACAACCCTGCATATCCGTCTGGTTCTGAAGTTTAAGACTCTGGCAAATTTTCTGATAATACAGCTGATTTTATCTTTAGAGCTCTAAATCAAACTGAACATGATAAGGAGCTGCCTTGGATAAGGGATTTTCTTAAATTCTGCTCAATCTAATCCTGCAGGGAAAAACTGTGGCAAATCTACTAATATAAACAAGAACTTTAAAAAATGCAAGCTTATAGCCTAAATGGGTAGTAGCTAAATGAGCTGATCAGCTTCTGAGCAGCAGTAAACAGAACAAGTGGATATTTATTCTAGAATAGGAAATGAATATATAGATCTGTTTTATTGTAATTCTCTTGCTAACAAGAGGCAGACGTGAATGCTAGAAAAATAAAGCAGCCCTAGAGTTAGAAGTCTGATCTTTTTATCCAAATAAGAAACATCATCATTAAAGGCAACTCTATTGAACAAAAGTAGCTCCCACAAAAAGGCAAGGCCATCAGCAAGAGCTAAGTATATGTAAATGGGATTTACTTCACTTAGAGTAGTGTGCTCTCAGCACCTCAGAGGATTCATTCCAATATAATACTGCAAGTGATTATGAAGCAAACAGGCATTACCTTAAATAAACCAAAGCAAGAGACAAAGCAAATTATTTTGAAGTGCTTTTGCTCTGTAATTTCATTAAAGGAGGTTGTTTATTCTCAGAGGGGAACTAGAAATTGAATATTGAAATCTAAAATTACAGAAACATATATCTGTTTACGGACCAAGGTCAAAGAGAGTTTTATTAGGAACAAGGATATCATCTGCACAGTTAGAAATACTTTTTAAATCTTCTGCAATTTTCGCTATTAATTTCTTTTTGCTTTTATCTAACATCCTCCTCACCATTTTTTGTTACTTTCTTCCCTGCAATCTTTTTTGAGTTTTCAGGGCTCCTCACAGAAGAACTGGTATCAGGTTTTTTCCTCATTTTACTTTTCAAAACTCCATTGGAATCAGGAATTAAGTCTCACCTTGGAACATAAAGGGCCAAGTCAACCGACAGTCTAAATTGCCCTTGCTCTGTTAATATTAATGAGGAATTAGTTGATGTGTGCTAACTCCCAACTGCCACGTCTTACCCAACTGGTAAAAATAGTTTTGCTATCTGCATGGAAGGAGTCTGATGGGAAAGATCAAAGGAGAAAAAAGAGCAGAGAGGAGAAGGAATGGGAGAAAGAAAAGGGAAAACAAATAATGGATCCTTTACTGAAATAATTTACAATTCAGGACTGTGACATTTTCTTACTTTTTGATCTGTTTTCCTATTTGCAGCAAAGTCACTGATGTCAAAAAAGACCTTTCATATGTTATGCTAGAATCATATCAATCTATAGAGGAAAAAGCAAACACGATCAGCTTTATGCTTATTTTCAGAGATAAACCATACTGAACTACTGAATCTTGGGGGGAAAAAAAGAAATAGAAGTTTCATCAAAAGATATAGGGCACATTAAATGTTATGTACACAGTATTTTTGAAGTTGTTGCAACATTTTTCTCTAACAAAACTGTAAGAACTGTGGGGTGGCTTTCATCTGTCTTTTAGCTTTTAATTGGTTTTATGTCTCTTTCCTTTATATATAAATATGCATACACCCACACATAGATCCAAACAAACATATGCATACATTCATTTCATTTATAAATATTGATTAATATTCTTAATAATGAAAAAATTCAAGCAGAGATTCTACTCCCCATAACAATTCTGAATTGTAAGTCATCTTTTGGATCGATCTGAATTGTATTGTGGTTCTTTTTAAACACAGTAGTAAATTACAATATTGTAATAATTGTCATGGTGCTTGATATTTACATCTAAACACTTAAATATAGCACAATCACAGAAATTTACTTCTGTAGGCACAGGTTGGGAAGCTTGAGTTCTGGATTTCTATAGCACTTCTAACACGTACTGTATGCAAGTTGCCAAATAATGGTATTTCATTTTGGTATAAATAAAATACTGTTTATTTGTAATTGGCTATCCAAGAGAGAATGAAGAAGAAGATGGAAGCAGAAGCAGCAAGTAGACAAGCAGATGTGGATGTGCACTTGGATACCAGACCTCTGGATAGCAAAGGAGCATACAGTACCCAGCACCTTGAAGACCAACAGCTCAGAAAACACTGTCAGGAAAGCTCTGCACTGACTGTGTCATGTCAGATCACAAGATAATGCTCTCACAAAGGGATGCACAGGAGTTCAACTCACTATACCTCCTCCTGTTCAGAGCACCAGCAGAAGAAGCAAGCTGGGCAATCTTCAAATTTTCTGTAGGTTAGTTTTACTGAGTCTTTGGAACAGACACAAATAATTTCCATGGTTGAAGCTCGTTTTGCCTTTGAGACTGACTGTGAAAACCCCACCAAACAGAGACACAATGGTGATGGAGCCTGGGAAGCAGTGGGTGCCAACAATGCCAGACTGGAATGATGAACTCAAGCAGTTTGGCCACTTATAATTCCACAACGCATGGGGATGGTTCCAGGAACGAGGAGATGCTCGAGGTTCACAATGGCTTATTCAGCATCCACAAACACTGAATAAAGAGACTCGAAAAAAGAAACACACACAACCACAAAAGCCAAGCCAGGAGAAGCACTGATTCGGGAATTGTTTTAGAGAGATGAACATGACAACTCAATGGGTATGAAAGGCTGGACCCAGATGGCAGGAGGTAAGAAAAGATCATAGCAATTATGATGCAGCATAGCTGTCAGTGATACAAGGACAGATCACGTCGTTGCTGTCAGGAAAATGGAAGAGGATCTTTTCATTGCTGTGGGAAGATCAAGGTATTAAAATTACATACGTACATACGTCAAGAAATGAAGACCAATTGCAGGACAGATACAGGAACCTTTAAGCAGCTCCTTTTAGGACTGTGATATGACTTCAGAATGTCTGATCCAAGAAAGCCTGGCAAATGTTTAAGACCTTCTATAGTGCTTTGCAAAAAAAAAATAAAAATGTTATGTGACTGAGAACACTTTCTGTGACTTCTGGTATGTCTGAGGAAGGCCAGTGACACCACTGGGGAATCTCATGGATGGAATGAAGGGCACAAGCTTGTTGTCCTAATAATCTTCGTACTTGATTGGGCTTAAACAATGAAAGGGTGCTTTTTCAAAACCACATTTAGAAACACATTATTTCGAGCATCCTGGGTCTCACAAATCACCATCGTTTTGAAAACACACTCAGGAGAGTGGAATATGTCATAAATTTACATACATATGGTCTGTACTTGAGTTAGAGGATAACAAAGGTGTCATGGGGCTAAACTAGTGTGAAAGAAAAAATCATGAAGAACAGTCATTGTTACTGCTTGGTTCTAGTATTCTCCCAGAGGCTCAAAGGCCAGCATAGGAGAAGAAAAGAAAAAATATTTTAAAAATGTAAAAAAACTCATTGCTTATAATATTACTGCTGCCTGTCTATTTCTACAAAAGGTTGTGTGTAAGAGGTTTGTAGTGTTGAAAATAACTGAAATAACTGGGTGGTATTAGAGTATATAATCATTGTGTTTGCAATAGTGTTCGAAAACAGCACATGCATCAAAATTTAAAATATTTTGCTGGCCTTCCAGAGTCTTTTGCTAAACCTAGTGTGCATTGGAACCTGAGTGAATGAATCCCATTAGTCATCACCATCTTAACAATATGCACTTCATATAGAGCTGGCTTCTGCACAGAGGAAGGAAATTACCAGTACTAACAGAGGAAAGAAGATTTATAATGAGCAAATATACAAAAGCTCCAAATAATTATAATATTCACAGCTTGGCAATGACTTTCTAGGCTATGAAATTACTTTTCTTTTGGAAGAATGGAGATTCTACAAGGTTAGTATAAACAAAGGGTAAGTGGAAAATCAAATTGCTCTACACAAGTTATTATAAGGCCTGGAATATTGGTGACAGAATTTAAAAAAAAAAATGCTTATGAATCAGTGGATTTTTGTTTTGTACATTATTGCAATCAAAAACACTCCCTTTCAAGTCCTACATGGGAAACAAATGGTTATATTCAAATCCCAGCTTACCCCTGATACAATGAGTTCTCCACCCAGGTTCTGAACTTCTGCCTTCACTTTGCTGCAGATATTGAGCTGGTGGCAGTACAGGGCAATGCGCTGCAGGTAGGCCAGCAGATCCTGCTTGCAGGCGGAGTCTGGGCACTGCACAAAACAGAAATATTGATTAGATGTAGCTGAGTTCATGAGATTAGAGACAGCTAATCAGATAGTGGCAATATGTGTGTGTTAGGTGGATCTATTCCACTTTGTCTTTACATGAGGTACTTGATAAAGTGTGAAAACTCAAATTCTACCTTTCATTTAACTCAAGATTTATGAATTGAAACCTAAAGATGCACTCTACCTTTCTGTAAAATGAGAAACCTCTTTATCAGCATTATGAAAATAATAGTTTTAAATTACGCTCTGCATTAATTTATGGTATTGTATTGAGCAGCCAAAAGACCAGGTTTAATTTGAAACTCCAGGCTGCCTGCTGGGTGTCCAAGTTAACATCCGATATGGACCAGTTAAAGTCCAAGAAAACCCAGTTCTGAGTGGTTATCCCCACTCTAATGCCAACTCTTGTCTGCCTGGCAGCTTCCCTGGCATTTGTGCAGACATTCAGAGGATGAGATTAGGTCAAATGTGCTGGATGCTGTGTGGGTTTCATAATCAATAGAACTAAAAAAGGCTCCAGTACAACTTATTCATAGTCTCTGGGACTCTTAACAGAATCATCCCCCACAATATCAACAGCATAACAAACAACAGCCTCGTAGTTAATATTCAAAGTCTTGCCTCAGGAGAACAGACCTCGGTAATTCACTCTGATGAAACAGAGCTACAAGGGTCCATTGCTAACAGCATGTTTCCAGTAAATACTCTTTGGGGCTACCCAGCAAAGTCTGACTGACAATGTTCCTGCATAGCTTGGGGAACAAAGATTCCAAATATGCCTTTTTATCACCTTTCAGAGTTTATGCTTAATTAAAAAAAAATATTATCAAAGCATTTCAAGAAAAACTGATGGAATTAAATGCACGTGAGTCAACAACATCACAGCTCCTGCCTTGAGATCACTGCTCTGGCCCAGCAGCTAATGCTGGCAAGGAATGTGTTCATGGTGAAGTAGTTGGATATATTGTTGTCTATAACCCCAAAAGGATCACTTGGCTTTTTTCTCTTCCTTTAAAACTAATAATAAACAAAGCTGGAGCTTCACTGTGGCTGCTATAGAGTCTCTCTTCCTCAGACAGCTGCCACACCATTCAGGCATTAATCCCTAAAAGACCTCTTCTCCCTACTGGTGCCAATGTAATATAAAAATATTTACTCAATTCTTGAAGCCTATGAACTGAAAGGAATGAACTTTAAAGCAGTACTTCTAGAGAGCTGTCAAGGCTTTAAATATAAGCACCCTGGAGTAAAAAAAATGTAAGGCTCTCTCATTGGAACAATAATTAAAAATGCAACTGTCCACAAAAACTTTATATTGCATCAGGGTCTCCAAATTTTCGTGAAATATCATTAAAGTGCAAGCACTAAAACAAATACTTCGTTCTCAAAATGATTTCACTCTTTATTATTAGGGTTACAGTCCTCTGAAATTTAAAATGTGACTCAAGTCAAGGCACTCTAAGCATAACAAGTCTCCTTGTGTTTCTTTCTTTAAAATATTCCACCTCTGCAAATACTGCAGACTAGGAATTTCATCAGCTGACAGATGGATTTCTTCTTTCTTGTGTTAAAATGAACAAATGCTACATTTGAAGGATTGGAATGGGTTAACTACAGGAAAAATGCTTGCTGCTGCTGAAGAAAACCTAAACCCAACATTTTGGAGGTTACAGGAGAATGGGCAGCTTTGGGGTTTTTGTCACTCTGGCCCATTTTCCATGGCAGGGTGTGTTACACACTATCACACTCGAAGAAGAAAAAGACACACTTATTTTGAAGAGGAAGACTAAAGGCAAGGAAGTTACCAGTTCCCACTTCCAGCAAATTTTCTCTCGATGACAATGAAATGAAAGAAACAATAGGAAATTTACAAGGGAAAAAATAGTGACATTTCATTTGCCTGAATCTAAAACCTGCTATGTAGGACCTAGATTTGAAATTTGGCTCTTGACTTTTAATATGATGCTTCCTCGTGCTTTCCAGATGAATAGATAATCCAATCTGAAAATATACATACAGCAAGTTCATCTGTCCAGCTGTGACACGAATTTGGTAATGGGAGTGAGGACACAGACCCCACAACATGCACAATATGCTGAGGTAAACCAGAAAATAGGTAGTCAGAGAACCTTGAAGGAGTAAAGTTCCATATCAAGGGAAATTGCTAGAAGAATGAGCTGAAAAGAATCTAAGGATTCCTAGGCACTTGGCAAGGGGAACGGAGCATCCAAGTCCCCACTCCTTTTTTAACAGCAAATACATTTTGGATGTGGTGACCTCACAGGTCTTTTCCAACCTGAAAGAGTCTCTGTCTAATTCTAACAGGCCCAGAAGTGAGGCTGCCACACTCAGGCATTTCTGAGCTTTGGAGAGACTCAACAGAGCCTTTCCTGTTCTTCAAAATGCTGATGGGTGTAGAAGAACCAATTTCTATGGGAAGATCAGGATCCAGACTCCCAACAGGTAATTTTCTGCCAAGACAGACTTTTCCTGCAAAAGGCAACTTATCCATAGTGGTTACATTGTATTTCTGCTCATTTTGGGGCTACCTGATCAGCTACTGCCCGTGCCAATTTGTCCATCCTGGATCCTGCCTCTGCAATCTTCTTGGCCGCATTAATGACATCGGATGTGTTCTTCAGGGGGCCTTTCCCTCTGTGAAACACAAGATGATTACCCACAGTCTCAATAAATCATGAAAGGCAACAGTTTCAGTGACCCTGTTTAGTGCTTGATTTTAAAATAGTAACACGAATGTCCTCTTAATTTATTACAATTTCGCCTTTTAAGTACTTTATAGTACAGCTTGATTAAGAAATCTGTCTGCTGTATTTCCTCTCCCTTACAAAATGCCTCACTGGCAATTTAGTCCGATGGTGCCTTCAAGCACATGAGCTGTACTTAATAGGATATGCATTTTTAAGTGCTCATTAAGCCAGTGTTCTTCCTGGAATACACAACTATTTCAAAATTATGTGACTCCCAAGCCAGTGCTAAATGTTCAGCCCATCATGTCTAGGGCAAAAATGTCACATTTTAGAAAACCTTTTTTAAGCAGACTTCTTGTTGGAAAATAAAGATAGGTGAAGCATAATCCTTATGTTACACACTGAAAAGTTACACTTAAAACGTTTAACTAGCTTTAAGACTGATCTTTCACTATATTTTAAGCTGATGCACAAAATTCTGATTTTAGTCATTAAAGCTACCAAAATGTATTAAGACAAAAAGTTTCACCACAGACCTTCCTGAGTTTGCTTCAGACTCGAACCTTTAATCCTGATTGTACCAATAAAATTGCTGCTGTTTCTGAGAAAGGCTCAGCTGGAAGTGAGTTCATTTTCCATTTTTTTTTTTTTTTTAATGTGGAAAATCATAATATGATCAAACATACTCATTTTTTTTAATGAAACAGAAGGCATTTTTTCTAAGCACAACATTGCATTATTTTTGGATTTTTTTATCTATAATGGAAAGAATAACATGCTGAAACATATTTCTATTTTAGTCTTCTTTCCAGACTTTCATTACCACCTTAAACAGGCAATGAAATAGAAGTATCCCACTTCTGGTGAACTTAAACTGCAGCAACAATACTTCTTGGTGACCCCGTGTGCTTCTACATTAATTACATGAGCAGATCTGACTGTCACAGACTCCATGCATTTGAAAAATTATTCTAGTTTAACACTGCTGAGGCTACAGCCAACCAAAAAGGTGTGAAAGGCTTGTTTCTGTTTTAATGGAATATATTAAACAACTTTTTATTGAATCTGATGCAGACAGAGGTGCACTTTGATTTTTTTTTTAATTTACTTCAAATGTGACAGTAGCTTTCTCTCATTCTCAGATTAGTTCTGTTCTTTTGAAGCTAGAAAATATAATTATGAAATTTTCAGTGTCATGTTCAATGTGTCAAAGGTGGTCCAGGAGGTTGCAGAAAATGTGCATATTCTGGGCTGTTGCTTTAGGCTATCATTTTTACCTTCCATGATACAGTGACACTGTTTGGGCAGCTATCACTCTGGTTTTTTGCTGGCAGAACGATCAGAGACACAAAGACAATACAAATACAAAAGTAATACAGAATTCTGTAAAATATCCTATCCATCTGGTTCTACCTCCTACCATTAGATCACGTTGCTCCAAGCCCCAACCAACTGGCCTTGAACACTTCCAGGGATGGAACAACACAAAGAGATGAATAAATGGATATCTGATTTTAATCCTGAAGAAAACCAGGAAGATTTTCATCCTGTTTTGTGTAAATCACATTTTGATAAATACCATTTAAACTTTTGAACTCACTTTAAAAATAAACACTGAATGAAATTTAATTTATTATGGTGATCTGGAATGCAAAGGATCTTGTAAACTGTTCTCCCCGGTGTGATTAACAATATGACCATTGTTAATGATAATAATTCTGTTTACACTGTATCATCAATGAATGGTCTTTTGATGCTATGCAATTAGAGAAGAATGAGACATCAATAGACAAAAAAAAATGAAAGCAAAATAAAAGAAATCAATACTGACAGACTCCCACAAAGCATTAGATCAAACCAGTTTCATTTCCTTTGGGATTTTTTTTGGAAGGAAGTTCAGTGTTCAAATGATATAAATAGTTTTGCCATTATTTTTGATTGACACAAATTGTGCTGAAATGTTCAAAGTTCAGAGAGGTGCATGCATTTAGATGGGTACTAAACGAAATGTCACTAGAGTGTCTGTAAGGTCACAGACTAACTTTGCTGCTGAAATTCAGAATGATCTGCAAATAAAAGAGGCTTGAAAATAGCACAAAAACTTCACGTGATTAATCCCATTTGGAGAAATACACAAGACCAGTGTATGTGATGAGTGTTCCTTGCTTTGCATCCCCGAAACCACAGCGAATCATCTCGAAAGGGTACAAATTGAGCAGAAAGGGGAAGGTGTGGCACATCTGAGCTCCTCAGCTGGGGTTATTTTGTCCTTACCTGGTGAAGTCTGTCATTTCCATCATAATCATGCACATCTGCTTGGCCAGGACAATGATGTCATTGCCACTGTCATCCCACTTGGCCACCTCCGCATCCAGCTTGCTCTTTTCTTGATGGAATATCTCCACCTGCTCGGCAATCTTTGCCTTCTCCTCCTGGGGAAGCTGAGCCATGATAGCCTGGAGAAAAAACAGGAGTTGTGTGTGAAAAAAAGGAAGCTACAAATTGATGTTTCCAGTGGTCTCAACAGCTTGAGTTTCTTTTTATGGGAGTTGAAGATGCCAAGCAAAATCCAGTAGGTATTTGATTTCTGTCAGGACAGGCAAAACCACATTCACAGCATGTCTATGCCTCTTCTTGCACTTTCAAGATAATAAAATTTATATTTATGATGTCGTGATTATTCACCAGTTGACACGGGAGGATTAAGTTCCTATTGAATCTCAATTAGGATGAAGAATAAAACAAGTTACATTTATGGGAAAAGGCAGACTGAATTGCTGTGTCTCCCCTTCTCTCATTCTCTGTCAGAAATAGAGGATTTCAGATTAACACAACACTAAAATAAACTATGACACACAAGACAATACATTTGAAGTGAATTGTAATAAACATATCTTTTAATGATATTTAGTGTTCTAATTGCCTCTTGGAAGAGATGCAAAAAGGCACTGAACAGGTTGATACTGATCTGCCTCAGCATCAACAAAGCACGAAGTTCCCTCAAAAAAACCCCTAAAAAATTATAATAATTACTTTTGAAGATCAAATGGACAATTTGAATAATGATTTCCAAGTTGAGCTACTATTTGGCTCTAGGGGTTCTGAAGACCGCATTATGCATTTAATGGGGTGTGACACATATTTAAGTGTCATTACATTTTTTTCTTGTTTATGTCACTTTCAATCAGCTGAAGTCTTTTTCTACACATCCTTAAAATGCTCTTGGCTTTTAAAAATTCGTAATTGACCTTTTCCAAAACTGAAATTAAAAAGGGTTATAAACAGTAGATCAGAAAATGAGAAATTTGCAAGTTAATCAAATTAAAATTCAACACAAGTTTTAATTAGGCCTTATCAATGTAACTCAGCAGTTTCAAATGTTAGCATAATAGTCTCTGCAGACAAAAATGCAGCGTAAGTCAAGCTAATAAATAAATATATAAAACACTAGAACTGAGGAATTAACTGAAGTTAAGAGAATGTGATAGGAGTAGTGGAATTTGGGAAGTTTATCTGTATGACTTGTCTGTGGTTTCTTCGAGTGGCAGCTTCACCTGAACACTCTTTAAACTGGTAAACAGTGCTTTAATATTTCTGTTCCAGCTGCTGATGTGCTTTCAAAGCAGCCATATCCTATAGCAAACGCAGCCCATAAATTCCAGTTTTATGCCTACTGAAGACCAACACAAGTCTTTCTACTGAAACACTAACAGCTTTATGGAGTAAGCATATTAAACAAATCCATCACATTCCACAAATGAAAATATTTTGCACCTGTTCCACAGAAAAGGTTTGGATAAGATATTATTCTGCTTAGCACTCCAGACTGGGGACTGGGCAGCTTCTGCTTAGCAAGTTTCCCTTTTAGTTTTTTATCATTTGTTGCTTGCTGTGCCACATTGCAATCTATGTTATTCAGGAACTCTCTTTATGATGTCTTATGTTTATACAGTGTGTAGCTGAGCAAAGCAGAAGGTTTTAAGTGCAGCAGTAATAATAACCACAATAAATGTAATAGAACTTCAGACTCTAATTAAATCCCCAGGTGAACTCAATTCTCAGTAAAATAAATTACTGCAGTCTTTACTTGGGTTTCAGATCAAGAAAGGATGACATGCTACCCAATCCTAAACATAACCAAAAAATAAGAAAGGCTGTGAAATTTGACAAAATAATCTGTACTGTATCTCATTTCTGTTCTACCTGAGACTTACTTTAGTAGTCAATACCTTGAATATCTCAAACAGGACTTTATACCCTTTAAAATATAAAAATCACAAAAGATAATTAACTACATCCAGAACAGCTCTGTCATTATTCTCAGAGTAAGGTATCCAGGTACCATTCTGCAGTTCTTGGGACTGTACGTTTTTCCATGTCAGTTCCTGGTCACCCAGCTCTCTCTGGGATCCATCTCTCTTCATGTAGATGATAATGAATTTATAAGTTATGTCCTCAATATGCAAAGACAACAGTTTTTGCCTTAGAGTTGTCATGATAAAATTCCAGTTTTTCTGATACATGGTATGCTCTATTTACCATCTATATTCAATATTCAGGGAAATTAATTCAAGACAAAAAGAAATCTCTGCCCATTCCACTGGATCCATGTCTTACATTTCTCCCATACCTCTGAGTAAGCTTCTTTTAAATTTTTGTTATTCTACTGTTTCTTTTCAGGATGTAAAACCTTTGTGTCAAGCCCCAACCTACAGCAGCTGAGAATTCCTCTGTCCTGGTCCTCTGAGCTTTCACAGCAGCTTTGCTTGTTGGTCCTTACGTTGTCAGCCCTACAAATCCTCTTCCAGATGCCAAGGTAAGAAATCCTCACTCCAGTTACCAGCTTTGCTGGTATTTGAGTGTGTGGGGAGGATGCTTCTCCTTTAGTCCATAACTTCACTTCCAGCACATCATAACAAACCAGACTTGTGTGAAACAGCCATGAAAATCATTCAGATAATTCCCAGTTTCCTGCTGGTTCTCTGCTGGAAAAAGTTAAAAGGCTTTTCTTTAAAAAAACCTTTCTTTCCAGTCAAATATATTTTCATGGTGTATTTTCCCGAAAATTATATTCTGATTTTTTTTTTTTAATAATCTGAGCTGAGAAGGCTATTCAGTAAAAGGTAAACATTCATCAGAGGGGGGCATAATCCTGAGTGTTAACAGGAATATTCCTGAGTGTTAACAGACTTCACTTCCCCAGCACCTGTGACCCCTGAAGCACTCATCAGCTTAATTTGCAATCCCCATGCACAAGCTGAGGTCGCAAATCACAATGACTGGAGTTTATCATGATGTAATTACCCTGGTAAAATTACATTGACTCAGTAGCAAATGTCTTCAATTACAATTAAATTACAGGGACTACTCAGTAGCTTAAACAGATCTTCTTGACAGGTTTGCACACTGGGAAACATGACTAATGTAAGATTTCTCTGGATACAGCACGTGGTGCCCTGATGGGATTTTTTCTTCTTTTTTTTTTTTTTTTTTTAATTTGCTGACTACTCGCATGGTTTCAGCAAATTCCAAACCTGCAAAGCCTTCTCTTACAGCATTAGCTGGAGCAAACAGCTGATACTAGGTACCACAAAAGCCCCAAGGTCACTCAATAAATGCTACTTAAGTAGGTCTGACATGAAAAAACCTTCAACACGTCGGTCGGCCTGGTCCCATCCTTTCTTAAACAACCCTGAGGACTGGAAATCACTGCCTTTGCTTTCCGAGGCAGAGCTTTTATTGGTCACTATCCAGACACTCACTGGATGCATGTGGGGTTTATACTCACCCTTGCACTCTGGCCAGCAATGAGCTGGTCATCCTCAGTCTGGACGCTCGTTCGGCTGCGCACGTCATAATCCTCCTGCTCGAAGTCTGAGTCATCCTCGAGCTCCTCAGGGGTCTGGAGAGAGAGACACAGGAGTGAAAGCCACAGAGAGGAGATGACAAGCTTAAAAAGGACACAGACAAAGTCCTGTGCACAGTGAGCTCTTATTTCATTGACTACCTGCCCAGGAAATGCTGTTCTGTTCTCCTTTGAAATGAACTTGTCTGCCCCAGCAGTCAGGAACTGAAATTGAATTGTCTTAAAAATTAAATTGTTTCAACCCTAGTTTTCTTTACAAATGGCATTTTTCATTACCTTGCCACAACTTTTCTTGCTGCAATTTTTCTTAACTCTGTTAACATGATGAATGCAGTTCCAGGAACAAATATCCTTTGGAAACACTAACAATGGGAAAGCAGTATTTCAAAATAATGTTATTTCATATATAAACGGACACTAACACTATTATGTTACTGAAAGCTACATGTAATCTTCAAAAGAGAAAGTAAATACCTGGGGAAAAGCAACTAACATCCTGGAAGAAAAATTTATCAAAGCAAGTGAGAGATTTCCCATTTAAAGAAATTGCAAATGACGTTGATTGGTTTTGAAACAAACGTGAAATTTATAATCTGTGTAACTAGTTAGTTTACATGGTTCCTTTCATATACAGAGCTTTGGAATTTCACTCATCCTCCAAATGACACCATGTTGTCTTCACTGCTGGTGCTATGAATGACATGAGGGTTTCTTGGAAGATTGATGAAATCAAGTTACATATTTTCGGGCCTCGGATTATTTAAAATGTTGGAGGGAGGGAGAAAAAAAAAACAACTGATGGATCTGTTCATTTGGGCATTTTCACCTTCTAGCAAAAAATTTGGACAAAAAATGTCCATATGTATATACAGAGAGAAAGTCTAAAATCACTATTTAAGACCATATTTAATATAAATGGTGCAAAAAAATGGAATCTTTAGAAAGAATATTATATTGCATTTTATGATTGAATAGCATGTGGTACAACAGCCTGGCCATGAGTAAGTTCTGTAGGTACCATTCATGACAATGGTAATAGGAAAAGAAAACCACAGTAACTGTGCCGAGAAATCCTCACCTTACTGGACACCCATCACCCCCAGTGGCAGCCTAGAAGGCCAAAGCACTACAGAAGAAATCATCCAGGCTAGCATTTCGTGCTTGGAGGCACCATCAAGTTTTCGAGCAGAGGCGCTAATCACTGCCAGTTGTCATTACAGCTCTGTCTGGAGGATGCTCAGTCACTAGGAACGGGTCCAAACCCTCGAACGTAACGCAGAGGAGTCTTCTGGCGGTATTTCTGCTCCAGCCTGGCTTCCAACACGAAGTGCACATCACTGTTTGTAGCTGCACGGTGAAGTGCACAGGATGGGGAGAGTAAAACACAGCCATCTTCATCTGACTTGAAGAGTATGAATTAAATATGTGTTTTAATGCTGAGCACTGGAGGAAGAAATAACGAAGTGTGACAGCGTGGTAATGAAACTCGGTCTGCACCTCTGAAGAGAGGCATGTACAAAGAGTGTGTCTAACAGGATAGGCAGAAGAAGAAGTTTAGATGAAAAATGAATTTACCTTCTCTCTACTGTCACAGGCAAAATAGAAGGATTGGTACCCATCATTATAATGACCAATGGTCCTGTTTTCCAATCACCTTTAATCCCTTTATTCTCTCTGCTCAGCTGCCTGAGAGCAGGATGTGACCTTAAAATCTGTCATAAACAAGCAAGCTACAAAGAGAATCCTACAAGTCCCTGAGCAAAGAGTATTTTCTATCACAGGGCTCAGCTTTTCATCTGCCTAAGCTTTGCTGTTTAGAACAAGAACAGGGTGGAGAGCTTCAGTAAACCCGCTGGCTCTTCCCCATCCTCCAAGTCCACTCAACGAGCCCGTTTCACTGGTCATTGTAAAGCCAGTACCCTTTCACACCCCAAATACACTCCTCTTAGTTTCTTCTGTCTCCACATTTAGAAATAAGATTATAAAAGATAATGTGCAGTTCTTTCCAAGGCTTTCATAGTCAGACTGACAGTAAAGATGTAATATTCAAAATATTACATCTCAACACTGTAACCAATAAGGACATGAGGCTGCCTCTTAAAAAGAAAAAATATTCTGTAAATTCTATGCAAGGACTTATTCTTGAAGAAATATCCAGAAAAAAAAATGTATTGCTGTTACTGTCTGACATTCATAATCTTAAAATCTGTGGTCTTCAAAGCACTGAAATTCAATGTGTATAAACGTTGAACTTGAAGAAAATGTAGCGCAAACCAAAAGGGCAAGTAATGCAACTGTTGGCAATATACTACAAGCACAAGACATCTTCCTGTTTCCCTTCTGTACAAGTGAGATCTAATTCAAAGTGATCTTTCAGATTCACTCTTTTTATGTTTTAAAGAGTGGTGAATTTAACGCCCTCACTCCTTCCCCAAACAGCTGCATTTTTCATTAGGGTGAAGAACTTTATGAAGGGTTAACTTTTATCTGTATCCTGCCATTTCAAACATGCTCACGTTTTTCACCCTTGCACCATAGCGTTGTTTTAGCTGATCCCCTGGAGATGCAGCCCATAGAGAATAGGGTCTCCCTTTTGTTCAGACACAAAGGTATAAAAACAAATATTATATTGAATTTCCTTGACTTAAAGACTTCTACTCTTAGCAGGGCCTTCTAAACATACCAGAACAACTCTAATTTTTGTGCACAACTAATAGGACCTTGATATTTAAAACCTTGTTTCCAAGACAACAGAGTCTGAGACTTCATTTATCTGAGCTGGAAGACAGTAAGACTGATTTGATCTTGCAGATACCTGGACTTATGGTCACACAAATGCAGCAAACACAGATCTGAGACTGGAGACAGCTTCCAAACAAAGCCGACAACCACCAGTGGCAGAAGAAGCTAAAGCAATATTCAAAACTAATGGATTTAATGAACTGATTAATTTCAGCAGAAAAATGAACTAGTTTAATAATTTTTAATCTGTTTTGTAGCACAAGCCATAAGACTTCCCAAGACTACTTTTTTTTTTCCAAATACAGTATCTCTACTACACACAAAATTCATCTAACTCAAAGGAAGTCTTCCAGTGACGAAGAATCTTTCACAATCCCAGATAAATCACACAAGAAATATATACTTTCTCTTTTAAGATGCATGTTGTATTTCCAATATGAATGTGGTGACTTTCAACTTCCAGGCATTGGAATATTTTTTTTTTTAATATCTCTCTGGCTGTTAGACTGAAGAGCTTGCTGTGAACAAAATATCTTCCATCTATGTCATTTTTTTTATCTTTTGTGACTGCAGTATGAAAATGTGAATTATGCAAGTATAAGTAATAAAATGGCATCTATACACAGATTTATAAATGCAATTTGTTTCATATTTCAGCAACTCAAATGTACTTGATGAAGACAGAAACCACACTTTGCTATGCACTTAAAAATTGTAAGATGCAATTACACGAATTTCAGCACTGTGAACAACAAGTGAAGATGACCTTGTAATGAGAGCAAAGACTGAAGAGTTGGAAAGATAATCTCCCATTTTTTACAATGAGGTTCCCTCTTATTCTAAAAGACAAGGAGAAAAGGAAATAGACTTTACAATATGCATTTATATCCAACTCCACCCTATTCTGTACATTCATTTTGGTACAACTGCAGCCTGAGCGACTCAGGTGTAAGCAGCACCTGAGTGCCTCAGTCAGAGAACTTCTCTCACTGCAGGTCTTCAGTTGTTTGGTGATTTACAGTAAAATCTAACACTTCAAATTCAATCTGAGAAGCAGCAGGCACTCAATGGAAACACTGGAGCCCATAACACCCTTTGGAGATAGGATGTTTGAAAAGATGATGGGATTCTGCACCAAATCTGGTTTTACAGAAGACCTGAATTGTTCCAGCACTTTGGACTTCACCACGGTGGCTACCCCAGAGGTGATGGTGGCTAAACCTGACAAGTCAAAAAGGAGAAGAGCTTTAATACACCCAAACAGTTGGGGCTAAGGACCCCACAGTCATTTCATTTTTATTCAGACTCGCTGAGGTCTTCTCCCAAGGACTGAAAACCCCTCAATGACAGAACAGAGTAGAAATGGAGTTAATAATAGAATAAAATATCCCAAGTCGGAAGGAGCTCACAAGGACCATCAAAGTCCAGCTCCTGGCCCTGCACAGGACATCCCCAAGAGTCACAACTTGTACCTGAGAGCATTATCCAAATGCTTCCTGAACTCTGTCAGGCTTGGTGTGAGTGACTGAAATGGTTAATGGCTTAAACATTGTTAAAAATTGGATTTATTTAAATTTTGCCGTTACAGCAAAATTGTATAAAGAAGCTGTGACCATGGAAGCCCTGTCCAAATGTGCCTCCTGAGGGGAACTGGTCTGTGAGTTAAGGCACCTGATGGGAACTTGAGTGAAGGCAAAGGTGGTGCTATTGTCCAGGTCTAAAGAGAGCTAAACATGGCTGGAGGAGAAGAATCAGCTCTGGCTCGGTTGATGGGGAGGAGGAGAGATTTTGGGTGTGTGACAGAGGGAGTGAACACTCACCCTGCCTTACACAAACTGGCTCAGTTATAAAACCTACCCAGCCTGGGAAAGCCACATCCATGGGGCATTCACGTGAGGGGCAGCTGAGGAGGGGTCATAAACCATCATAAAACCATCAAAGACCCCCAAAACACCCCCAGACTCATTCCTGATGCCTTGCAGCAGAGCACTGCATGTGATGCAAAGTGATGCCACAGATCCAGAGTCTGCTGCAAGAGACAGTTTCAAACTTGTTCCCCCTAGGGGAGGTACCAGGCATTCCCACCTGGGCCAAACATACATTAACCCATTGAACTCTCTGTTTTGTGGGACCCTCACCACTGCAAAGACCAGAAGAAGAGGATCAGTGAGAAGCTGTCGGGATCCATGGAGTGGTGATATTTTCTGCTTTGTCTGTCTGTCACTCTCTTTCTCTCCCACCCTGCCCCTCTTTTTGTTTCTCTCTCTCTCTCTCTCTCTACGTCACACTACTGTTAAATAAAATCCATACTATCAACTTCAGCATATGGTCTCGTTTGCCCCTTAATTCAGGCAGAGGCATCTCTCTAACAATTTTAATAACCGGATCTTAACACTTAGTGCTGTGACCATTTCCCTGGGGATCCTGTTCCAGTGCCCAACCTTCACCCTCTGGGTGAAGAATCTTTACCCAATATCCAGCCTAAACCTCCCCTGACACAGCTCCAGTCATTCCCTCGGGTCCTAAGATGCTCCCAGAGAGCATCTCCCAGCATCACCCCAATGAATCAAGTTTATAGATGTTTAAAGTCTGAAGTTGGCCTTGGAGACACATAAGAATGAGAAAAAATGTCACTGTGAGTCCTCCTGACTGTAAAGAGGGTTTCTGGCCAATAACTGAGGGAATTTCACAAGCAGCTATGAAAACACGAAGTGTAATTTCATCCCTACAGAGTAATAGGAAAGATGGTGAACTGAAGTTATTATTTTCTATTTTATTTCTAGGTTCTATAATTACACTCTTAAATTCATTTATACTACTTCTTAACTTGTGGAAGAGATCTTTTTCTTCTGCATAGATAATAATAATAGTCCTCAATGAAAACAGGAGTTTCCTTTCTCCTCCAGAGGGACAATAAATTCTCCCTTTTTGAAGGAAAAAGAGAAGAACAGAGACTATCTACCCTTTCCTTCAGCTTACCAGAAGCAATAATACCAGCCAAAATTAATTTTTAAAGTGGCTTTATTTACTTTCTGGAATGAGGGAAACATCTCAGATAAATCCAATCTTTCACGGCTTTCACACGAACAATCACTGCCTGAAAATAATTGTGTCAGATGCTCTAAAAAGTTTCCAAGATTGGGTTTTTCTAATGTTTTGTAATTCTGAAAAATCTTTACCACCTGAATTAAAGGGTGCATAATATTTGATAGAATATTAGATGAAAATGTTCTAAGGGCTGTCTTTTATAGCCTCATGCTTTAATTATACATCTCATTTCAGTGTGAGATGTTCAGATGGGAATGTTAAAGAGTATCTCAAAGTGAAACTAATTTTGTTTTCTACAGCAAATAAGGTTCTGATTCAGCAAACTCTGGTCTGTGTAAGCTTATATATGTGGATTTTTCCAGTTAACTCATATGGATAATGGGTCCATTTATGTGCTTTAGTTCTCTGCCTGGGTAAGGAGTATCACACTGAGCTCCATAAATAAACTGTCTGAAGGCAAAAATAAATCTTCCTAATCTGGGCAAGCAGAATTCATTAGCTCGTATCATACAAGGGGTGAAAAGTAGTAGTGATACAATGGCTAGAATAACTTGGGATTTTCCTAAGGAGACTGAGAAGCTCTCAAGGTACACAGAACAGTCAGGCAGCAACAAAGTAAGTGATCAGGCCTCCAAAATTCAAAATTCAAAATTAGAAACATCTCACCAGGATGGACATGTCATGGCAAACTCTTGGGGATAACTCTGATGTACAGGGGGGTGATGGAAGCTGGAACTCTATGTAGCGGATGGGGAAACCTGGGTTTGTAGGAGAACCCACCTGATGCTTGTGTCTCATGACACAATCACCATTTAAAATGGCTAGAAAAGATTGATATCTCTTAAGAAGTGGTTCTTGTCCTAAGAAAAGTCTGGAAACTGCTGCACAGATGAAGAAACTGGAAAATCAAAGGGAAAACTGAGATTCTTTACTATGCAGATCTTTCATTTCATAGAATCATTGAATGGTTTGGCTTGGAAAGGACCTCAAAGATCATCCAGTTCCATCCCCTACCACGGGCAGGGACACCTTCTGCTATCCCAGGTTGGAAGCCCTGTCCAGCCTGGCCTTGGACACTTCCAGGGATCCAGAGGCAGCCACAGCTTCTCTGGGCACCCTGTGCCAGGGCCTCCCCACCCTCACAGGGAAGTAATTCAAGTAAAGATTTCCCTCCCCTTCCAGAAGAGCTGCCAATCCTCTAATGCTGCACACCCAGAGAACAGGATGGGTTTGCCCCCAGCACAAGCCATGACTGTAATTCAGGCCACCTGGGATGAGCACTGGGTATGAGAATGGAATTTGTGTTTGGCAGTTATAAAATTAAGCCTGTCAAAAGCTTCTTCTGTAAATGTTAATACATAGTGACAGATGACTAAATTTGAGCTATTTTGGAGTGTTCCAACTGCCTGAAGTCTTACATCAGTGCCATAATACACTCACAACCACAAGTGCATGTTACCTGTTTGCTCAAAGGGATGAATTCATGTTTTAGCCCTGTTACTTGTCTCAAAAGTTTCCTCTGGGATCTTCTCCATAGCTTTACTTGTACATGGTTTTCATTAGGGCTAATTCAAGGTAATTTCGGTTTCAAAAAAGTGTTTCAGTTGCTGAAGAGGTGTCCAAATCAGGCTTGTTTTGCTGTTTTTCTTTTCTGAGTCTTTGTCTGCTGACTAAAGTGAAAAGCAACACCCACCTACTCTCACAATAATTACATTGTTCTGTCATGTCTTTTATTTGTTTGTTTATTTTATTAAAAGATGTCTAAGCAAATTGAATCAACTGGTTAGTCAACACTGAAATGACACATTTTTTACCTCAGTAAACATTTGAAACCATCCCTGCAGAAGCTCACTGGAGCAGCAAGATAATTTATTTATTCATTTAGATTTTAACCAGACTTACCTCACATCCCAGGCAGCACACACACATTAGGCAAAAAACCACCAAATAAACAAAACAACAAAAAATCTACACAAACCTTGAAGACCTTGGCAAATTAATGCTGTTACTGTGGAAACAGTAATGAAGTTTGCATCTATTGGCAGTTGTGATCAAATCTTCTAGCTGATTAACATATTAATTGTGGTTCATCTACTAAATAACCTCATCTCTTTATTTACTAATTCTTTTGTTGCTGCACATACTTTAGTTTCATGCTTGTTTCAATGTCAAGCTTTTCTGGCTTATTACAACACAAGGCTGATTCCGAGGAGCTTTTATATTCTTCTTATCCATGAAACCTCCCAGTAAATCCCAGCTTTCACTCCCAGGTGCTTTACATACCCTGATCATCAGGACAGCTTTCCTGATGTCCCGAACTCCATCGTAGACCAGGCGGGAGGCGTCGATGAACTCGTTCTCCTCAAAGGGCTGGGGCACGTTGGCACTTAGGGCTTCAATGGCCACCTCCACTTGCTCAGCAAAACGTGGCATCACTGGGTTAACACAAGGAAAGGCAGCAGCATTAGACACCTTCTCTCCTGAGCATTTTTCCACTGCTCTCGGGTATGGATAGTTTCCAGGAGACACGGCACATGCTGTCCTGGCAATTCCCAGGCACAGGGAGGCTCCTGGATGGGTTTGTGCCCACCCTCCACATGGAGAGCTCTGGCACGTTACCTGACAGCACAGAAACAACCACCTCTATATTCTCTCCTCCAATTGTACAAAGAATAGAAAACATGCTTTAAAAACTGTGATTTACTAACTTTTAAAAGGCTGCAAGATACCTGAGCAGTCAGTAAAGTTCATTTAAAAGCTTTACAACCTGTAATGAGCACAGTACATATTTATATCAAGTGAGCAAAGCAAACTGTAACCATTATACCCGCTAATTTACATAATTTACAGTCTAGCTCATAGTAAATAATAATAATAAGGGACAAAATGCAAAATCAAGGATATTATTTTTGTGAAGACACCAAAATGAGTCTTCTGTTTCTTCACTATCACCATGTATGTAACACAAAAAATAGCCATAGGTATTGGCTAACAATATTATAAACTGTGGCATGAACTTATTTAATATACAATTTAAAGCAATTATCTACTTTTGTAAATGGTTTCAGGGCATTGCTTAAAGTAGCAAGAAGCTTTTCTTTACATTTTGCAGAGGATTCCTTTGAAGGTATAATCACTTTCTGCACACTGTGTCTGCAGGAAAATACATCTTTCCCAAATCAGTCCTCTAACAACTTAAACCCAAATCCTACAACCATGAACATCAGTGGTTATAATGCACCTACATTCCTGTACTTGTTTACTCCTCTTCAAAATTTTAACATTAATATTGGCAGATTGTGCTCATGGAGGACAAATATAATCAATGTTTCATTAGAAACCTGGATGAAAAATCCAGTTGGATTAATTCTTAAGAATTTAAGGAACTTGGATCAAATTTAAGATTTATAGATAGCCATTTTTTCATCATATTCACATCACTTTTATTCTAGCATTTCGGTATCCAGATCATGTATCACTGACTTTACTATTCTGGCAATATAATTGAAAGAACAGGAAAAGATGATTCCTAAGTCAGTTGGTTGTGGTTTTTTTTGTTGTTAAAATATTACCTTTCTTGCCCATCTTTTCCCTAAACCCTGTTTTTAATACACTTATTGGTAACCCGAACTCAACTAATTGAAAACAAAGGGGAATTTCCAGTGTTATTTTCACCAAGAGCAGTGACAGTCTCTCCTAGGAACTTCTACTGTAGTAGGAAATCACATTTTCTTCTTGACTAAAAGTTCTTAAATTTATTTTAATCATAATGAAAACTACATTTTATGCATCTTACTGTCTGATTTAAAGTAAAACCACAAAAACATATGATTCAAGAATAGTTTACATTTCGAAGAACAAGTGGCAGCAACCACGAGCTCAAACTTTCTGGCATTTAAATATTACTGATTGGATGAAAATGAGGAAATCTTAAAAGGGATATAGTAATTCAAATCTTGTTTACACATCCCTATAGATATATATATATATGTTCATATAGACAGATGAAAGAACAGAACTGTATTTTCCATGCAGATAATATTCAGTAAGTTCCTGGGATACACTGGAGAAACAGGAAAAAGTGACAGCAACAATAGACCTTAAAAAAGTAAACATTAACAAAACATTGCCAGGCAGAGGGGAAACATTTTAATTAGATAAAGAGTTTGAGAGAGCTGGAAGTTTTGGAAGGAGTATTTAATAAATGCATATATCAAATTACCTTAATTAACAGTACACTCGAAAGTGTAGTAGGAGGCTAATATGATTGCATAAGGAAGTCTCTAGCCTGAATATCAAAAAGCAGTCATTAAAAATAAAATGAAAACAAGAAAACCTAAAGAATAAAAGAGAAATTATTTTGGGTTATTGGCATAAAATAAGTAAAACTAGAGATGCAAAAATGACAACAAAAAAAGAAAAGGAGGTAAAGAACATTAATATTTAGGGTTAAATTAAATTTAAACTTAAAATTTCTGTCTAAAATTTCCTAACTAGCAGAGGTGGTCAGGTATTGGATATAATTAATAGTAGGTGCAACAGGCCTGAATTAGGAATGGGCAGTTTGAAGAACACCTACATAAGCATAAAGAAATTTAAGTTCTAAATTTGTATTTAAGTTAACAGAGCATAGTAAAATTTACCCTGTAGTTCTTAAGAAAAAAAAGCAATTTCTGAACCATCTTCAAGAACTCAAGAAAAACAGGGTGAAAATTACACAGATTTAGAAAAAGAAAAAAAAAACCCAAAACCCACTTGTCTATTTTAGATAAAGGCATATAATCATTAAATAAAGGTTCCTGTAAAGGTAGAGAAGAAAGGAAGGAAGATTTATAACATATTCAGCATAATTTCACCAACCAAAAATAAAATGAAACATTACTTAGAGCAATTAATGTTTAATTATCTGTAAATAATCAGCAGATGCTGGACAGGCAACAGATTTGTGGAAATAAGTTGCACCAAGCTTGTACAATTTTTCCCTTGACAGGGCAGTGACAGTAGGGAAGGCAGATATGACACAGCTGGACTTTGGGGGGATCTCTGTCATGGCCACACGTGACATTCTTAGACCAAAACAAGGGAAATTTAAATTACATGATTGTAAGGTGGAAAGCTGCATTTTATTAATATTCCTGAACATGAGGTATTCATTCCTGACCACACTTATTACCTCCACTGGGTGTGGAAGCTTCTCCCATCGGCTCTGATTTTGCAGACCTGGCTATAATTTAGTCCCTAATTTACATTACTACACATGAACATCATCAGCTGTTTCGAAATGGAAATAGGTATTAAACTGCTTTATGAATTGCTTGCTTGCCAATCGTATTTTTAGATCAGTGCTCACTTTTGATTAGACAAGCAAGAAAAAAACACCTTTAATAGGGGGCTATTACTCAATGCTTCTCTAAGCATATGTTGTCATTTAATGCAGTGAAGTTTTTGAAAATTGAAAATTGGGTTGAGATCTGTATTATTCTCCAGTTATGAGCTCCATGACAAAAAACCTCCAGTCTTTCTTTTCTATTATTTACCACGCAAAGAAGGATATTCTTATGCCAAAGGTGAAAGAACCACAGGTAAAATTCAGGCAAAGGTGTGAGCTTGTATCTGGAGTTAAAACTTGTAAATGCTTTAGACAGAGAATGATTCATTTATTATGCACTGAGAAATTGGCTATAAATTTTAGATTCAGAAGCAAATCAATACTTCTGGGGAAAAATTAAACATTGGTTTCTTAGCTTGAGCTGTGGCCTTGAAAGCACTCACACATATGCTTAGACTGAAAAATGCAGTCCATTAACATCTCTCAGCCTAACTACATGAATTAATTAGGCACCTGCATAAATGTTGACAGAATCAGGTCCCAAGTTAATAGCAACACTTCTAATTCACTGACTATGTCATTCCAACAAAATAAAGAAAGCCTTAAATGGCACTGAAAGCAAGACCACTGCCAACAAAATCTAGGTTGAATGGCTGCTGGAGAAATACTGGGAATCAGAAAAGTTGAAATTACTTCCATTTTATCAATTGATTAATTCTTTTAAATTATACTTTTATTTTTTGCTATCAGCACAGTAGGAAACCAGCACATCACCATGTGTGAATTCACACCTTGATCGAACTTGTAATTTTTTGTGAACCACCCTGCTCCACAAAGAAAATATTTTCTCTAAAGGTCTTCTTGTTTTTCTCCATATCGCCTACATACTAAAATTATCAAATAATTATCTGTTTTCTAAAAATATATTTCCTATTGACTTTCTCTCCTATGGCAATCAGTTTGTATTGCAATTTTTGTACTTAGAAGCATCACTGCAAATTTTGTTTAGTGATATGGGAACAATAAGATCCCTGACAGAGAGGGAAATGTTAGGTTACCTAATAAAATTGAGATAAAAAAATTTAAAATGTTTGGGCGTTCTTGTTCGTAGCATCAGAACAAAAAGTTTCATTAATATGCAAGATTAAATGAATGCCTTGCTGATTTATTGCACTTTTATGGCCTTATTATTTAGGAACTTGAATTCCTCAGAATCTTAAGTAGATGTGAATGTTCAGAAATGTAGAAAGGGATAATTAAGACACAAAAAAAAGCAATAAAGGTCAAGGACCCTCCAGGTGCATGGGTTTCTAATTCTTAGCAGCATTAATGGGAGTCAGGAAATTTGGTTTGGTTTTGTCCCACTTCATACAACTGAAAGCTTTAAACCTCTTTCCTTATACCAGACAGAGAACAGTAGATGCTTCCATAGACAATTAATCACACCTAGCCTACTTTAAAGACTCAAGTTCAACTGGATAAAATTCTGATTTTCCTCTGCCCACTGAACAGAGAGGGAGGTGTTTGGCTTAGACCAGATGTCTGCTTTAGACAACCAAGCTTAGGCATAAATCAACCCCATTTGTGCACCCAGTCCTGGAACACTTTTGACTCTGAATCAGGCAGAGCACCACAAGACTCCTTTCCATCCCAATCTCACTGGCATGGAAGGGTTCCCAGAGGTCTCATCTTTGGGGCATTTGTCTGGCTATTTTTGAATGGCACCAGCAGAGCTATTTCTCAGAGCTTCACTTTCAGAAGATGAGCACCTACTCGACTCTTTCTAGTATCCAGGGATTTGGATCCAAGGGAAGCACCCTTCTCAAAGACCAGGGGTTGTTTCCTGGAGCCAGACTGTCCTCAGACAAACCAGACACTTGAGCTGCAGAGAAGTGACTGCTCTCCTGTACCCCACTGCACCCAGATGTGCCCTCTGGCTGGCCCTGATAGCTCTGGATCCATTTAAGCATTTGTACCTGTCCTTGAGAAAACTGATTTTCCCCATGCCATGTTCAGAGATCAGACCCATCATTTAAAGTGCCAATCACCTTATCTAAGTAGCCCTTAAATGGTTATAAAAATCTGGTCTGATGTGGGTAAGATTATCCAAGAATGACATGGCAGTCTAAAGGTTTGGACCAGTACACTGCTAAAAGTTTCAGGATCCCTGAGAATGTCTGTACTTCTCCTGAACATCAGAGTCATTTGTGTCACATAAGAAAATTATCTAGAGTGACTGGCAGGATTGTGAACTTAAGGTTACCAGGAGAGAGTAAAACGAAAAAAATCCATGAATGATCCATTACATTGCAAAAATAAAAAAGATGCTCTGTTAGAAAAAAAGCTCAGCCATTATCCAGATTTAAGAGGTTTTAGTATAAAAAATTCACAAAGTTAACAGCTTAAAAATTTCAGGGCTCTGGATGAAATTTCTTCAGTTGATTTTTCGGGGTTTTGAATTTATTTTTTTATTTAAATAATTCATAAATTTACTTAACTGAAGAAAGAATGCAGTCTACTGGGAAGTTCAAGTATTTAAAACAGGTGTTTAAAAGATAATTCCTAAGGTTTATCTGACATCCTCTGTCAAAGACAGCACAGTTGCTCGGTTTCATCTGAAGGATGAATAAGGATACCTTATTTAGCTCAAAGTGTTTGTCAAAGTCTGTTTCTAGAAGAACTGCACATTCCTTATCAGAAGGTTCTATATATTTCACGAAATGTTTTTAAGTCCTGGTCTCATATCATATAATTTACATTTCAGTCATGACTACTATATTGCTAATTGAAAAGAAAAAGGTTTATAAAAGTCTACTGAAATATTACATAATGTATCATAGAATCACAGAATTGTTTGGCTTGGAAAAGATCCCCCAGATCATGGAGTCCAACCCTTAACTCAGCACTGCCAAGGCCACCGTTAACCCATGTCCCCAAGTGCCACATCTACATGGCTTTAAATCCCTCCAGGGATGGGGACTTCACCCCTGTCCAGGGCTGGACAAGCCCTTGGGCGAAGAAAACTTTCCCCAGTATCCCATTCTAAACCTTCCCCTGGCCCAGCCTGAGGCAGTTCCATCTCCTCCTGTCCCTGTTCCCTGGGAGCAGAGCCCGACCCCCCCAGCTGCCCCCTCCTGTCAGGGAGTTGTGCAGAGCCACAAGGTCCCCCCTGAGCCTCCTTTGCTCCAGCCTGAGCCCCTTTCCCAGCTCCCTCAGCTGCTCCTGGTGCTCCAGCCCCTTCCCCAGCTCGGTTTTGGGTATCAAACCCCATGTGTCTCACACTGGTGACTCAGGAAATAGGAAAAGCAAAATTAGGGCAGAGTGCTATGGCACAGAGAAGGAAGGAACATCACCATCCAATGCACAGGATCATCTTCTCCCTTCCTGCTATTTACTGATTCACTTTTCTCCTGATGAAATGGTTAAAAGTCAGATATAAAATAATGAATATCCACACCCTATAGCAGTTTGCAGCGAACACAAGACTTTCAGGAAGAATCAGCCTTCACTGCCAAACACTGATTGGGCCACAGCCTGTAAAAACAATGTTCCCAGGTTTCCTTGAATTTATGACCAAGTCCTGGCCCTTTGGCCCATTTGTGTTAAGTCTTCTGGCACTTCCCAGAAGGCTCCAACATTATCTGTGGGTTTATGCAACCAAGCAGATTGGCATGGGAATGGGAGAAATGTATTTGCTCATGTGCAGTCCAGGTGGACAATGAGATGGACATTACAGAAATTAATGAGATGTCTGGAGCACCAAGTGTTGGGAGACAGGGACACACACACACACAAGAGAGAAAAACACACCTTCAAACTTTGTCCTGACTGAATTGCCATGCACAGAAAGATAAATGTCAGGGGAGAAGCCAGGTAAGTGCTGTTTGCCTCCTGGCCAGCATGGCATTAAGGACAGGTACATCCCAAAGCGGACAGAGGAGGGTAACAGATGTCGGCTGCAGGGACATTTCTGACTCACCAGTTTCAGCTGTCTCACTCTCCTGTCTACCTGTGCAAGACTACACACAGTGAGCACCCCCAAAATATTATTCCTGCCAAAAAGAACTCCCTTCACATTAATATTTCAAATAAAAGCAAACTCTTCAGAAAATTCCCTCAAGAAAGCAGTCTCATGCTGTTGGACACAAAGTGGGTTATGTAACAAGCAAACCACCCTCCCTGGCTTCGTTGTAAGTTTGTGTATATCAATATGTAGGTGTGTGTAGGCAAGGGGATGCAAGGAAGACCAGTGCTTTTATTTTAAAACATTATTGTACAATTCACACTTGTATTCACAAAACATTCTGTTGGAGTTGGTGGATGGATATTCATTCCATTTCTCTGCCTTATTTTCCAGACCCATTAAATTTCTTTCTACTTCTACCACCACCACCCTCCTTATTTTAAAAAGTGGCTTTTAAGAGCATGAAATGTTTTTGAGAACAGATTTGAACAGCAACTAAATAATAATGGTTTATGAAAATGGGAATGTCTATTATATTAACCAACTATTCATTATATAAGGTGTCTGGCACACCCAAAATAGATAATCCTCGTATTTTTCAAACTCTCACTGAGTTAATGCGCATCTAAGTCTTGAATTTTCTTTGATTAAGGAGTAATCCTTATCTTGACCTTCTTCCATTTCTGGAAGATCTTTAGGTTGTGGAGAACAAAGTGGAAATACATACTTGGGATATTCAGTGAATATCTTGCTCTGAGCACAGCCTAACATACTCAGCCCTGATGTGAGGGCTGTTGTGCATGGAAAAAGTATCTTTTCTCAGCTGCCCATTTCAATGCCACAATTTTTTCTGAGAGGATGAATTAACTCAGAACCTTCCTGTCAATGTGGATAATATAGATTTAATTACTCCATTTACCTAGAGAAATTAAATAAAAATATCTTTTAGTCTCATTTCTCTCTCCCAACCAGCCCACACAGCATTTTCCTTTTGGCAAATCTTGCTGCTGCCTATTCACCTGTTAATTAATGCATCGAACACCAACCACGGTGCTGACCCTGAAGTGTCACAGGATTTCCCTTTCTGCCTGCTGAGAAATGACCACTTGTGCTTTGCTTGTGCTTTGTCACCAGCTCTTAATCCATCAAAGGCCTTAACACTCACCCCATGGTTACCCATTTGCCAAACAGCTGCATGTGCAGGACATTAGGAAAAGCTTTAAAAATCTAAATCAATTACATTATATTCTCCTTTAGTACTGTGTTCCATTTTTAAACTCTAAAACTGGAGAGAAAAAGAACTAGCATTTCAGCTTTGAGCCGCAGTGGTGATCTATTCTTCTCTTAGGTCTCCTTTAATTGCTTTATAATGCATTTTGTATGATTTCTTAGTGTATTCTTCTGTATATTGATCAGAATTTCTCTGGTTAAAAATTCTTTGGATCAAACCAAGCAATAGTGGAACAGAATCTTGGGTGTTCTCTGGTCCTTTTGTAAAATACCTTTTCTTTAATAATGCATTAATTTTTCTGTTGTTGTTGGTGGTGACACCTTGACCTTTGGATTTCAGTTTAGCAAAACTTTAAAGAAAATGCTACAGTACTTTGCAGAATAAAAGTCATCATTTGATCAAAACTCCGGGATAAATGATCTCATCTTCTCAGGATGATGGTACCCATAAGTTTTACTGTAACTACCTGAACTCCCATAAAACATGAATTTAACATCATTTATTTTTTAAATAGGCTCCATTTTGCATCTTTTAGCTCTCCCTCAGATTCAATATGGGGTTTTTTTGATTACAGCTATGCTTAAATTTATCTTCTTGCTGCTACATTTTGTTTCCCTTCATATCACTGCTGAAAAAATCCATCTTTCCCACATTTAGTATTAGCTTTGATAACATCACTGAGCTGCCTTTTCCTAGTGATAAATATCTTTAAAGTTTGCCCTACTCACACTGATAAAACTCTCACAGGCTTATTGCTGAATTGCCAGTAATGCTGATTTTCAGCTTTAGTCCATTCTGATAAAGACACAATAAAAAATTTGTGTCAAAACAGAAGTCGGAGTGACCTACTTAAAACCAGCGAGTTACAAAGTTACTGGGATATTTTTAAAACATGCTAAAAAGCTGAAACTCAAATTTCTGGTGTGAATCAGACAATTTCAAATTTCCAGTGTCCTTCACAGGAGTAACCCAAGCAGTATGGTACTTGCTGTTCCAGGATGGTTTCCAGGCAGCCCAGTGCAAACTGAAGCAAAAAAAAAAAAAAAAAAAAAGTTGGGAAGTTTTCACAGCCTTTCCCAGGCAGTTCTGGTCTGACTTGTTCTGCTCTTTTCACTTTCATTTCCCACTCACTTCCTTTTACCACAGCCCTGCAAAGTCTACTCCATTTTTCCCAGCTTAAATCCAATCCTCTTGACCTTTAAAGAATGTCACAGCTTTTTTTTTTTTCTTTTTCCCTCCTTCTGGAACCTCAAAAATCTTGAAAAACAGCATCTGGACTCATTGCCTGTTCCTTGATTTCTTTCTAGGGACAATTCTTTTTACTTGTTCAGAAACATGGTTTCTTGCCTTCAGCTTTTAGAGCTTCTGAGATAATTGCTGAGCACACTTCAGTGTCCTCCTCGGTGAAGGCAACGGGAGAGTCCTCAGCTGGCCTTGGTCACTCTGGGTACTGAGCAGGATGAGAGATCTCAATATTCAAACAGAAATTCTACTCTGTTTCCTCTTACTCCTTCCCTTTCTTTTTGCCTTTATCCTTGTTTTTAACTTTTTCTTTCTTCTCTTTTCCTTTCCACCCTTCTCTCCTTTTATTTTTTTCGTCATGGACAACTTGCAACAGGATAATTTCACAGCTTTCCACAAATCTGAATACCAATGCAGCATTTAAGAGAGAGCCCTGAAAAAAACTGTCAACCAACCAACCAAAACAAAACAAAAAAAACACAAGGAAACAAATAAAAAACACCTCAAAAACAATCAATCAACCAAAAAAATTGAACCTTGAAGCTCTAGTTTACTCCTGCACAAGTAACATCCACTAAAATCTATGAGTTTAGTGTTTGTTCCCAGTGAGCCCTATGGACTCTGGTTTTATAGGTTTCATCTTGGATTTATAAGAAAATCAGCAAGTGAGAGCTGAGTTTTTGTTATGGTTTTTAAAGGAAAATGGAAGTACTCAATTTTAAAAGGACATCAACCAGTCTGTCACTCTTAATACTGCTGCCAGAGATAAGAACCCAGCCTCTACCAAGTACTTGGCTTTAAAGGCAGTTTGTGAGACAAGCACAGGCAACAAAGCACTGAAACACTAAAAAAACCACCCCATATATTCCAAAGGCTGCAAATTAAAATGACAAACAAATAAAACTTGGAGGTGAGACTGGTTATTAAAGCAGTGTTTGTAGTTTCCATTCCTCAGAAACTATCAACGTCATTTTCATGAGAGATTAATTTTTTCTCCCTAAAAAACCATTAGCAAGGTGTTTGTCTTTCCAAAACACTGTATCCATATTTCTCCACTGTGGATCCAACCTAATACTGATAGAACACAGTGAAATCTCTGGAAGAAGAGGCTTAACAGAGGCTTTCCTTTTCTGAGCTGACAGTTAAAAGTAAATAATAATTACAAGAGGAAGGTAACGTGCTTATTTCCCTTCCATTATCATTTAGCTACATTTTTTCCAGCTTCCAAAAGCACTTCATCTAAAATTAAATTAAGGTCAATTAAAAAAACAACAAAAAAGAAGGAATAAATATGAAAACAGTGAGATGTTCATGACTGTGCTTCTCACAGAGATTTGATGTGCACATCTGTGGGCGGAACCTGAATCCAAATAAATCACTGGCATCATTCCTGAGTGTTTGGTAAAATCTGGGCAGGAACTCATAGTGATTGAGGAGTGGTGATGAATTGAAAAAATATAAAAATAAATGTATGCATTCATACATTCCAGATCATGGAACCACTGAGGTTGGAAAACACCTCTCAGACCATCGAACCCAACCATTTCCCCAGCACCACCGTGTTCACCACTAAACCCTGTCCCCAAGTGCCACATCCACAGCGTTTTTGAACACTTCCAAGGATGGTGATTCCAGAACGGCACAGGGGGGGTCTAAATTCCATTTTAACCACTTTATTCTAAGGCGATGAAATGAGTCAGTAAATTCTACTTTTTTTATTCCTAGAGAAATAATAATCAATGCCTTTGTAAATGGCCTGAAAAGCTGCAGATAGAGATTGTGCTCTAATATTAATTATCCACATTCACAACTGGCAGAAATTGTTTAAGCTTCATCAGCTTCATTGAATTTGGGCCCATTCTGTCTCCTGAACTACTGCTACACAATTTGTACATGATACAAAGTTCTTAATATTGTAAACATAATATTTTATTTTTTTTTTAATACTCACAAGTTTATTTACACTTTATAAAAGAAAAAAATAAGTAATAATTTTGACTTGGAGGAACAGGGACTTGTTCTTACCTATTGAATCCCAGCATTAACACGTTGATGTTGTCAAGATGCACTCAGTCCAGAGTTTATAGCACTTAGTTATAATTCGAATTGTATCAAAAAGTGAATTAAATATGGAATATAAGTATTTTCTGTGTGTATTACTGATCTATAGAACAGCACTTTATAGTTGCCTGTTGAAAAATTTTTAATAAAAAAAGTTATAGAATGTTGGGTCACAAATTTTAGCTCAATAAAAAGCCTGAGCATACATTTTGTTTTGTTTAATAAAGAAATCTTAATGGTAGAAAGAATTCTTCATAGTCCCTTCTTGACCAAAAGATGACTTTAACACAAGAGTGCAGCAAAATATGTTTATCATGTAAACGGAAGAGATTATTTTCCTTCTGTGGATTCATAAAACCAGCTCATAAACTTTTAAAAAGAAGCTAAATTTACAGTACTTATTCCACTGATCTCGTGTTGGGTAGGAAAAAATAGACTGACATTAAGCTGGGGGCTACAATACCACAAGTAATATTTAATCATCCCAAAATCAGGCTTTTTTAGCTGATTTTGTTGATTCCTGTTCTCTAAGCAAATACAGAGACTGCAGATCTACAATAGTTTTTGCTTTTCCATCTCACGGGGCAATTCCTGGGCTGTCTGAAAGTCAAATTGGATGTGTCCTGAACTGGTGCAATTTTCCTTTGTTCCTTCTAAAATAATCCTCATGGTTTTAAACCCCAGATGAACAAGTGCAATCAGGCAGGGGAGGATCAGCTCAGACACTTCCAGACACCCACAATTCGTGCATCTTTATCCTACCAGGGGCACCTGATCAGTGCGTGGAGACCCAGTCTGTGAAGTCAACGAAATTCAGAGCATGATTCACCCAAACCCACCCAAACCCACTGCTTTTAGATGAGAGCACTTGGTAGCACTGCCTGCACTGAATTATTGAGAGCACTGATATAAAGGGCTTTAAAATGACCAGCACAGACCTAATCACCTACACTGAGATGAATCCAATCCCAGCTCTGTCAAGGCAAAAACAGATTGAAAAAAAAAAAGAATATTTCTTCCCAGTCTACCAATCTAGAAGACTTTTCTACTTTTATATACTCTACATATTTCATACAATCTAGCAGACTTTTTTATTTTTTTCAGTCAGGTGGTACATTTTCAGTTGCTTATATGTATTTTTCAATGAAAAGTTGAGTTGTTTTGTTTAGCAACACTTCAGTCATCAACGAGTACATTCACCTGCACAGACTAAAGAGTAATGTTTGCAATGATTTTCTGGAGACACATAATACACAATCAATCGACTCAGAAGAAAAGGCTGTGTATTATTTATTCAAATCATAGAAGCTTTGATGTAGTGGCCTAGTCTGGATGTGTTACTGAATCTCTTCTCTTATATGGCTCCTGTCAGTATGACTTCTGCAACAGCATTGAGTAGAGAATAAAAATCACACTCATGGCCATGAATTTATTTGTTTATATCTTATTTTCAAGTACAGATTTCCCTCTGAGTCACGGATCTCAGAGAATTAACTGAAAGTTTTGAATGACTAAATAAGAGTATTTCAAAAATTCTTTCAGCATTTCAACAAACTTACCAGTTTCAGAGAGCAGTTTGGTAGCTTCCAGCACCTTCTCAGTGTAAACCCCAGTCTCATAGTTTTCCATCTCTGCATTGATGATGTGAATGACTCTGGCAGCACGGCCCCGGATGGCACCTGCGGTTCTGTCCAGCGTATCCACATCCCCCTCTTGCAGAGCAATCACACACTTATTCACATCTTCCAGGATGTGGTTTTCTGGGATGGAGGGGAAAATACAGCTCATTTAATTTGTTCTTCCTCATAGCAAAGCTTACTGATTTGGGCAAATGTCAGTATGTTAAAAAATTGATATATATATATATCTTTATCCAGGCTGCAAAACAGATGCCCTTCTGTGATACTGTCACATAATAGTAAAAATCAGTGTGATATTTATCTTTACTAGGGACTGGGTTACATCATCCTTCCTCTGCTGTGAGACCCAACCTGAATTTCCTTGAAAACCAGTCACATTAATATCTCAAACATCACACTGAATTTTATCATAATGAAATTGTAATTAAAATTAATGCAAAGGGGAAAGCAGTCAAATATTTTGTAGATTCTCTAATAAACAGTTGGGCAATTTTCTGAAGGTGAATTTACACTCTCCCATAAATGTTTATTATGTTTGGCTCATTTTTTGCCTCAGTAAGTCAGAAAAGAACATAAATCATATTGAAAAGACAACAGCAGTGGCCTTTGTAGATAGCACAGAACCTGGGCATGAGCAGTTCATCTCCCTCACTCCATCTATGCCAGAGATAAGCTGGGAATTTCTAATAACACACACTAAAATTATATGTGACTGTGCATATTCTGAAGCCAGAGTTGACAACAGTGACTCTGCTCAGAGGAGGTGATATAAAGCACTTTTATCGGATTCTTGGGAGCTGCATTGTTATTTTTGTGCCTCTGAATCAGGCCGTCTGCTCTCATGTGCTGCAGTATCATAATTTATGTAGTATTCTCACATACAAATTATGTGAAAGCATGAAGAAGATTTTGACTAGGTCAGGTATTATTTCCCATCAGCCAGTAGAGTCAAAAATAACTTTAGTAAAACCACAACTGAACTTCATATCTGACTAAACTCAATCTGAGAAACTCAGTAACTCTAAACAGCAACTTGATTTTCTGCTAGAGACGTATCTAAACTGAAATTGAAATGTTATTTGTAGTAGTAGTAAAAGAGAATTAATCAGTTCACCAACTGTTTTTTGTTAATTATCCTTTGCCACTAAAAAGAATGACTCACTAATCTTCACCATTACAAATTCCAAGGTTGGATCATTTGAGGGTTTCAGAAATGTTTTACATGATGCGAATTTTACTCTGCAACAACTTTGGATGGAAACTGAGAGTCCCCTGAGCTGTGAATCTGAGTAACTTGCAGAGCAAAATTCTTTGTTTAAAACGCTCCCTACTCAGAATGAAAAAGCAGTGCTTTGTTAAAATTTTTCTTCACTGTTTCCACTTCACCAATTGCTTTTACCATGGCACAAACAAATTTTGCCCAACAAGAAGTGATGTATGGATTTGGACAGCGCATTTGGAATATAACTTATTATAAAATAACTTATTAAAATTATGGTCAGCTTTCTTTTGGTAGCCACCATGTTACTAAAACATAACATCAAATGTGAGAGTCAATATGAAGAGGAGGAGGTGTCATTTCAGGAGGTACGTTTAACCAGATAGTGGCATTTTGAATGCTTCACTGCTTTAACATCCAAAAATAAAAACACCCTGTGTAAGCTGAGGCTTCCAAGCTTTATAGCAAGAGCAACAGGCTTTCTGTTTCCTCATGTTTAACAGAGATGTCTATGCAAAGAATTAGGAAAAAAACACACTCTAAACTTAACAGAAATAATACTTCTCAGCCACCTTGGAAAGTTTGGATCTAAGTCAAAACCCTGTTAGAAAGAATTAAGATTTGAGAAAAAGAAATGAAAAACCCCATCATCCATTCAAATTACTTCTTGTTTATGGATACAAGCACTTGGAGTAAGCAGAGTCCTCAAAAAACCAAGAAAATGGACATTTGAGCCAGATTTCCAATGCCGGATCGTGGACTGGGTCTGAAGTTTACAGCCTCATCACCCCTTTCACTTAGAACTAGTTCTGCCAGAAAGTGTTTGTCAGCTTCAAATCTCAAATAAAAATCTATGTTCTCCCATATTCTGAAGTACCCTTTTATTCACAGAGCTCATTTTCATTTCCTTGCCATGGCTTGCAGGGAACACTCGCTGGGTTGTTGAACAGAGGAGTGTAAGTAACTAAACCAAACCATTTCCCTGTTAATAAGAGTAGCAGGATACAACCAAACAAGATAAAAAGGGCAAAAAAAAGAAAATTAAGGAGTATTTTTAAAGGATAAATATACTTTTCTTCCAATATTTTTTCTCACAAACTTCTATTAGAAAATTTAGGAAACATCAAGGAAAATAATGTAGAATGAAACATAGTATTTCAGCCAGACTACCTCATGAAGTCTGGCCCTTCTGAGCAATTCGAGTGAGCAAAGCCCTCTTGGCACTCTCTATGTCCTTACCCACAAAGTGAAATTCACCCTTCTAAGTGAAGTAGGAATGTGAGTTTTCTGCAGCAGAAATTAACCCAAGCCATGCACTACCTTGCAATTACAGCATTCACTGGGTATGACCATATTATAACAATACACTCTGCCACAAGCTGAAGCACTTTACCAGGAGGATGGAGAAAAGACTGCGGCCCAGGGTCAGTGTCCTTCTCTTCTCCATCCCTTCTTTACCCTCCCAACCCAAACCACCCCACGATTCTGTAAAGTTAATTTTCCTCATCTTGCCCACAACTGCACAAGGATTCTAACAATTTCTACAAATACTCTCAGCCTGTCACAGGTCTTGAACACATTTTTAAAAAGTGACCAAAATCCTACTTTGTGCCTGAGTTGAAACAAAGAGTCTCTAGGAATAGAAGCAAAAACAGGATACTATTTTCTGGGAGGTGAAAAGCCAACTGTTGCTACCAGGGATTAATTGACATGGCATGGTTGCTCCTACTGAGTACAGACGATCAGCATTCCGATAGAAATGGACTAACAGGTTGATAATGCTTTAGTAATTACAGCTTTTGTCCACCCTGACCCAATACTTTAATTTAGGTGGGTATTTTTAGAAAAGTCCCTTGATCCCAGTACCTGAAACAGAGAGGAAATCATCCACTGAAGTGATGTCATCGACAGCCTCAGTGAGAACTCGCACCTGTTTCTCCCACTGGTCCTTAAACACGTCCATGTTGTCCTGGGCTACTTTGCTCTGGGGTCTGGCAGCCAACGTGAGTGCAGCATTAATTACCTGTTAGTCAAACCCATTTGTTAGAAGAAGAGTGGCAATTTTTTTTTTGCAAGGGAAAGAGCAAATAGGTTTTATGGACTGCGTTGAAAATACAGCATTACAACGCATTTGATATGAAGGGTCTTAAGACATGGGTGCATTTTTCACAGTTTGTGGAAATCAGGCAACAATCTCATGACACAGACAAGGCTGTGCTCCTCTTCTGATGCTTTTAAGTGCTAAAAAAGTTCTCAAGTACTTTTTAGCAGGAATCTTAACTCACCTGTGGGCACAGACTATCAATCTGTGTGGCTGCCATACGGACCAACTTCACACCTTCTTCATTATTGGAGATAGAGCAGGCCAGATTTGCAACCTGCAATGAAATCATGAAATCATCAGGATGAGAATCAAGTTCTAGGCAAGTGAGCCATTTGATACCTTTCTCTGCTCTCACTGAGCTTTGCCTGGAATAAAAGAATTTTATACCAGAGGAATAATACATCTTCTGCACTGGTGAACAGAAACCCACGTAGATGACCTCCTTACTAGCAAACGGAACTACCCATCTTCTTTACATTTCTCTCAGAATCTTCGTTCACTGTCAAGTGTTTCACGGTCTCCTCTATAGCTTGGAAATTATCTGCTGAGCGGGAATGCAGAACAGCCACACATTTATCTGTACATTTCCTTTTCTCAGTTTCTTTTTCCTCTTATGAACCATGTTCATTATTAACACAAGTGATCAGGCCCATCCACACACTCTGAGCTTTGCAAAATGAAGGATTTTTGATGTTCTTAGATGTGGAATCATACTTTTCAACCCATAAGAAAAACCGATACCTTCACTGATACAAGGAAGTTACATATCCCTCAAATATCTTCATTGTTTCTGATGGTTTTATGTTAAAATCTTGTTAAAATAATTTTAATTTTATTTGGACTTTTTTCTTTTTATGCGTTTGTCTGCCCCACAGTAAAATATCCATTAGCAACACTAAAGTAACCTAGTGATGTGAAATATCCCTGTTGAAAGCCTTGTTCTGTAATACAGGACTGAAGATCTTGTTCAAAGCTCTTTAAATCTACATTTACTTGCCCTGGCACAGCTTTGGGAACCTCATAAGACTGACGGCTATTTGGATAAGATAAAGACTTGGAGAGACATCTGAATGAGATCTAGAAATCAGACTGTGTCTCCAGACACAGCAGAGCTGCATCTCTGTGGCTTGGATTCAAGTGGAGGAGCACAAAGATCACAGAGCTCTTCCAAAAAAAAATCCATTCCCAAAAGCTTTGTGCCAACTCCATGAGTCTGCCATGGGTTTTTCAAACAGCAATTCATGTCCCAGTGCACACTGTGATATTTAAATCACAAAGGTACATTTTGGGATGGGGAAATACAGGATGGTTTTTTAATCATCCAAAATTATGGCTCTTTATTCTAATCTTTATTAAAATAAACTTATAAAATTTTAAATATGCTTCCTTCATATTATTCACTGTGCCTGAAGGCATAGCTATCAGTTGGAAATGATTCATGAATTAGTTCAAATGCCCCCACCTTTCCAGTTTTCCTCCAGTCTCCCCTTGTGGTATTTGTTCTCATCTGCAGTGCACATCCCTGCCTTAGCCCTGATCCATCTGTTCTGCATAGAGCCTATTTCACTTCCAGTTCTGTGCAGCGTGGCTTGCATTTATCATAGTGCCAAAGCCCAGGCAAGAAAAGAACCCAAGGCTTCAAAGAGTCTTGCAGGTATTTCCTAGTCAAGATTTTATCATAATGTTGTGATTTTTATTTTCATTTCATGATGAGACAAATGAGTTGGTCTGTTTGTTAACAGCTTCAGAGCCCTCATGTCAAAAACATTCTCCTGAGCTGACATCTTCCAATTAATTTACCATTTTCTCTAGTCAATTCTTTGCACACATCAAACAAACCACTTTCATCTTCACCAGAAAAAACAGCTAAGCAGGATAATATTTAGAATGCATTAACATGAGTGTAAATTACAGACTTAAAAACTAGTAAATGATATTAAGTTTAGCAAGTGCCACCTTCCTGTATTAGAACTAAGTGGCTTTTCAGACTGCCCTTACATTTTGTGATGAACATGATAAGAATTTGTCCTAAGACTTCAGATGTAACATTTACTTTTTTTGCAGATAGAAATATGTGACTGAAGGGGGCGGGGTGTCATGAAATGACCATCAAACTATAAAGCAGGTCTTTGAGTTCCTCTGGAAGGGAACTTTGCAGATATAATCAGCAAAAGTAAAACTTATTTCTTCTTTGTGTCTGTTAATTACTCTTTAAATAGAATCTGATGAGACAATATTTGGATGTTGCAAAGTTCCCTGTTTTTCCAAGAAGGATACAGGCACAACCAGAGAAATCTTTTTTTCCCCTTTTTTTTTGTAAAATAGAGTTCAGTACATCATTTTGGGAGTTAGCATTAACACAGGAGTACAAATATAACGTACTGCTACATTACATATATAGCAAAGAGCATTGCAGTTATCTGTTTTAAAGAAATAATGATACACATCATCTATAATCCAAAGTTTAATAGTTTCTGTGGTATATTTTAAGCCTTGCATAAATCATCAGCAGTCAGGCAGCAATACCATTCCACAATCCAGCAGGGAGTGTGCCAGCCTGCACCACAGCAAGATCTGATTAAATCAAATAAACATAGAGATAAGCAAATTCCACAACGGCAGATGCAATCTGGATAAAATTGAATTTTGCACTACAAATCTATGACTTTACCCAAAAGTTAATTTTTAAAACATGGCAAGAAATAGTCTTTACTTGCTTAAGACTGCTTTTCAGTGCATAATCATGGATCTGTGAAACAAAGAAGTTTAGGTGCACTCAATCACCAGATACCACACGATTTAATTACTTTGATTGACTTTGTTATCAAATGCACAGTCAAGTCACTACCAATTTATTCTTGACACAGCAAGGTCCACATGCATGCTCTTACTTGATAGAAACCACAAGGTAATTCCCCCTGCTTTAGCTTATTATAAATTCAGCAACTTCAGATATTTTTCCTACCTAAAACTATGAACAAAAAAACTTAAGACACAATTGCACCCCACTTAGCTGAGACATTTGGAGTAGATGCCAAACTGATCCCTTTGGACAATGTATAAAAAAGGGAGTCCCTTCCAGGGGCTATTTCAGGTGCCTGGTTGACTCATCCTCCGGATGTGTTTGGTTTATTATTTAAACTTAGACTACAGCTGGCCCTGGTGATTGTTGAAAAATGTATTACTGAAATAAAAGATGTTTTACTGGTGCATTATAACTTGTTTTGCATGGGCATATTTAATACAACATGTTTTGTGAAGAACACAGCCACTTTTGAGGTTGGGAATTACTTAAACGTGCCACTCCTGGGTTGGATGGAGCAGAGAGCTTGGAAAGGAAAATAAAAAGGCTGTGTATTAGTGTATTAGCTGCCAATTTATCAGAACTTTGATTTGAAGCCTTTACCTTTGCACTTCAAATGCTCTGTCTCCACCAAAGCATTGAAGGGGAGGTTTCATGAGAGGCTGTGGAAGCAACCAGGTAATTCATTAATTTTTCTTTTTTTTTTTCTGTTTACTAAGTTCCTTGAGCACACTGAACTCACTGAGTGCCTAAGGAGAACTTAAGATTTTATTGAGATCAATGTGAACTGTCTGAAGAGTATTTATATCAATGAACACATTTTAAATACCAAAATCAATGAACTGCGAATCATTCTCAAAAATGCGTGGAGAACTTAATACCAGTGAAACTGCTGTGTAGATGAACATTATTGTCCAGAATTTCAGGCCCTCTAACCTACTCTTATACCATCAAAACAATTGCTGAACACCTTAAACCTGTCCTGGTAGAGCATGGAGAGGTAATGAGCAAGAAAATAAACATCCAGCTCTAGCGATGCAGTATTTTTCTGTAATCACCAAATCCACTGAGCCAATCCTTGAACTGGAGATGTGAAAAAGCAGGAACCAACTCCTCCATATTAATTTCTACCAGTGGCACTGATAGCCCAAGATGCAGTTCTGCACCTTGCCAGGTATCTGTCCTTAACCATGCAAGGAGTTCCATTAGTTTCAATTTTTTAAAATACATACAGGACCAGTTCCTATAAAATTTATCTGCATGTGTTTCATTGTATTTCAACCTCAGTTTCCTGCTGGATAGCAGATTGGGGTGGGGAATGACTTTGTTTCTAATGCAAAATTTTATTACTCTTCGTGGTAACTGTTCCCTTAGGAGAGAAAAACTTTATTTCTGCCACAAAATTGCACTCCAAACTACAGAAGTAATCAAGGATCTTACATATCAACTTACTTCATTTTTACAATGATTAAAATCAGGTGTAGTTACCTGTCATTGTGGTTTTAAATGAGACTATTTCCATTTTTGACTTGAGCCCTTTGTACTATTAAAGGTAACTACGACTATCAAGATGTATTGTGCTCTTTCGACTACCAGAATCCATTGTCTTCTGGTTCAAAATTAAATTCAAAGATTTAACATGGCCATTTGGAATTCAACGGAAGTGAAAAGGCCCAAAAGAAAAATCTATTGCTTAGAGCAAAAATGTAAATAAAGGGAGCAGTATAAGCTACAGCAAAAGAGCAATAGCAACACAAAAGCTGCAGAATATCCTGTTTTTTAACATTTTCCTTTTATTCCTTTTTCCCACCATAAATTGCTTAGAAGAAATGATACCGAAAAAGCTCTGTTCAGCTTCCCCAACCATTTAACCATGCCAAGGCAGAGAATGCAATCTATTTCTATCTTAGTTTCTTAGTTTTCCATAGCTTTTGTAAATGTGTGATTTCTTTTTAAATTGTTTTTATTCATATTTTTCTATTTCTCTATTTTTTTTTCACTGTAATTAATTGCTTAATTAAGTATGAGGAGGAAAAAAATTGCAACAAGTTGTTCTTTATTTAGGAAATTGCAGAGTAACTTACACAAACCCAAGACACTGGTAAAATTATGTGTCTACACCACACCTTTGAGAAGCTGAAATTTTCTGAGTGATTCAGCTTGAGTTGAAGGTGGTTTAAGTCAGAGACTTCTGTAGCACTCACAGGGGACTAAAGCCAAGCAAATAATCATCATGCTCAGCTGATGAGACCTAACTTGCTGAACTGTGGTACCTTAACTATTTGTAATTATTTATCCATTCACTTAGTAATTTATCCAGATATTGTTTCAATCTCTGAATCCTTCAAAATTGTGACATATATTAATGTTGGTACTGCTGTAGGCAGCCCAGTGACATTCATGGAGCCACAAATAAGAGAATTTTTTCTAAGGGAGAGCAGAGTTGAAGCCAAGTTACCCAAGATCTTCAACTTATTTATCCTCGCTGTACTCACTCAAGCATTCCATTAGGAGCAAAACTCTATTTATCACTAGACAGGATGTTTTTGCACATACACAAACAAGTGCCAAAAATCAAAATGTCACTGAGAGCACACATTGCAGCAGATTCTTGTTCCTCATCATGCACTGAAGTGCCAGCTTGTACTGCCATGAAAATATTAGACTGTGGCCTCTCCCTCAGAGTCTACTCCATATGGCCTGGGGGAACCTCATAATGGATAATATGGCCAATTTTCTCTCATTTATATCAATCATTTATATCTCTAAATAAGAGATGAATTTTTAAGTTGTTCACCTGTACATACATTTCACATCATTAAAAAATCTAACTGCATGAAAAGCGGTAAAAAAAGGCATTTCTTTTATAAATTAATAATGAGCTGATTTACCGAGTTTGATGTTTGCTTTGAAAATTTCTAGCACCAACCCTGAACATATTTAAGATGAGCTGCTCAGACATTTCCAATATGTATCTAAGGAGATTGGTACCAGCAGGGTGTTAGAAAGCTACAGAGCATTTTAAGCACAACAGTTGAATGTTTTATTTCATGTCTTATATGCTGCCCACTGAACCCATGAAAAATTCTTTTCAGTCTCAAAAGGTCAACAGCATTTTCTCTCATACTTACTACAAGAATGAGGCTTTTCCACTCGCTCCAACTCCCTTCAGACTTCCTCTGTATCAGATTTACTCAGAAGAGCTTTAAAAGATTTCTGCTTTTGGTAATGTTCCAAGTACCTCGACTTCAATAAATTCAGCGGGTCTTCGTCTGAGATTTTTGAAGGAAACCTAAGAGTGTTGGAAGCCTCATGTGTACAGAAAGCTCAACTCTAAATGAAAAGAACCTAATTTTAGACAATTTCAATGAAGTGTTAAGTCAATCTGAACCTCCTCCATTTTCCAAGATCATTCTGATGCATGCCATAATTATGGCCTATAGGATGGAATAAAAGGGAGATTAAAAATGAAGCACCTTGAAAAATTCCTCTACTTAACTATTTTCATAACTGAAAAGAAGCCAACATTGGCTCATGTTCAATTATAGAGCTGCCAGTAAAGAACAGAAGAAAAAGGTATCGTAATATGTTTGATCCTTTGCTTTTAGTACCAGAAAATAATAATGATTTCATATATAAATAAAAAAAAAAATAGTAGAAGTAAATACCATCTCTTCTTTTCTTTCCTTTCCTTTTATATATGGAACATGATCAAAAAACTCTGTCTTCCTGAAACAGGTCAAAGTTTTATGCTACACTGATGAGCCTCAATTGTGATAAATGTGCCTGATTGCAAGCACAAGAAACCCCCTACTGTGCCTAAAGACCTTTTAGAAGAAGAGCAGGACAATCTCTGAATTTAGACCAACTTTCCAGGTTATTGTGATTTCTCAGCAGGATCATCCCAAGAATTCTCTATGGAAAACAGAAGAAAGCAAATTGATTAAAGAAAGAGCAGGTTATTGTCTCGGAGCAATTTCTCCAATTTACACCTCAGAAAAATAATTCTGGAAATTACTTCAGTTTCAGTTTTACTTTTTTTCTTTTTCAGTTTTTTTCAGGGGTTTCAGATTTACTTTACTTTCATTTGTAAAATTATTCAAGAAATGCTGTTGGACACTTGGAGTGGAGCACTGCCCAGAACTATCAACTGCATTCTCAGCTGGAACTAATGGGCCTGACAGCAACTGCCCCAGCTCTGACCTGAAGATCCAATCTCACAATTAAAAATCCAGGCCCACATCTGTCAGGGGTTCTCTGTTCCACTGGATCTCTAAATAGCTTGAAATTCAAGGACTTTAAAAAAGTGGGTGTGGATGTTAATCCTCAGAGCTGAAACCAGTGGAAAGGCTTTGTGCTGTGACAGAAAACTCCCTTAGGAATTATGGATGATACTCCCTTGTTTTCTTGAGAGTGTGTTTGTGAGCCATTCAGCTGGAATAGAACTAAACAGTAGAACTAGTGGGGAATCTATCTGCCTCCCAGCTGGCCAGCTGGGAGATGAGGACAGCAGGAAAGGGCTTCCCTCCTGGGCTTCACTCCCCCAGGAGCTGGGAAGCAGACTGTGGCACTCAGCTTCCTCCCTTCAATGATTTGCTCACTACCTTGATGTAATTTCTGAATTTTCTCTCTATAAATGTGCACATACTGCTGAAGAAATAAACAGACAACAGCTGGAGTAAGCCAAGAAGAAGAGCAGGACTTAACTAAGACCAGATTTGTACTTCAAATTTAACCGGCCTTGAGCAATATAGCATTGCACTGATAGAACGCAGTGAGTCTTTCTCCTGCAAGAAAGCAGCTTGTAAAGATGAAGGGGATCTGTTCCCTGTTGTCCATCTATTCAGGTGGACCGTGGAGTAGATATCCTATTCTAAACCACATCACTCACATGACTGCTGAGACTAGACAGTCTAGCTAAAAGTGATTAATTTACTGACTTTCTGAGTTACAGGTAAAACTGTGTTTTACATCACATTGGTACATACTTTTTTCTTCCTTTCACAGAAAGCAAAGGTAAAATGTCCAACGACAAGAATTCCCTCTGTAGAGGTCAGAGACCAGAGACCCATCTCAGTGCTTTTTCAGCTCTGTTAGCAGGATTGGGTTACTTTTCTGTTTAATTTGATAATAGGTAAAGAATTTCAGACACCATTCTTCCATAACTGGTCTATTCATAGTGAAACACCAGTGAATAAAGAATGCAGACGAACGCAACAAAAACTACAGCACTATCTCTGAAATGTCAGACACATTGTCACAGACAACAGAACCTTTAAAAACAGTAACTGTTATGCTCCAAAGTGTTCAAAATAGCCAAAAGAATTTATTAGTCTGGTACATCGACAAAACTCTGAAGTTTGTGTATTAATCCTTTCTGGTCAATTTGCAGCCAAGGCCACTGCTACTAAAACTTACCATGAATTATGAGCAATGCATCCTGAAATATCCAAGGAGCAAGAGGGCAGTTGGTACCCTATGGAAACAAGATTTACAACACTGCAATGTGTGTGAGTCGATCCCATAAAGCAATTTTGACAACACACCCCTGGCAGTGCTGTAATTAATAGATATTAATAGCAAGTAGTTACCAAAGCAATCCATCTATCTAATAACAGTCCACTATTTTGGCAAACTGCTCAGTGACCCTGGAACATGGATGCATGCCTGACTAGGCTGTGATAATTAAACGTTAGTTATATTATCAGGGAGCTGTATTTTGACAGCTGTTGAAGAAAAAGAGGGGACTGTGTTGGAACTCAGAAAAGTTCAAGACATTAACAGAAGCTCTGAAGGCATTAACAGTGTGATATCAGACACCCCAGGGTATAAACAAAGCACAAATTATAATCACTGATCCCTAAAGAAACATAACTTGCAAGTTGGATAGAACCAACTTTATTTAGCTGACCAATGTGGATAGAGCTGAACTTGTCAGGGGATGTGAAGAATAATAAGAAGGGCTTGTGCAGGTATGTCAGCCAGAAAAGGAAGGTCACAGGAAGTGCATCCCTGTGATAAGCAAGACTGGCAAACTGGCAACAGCAGATGAGAAGAAATTAAGGCACTCAACAACTTTTTTGCCTCAGTGTTCAATGACAACCTCTCTTCCCAGAGGAGGGACTGCAAGGCAGGGACTGGGGGAGCAAAATCCCTGCTGCTGACAGAGAAGATGAGGTTTGAGACCACCTGAGGAATCCAAACATGAACAAGTCTATGGGGATCCAATGAGATGCATCCCAGAGTCCTGAGGGAATTAGCTGATGCAGTTGCCAAGCCACTCTCCAAGACACTCACAAAGTCACGGCAGTCAGGGGAAGTCCCAGGTGACTGGAAAAAGGGAAACATTGCTCCCATCTTTAAAAAGGGTTGAAAGGAGAACCCTGTGAGCTACCACCCTGTCAGCCTCACCTCTGTGCCTGGAAAATCCTGGCACAGATCCTCCTAGAAGCTCTGCTAAGGCACATGGAGAACAGGGAGGTTACTCAGGACAGCCAGCACGGCTTCACCAGTGGCCAGCAGGCTGAGGGAGATGTTTTTGCCCCTCTGCCCTGCTCAGGTGAAACCACATCTGCAGAGCTCAGCACCGAGGAGACATGGACCTGTTGGAGGAGAGCCACAGAAACAATCAGACGGCCGATTTCCTTCCTAGGGGTGAGTGAAGAAATTTAATTTGGAGTGATACTTTAAAGGCTTACAAAATCCCACTCAGAGAAAGACTGATTTTACATGAATCCAATTTTTGTGCGAGAATAGTCTATGAAATGTTTTTACAATAATTTAGTAATGGCTCAACAGGAATGCAAAACTAAGTCATCTGCCCAGAACCAGAATGTGTAGACAAGGCGACAGAACTGGATGTTCCCTTTTTCCATTCCTCCTGCCAGCTTTAACCCTGACATGGAGAGAGCTCAGATTGGCTTGAAACATCATTTAGTTTACTTGTCTGCTTAGCAGCCCTTTTTCCTGCTAATAAATCCCCCTTTCTCTTGGAAAAGTCATATTTACGCTAATTATTCTTACAATAGGAGTATCTGACACCAAAAAAACAAATATACAGAATATTTAGCAGAAAAACTGTATGCTGATATGAGGTATTTTCTGAGTTTTGTGTTATAAAATCTAGTCAGTCAATGATTCCTGACTTTTTGTCCTGTCACTGTCCATCCTTTTTGTATGACCAGAAAAAGAGATTTCCTACATACAGTTGTTCACCAGCAGCTGCATTAATTACCAGTAAGGTAACCACAGCCAGAAAACAAAGCTGAGCACTTGCACACACTCATCCCCCTTTTTCAACTACAAACATGATCCCAAGCAGAGTTTTAGCCTAAATCACCTCTTCTATATTACACATGGTCTCTCATATCTATTAAAAAGATGTTGGCCAAAAAGGTGGCACTGAGAAACCTCAACCTGTTGTTAGAGTTTAGGATATGACAGTGGGGTGAGAAAAACTGCTTTTACATTTAGGTCTCTCTCCTCCTCTGAAATGGGGAATACATTAAAAAATCCCCACAGTATTAATTATTCAATGTGCTGGAACGCATATCCTCAAATTGTAATTTCTTTTAATTTAAGACTGCACTCTTAGGGGGTTTAGCATAGAATTTTGGTTTTGTTATAGTAAATGTGGAAAATTTCACCTTAGTTGTGAACTCAATCATGTGGTTTATTTGATTAAAAACTACTACACTCCGAGCCAGTCTCACATTTTTGTCCCAGTTGTCACATGTTTGTAGTTCTGTGTATGAAAGCTGATTACCTTTGCAAAGGATCATCATTAGCTGATAAATATCCAAAACCATTTCAACAAAACCCAGATTATTTATTGTGTATTAAAGTCATGCTTTTGACTTTTTCTTTGACTCCTCAAAAAAAAAAAACCAAACATTTGAATGCAGCTCACACACAACTGGTTTTCAATAATGAGTTTTCATATCAAGAGCTCTTCATGTGACTTTCAGCATTAAACAAAAAATGGAAACAAACATATATTTAAGAAATCAAAGCTGACATCAAAATTCTAAACAGAACTGCAGATACCTTTCATTCACTGTGCTTTGATTTATACTCCTCTTGGCATGCAGAGATGAGAATAATAAGTCAATTGTCTCTGTTGTTAGTTTTAATGGCAATATCAGTATGAGTTTAGGCTTCTTTGCAAATTGCCATTTGAAAGTCAAAGGCCAGTAGGTCCACGACGAAGCTGCAGAGGGTGTCTCCACCAGTCCACCTTACTAATTTTTTAAGCCTTTGATTAATTTAATTCAAAAGAACAGAGACGCCTCAGTGTTGGAACCCTGAGTTCACAGAATTTAGGTCTTTCAGTGCTGACAGGCAATGATCCTCAGAAGCACACTGCATTTGACCTGAGGCCTTGGGAAAGGCTTCCCAGATTATGTGACAGCACTGAGATTGTTGCTGTGCAATTAAAGTTGTATCACTGGGGGGAACACGTAGAGATGTAGAAAATTTCGGTTTATGGGATATAGTAATATATATATGTAACAAGATGGAGGATTTTGGGTGTAGGTTAGTTGTTCTTTCCTCTTTCTTCTTCACAAATCTGGGTGGTCTGGTATTGGTTCAAAAAACCGGCAGTGCGGAACATGAATGGTTAGTTACTGGATTATAAGCAAAAATAAATTAGTTGGCATTCCTTAATTGGATAGATTGGGCTTTAAAAGACCTTGGAAGGGAGCACTTGGGGGCCATTTTCACCTTGTTAACTTAGAGGCACATTCTGTGCAGTTGTACTATAGATAAGGAATAATAAACATCTGAGTCTGAAGATAAACTCTGTGTCTCCTGCCTTTCAATCCGAACTCTGAGTAAAAGAACCAAGAGACTCAGGCAAAGAAAATACAAATCAGAGAAAATTAATACCTCAGTGAAAATTAAATTCAATGAAAAATCAAAATTTTATGAAAATTAAATTTCAGTGAAAACAGGCAACTGTTTTGAGGACACAAACCTTATTACCCTCCTAATGCCTCACTGAGGAAAGAGTTTACCTCATGGGCCACACTGGGGAATCTCAGTAGCTGGGAAATTTCTTAAAATCTGTGGGAAAAGCTTCACTTGAATATGGCACTTGACCACGAACTACAAATCTCTAAGAAACCACGATTCATACTTTCTGGTATTTACAGAACTGCTTGTCTCTGAGAAGAAAATCCTTCTCCCTAAAAAACCACAGCAAGAACTGCCCATCTGAAGAACCTCTGGCTGGGAAGCAGGAGAGTTGCCCCATGTGTTGGGTACATGAGGACAGGCTTGGAGCTGGAAGATGTTTCAGTTTCCTTCCACAGGGCCTCCTGACCATTGAGATATGCTGAAATTAATACTTTTAACATTCCCCTGGATGTCTGAAACCCTGCACTGGGCCAAGGAGCAGCTCCAGCACTTTGGTTTCTGTAAGAATTTTTCCGTAAATCACCTTTAAAATTAGCCACAGGTGAATGAATGATGAGAGTAGGTTTTCCCCGTGTTATTAGGAAGTTATCCTTCATCACACTACAGGTCATCATTCAGTTTTCCAAGATCTGTCTTTAGATTAAATGATTTCTGAGATGTCAGTGTGGAATAGGAAAAAAAAATGAAGAAAAAAAAAAAAAGAAAATGCAAGGACATATACAATAAAATGGATCATTATTAAGGTTTCTCTCATGCTGCTTTGAGAATTGATAATTTCACTCAATAGTATGTCAAGGTAAGGGGATGGATGCTACATGTATTTATTTTTTTTTAACCCACAGATCACCTATCTGTGAAGCAACTGGAGAATAACCCTCTGTCTTTCTTTCGGAGTAGGCAAATCAGGTTTATTTCAATGTTGGGAACACTGTGGCTAAGTTTGATCAGTTTTGACAGGAGAGCAGATACCACAGGAACATCCATGCCTCTACACTGATATTAATATAATGCTACCACAAGTTGTGGAAATTGGAGCCTAAGGGAAGGCTGACAGATGATGGTCCTGTCTGAAGGCAGGATGAACTATGCCTAAACCACTCCTGGCAGGTGTTTGTTTCACTTAGAGCCTGCTTTGATAGCAGTTGTATGGATTTCTGTTCCTGCACATGGAACATTTAATTAGGGAAAACAAACAGCAGCAGTGTGTGACGAGGTCAGATTTACTGCACTGACTGTAAGGAATGTGCAACCAGCCTGTGCTCAGGGGCCATTCAAATGTATATTAAGAGACTGAGTAACGACAGCAACAGGAAAATAAAAAAATCCCAACCCCATAAACCCCCCCTGCACATTTCTCCTTTGCAGACTCATTGTGAGCTAAACTAGGTCTGGTCTGTTCAAATTTGTGAGTGAACAGAACAAGGAAAAATCACATTTACCTACTGCACAGAAAGAAGACTGTTTGCATCCATTAGGACTATTTTTCCTTATACAAATTCACAGAAATCTAGGACCTGAAAAAAAAGAACCAAACAAACCAAAAAACCTTAAAATGGGATCTACCAAGATGATACCATCAGTGGAGGTGACCTTTTAAGCTAAAAGAAGTTTTGAAATCCCTTCATACTGTCATTTTTGCATGTGCATTTCTGTGCTTGAAACCCAACCACAAAGGATTATTGGTTGAGTCTAAAAAATTAATCTTTTAAATTAAATTGCCACATGTTACCCAGGCTCTTACAATATCTTTATGCACTTGGGAGAGCAAAGAAAAAACAAAACTTAAACATATCTTTGAAGGATTTTTCTTTCTCTCAAAGTGCTTCTTTGTATCAGCACAACAGTTGATATGCTGGTGCCTCTGATGTGTTTAATGTGTTGTTATTGCTGTCTCTACTCAGATGTCTGTAGTAGCTGACTCCCCAAACAATGCAAAAATAATGCTGAAAGTTCTGATCACTATTCATGTTATTTAAAGTGGATTGCAGTCAACTCCATTCTATTTATCTGAAAGTCAATCCCTCTTCTCACAGCGAGAAACAGCAACAGAAACCCTGAACACATTAGAAAAGTTAGCAAATTTTAAATATTAATTCTTTAACTTATGTGTGTGAGAGCAAGACATAAAGGGGGTTCAAGTACAGCTATAAACACAAACAATCCAGCACTTGCTCCTTGAAGATTCTGTTCATTGTCTCACTCAATAATTCTGAAGTACAGAGACAAACCCCACCAAGCCTCACACAAAATGATGAAGCCTCTTCATCCCTGAGACAAAGCTGAAAATCCCCAGCTCATGTAGAGCAGCAAAGCTGCAGTGATTTACTCCAGCCCTGGCTCATAGAACACATTCTGGTCAATAGATTGTAGCTTTTAAAAACTGAGGTAGAAATGAATTCCACAATCAATCCACAAATGTAACAAATGTTTCTGTTTTCACTTCTCCATCTGCACAATGGCATTCCAGAAATGTTCAACACACTATGTAGAACTGACTCTATAGAGCCACTCCATGTATTGAAATAAAAAAGTAGAATTTTCTAAATGTGACAATTGATCACTAAAGCTTTTCTTTCACTGGCATTAAAAAGGCCTGATTTGCTGACCAAAGAGCATGTCATTGTCTATATTAAAAAATGTATATATCCTTGCTACCAGAAATAATGAGTAATGTATTACAGAAATACACCAATCTTATGTCCTTTTACTCTTCTGAGACAAAACTCTTAAATGGTTAATGTGTTTTGTATTCAGTGAACAGCCATCAGCATACATTTGCACTACCACAAACTGGAATTTATTCATCTAGCTGCACAGAGGGATTTGTTAGTTATTGGGGGTCAGTGAACACAGTTTTATAAACTGATATTGAACAGGAAGGAACTGCATTAGAATGAAGCCAGAATAACAATAAGCCAAAGAGTCAGGTGAGTATTTTTTGTTTCAGCTCTTAAATACACTTTTTTTTTTTTTCCCACTGTCAGGAAGCTAATGCTTTCTTTTATATATATATATGTATATATATATATATATATATATGTATATGTATCTTTAAAATCTTTATTTTCTTTCCATTACTATTTTGTTTAGCTCTTTAAAGCCCTTGACAGCTGCCCTGCTGACAGCCTCCTGCCAGCTGAAAGGGCAGGGGAAGGAGCAGAACCAGTGCTCTGACAGTGGGGCTGAGCCAAGCGTGTGACAGGGGTTCATCCCAGAGACAACAGGTCCCAAGTGGCAGCACGTGTTCCAACTTCCCAGTGCTAAAAGCTTTAATCCTACTTTTTCCTCTGCCTTTCTCCAAAAATTTATTTCTGCTATATCAAATCATTGATTCTTTCTGTGTATTTAGCATTACAGGGTCACCTGGCACAGGAGAATTAATCCTGATTTACAGCAGTGTGAGTGACAGGAGAAATGAGCTCAGTGGTTTTGGGGTAACAGCTGTTGAAAATGTTTATTTGTGTAAGCACAAGGAAATCAATTCAATTTCTGAGGCAATGGAAATATAACTTACCCTGGGCAGCTCCCATCTGAGGAAGCACCTTTTCTGAGGGAATGACAGACAAATTGTCTGCAGGATATTAACTGCTACTCACATGAACATTACACTGCAGTCTTAAGAAACACATCAAGAAAAGAGGTAAAATCACACAGAACTGCATGATAACACAAGAGTGCCATTTGAATTAGGCTGGGAGTATCTTGGTGCGATGCATGGTCACCTGTTTGATTAGAATTTAAAAAAATATATAACATCACACACAGATATTCATGCAGCTGTTCAGGATTACTTAAATATTAAAATTTCAAACAAAAAAAAATATTTTTCAATTTATCAGTTGAGGTCAAATTCCTAAATTTTCTTTTCCTAGGTGTCAAAGCCCAAAATAAATAAAGGCAAACGGACTTGTGCTGAGGATATTTGAACAGGAGAGATGCTGAGAAAACACTGGTGTACTTAAGATCAGCATTACTCATTCCAGAAGTTCACAGAGGAATAGCTGATTTTCACATTCTGTTATTCCCAGTTTAGGCAAGCATTCAATTTGAGAAGGGAGCACAGAGGTGATTTAAATTTAATATCTCGATCTCATTTCAAGAGAAAGGCTTAAACGCAAACACAGTCAAGTTGAAAGTCTTAATGTTCTACTTGAATTCACATGATTTATGGCGGGGGAAAAAAAAAACCTGCAGTGTTTCAACAGCCTGAGAAATGCTGGTTTCATCTACATGGGCTAGAGGAACCCAAATTCAAACTACAACCACTCAAACTAACATTTGACACTCAAAGTAACACTGAACACTCCAGCTGACATTCGACACTGGCATTCAAATGAACATTCCAGCCAGGAATAAATCTTCCTTTGAAAAATCCCAAATATGAAATAGGGCAGAGACTGCATTCATCTACAGTGGTATAATTAGGCATACTGGACTGAACTCATGTTCTTCCCCTGGATTTATGCAGTGCAATTGAAGCCCATCTTCAGTCCTGACAAATGCCAAATATGCTGCTGAGAGGGCTCAAGTGGCAGTTCTTTCTCTTAAGAAATGCAGTTCAAATTGGAATTTGGATGCCCAAATATGCTAGTGAAAGATTCTCAAGTACTTTGAAGCATTTTTATCCATTTCCAGAATCACTCATTGGCTTTAGCGAGCTGTTCTTCACATTAGAAGTGCACTCTTGTATTAACCAAAATTCCGTTTTGCTTTAATAAATGGCTCTTTTCCTCAAGGTATTGAAGTCTCTGTTGCCCAGCTCTCTACATATACACATCAGTATGTGCAAGGTGAGTGTACAATGGCAAAATGTGACCATCTTGTGCTCCTTCCACCGTGAGACCCACACCCAGACTGACAATACTGCTTTCCAGACCAAAGTCAGTGTATCAGACCACAGGCTTCCATAAAGCTCCCTAAATATGGGTGAAAACAGAACAAATGCCAACACCATGAGCTTCAAGCAGCTCTCTGAGAGTTTTTTATAAGCTGTCTAATGTTTACTTGCAGAATAGAAGCAACAGTAAATAACTAAACAAACTCTCTTATTTTGTCCACTCTGAGGGAAAAACTTGCTTTTATATAGTGGATAAGCAAGCCAATTTGAAAAGAATTCCCACCCAACCCCAGTAATAAGTATTCTATCCAACTTGAGAACAATTCATGAGGATTTTGGAGTAGAAGTTTCTTTTCTGGACCGCAGGCTGTTTTCAAATTAACTAAGAGAATCATCCTCCTTAATATTTTCTGATGGCTCAGCTGCTGCTATCAAGCAGTTTTCTGCTTTTAACGAGTTAAAACATCGTGGTCACTGTAAAAGGTAGGTAATAATGTGCCTGATCTAAATTTGGAGAGCATTTTAACTTAGCAGTGATGTCTCAACTGCATTACAGGCAATTTTTCTTCTGTCTGTTACCAAAAGAAACAAACAAAAAAAAATCTCATGAAGATGAACCAGAGACAGTAAGAATCATAACTTTTTTGCTGCTGCTGCATTATTTTTTCCAAGCTAATTCCACATGTCGGGAGGTAATGAAGGGTAATGTTATTCCGGAAGAGAGGCTCAGCTTCTGCCTTTAATATTACAAATTTGAAACTCAGTTTCTGTAAGTGATTAAAAACTTGTGTGCCCAAAATGTATTCATTTTTCTGCAACTTCATCCATTTAACAAAATATGGAAAATTATTCTTACTCAGGCTCTCAGGTTACCAGTGCTTTCTGCAGCCCAAGGAACACTCCAGCTTTTCATTCTGCCCTAGCAGTAAAAACTGGCTTCAGCAGCTCAGAGCAATTTGTAAGAAACCAACTTTACAGAGTCTCAAGCTGGTTCTGCTGTCACAGCACAAATGAGAGAACCAAGGGAAAAACCTCTGTACCAAAGGGTCAGAGCTGACAACATTTTCCAGCAGGTGAGAATCTTTCTCCTCTCCCACTCCACCTTCCCAACAGCAGTGGTGTTTCCTTGATTTTGAAATTTGGTGGGAAGAAGGGTTAGTGTTTATCCATCCCTGTACAACAACTTAATTTTTAGACATCTTGGACCATTTCCATGCTTTGCCTGCAGGTGCACAAACAGCTTTAACCTCTGCAGACCAGGCTACAGAGCACTTTTCACTTCTCCTCAACTGCCTTTGTAGCAAAGTTTAAACACTGAGCAGAAAACCCTTTGGGATTCAGTGAAAATCAGCAGATGTTCTGTTCCAAACGCAATCACAATCAATTGCACATAATTCTGAACCTCCTTCAAATGGTGTTTGGAATAAAACAGGCATTCCTTGGCAAAACTCAGGCTAAAGCAGATAAAAGTGCTAAAGCAAGAGAATTCTAGTTCTTGAAAATCAAAGCAATCCCATCTAATCGTGTATGTCTTAAAAAGGAAAAAGTGTCAGCATTTCCTAAATGGTGTATTTCTCCAACAGTGAGCAAAACTTAATTAAAGAGAGTAATTATGCATAATCCTTTTTGATAGCATATGATCCTGCCTTAAACTGCTACAGGGTTTAGAAATTCTAACATATCTACTTTTTCTAATAATATTAGCTTATTTTTGTAAAAATAATCTATATTCCTCTACCTAAGCAAAATTCAAGATTTCCTTTCTATCTAAAATCACAGATCACATATCTGAGCCCACTGATTTCCAAGTGCGAAGAATGATAGAATGGTTTGGGTTGGAAAGGACCTTAAAGATCATCCAGTCCCACCCCCTGCCATGGGCAGGGACACCTTCCACTAGCCCAGGTTGCTCCAGGTTGCTCTGTCCAGCCTGGCCTTGGACACTTCCAGGGATCCAGGGGCAGCCACAGCTTCTCTGGACAACCTGTGCCAGGGCCTCCCCACCTTCACAGGGAAGGCAAGCACAGAAAATTGAACATGAACATTTATTTCCTTCACTCCTGGAAAACCATGGCACTCTGAGCACATTAAAAAAAAAAAGTTTACATTAAGAAATAACCAAGATCACATCATCCTGTTATTGCATTTTTCCCCCTAATGTATGCATTAAATACAGTCTCAGGATCAACTTTATTTTCTCTATTATCCATATGCTGTTTTTTATCAAACTCACAATTAATTTATTTCTTTTTTCCCCAGAAAAGTCTGGTGGCTTTTATAACAGAGTTTATCAGCTGTTTACAAAAGAACCCTGGCATTTCCACATTTCAACTTAAGGAAGGAAATGAAGAATATATCAGCTAAACAAAACTGAGGGGGATGAGTAAAAAAGTTCCAACAGCAATTAGTCAGGGCATTATGTTTGATATTACACACTACTGCAGGACCAAGTTTCTAAAATATGCATGAATTCCCACACAATTTCAAAATATATTACTAATACAGTAATTTATCCTGTGTCTTTCCTCCAGATCATTATTGTTATTTGAGTAGAAAATATATATGGGTGAGGGTTGAGATTCATTATAAACATATATGACAGATTCAGGGAAAATTTTTATTAACCAGAGAATAAAAATAAAGAAATTGTGCCAGACATACGATCTGTATGTGAAATATGTGCCAAAAAATAGAGCTGTTTAAATAATATTTTTTTTTTTTAATGTTTGGTGGCTGCAAAGAAAAATAATCACAAAAAAATGGTGTCAGGATGCCACCAAGTATATTCCTATTGGACAAATCCAGCAAACTTTCACAAATATTTTATGTTGACCTAAAAGTTTATTTCTTACCAGGAAAACATTCATAAGAGATATTTCACACAGCTTCTCTCAAGTTCCAGGTTTTCCCAGAATAATTCAAACCTATATTTACACAATATGCATTTCTGTATTTAACATCCCCAGTGTTTGTTCAGAGGGGTCAGGAGGTTTTGTGTTCAGCTTTATGGATTCATTCAGCTTCCGAGTGGCTCCCCCTGTTCTTTTTAAATAAACCCACTACTTTTACCTGCCAGCTTTACCCTTTATTATCAAGGCTACTTTCTTAGCGTTCAGATTAGCAGCTGACATCACCCAAAAAGTTTAATGAGCTGTCTTATTTTTAAGTGGTCTTTTCATTGAAAATTTCTGCCTATTTTTCATGGAACTGACATTTTGCTGCACCATCCTGCCATTTTTCAGCCCCACATAGTCACATGCTGTAAATGCAGGTATATTTTTCAAACCATTATCATCAATTACCTGAGAGTTTCAGCTTCAGAGATATTTTATGAAATCCTGAGATTTTTAGGGTACTGACATGGCAAAATACATGTCAGTATGTTGTAAAATAGTTGAAACATCATAACCAAAAAGGAGGTGGGAAAAAAATACTCAGATTAAATACCACTTGCTCCTACCCTTATCATGATCATCCTGCCTGTGCACATTTGAACAGTTTCCTGAGAAGGAGCCTTTCTTTTCAAGGACAGTAACACAAGAGTCTCCAGGCACAAAGTGATTTCCACAAATGATTAAACACTGTCTCTCTAACCCTTCAGATTATCAACATATTCCCAGTAGATCATCCCTTAAAATGCAACTCATTCATATAACAAGGGATGTAAAGGGTTGCTTTAGAAAGAGATGTTATTCTATGCCTACACTGTTAAATAAGAGAATTCCACTGAATTATCTCAGCTCTTGCATGAGCCCTCTGATCCTCTTTTATTTAGAATTATAGATATATCTACAAGGCCAAAAGGCTTGGACTTAACTCACTGAGGAACTGCCAAAGAAACCTGGATTTCCTCGATGCCCATCAGAGCAAGTAACTGCAGAGCAGGGAAAAGATTAAGCAGAAATAGAAATTTTATTGCCTGATCAGTCATAGGGAATTACAACAATCCCGACAGGTTACAAGCACAGGTGATAATCTATTGTAAGACTCATATTTGTGGGAGCAGTTTTAAAGCCTAAACAAACCAGATCAGAGCTAAAGCATCCAAGACAGAAGCAGATAAAGATGTTGAAGAAATAGTGGTAATTTAAGAAAATACAATGAATCGTTAACAGAAACCATTGCAAAACTTCACTTAGAACACTCACATGTGTCTAAAGAGCAGCAGAAACTGCAAGGCACCAAGAGTTCTCAGGAAGTTTGGGGAAACAGGACATTAGAGGGAGCTGCAGAAGTGTTCTACAAATACATTCAAGGTAAGTCCTTGGGATGAAGAAATAATGTCGCATTCTGGTAGGATTTTCAAAATGAAATTTAGAAGATTTGTGATCATTGTAGGAATAAAGTTCTGGAATCCCTTTCCAAATAGCTCTTTGACATAGAGGTTGAAATTTTCTGGATTTTACAGATTAGAAATTGTGCAGGAATTAGAAATTTGATTCTTGAATAGTTAGAGAATTTGAATGATGATTTACTATCTTTCTCACAGTTCATTTGTCTGACATTCAGCCTATGAGCAGGGTTTTAAATGCCACCTGTTTAGGCTTTTGATTTGTTTGTTTGCTGTTTTAGTCTTGTCTGTCTTTACAGGTTGCCTCCTCCACCTTCATAGCGAGTATTCTGCTCTGCTGCTAAATGCAGGATCTCATATATCCTATGAAAATAATTTAATTAATTTAAAATTTTAATTCTGCCCTAAAGGCCTTCTAGCACAAGGAAAGGCTCTCTTAGACATCAAAATGAAAAAATAATAATGATAATTATCATAAGTATGAGAGAGTTGCAGAATGAGGCATAAACATGAAATTTAATTTAATCCAAACAACTTCTTGAAGATGTTATTTATATAACAAAGATGTATTCTCAACTTTGTAATAAAGTTGTTTATGAAATGAGAGTAGAGTTTCAAGCCACAATACCCTTCTTTTATTGCTCTCTCCTCCAAGCCTTCTATGAATCATCTCAATAAAAACTAAGTAAGTCCCTCTTGTAAGATTCAGATTTCCATTTCTTTAGCACAGAAATATCGCTGGGCTTTTTTAATTTTCAAATCTGCATTACAACAAAAATGCCACGATTAGAGTACAAGACATGAAGCAGAACACACAAGAGCTTGTTTTTATTTATTATATTACTGAAGAAAAAGTCACACAGGAAGAATGAAAACAAGTACAAAAACCTGTGCAGAAAAAGCTGTAGGGAACAGAATCAGTGAGTAAAAGAAATAGATTTCTGCCTCCCTACTGTAATAACTTCTATTCAAAGCATCTGTATTACTTAGTTGCATAAAGTTGTTTTGTCCTTTTTTTGAAAATACTGAAAAAAAATAAATTAGGCCATCTAGAACGAGACTTAATAGTGTGCTCACATCTGGTAAAGGAAAATCAGTTTTCCAATGTCTGTGTAGTCAGATCATGGTATCTGGTTGTGTCTGTAACTGTGTGTATAACATTTGTAGTTGGTATAATTGAAAACATCAGAATAAAAGGCCCTTCTACAAAGCACATGATATTTTCACAGCAGCCCAAAGGAAGCAAGCATTCAAATATGTTCCTGTGCTATCTCAGTCAGAATGTTTTTTAAAATATTATTCTATGATTAATTATATATATATATATTTAATATTCAAACCCCCAACCAGTTTTAGCCAAGTGACAGCTCATCCAAAGGCATTCACACTCCAGCCCAACAAATGGGACAGGAGCTGAAAGGAGGGAGCCTAAATTCATGTATGAAAAATGAATCTAGGACATGAAAAGGTGTAATAATAATCATCTCTAAAAACAAAAAAAGTGTTGAAAAAGGGTAAGAAAATGATAATGAGACCTTTATTCCTCTCTCAGAAGCCAAAGTGTACAGGGCAAGTGTCCTTTTCAACTGCTTTTTAGTAAGTCCTGTCTTTTACATTTTAATAGATACATAAACTTACAGTGTCTATTTTTCTTGAGGGGATTGCATCCCTGAGTTTTGCAGTGGAATACCTGAGTTCCTCTGGAAGTCTCTGGTAGAAAATAAAACCAGGCCTCCTAAAGATTTAGAGCGGGTAGCTAATGGTGTCCCAATCAGCCTAAAAGGAGGGTAAATCCCAGAGAAATGGGGGCATCAGGAGCTGAAAACAACAGAACAGTGAGACCAAAGAGAAAACCTTCTTAAAATGGCAGACTTGAGATGAAGTGTGCTGACCATTTCTTTAGCACCATTTTTCATGTCCCAATGTCCCAAGCCCTGCTTGTCCTCAGTCTTTTACCAATGACAGTGAAGAACATGAGTATGACTTTGGAACCTGTTACTAATAAAATCCATGTGCACTCCTAACAACGTTGGTTTTGCTTCCTTGTCTTAGTTGGAAGAAAACTTATGACTTATAGGCATTTCATCCCTCTGGTTCTCATTAAAATCAGTGGGAAATGTCTTCCAATCCCATGAAATCACTATGAAAACTGTCCTCTTCAGCTATTCCAATTGCAAGGTTGCAGCTGGCACTTGTTAGCTTGGTCTAGAGTGTAAGAAGTTCTTGGAAGTTTATTTTATGGTAATAAAATCAGTTTAGCTATTTAAATGCTGAAAGTAGAGGTCAGCCAAGATGCACTGTGTGCCATCTGTTGTGTTACAGTTAGTGCCAACATAGCTTTCCATGCACACGAGATGGAAACAGGAGCATCTCTGACAGACACTGCACACTAAAATAAGCCTGGGGAGCGCAAGCAGGTTAAGATCCAACCGACCACAGGCAGTGGCTGCAGGATGTTATTCTTTTGTTGCAGCTTAAAAGAAAATATCAGGGAAACATATCTTCAGGCTGCATGAGGTGGGCAGTGTCAATGCTCCTCTAAGACACCCGTGCCACTGGTTGTCTCACTTTCAAAGAGACTTGATATTATGGTGTTATTACAAGGGAAGCATTTGATGTAAATGAAGCATTTCAAGCTCTCACCAGAAGGTAAGTGCAAGCACGCAACATCCCCTCTGCAAGAAACTGAGGGCAGATTTAGAAGTACACCATAGGGAACAGCAGTGTCTTCTGTGGAGAAAACCTTACGCCACAGACATGACTTTTCTCATTACAGAGGTTCACCATCTGCAACTCATCATGACCTGCCTAAAAAGAAATTTTTTGCCCCTAATGGTCTAGGATCCACAGAATCACATCCAGAGTTGGAAAGGACCCACAACAATCATCAAATCCAACTCCTGGCCCTGAACAGACACCCCAACAATCCCACCCTGTGCCTGAGAGCGGTGTCCAAACGCTCCTGGAGCTCTGGCAGCCTCGGGGCTGTGCCCATTCCCTGGGGAGCCTGGGCAGCGTTTCCCTGATATCCAACCTAATCCTCCCCTGACCCAGCTCCAGCCATTCCCTCGGGTTCTGTCACTGTCACAGGGAGCAGAGGTCAGAGCTGCCCCTTGGGAGGAAGCTGCAGACCCTGATGAGGTCTGACCTCAGTCTCCTCTGTTCCAGACAGAACAGACCAAGTGATCTCAGCTGCTCCTCATATGGCTTCTCTTCCAGATCCTTTTCCATCTTCATCTCCATCCATCCTCTAGATGCTTTCCAACAAATTTCTACCTTAAGCTATCAGAAAGCATCCAAAGGAGAGATGCAAACATGGCAGATCCCTACGAAGATGCACAAGAGAGAAAGGGATTTTCATAGTCAATGCATCCCATGTATTTTGCCTGATTCCTCTACTTTGGGATGGCAATAAATACCTTCTAAAAGTCCATCTCCCTACTGTGCTGTCCCAGAGGATGAAGACAATAGCCATCTAAAAGGTTAAAGGCAAAAAGCTGGGCAAAATTAATTTTGTCTTGTATGTTTGCACGGTTCTAGCTATTTAAAAATAATCCTGGAAGTCTACTATGTTTACTTTTCCTGGGTTATATATAGTAAAGAGTAGGCTGCATCTAATGGTTTCTAAATGCTCAAAGTTTTTTGTTCACTTGTATCTAGTATACTATTTTAAGTGATATGCAAATAACAAGTCAACCAAAAGTCAAAAGATATTACGGTTAAAATCCAGAAATTGGAACAATAAGTGTGGAAGTCTCACTGATGAACCACTGATGGAAATTACAATGATCAGATCCTTTTTCTCCAAAGGTTCACTAATACGATATTGCCCAGAAAGTGAAGATCATATTAATGATTAAATTAAAAAAGCATTTTGAGTTAAAAAAAAACCCCAAAACAAAAAACCACCCCAAAACTGATGCAAGACAGACTTTTGGTGCTCTTGAGCACTAAAAAGTGTTTGAAGCAAGAAGCATCCCCCAAATCCTAAGAGCACCTGAGCTGTTGTAATTATAAGTTCAGTCAAGGTCTGGATTTACACCTGGTTGATGGACACTGACATTGTGCCTGTGAAGATGGAGGAAGATTTATCATTTTACCCAACCAAGCATCTTGTCTTATGTGTTCACATACAGCGTGCAAAATGCCAAACTCTTTTGTGTCAAACATTACAAAAAGGGAAGGAATAAAAATTGTTACTCTCCTGCTTTGAAGAGGTTGGAAATAACTCTTCTCTACATGAGAAAAGACTTTATGAAGGCAGGTAACAACAAGGAATGGGATTGGACTCAGCAAAAAAAAAAAACGGGGAAGATTTTTTTTGTATTTGTAACTGTGATGCATAAAAGAGATGAATCATTCCAATGATTGCTACCAATTTGGGGTATGTTTGGGTAACACCTCATTCATTTGCAAATCAGCAGATTTCAAAAATGGGGACAGAAATTCAAGTTTCTCAGCAGAATTCTGAGTTTTATTAGAAATAAAACTAAAGCAAAAGATGATTTATGGCCATGCTATGGATGAGAAAGAAGGTAACTTCTGCAGCAAAAGGCAAAGACAGAAAGCTGTAAGGTAAGGCTTAAGGTAAAACTGTACTTGCACATTTGCTCTCCAGAGCTCCTACTGCTGCCTGGCTTTGTGCCATCTCATTCTCTGTACATCATTTCAGATGGGAAAACTGCTATCAGCGACTTTCAGAAATGAAAATACATGGTGTGACTCAGAAGTGCCTCTCTAATGCAAAAAGGGATGGAGAGGAGAGAAAAAAAAGATAGACTTTTACCTGGGGTGGAAGGGGGAAATAATGAATACTACAAAATTATAGTACATTTGAAAGATTCATTAACCTCAATTTTTAATTGAGTGGATGGCAAATAAAGGACTGACTGGAAATAATCAGATTAAATTAATGATTTATGGTCTTAATGCTTTTATCTGTTAGGCTTTTGAAAATCATGTGTCACAAATTAGTGTAATTAATACTTACACTGATGTAGAACCTTTTGTATAAGGCTGCCAGTGATCTGTTCATCCTATTTATTTATTTACCAGTATCCAATGAAATGGGCAAAGACTGTAGGAATACTGGGATATTTGTGTGCAAGCCAAGGTACAAAATTTCATCTGCTCTTGCTTTCTCTTACACAGACTGGGAATGTGAAGTGTTACAGCTTCCTATTTGTGTTACTTTAGTGTTTTACTGTCTTTGTTCCAGTGAGTGCTAAGGTTAACTCAGTGATTAGTTGCAATACTTTGCATGATTAGAGGTTTGATATTGCACAATACTGTAAGAACAGTGGTCAGTAGCAGCTATTCCTACCTACACTTTAATTTTTTGTAATGCAAATCAACAAAATCACCAAACCTTTTTGTTCAAAGGGATGTCCTTTGCCATTGGTGTCTCCTGAGAGGGGCACCACAAGAGCCTCAGTGATTTTCCTCTCCTGCACAAATTCTACATCAATATTGGCATCCCAGCAAGAATAATTATCCCAGTGAGGACTGAGTCAAAGAAGGTATCATTATTGCTTCTTTCCTCATTTCCCCCCTCTCTTATCTAAAAATGTCCTTGTTTAATTGTTAATATGCACCACTGAGCGCCTTCATGTTCCTTCTGACATTGCAGCAAGAACAATTCCTGTAACAAAAACGTATCCATGGCACTTTCAGTCATGCCACAAACAGTGGTTTCGGACCTTATGGCTGCTCTTACCTGTTTCCTTGGGCATGGTGACATTTCCAAATCCCTTTAAGCTTTAGAACAGTACAAATTGTGTCTTGGAAAGGTAACAGCTGATGTGCTGCATGCTCTGCATAGCTACGGTCAAAAATTGTCCTTATTTCATTACAACTGAAAGAAAAACTTGAATCCTTTGATTGGTGCCCCAAAGGGTATGAGTATGAAATTACAAACTACAAGGAGACAGCAACACCACCATTTCCGGCTCTGTGATAAAAGATTCTCATTACAAAGCAGTGACTTGACTCTGCCACCCAGATATAATGACCCCATCATTAGGGTGATGGCAGCAGCCTCTCTGTTACTCATCTTTCAGAAGCAGGACCTGAATCCTACAAACCTTTTGACTGCAGGAAGTGCAGGCATTGATAAAATCTTGACTTTTCCTCCCTTCTCTATCTTGTGCTTAACATTGTAAAGAGATTAAGGCTTAAAGAACCACTTTTCCTCAACTTTTGAAGTCTTGGAAGCACTTCAGGATAATCACAACAGGAGTTTTATAACCTGGGTACTGTGAAACTAAACTTACTGTTGAGATTACACTTTCATGCTAAAATCGTTTTCTTGGCTACTTAAAAGTTTCTTAAGAAGCTGTCCCCAGGCTGAAGTTCCTCCTGCCTGCTCTGAGGCCATAGAAAAACTTTCTGGAACTTTGAAGAAAATCCACTTAATTGTTTTATTTGATTTTCAGAAAGCCTAGCTTGGAAATAAAGCAGTGAAACCAATGCTTTTTCATGCTAAGCCATGGAGTCAGTCCTTCTTTATTATCATCAATATTTCATAAAGGATTTTCTAGTGAAGCGTGATCCACACATTTGTTATAATGTTATTCTAACAGAATAGTGAGGTGGCTGGTTTTATCTTTGGAAATTTAATTAAGGTAAAAAATAATTTTTAAACACTAGAAAAAGTTGTTATTAGGCTTATGGTAGTTTACTCCGTAAAATCTAGATTTTTTTTGAATGAGATTGCTGCTTTTTTATCTCATTAGACTTTCCAACACATCTTCTCCTTCATAACTGAGCTCAGCTTTTTACCCAGGATAATTCTGACTGAGAATATCTTTTTTCTGGATCCATATCTACATGAAATGATGAATTTTCTTGTTAAATCCATGGGCTGTCAATAAGTAAAAAAAAAAACAAAAAAATTAAAAAAAAAAATTCTATCCCCATATGTGCTTGGCATTCAGCAGCAGCATTACAAAACAGATATGAATAAATTCACTGGAAATTCACCTAAAACCTTCTCTTACCCCAGCAGCTCTCCCAGATTCCTATTTCTCACAGCCTGCTCTCTGTCCATTTGTATCATCATCCTGATTTCGCCTAAAATTTCCCTCATGCAATTCTGCAGCAAAAGCTTCCAGCAAGAGATGCATATTTTGTCCAAGTAACAACTATTTTGGGAGAAACAAAGATGTGGTTTGTCTGACTCTACTGGTTGTCTTGAGCATCTGCTTTGACAGAAAAATATTTTAAAGCTGCACAGGCCTTTCAAGGCTGAGACTATTGGTGTCAGAACACAACAGCAACAGTTACAGAACCAATCCAAAATGGCAAAAGGTGCATTTTATTCCTGAAAACACCTGGAATTTGAGGAAAACACACAAAAGAAGTAATGTGGGATATACCTATGACAGATTTACCATAACCACTATCCTTCTTAGAATCCAGCTAAAGGGATAGAGGGAAAAAACGGGGGTAAAATCCACTGACCCACACATTGCATGAGCTGAAGCAACAGAGACACTCCAGTGCAACTCCAGTGTACCTGTGATACTGGGATTTAGATGCATATTTCGTTCTGGATTAATAAATTAATAAACCATTTTTATTACTCAGTTGTCTGTATTCGAATATTTGCCACATGTATTTTGCTTGCAATATTTTTTAAAATCAAAGCTGCTATAATTTTGTTCAAGATCATGAGATTTCTAGACAAAAGATTACAATTTCTTCTTTTGCATCAGTTCGAAACTCCATCATTGAACATGCCATTCTGTGCTCAAATCTTTGACATGTATTTTTTCTGGGTATCTACTGATTTTTTGAGCATGTCTGAATGCTCTCCAATATTTCTGACTCACTATTTTCTTGTAAATGCTTTTTTTTTTTTTTTCAGTTTCCTCACAAGTACTTACAGCTTTTACTGAACTTTATGGCTACTTAAATAGTTCTACCCCTCTATTTCTACCCTGAAATAGCTCAGTTGTGAATTACAAATTCCCTTTCTCTATAGTAATTAGAGCTGTTTGTATAATTTCTTACTTTGTTGTGAATTTGGAATACCAGCATAGATTCCTGTAGTTCCTCCTTTCATTCCCCACCATTCCCGTTACTTCTCTTACATTTTGTGCTCTAGGACAGGCTATTTAATTAAGCTCTTACAGTGTAAGATGCTCATGTAAAAGCACAGTTCTTAATATTTACTGATTGAAATATAACCCTGCTAATACATCACAGAGCAAAGACCAAGCCACTAAACTTTATACAGAGTAATAAAATGTTAACCTATCTTGAGTAGCAAAAATTAATCCAACACACAGAATTTAGAAGACAGATTGAGGTACCCATTTCAAAGAAGCACAAGGGAAAAAACATCATGTCTGGGTAGGGAACAGATGGAACACTGGATCAAATAGGATATGAGAGTTAAAAACAAAGAATGAGGGTAATTAGGTGGGGCTGTCTAGAAAATATCCCCTTTGAACATCCAACATGCCACATGTTGTATTGCACCTTGGTATACTAATGTTACAAATTCAAACAACCAGTTTGGAGGAGCTAAATCATTAATTTATGCAATCAATTAATTAACAAAAGTACCAAGAGCTCTTGATTGTATTATTAACAAGCTACAAATCACACAGACTGGGGTGTGATTGTATGGGATAGTAGATATAAATGGATACTAGAGTTTGTAGGAGTCCTTTTATTTTGGGAAAATATGAATCACACAGCACAGAGCATGATCAGACTGAAGTGAGTCCCCTGCTCTGAGGGTGTTATTCACTAGAAAAATATTTTAGAAGTATTACTTAGTGATTAAAATGGGAGTAAATTCATTTGATCTCTTTTACAGAGGTCTTAAATAAGCATGATTAAAAGTTAATTATCCAAAATAAAAAAAAAATCAGGTAACTGGAAAATACTGGGAAATTATTACAAATAAATTTTGCTGCAAGGAGATAACCAGGTATTTCTCATGAAAATAAGTAATAGAATACACATAAAAATGCAAAAGAATTACAGAAAAAAATGTGAAGAAGTGGCCAAATTACACTCTAGTTGGTAGGAAATCCTCCAGCATTTTTTTCCAAGGTGTAAAACCACATGACAGTCATTTGCTAACGAATGATGACCTCCACGAAATTAGATAACAGAACCAGCCCAGCACTGGCTTTATGTTTACAGTCCCAAAGTTAGAAATGCTTTCAAGTTGACATGGGGGATTCTGCAGCAATTTACCAGATAGTATTTTTACAAATTTAATTTTTAATCTTTTACTGGACTGGGAAGGAAGAAAAACATCATCATTGCCCACAGGTTCCTAACTTTATGTAGCATTTGCTTCTCATTCACATTGCAGAAATAAGTGTGAACAAATAAAATTATCCTTCAACCCTTCTGGAGTTGCAATGAAATGTCGAAGTGCAGCAGTCTAAGAAAAAAGGGACAAATGAACAGAAAATGATTACTCAAGATAATGGTAATAGTCTCATGGTGCAGAAGGAAGAAATTTTGGGGACAGAGCCAAATTGCCAAAGTAGCCACGAGATAAGGAAGCTCCTCCCTTTCCAGCCATTCTGGATTCCTTGGTTTCATTACAAACCTGTCAAGGGCAGATGTTGAGGTATCAGTATCTGCTGTAGCCAAGTTCTCCATGACACATTATTTAACTTCCCCCCTGTTTCTGTGTTAACAATGCAGTTTACAGATCACAGACAGGTTCTGCAACTGCTCCCTCTCACAGCAGACTCCAAGCCTCAGAGAAGGACCCTTTCTTCCTGAAAGCAGCATTGGCTTTTGGACAAAAACAGTCTTGACAATGCAGACAACGAGTATTTACCTCCTTTAATAACCTGCTTTCTTCAGGGACAGGTGCACAAGAGGCTCTAAAAGTCACAAGCAGCAGATGTTTCTGTGTCCCTCCTTTTCTGTAAGGTACTTTGATTCCATTTCAGCGTTAATCGAGACAGCAGAAGATGAAACTGGCACGGATCCCTGTGGACTCCCACTATCCAGTGGCTGAAGTCAGTAAAAAAGGCAGGATAAAGAGCTCACCCATGACACTGCATTACCAGGAAGTTCTGTCCTGAAAGAATTGGAGTTCATTTTGCCTCAAAGGCATTTAGCTCTCCAAGGAGGAGAAACAGTCACTAAATCTGGCTGTGGGAGGGACTCAAGAATTTCTCTCGAAGAGTTCAGTCAGACTTTTCATTGTCTTATTGCAAATAATTGGACTAGTGGCTTTAGCTATGTCAATGCACTCCTGATGTTTACTAGGAATTAAGAACATCTGTTGCCCACACAGGGAAGAAAGGCCTAGGATGGAAATTAAAACTGAGCAGATGAAACACTAGGACACAAAGGTAGCTCACAGCTTTAATTTGAAATAAAATCTTTCAACTTGAAGAGCTTGAATTAAAATAATCCATTACCTTCTTAACACTTCTTGATTAGAAGCAAGGATTACCACCTCCTAAACAGTATTTCTTATCTAGCTTAATGTCAGCTAAAAGAAAAATATGAGAGTAAAAGCTGGTAAGTCTGTAAGAGGAAACCCAGGGATGTACACATTTTGAGGATGCAAGTTGGATGCAGAAGCTATGACAGAATATTGACACTTTTTCTCATTATCAGAAGCAAAACAGCTAGGTGTGTACTCTGATGTAGCAGCAGTGTACACTTAAAACAAAAAGAACAGAACATTTCAAGTATGTGTGAAAATATCGGCAGGAACATTCTTTGCTCCTTGAGCTAAAGTTGCAGATATAAATGAGCCAAATTTTTTTCTTAGGCTTGTTCATCTGGGTTTGTCTGTCGTAAATTAGAATCTGTCAGTGCATTAATTATACAGTATTTACATCTATTCCTTCTGAAGGCCACCAGCACCTCGTGGAAGTGAGCTGAAGTGCCACACTGGGAAGGTCTCAGCACTCCATTGGCCCCACGTGCATCGCAGAGTTACACAGATGATCTTCACTCCTGAAGTGTGGTTTTCCATTTCTTATGAACCAAGTGCTCTGTGTGCTTTTTTTAAAAGGTATTTATGGAAAGAAAAAATACCTGGGTTGGATTTAGTTCTGTTACTGCTGATGTAAACTGAGATTAAATTCATTGTCGACCACCAGAGTAAAACCTTCTTTCCCAATTTTCCCCCTTTCCTCTCATTACCAAATCAAATAAGAAGGGGTCACTGAGCAGGTCCAGTTTCTTGTTTTATGTGCTGTGCATACTGACAGTGATTTTTTTCTTCCCTCCTGTCTTCAGCATGCAAGCCTGTTTCCACATTTATGATGGGAAAGATTGCAGTTAGTCTGAATTAGGGAGCTTCAAATAATACAATTCTTAGAAAATGAAGGAGTAGCCTGCTTTGTGTCTCATAAAGAAGTTCAAACTCTTTTCCTCCTTTTCTTTTTTGTAAAATTACAAAACCCAAACGCATAACGTCCCAAAAGTAACCCCGTTATCCTCTTCAAAGTGGCAATTACATGGAGAAGAGTTAATAAAGGCTCCTGCAAACTTAATGCACAAAGAGACTATAAACACAAAAACCAGAATGGTGCTGTTAGATTTCATCTGCTACAAACTACCATCCAACCTTATGATACTATTGATTTGCATGCACCATATCAACTTTAAATCACCATAAACCATTGCCTAACACAGTTCTTGCACTGGCCAAGTGTTCTTGCAAGGCAACTTTGATTATTTGTCATGTCCCCAGAAATCTTTTAAGTTTGTATGAGGTGAAACTGATAGATCCAGGCGGGCTCCACAAAATTCTTCATAAAAATCAATTCATGCAAAACTGGTATCATGAAAAACTGGTAAAGGACTTTTCAAAAGTTCATTTTTTAGGTGCTTTAAATCTGGTACTTCATCAGTTCATACTGAACAAGAAAAAACCCTTCATTCAAATTTTGTTGGAATAAGAATAATGCAGCTGAATTTAAACCCTTGTAAATGCTTAATGACCACAAAAATGGTGAAGTATTTCCATAAAAGCATTGAAACTCCCCAAACTGAAACAACTAGTAGAAATATCTTGGACTTATGTCCATCCTTTTGAGAATAGAAAGTCTGATCCAATCCACTGTAATTTGAATTCCAACTGAACAGCCTGCTACCATGGCTCTTAAGTGTTTACCGGATGTTGAATTTCACCTACCAGGAAAACCTGTTGGATTTTATAATTTAATTTTTCAAGAAGCAGTCCAGAGGACCAACAGTTAAACCGAGGAAGCTCTACCAAACGGAATAATGAAAATTAATTAATTAGCTTCCTTACAGTGCTTTGATAGATGCATTGAATAAATCTGAGCTGATTTATCAGTCAAGTGCCTTTGTGTGGTAGGTATTAGAATTATCTGTCATTAACCTTATGCCACTAATGAAGGTGCTTGGGCAGAGAAGTTAAATGACTTCCCAAGGTCACATCTGGAGTTGGCGTTACAACTCAGGCATTTACTTTCAGTCATTAGAAGTTATTTTTTAAAAACCATAAAGGGATTCATGAGGTAAAGATCATTACCTGGAAAGGCACCATCACTTCTCTAACCTCAGTTTCAGAAGGCAGAAAAAAACCTAAGAGATGACTGCTAAAAGATGATTCCAAGGAAAAGAGTCACCTCTCCAAGCCTGGAGCGGTAACACATCTAAAATTCTGTTTTATTATATTGTTTTACCCCCAGAATCTGTATGACAATTTGTTTTATTTTGTATGATTTACATTATAGTTAAGTGACACCTCACTCTGTGTTTCCAACAAAAACCCATAGACAAATCTAGTTGTCAGTGAATGTCTAGAAAAAACGACAATCCATCCTTGCTGTTATTAATGTTATGGTAAGAGGTGGGGAAGGGAAAATATTATATAATGAAAAGAGCTTTTGAGAGATTTAAATATTCTGCAATACAGACTGTACAAGAAAGTTAACTCTATAAGCCTCATACTTACAAAATATATTTTAAAATTGTATTGGCTATGCAGAGAAAATTCTGCTATTTTTGTTGAAAAAATATCAAGAAGAGCATGTTTTTCAGTCAGGATAGAAAAATGTAGGTTCTGTGTAAAGAAATATTAAAACATGTATTATTTTTCCCTGACCTCTTGACAGGCTGTCTATTGAGCTTGGTAGGACATCCAAGGAATTCAGATTCGGATTTGAAAATTAATGATTAATTCTACAGACTTTTCACAGTATTGAACTGGCAGTGCCAAATTCCTCTAACGTGAGCAAGTGCAACTCCACGCACTTCAGTGGAGCTGTGTTTGCATATCTTAGCAAGCAATTCTGGCCCCGCGCCTGGGAAAGCATATTTCATAGTCACTTGATTATGTCTCATCTTTAAACCACACTTCACTATTTGCAAGATACTTGACCCACAAAACCATAGAAGTCCATCTGCTAAGGTTCCATTGTGCATCAGTAAGTAAAAAATGATGAAACTATTTGAAGTGCAAAAATCTAGCGTAGAAGGGACATAAATATATTCCAAATACGTATTTGCTTCTTCAGTCTGATGAACTTGAAATCTGGGGTTAAAAATTTCACTTGCACTAGAAATTCATTTCTTCAAGATGCTTTTTACCTGAACCAGAAATAGTTCTTACAACTAAAAGGGCAAGATCCACCTAAAAGAATCCATCCTTGGAAAAGAGTAAGAATGCACTCGCAAGCCAGTACCAGCTGTCACAGATATACAAGATTCAATTAAGAATCTGCTTCTAACAGTCTGGAACAACCTAAATGGAATAAAAATCTTAGGTATTAGGCCCGAGACATCAATTGGTACCATCACTGTTGCTTTTTGGTGGGGTACCTAAAGACAACCACATCTCAAAAATCATTAACCAACCTCCAGTTCGGTCTAAAATACAAACCTAATGTAATCTTAGGCTTGTAAACCCAAAGTTAAATAACTAAAACTCCTCTTTGTTTGGTTTCATAGAACCACAGAATCATGGAACTGCCTGGACCTTCAAGACCATCCAGTCTCACCCCCTGCCACAGGCAGGGACACCTTCCACTATCCCAAATTGCTCCAACCTGGCCTTGGGCACTTCCAGGGATGAAGCAGCTTCCCTGGGGGCATCAGGATCTCACCACACTCACAGTAAAGAATTTCCTCCTAAGATCTAACCTAAAGCTTCCCTCTGAAAGTTTAACAGCATTACAGTTCTTTCTTTTTCCCGTTAAAGTTGTGGGTTTTTCTGGCAGAGAATTTTTGGCTTTTTTTTTATTTTAACTACACCCCTAAAAGGTATTTTTCCTCCTTTTATGCTATTACCTCTTGTGGTATTTTTTAAAATATCTTCTTAGCTATTTTTAACTTTTTAATAATGCTATTAGACCTGTCATTGCAGCATTTTGTTGCAAATCTGTGGAGGATGTGACTGCTATAACAGTAACCCCACATATGTTCATTGCATATAAGCCTACACTCCACTGCCACTATAATATAACTATGAACAAACATTGTGGAGGGGTTTTCCATTTGTTTGGTTTCTTTTTTCCTCTCTTTATATACCTACCAGCTATTTCCTTTCTCATTGCCACAGCTCCAGTCATGAGGAGGCAGCAACAAATCTTTGCATAATACACAGGGGCTGGCACTGAAGGTTGCTGACAGCCCTGTGCTCCTCTTGCAGGAAACAGCAATAAACCCAATTGTATTCAGCATTGCACAGAATCCATCCAGAGCTTTTAGACCCTTTTAGACCTAGTGCTTTTAGAAGGCAAGACCCCAGGACCTGCCTTCAGGCACCTGCAAGTTAAGTACTACAGCAAACACCTGATTCCCAGAGGCAGAATGAGGTACCTTGACTCCCTGTTTAGTACATAGCAAGAATGAGATGCTCCAGAACACCTGAAAACACACACCCACTGCAAAAACACATCCAGACACTTATTTTTGTCAGGGAACTATCACGATCTAGTCAATAATAACCAAGAAACCCTTACTCTTTGTCTCAGCTCAGGCACTACAGAATTAGGATGAGTCCTGTTTTAACAGAAGATATTCAAAGGTATAGTTCAGTACTTGTCAGATCAGTAGTTCCCTAACAGCATTTCCCTTTGCTAACTAGCACATGGTGTAAGTAGAAAGTAGGTTGCAAAGGGGCTACAAAGTCTTCAAAATACTGCTAGTACAGAAAAATACCACACAATGTTATCAAGCAAATCACTGAGTTCTATTTGTTTTTTAAAACACAAGCATTTTTCATAGCTCTTGGTCTACTAGAGGGCAAACTGAGACAAACATTATCATCATTTTATTAAAACTCCATTCAATGAGCATCCAAGGTTTCAATCATTATATTTTATACTCCACATGCTAGAATAAAGCCGTTTCAATATCATCCCTGAAGATTTGTAATTATCATTGGTAGACTTTACACAGTGTGTCTCTTCAGAAAGAGAAGATACTATAAATATATATATTCATCTATAAAATACAAACCTTTCAAGATCATATATGTTCTTAAGGCTGTGCCTTCTCTATATGTCCTTTTCTCTGTTTTAGTTCAGACTGACAAGTAATTAAGTCTAGAGCAGTCCTTGGCCAGGACCAGATTGTGAAGCACCTATTTGCCTTTTACTTAATAGACTTTCAGCTCAATTGTACTGTTAGTGAAGCTGAACTGAAATTTACTTCTTGTTGCTCATATCTTTTGACAAACTGCTGGAAACACCATTTCTAACAAGCTCAATTTCTTTAATGAACTACAAAAACACAGCACTTTCCTCTGCCCGTCATCCGAACATTTCCTGGGCAATCACCAGGATAAAGTTGACCAAAACTCCTGAAACAACACCTCTAACATTTCACCCAGTTTATCCCTTTTCTTGTCTCTCCTCGAGGTGCCAGATGGAAATCTGGTCGTATCAATAAGGTCACTTACCTCCACTAACTTGTTGGCGTGTTCACGGAAGACCTGAGCGTATTCCTTCACTTCTTTCTCATTCCCGCTTTTCGCGGCCTCGATGAGAACCAGCAATGGGACGTTGGTCTCCAGGAATGAATCCGATATGTGATCCATCACTGCCTTCCGTAGCTGAGACAGAAGAGAGCACACCAGTAAATAAAGGGCCTTTATCAGCACACATTCCCACTGTTCATATTTAAGCCCTGATGTGTTGCATCTCACAGCACTATGTGGGAATTTGGACTTTTTGCTTTCTTTTCTCCAATATTTCCAGCAAGCAAAATTAAAAACTTGAGGGTCTAGGCTCTGCAAACCCCTCCTGGGATTTGTGCTGACGTACACCTAATCCTACTGGCCTGAATGGTCTGTACAGAATGATGGTGATAACTCACATAAGACATTGCAAATTGATGAGAATTGAAAGCTCCACACTACTTGAAAAAACAGTTCAGCTCACTAAAAAGCCAAATATGGATTAAGGAGCTTAACTTCAAGCAACCATTAAAAATATTAGCCTGAATATCTCTAAGCCTTCTCTAATTCCTCCAGTGAAAAGTATTCCATGCAATAATTAATATTTTGTGTAGCAGATGCCTTGTTCTTTGTATTCCCATTCAAATAGCTCCAAGAGGTATAAACAGAAAATCTTTCTAAGCATTTTCCAGGCAGATTAGAAAACATACTACAATTTATTCTAAAGGAAGAAAAATCCACCTTGCAAGTTACTGAAGATTTAACACCTGCTAGTCCATAAAAACATCTGTTTGAAACAATATTACTGTAAGAATGATGTCACAAACTTCTTCTCCACCTTGCTAATGTCCACTAATTAATGTCAAAATTCACTAAAATTTGAAAGACAGCCAGAAGGATGACTGAAATCTTAAATAATTCTTCCTGGAAGCTTAATTGCTCTGCAGGATTGTGGATCAGAAACATCTCGATTATGTTTTCTCTAGCTTTTGGGTTGTTAAGAATGAAAAACTGTGGACTCACACAGAAGCTGGGAGTTACTCAGCCTGGAGGCCGGGGTAGCTATTAGTCTCCTTAAATCATGCGTTTTTAGTTAGATGAAGCACCCAGAAAGGTAATTTTCTCTATTCTGCAGTCCAAGCAAGAAAGCTTTAGCTAGATAAGGTGCCATAAAAACACCCAATCACACTGAAAACTAGCCTATTGTTAGACATTGCAAACACACAATCCAAGACACATTTGCTGTTTGATGACAGCAATTCTCAGCTCTATTTGAATAAGGGGAAAGCTAACTTTGAATATTTTCATTCATTCCCTGAGTGGTGCAGTAAAAACAAGCAAAGCAAAATAGCATCTATGTGCTCGCAGGAGGTATTCCTTTTATTTCCATCACAACTGAAGCAGTCAATGTACCAAGCAGTTCTCAATTCTCCTTAAAAATTAATTCTACTCAGATTCTACCTGGAAGCATTTTTTATCCACTTTCAAAATGAATAAAGGCACTCAGAATAGCTAACTCAGTAACACCTACAAACAGGGGGAGGAAACAAGACAAAAAGAAGAAAAGAATCATCTATGAGAGACCTGTCAACAGTTTGGAAGCTGGTGTGTGTTTGCTACCACCTATTACATTTTCATCTTGTACTCCTTATTTTTTCTTTCATCAATCTGCTGATACCCACTTGCTGACTCTGATTTTATTCTTACATTAAAAGCTCTTTCAGACCATGCTTTGGGTCTGCTTGCACAGCATCTCCTACAATGAGACCCCGATCCATGAATAGTTTTCATAGGTACCATCTCAATATAAATACTAATATTGCTCCAAGTACACCAAAACACTGCAAGAAAAACAAGAAAAAATATTCTAAGATGGTGTCAGAGAATAGCGCACCAGCACAGCTCCCTGCATTCTATGGCCGACAGATTTCCAGTCAGTATTTATATAAATTTATATTAATTTTTTAACTTAAAAATTCAGACACATGGTGAGATCCTTGGGGTTGTTCTGTGCAGGACAACCAGGAGCTGGACTCAATGATCTCTGTGGGTCCCTTCCAACTCAGGATATTCTGTGATTCCTTATTAAATGAAGGGTTTCACCTATAGCAAGCATTAAGGGAGAAATACTGCCAGAGAAGGTGCATCATAAATTTGCATAATTCCCCTCTGCAGATGTCCATTTCCCAGTGCTTGCTCACAAACTCCAGGTCAGATGCCTCATTTTTGTACCCATAGCTAGACTCTGATGCCCACTGTGTACCAAAAAAGGCCAAATGGTAGCACTTCCAAAGGAACGCACAAAGCTTTTAAAAATCCCATGTCGCTTCATCCCATTCTCAGGGAAAAATCCTTAAAAAAATCCACTTGCTCAAGTTCTGTATGTGCCAGTAAAAACTTACTGTCCACTGCACTGAAAAAACTTACTTTAAATGCTAAATGAGTACTGACATTTTTCTGTTTGTATCCTTCCATAAGGAGGGATCTGTTCCAAAGGCTTGCATTTATTCAATGAACAAGCAATTCGATTTTTAATATAAGCTAATGTGGTGTTATACATCGGGTTATAACAATATGCCCCATGGAATTGTAAGAGTAGTCTCAGGATGTTCAAGTGAGCAGCTTATTTTCATCAGTATTAAATATCTTTTTTTTTTGTTTGTTTACAACCACATACCAGAAATCAATAAAAAGGACAGCAAGAGCATCAGCTAACCAGCAATTTGGGGTTTACCATGGTAAATATACAGTAGAGTTCTCTCTGAATCAAAATGAATGCATAAAATGGGTATCTTGTTTCTAATGGTAACTCTGTGTTGTCCTCTGAGGTTGGTAATTCCAGCAGCTGAAAAAAAAATCTGAATTCTGACTGTCACAGGTTTAATAAATACAAAATTAATACATTCAATTTTTCTTCTGCTGTGTTAATCATAGATGACAGTAGAATATTTCTGGCCTCTCTTGTAAACAGGCATGATAATTTCTTTAGGAATTTGCTATCTGTGTTTTAGGACGCCCTTGCATTGAAGTTGAAAGGTAGAGTTAACGGGTTTTATGTATGCAGGAGACCACAAATTTTGCCATCCTTCACCACAAGCTATAAAGAGCAACTTGACAAAATCATTTGTTAATGTGACAGGAGTATGAAGGCAAGACATTCATCCAAGAGCTCAAATGGATATATGACAAGGTAATACTAATGGCACAAGACAAGACATTTAAAAGTACTGGCTCACCATTACCAGTCTATTTGATCCAATTAGGGCTATTCATCAAGGTAAATAACTACTGGAAAACGAATCTTGTGTGCTCCTGTGCACACTGCAACAAAGTCCAGCCTAAGAGATGGCTTGTGCACCCAGAGATTTGAGTTTCATCCAGGTAACGTCAGATCAAAAGGGAATGTGACTTGAATTTGAATGGTCATAAAGCAAGCTGCAAAAGCACGTCGTGTTTTATTCCAAAAGCAGCACGAGAGCTTTGCTCGTGCACCTGCATTAAAGAATGTCTTTGCGATGCCTTAATTTATGCTGCATTCTGATACAAATATTATGACACACACTATTACTCATAAGACAATGCTTTAGGTTTTTTTCCCCCCCACTGGATTTTTAATTTAGAGGTGAATTCAAAGCATGAATTCCACTATATGAAACTTCATTTATAAGAGGAGGAAGCACGTTAAATGAAGATCTTGCTTAATTCATTTTGTCAGAGAAAAAATTTTATTAATGAATATAAAGCTAACAGATTAATAAATTTGCCAGACCACCAAAAAATATAGAAGGAAAACATCAAGACCTGCAAATATTTCTGAAAGTATCAGTGGTGTACCACAGGCAGATTTTATGTCTTTCCAGTTCAGTCAGTTTAGTCAGTTTATGGTGCACAGTCAAGTTGCTGGTTTTGATAGCATCATGTTCTACTGTTCTAAGCACTATTTAGGGCTGTTTTATCATTGTCGGTTCACAGCCGTAATTGAGCTCAAAGAGGTTAAATGCCCACCAAAATGATGTTTTCCATGGCTATATAACAATTTTAGAACCAAAATGTCTCAGTGCTACTTCCAGTCTAGTAGAGAATTAAATGTCTAATCCTGACACTGGAAGGTAAAGCCACAGCAGGAGATTAATGACTCCAACAGATTGTTGAACTTTATAAAGCCTGGCAGTACAGAGCTGCCTGTAACAAAAGTTTACCAAGGAGCACCTTATTCACCCATTTTCCATTTAACGTGCGTTGAAACCCAGCTCCAGTTTGCACCTGCAGAGCGCTCCCAAACAGGCATTAATTTAATTGAAAGGGATGAAAATAAAGCCTTCTCCAGTGCAGTTAAGCTGTGTCACCCCACTATGCTGTGAAATTGAATTCTGGAGAATACGGCAGTGACCATTAGAAGCTGCTGCAGAACAGTGCTAAAGAGAAAGTCTCGGCCAATTCTGCAGACTGTGTCACACGAGGATGTGACCAAAGAATGGTAACTTGGGGGATGGGGACAGTAACACCACCAATTATGTCTTGGCAGACGAAACAGCAAAAAAATTAACATTTAAAACATGTATCACACTTGGACACTCAAACTACAGATTTATGGAATACATTAAATACATATATGTAAGATTTGAGCCTAAGATAAAACAATCAGGAAGAAATGCTGTTACAAAGGTAATACTTATTAGAATCATGAAATACCCTGGACCACAAAGTCCATCCAGTTCCAACCCCCTCCCACGGGCAGGGACACCTTCCACTAGCCCAGGTTGCTCTGAGCCCCGTCCAACCTGGCCTTGGGCACTTCCAGGAATCCAGGGGCAGCCACAGCTTCTCTGGGCACCCTGTGCCAGGGTGTCCCCCCCTCACAGGGAAGAATTTCTACCTAAAATCTAATCTAAACCTGCTCTCTTTCAGTTTGAAATTCTTAATATATTTTTCCATGTGTGAGCTTTCCTCTCTCTAAGGAAAAACTGCCATAATTAGGAAACGATTTGGGGTGAATTTACTAATAGAAAGCAAGTTAAAGCGACAATTTTTTCACCAGAAATTTGAAAGAGTATAAGAAACACACACAAAAATATTCCTCCTAGTCATAGGCCACTACAAAGGATTCCTCAAAATGGTACATGGCCCGAAGCATGGAAGAACCCCGTTACCAAGTGCTTAGGTACTTAATCTCCATTGATTTAAATTTTTTTGTTTGTTTGTTGGGGTTTGTTGAGGGGCTAAGGTGGGTGGTTTGTCAATTTTCATGGCAGAAAAATTTTATACTGCCTTTCCAAAAAAACATTTTTCAGTGAGAGGAAGCCTCAGGCTTGCTAACAATATTAGTGCAGTTACATAAAAGCAGAGAAAAAAAATGTATGTTTGGGGGAATGATAAACACACAGCCCTCAAACATGTGAAGATTATCAGGGTATGAAGTCTGTCTTTCATGTCTAGATAGAACAATAAAGACCCAACTCTGATTGCAGTGCTGGGATTCTACTAAATATTTATTATTTCTAAAAATAAAGAATTATACAGGGCATTAACAGGTAGAGGACAGTACAGAGATTAAAATCAAAAATGTGGGAAAAACAGAAATACAGGTAGGAACTGAACTAAAAGTGAAAAGCATTAGTGAAGTCAAAAGTCAAAAAAACCCAGAAGTGAAAAGACAGTGATTAACTTTTGCATTCTGTATGACCTGAGAAGGTAGAATTGTGATGAAGTGAATGTGGAAGGATGAAATTGCAGAACAGGAAATTACGTGTAGGAACAAAGAAGGGAAAGACCACAGGAGGTGACCCCAGCAGAGAAAAAAAAGGGATAAGACTTTGAAAAATAACCTTGTGAAAACTGAAGAGAATTGTAAAGAGTCAAAAATGTCACCAAAACTGCAAACCTAAAAGGTCTGATGTAAAAGAGGTGTGACAAAGAAGAGGACAATGACGAAGAATAGAGACAATGGATTAAAAATCCAAAGATTAAATTAAGAATCACAACATACGGTACAGCTTCATATATTGTCTCAGGTCCTGTCTAAATGATATTTAAATTAAGTAAAGTGGCTTTGGAACTTTATGGGGTTTTTAAAACAAATACAGTAAATAAAGAAAACTAATTAGGGAAAAAGCTGGTTTGGGGAGACAAAATAGCTATTTGGTCAAGATGGGAAGGAAATTTTCTATGAAAATACTTGATGAAGTTATCCTCACTATGAATAGTCAGTTCCAATAAGCATTACAGGTTTAATACAATAAATGCCACATGTGTCACACTTGCAGTCCCACGTAACCCAGCTGCATGAACAGCCTGGCCCAGTAAATATTGGCATCAGCTTCTCCAAGACCTAGAGACTGAGCCCAGTGGAAGCTGATGACAGCTCTTGGGTAGAGCTGTCTGTTGGAGTGCCAGACAATAGCTGAAACAAGATTAAAAATTGACTGCGTGCTGCAAAAATGGATTTCTCATCATCCTGTCCAAGAGTCACTCAGAGTCATGAGCGGATCCTGCCCCATGGACAGAGATGACTGATATCTGATACTATCAATTATCACCCACACCTTTCAAAAGGCCCTTACAGCAGCGAGATCACAGCCTGGGTTTTGTTCTTGGGTTTGTTTTGTTGGGGGTTTTGTTGTCTTTTTCCTCGTTTTGTTTATACGTTGTTTTCTTCTCCTTTGCAGTAATTTTTACACAGTACGGACTGGAAACAAAATCTTTTATATCTGGTTGCTTAATATCAAGTAGAACATAACAGTAAAGATATTTCATAACACTTGGAAATAGTTAGTGAACAAAATTAATGTCAATTAAGAAACAAATGCAATGTTGAAATCCCATTTGGAAATTAAACTGTATGTACTTTGCCACTGCTCATAAAGCCATTAGGAAAATGGAATTAGAGAAGTCTTTGGAAAAGGATTATGTTTTCTTCCATGTTTATAGTACACCCTACCTCATGCTACTGCATTATTGATAATGAACACTTGAAGCTGTTGTTATGAATCCAAGCTTCTCTAAGTTCCTTTAGCTGATGTGACTATAGGTCATTCTTGAGCTGACACTACAGAACAGTGAAAGCTTCTTTATATAAAACTATTATCAACAGAAATCTCTTGAAATACATTTCTGATGGGTTTTTTTGTCTTTTTTTTTTCCTCTGGTTTGTGGGGGTTTTTATTTATAATGTAGCAACATTATACACTTCTATTGAGCTTCTCCCACATTTACAATGTCTTTTATCAAGAAGGGTTTAAAAACTCCAGACTTGTTCCACTGCAGTGATTGCAGAGGTAGGCATCTTCTAAACACAAAGATTTGTTGAAATATCTGAGGTTTTATGAAGGCTCATTATTTGAGGAATAATACACAAACTATGTGCAGTAATCTCTTCCAATGCAATAGAGCTGTCACTGAGTTTTGCCTCCTAATTCTTCACAAGGCACTTTGAAAGGCCAACCTCTGCTCACAACTTCAGTTTAAAAAAAAAAAAAAAAAGATAAAATCAAGTCCTGTTTCAAAAAGCAGAAGCAACCGTAGTTACTACACCGTGGGTTTTGCCAGAAAAAATAAAAAGTCCATCATGAGTATTATGTTGCAGATCAAAGTTTCCTTTGTTTAATGAAAATGTTACACACTGCAGGCTTACCCAAAACTACCTGATATGGGCATATTTTCCTGAAATATAGAACCATATGTGCATCAGTAAACATTATGTGTAGAGTAAATTAAACCAAGCCTTATAATTAGGCAGTAAGGAAATTACTGCAGACCTGAAAGAGTAAATCAGCAGTATTAAAGCACTCTCCATTTCCTCTGGAGCACTTCAGAGCACTATAAAAACCTCAATGTCACAGTGATAAACACCCAGAAGTGCATTTTGAGGGAGACAAAGGCATGTGCATTCAAAGAAGTTCAAATCAAAATCCTTGATTGTAATTCAAACAGTGCATTTTCCCTAATTTTTCAGTTCAGATTTTTGAAAATGTTTCTAGAAGTCCTTTCCTGAAGTAAATAACACCAGTTTTCTACTGAATGGGAGCAGACAAAAAATTGAAGTATTGAACAGCATGCTAGGGGCTCACAGCTCTTTCAGACCACGTTGGTGACATTCAGAGTGTCCCTACTCCTGTGGCCATAAATTCAGCAGAAACTGGAAGAGTAGAGGACTTTATCAAGTGGAGCATTGCTATCTCTGCCTTCTAAGCCAGTATTACACCAAACTCCTGACTAACACCTTTGTACAAGCTGTAAAACCTAGAAAAGAACTACAAACCTAGAAAAGAGCTACGCACAATGCAGTGCACATATATTAAATGAATACAAGGCATAAACATTTGCACATGACAGAAATAAATCTGTATTAGCATCTGATAGACTGCTTTTGGGAAGCAGCTTCCAGATTTCCATATTCAAGAGCACTTGGAGTGACTGCAGGAGAAAATAAAACCTATTAAGCAACAAGGTAAAGGGGCTGAGTTTCTCACAAGCAAAAGCTGATGCCACAGGTGGCCTTAAGTTCAAAGAGGTTTAGATTAATTTGTGGCTGGCTCCCTTTAAAAAATGTGTCAAGATACATTTTCATGCAACAGAATGGGGCAATCTCAGCAATAACACGGCACTTTCCCTTTTTTCCCAAAAACTCCTCCTTGGTAATACAGCACAGACTCTTGTGGATCATCTATTTAACCGTGACCTCACTTCAACTCTGCCTTTGCAAAATAAATCTTAATAAACACTCCTGCAAGACTAAATTTTGAAGTTATAACCTGCTTGGAAGTTCTGCTACTACTTCACACTTGCACGAAGCTTTGCATCTTCAGAACACTGCATCAACTCTCTCACAAACTCTCACAGTGTTATGTGAGCTCGGGAAGGTCTGTGACCCTTTTGTTCTCTCTGTTTTCTTTCCCTATTTAAATTATACAGATCTTGAATTTAAAAAGGTGCCCTTCAGGATCTATAATGCTACCCAATGTCCTCTTGTTTGCAACAAAGGGCACATCAGAGAAGAACACACTTCCCCAGCGCCCCCAGAAATGCACCAATTGCTGCACTATCGACTGGCTCTACCGCTGAAAAGTCAAAGGACTCCTCACACAAACCTACCTTTAGGGTGCCTAAAGTAGGAAGCAGATTTTTCATGACTCCCTATATACAAAGAGCTTATACAAAATACATTCTTGAAACCCCAAGTCAACCTTCAGAGATGAACTCCAGTGACTGTAAGAGTGACTGAAGGAAAACCACTTCTTTATATCACCACCCAATTTCCATAACTGACTTCCCTCTGCCGCCTCTGTGTGAGTTTTTTATTTCTTTGGGTGTGCTCTTCATTTGCTTTGGGTAGGTGAAAGGAGTTTGTTATTTAATGTATATTGTTATTAGAATTGGGTTCACTGTTTTCCACTGAAGATTTTGTTTTGCTTTTTGAGACTTTATGCTTCCCCTGGGCTTATATCTTACTATTCCGATGCTGTGTACCTCCTAATGCTGGTACAACACAGAATACCTCAAGTGAGGCAGCTTCACCTTCAAAAGCAATTTTGTTTTCTGTGCTTCAGATTATCCTTCTAAAACTGGACAAAAAGTCTTGCTTGTCCTCACAGAACATAGTAAAGAGAGGATAAACAAAAAATAAGTCGGTTAATCATGATTCAGAGCACCAAGATTTAATTTCTAGGTGCTGCTGGTCCTCTCTACAGCATTTGCAAGTCATCTGGTCTGTGTGTGAGACAGTAGCTTTGCTGCAAAAAGATGATGGTAAGATTTCCTCTTTTGGAGGAAGTCCTGTGTTTTCCTCAAAGCATTTACATTCTGTAAAGAAGCAACCTATGCCTATATTCGAGTAGAGAGTTTAAGCCCACAGACTGAGCACATTATATAAGTCTCTATCCACAATACAATTGACATTGTATGGGTTAGCTGCGATAAAATCTGTTCCAACAGAACACATTCTTTCAGTTTTAGGTGTCCCGTCACTCTAATTCTATGAGTTAATATTCATGGTTTTTATTCTGAGAGTCCTTCTAGAGTCTACACCAATTTTTGGCAGGCTTCAAAGTGCTAAACATTTTTTTTTCCCCTAAATAGCATTCATAAACAGCAATACAACTTAATCTACGTGGAAGTGAGTGACATAAGGAGCAAATGGAGACACGCTGCTGCTCAAGGGCTGGAACAGAGAGATGACAAATAAGCCTAAGCACATGCTGAAGCCTGGGATCTAGCTCAAACTGGTGTAACCCATATTAAACAAAGGACAACGATTTGCAAGTACTTTCAGGGACCTATCGAGTTGATAAAAACTGAGTATGATTAAAACATTGTCACCAAGGTCTTTGTTTTACCAAATTTGAATGAATTAATTACAGGAGGTACTTGTCTCATCAACATTTAACCTTTTGAAAGTTTGACTTGCAGCCTGATACAGCTACTGAAACAGTACTACCAAGGATTTAATGATCATTGTGGGTGCCTTCCAACTCAGGATATTCTGTGACTAAAAGATAATATAATAATTGTAGATTGAAGGGAGGGATGTTAGAGAACGTGGCTGATAACAGACTGATGAAAATCATGCCCACAGGTGTAAGACACCAAGTGTCTTACAAAGGTATTTGCAAGAGCACATCTTGGCACAGGGGAATGTAAATGACTGATCAAATATACATAAGGGTCATGTGAAAGGATGTACTTACTGCATAATACATAAAGAATTGATTAGAGGTATAAAAAGGGCAAATATGACCTGGATATGTAATTTTTTTTTTTTTTTTAATTTGGCTTCTGCAGAGTGTGTGCCTGGTAGAAAGACACCACAGCACAGTCATTATTAATACTAGTTCATGCCTAAATGGCCAAACCTGATCCTGAGTACCCCAAAGTGTGTCCCCATTCCTGATACTGATATTGGCTACTGGGAAAAGCAGACACTGAAAAGAAGCAATCAATATCCTAACCCATCAGAAAGAGGGAGAACTCACCCAACCAATTCAGAAATCTTGGAAGTGACTATCTTACAGCTTTTAGCCTACAAATGAGCTCAGATGAAATCAGCAGTATCAAGGACAAACCCCAGAGACACCTGAAAGCCATTTGTGGGAGATCATGTAATAAAACAAGAGAAGCGAAGGCTTCCAGATCTTCCAGCACCTTCCAGTGCCTAAAGGGGCTGCAAGAGATCTGGAGAGGGACTTTTGGAAAGGGTATGGAGGGACAGGACGGGGGAAATGGCTTCACACTGGCAGAGGACAGGGTTACAGAATCACTGAATTTCTAGGGCTGGAAGGGACCTCTGGAGATCATCCAGTCCAACCCCCTTGCCAAGGCAGGGGCACCTGGAGAGGTGACACAGGAATGTGTCCAGGTGAGTTTGGAATATCTCCAGAGAGAGAGAGACTCCACCACCTCCCTGGGCAGCCATTCCAGTGCTCTGCCACCCTCAACACAAAGAAGTTCTTCCTCAGGGAACTTTTAGTTAATGGCCATTAGTCCTTGTCCTGTTGCTGGGCGTCACTGGAAAGAGTCTGGTACCATTCTGTGACCTCTGCCTTGGAAATATTTGTACGTATTGATGAAATCCCTCTTATTCTTCTCTTTTCCAGATTAAACTGGCCCAGCTCCTGCAGTCTCTCCTCATACAAGAGATGCTTCAGACCCCTCACTATCTTTGTGGCCTTTGCTGGACTTTCTCCAGTAGCTCCTTGTTTTAAATGTACTGAGGAACCTGAGTTATATTTTGGGCAAAAATTCTTCCCTGTGAGGGTGGTGAGGCCCTGGCACAGGTTGCCCAGAGAAGCTGTGGCTGCCCCTGGATCCCTGGAAGTGCCCAAGGCCAGGCTGGATGGGGCTTGGAGCAACCTGGGCTAGTGGAAGGTGTCCCATGGCAGGGGGTTGGATAGAGGTGGATATTAAGGTCCCTTCCAACCCAAAGCATCCTGTGATTCTATGAAAATCCGGTGAGGAATGGCAGCATTAAGCTATGAGCTGGTGAGATGTGTCTGCTTCCAAGAACTTTTTTAGTCTGACTTAGGTTTATGTTTTTACTGGCAGTTTATAGTAAGACATATAATTAGATCTCCATAATAGTTTCCCAATTCCCAGGAGAGTTTAAATGATGACTTTAAAAGATGTAATTCCACCAGAAAAAGAAATATTAAAGCGACTGTGAATTGTGAGGCGGAATTTTAGCACCATGTGTTCCATCCACAATCATTTCCCATGTCTGCATGTTCTGCAGATAATGAAATCAAATCTCAGAAATAAAGAGCTAAGTGACCTGGGGAGAAAAGGAAAAATCAGTCTTAGATGGGTGATTTCTGAAGACTTGCAAGGCAGCCTAACTACCAACTGGGGAAAAAAAAAAAAGTATTCTTCATCACCAAACATCTGTTGCAGGTTATCTAGTTTTATGGGGTTAACATTAAACTTCCAAAGTCTGAAAAACAAGATTTAAGAAGGATTCATTAAAAACAAAAGGCATGATGATATTGAAAGTTGGTTGCCTCAGCAATGATTTAGCCCAAAATTGAAAGACTGAAATAGTGGAACTCTGTAATCTCCACTGCAGTTCATTTCCTCAGAATCTTCAGGCCTCTCTCCTCAAACATTACAGCCAGCTCTCAGTGACACCCTCACACTCTGGAATTGAGCAGGGAGTGCACAGGCAGGTCTGGGCAGATGCACACAGGTACACTGCTGATTATTCATGTGATGAAGCAGAACACTGATTAAGATTCTGAAGGATCATGATTTACAGTGAGAACGCACATTGTTGAAAGCAGACTCCATCTTCCTCTACATTTGTGCAAAACCCAGCACAATTATGATTTAATCTTGATTAGTTTACTAGCAACTGCCACAATTTAATAAACATTATACATGATTAACTTTCATAAATATCAGAAACTGTATTAAAAGCTTCATCTCCAAGCAGGAAAACACAGTATCTGTGCTTCACTTTACCCACATCCAGAGTTCCAACCTCTCTGAGACTGAACATTCCATGGGGGTAAATACACATGAGAAGCACACAGCTTATTAAGAAAGGTGCCATTTTTATATCACGTTTCAGAGTAAATTTGGCTTTAGGGATGAGTAATTCAGGCAACTGCTGAGAGCCTCACAGAGAACTAACTCATGTGTTAGTCTGCTACTTCCTTGAAGCAGTAAGAACAGAGGTGGGAGGCAACACATGGTCCCAGCTCCACTGCAGAGCTGAGGATCCCACAAATTTGGAGGTCAGAACAGCAGAGATCTTTCTTCTGTCATTAGCTGAGCAGCAGATGTGACGCTAGGCTTTATACAGGAGACTCAGTGATTCATATTGTCTGTAAGTCCACTGCAATAGGTCTGTTATTTGGCAAAATAAGCTCTGAGAATATGATCTTCAAACACGTCTGCTGACGGCTGAGAAGGAAGAGCTGAAATGAGCTGAGTTGTAGCAGGGCAGAGCACGAATTTCAAAATGCCTACAGGGGCCACTCTTTCCGAAACTATCATGCTGCAAAGAGGTGTCTGGACATACATTTAAATCTTTACTTGGTTTGGCAGTTTTCTGGATTTGGGATCATTTTCACAGAGGCCAGGTCGAATTTTCATTAGTATTATTATTATTACTATTATTGTTATTATTATTATTTAATTTTACAGAAAATGCAGAACTGGGATCATCTCAAATGGAGAAAAAAGAAGTCAAAAGAGGCAATCTGTTCTGCCTTAACTTGCAGGTGCAAAGAGAAACCTACAGATTTCTCCCTTTTCGTTGCCAATATTCTTTCACTTCTTTTCCATCTCAAGCTTTTCAAATTAAACTTTCTTTCTTATCACAAAACACAAAGATAAATGTAATATAAGAAAGCCAAACGTCATGTCTTGAACTAGGTTTTGCAATTATTCATAAAATCATAGGATAGTTTGAGTTAGAAGGGGCCTTTAAAGGTCATCTGGTTCACTTCCCTGTGCCATGGGCAGGGCCATCCTCAACGAGACCAGGTTGCTCAGACTCACCCAATCTGGCCTTGAGTGTTTACAGGGATGGGGCATCCACCTCTCTGGAAAAATTGTTACTTATTATGACTTTCTGTATCTTCATAGGATCTTTCTTTAATACAGTACCTTAGAAGTTCTCTTTGAAAATATTCTGCTCTTATAATTTTTCATATTCTGCTCATCTTTCCAGTTACTCCAGTGAGAGGATTCCAATAAAACTCAAATAAGCACATATGCCAGTGTTTTTATGACTGGGGTTTTTGGGCTGCCACGTCAGGGAAGGTCTGGACAATCTGCCTCCCCTCTCACATGGAAAGACCACTGGGGGTTACACTTGGAATGCATTTCTTTCTCCCTTTCTCTTGTCTCAGGAAATGCTGCTACTTTGCTTAATGTCATGTGCAATGTAGGGCAGATTTAAATGAGGACGCCAATTCTTTATACCCCCACATGTGGCAGAACCAGTCTGAAGCTGGAAAACAATGATTTCCTTGGAAAATCAAGAAGCATTATAAAAAGCATGGCTCACCTGTCTTCGAAGGTCTCGTGTTTTCTTGGTCATCTTGTCAATGGCAATGTTGAGTGGGTCCCCCTTCTCCTTCCTTCCAGTCTGTTGAAAAAACCGAAACTTTAGAGTTAGAGAAAAATGCTCCAGGTAGTATAAACTTTAAAAAAAAATAGTAAGGATTCATCAAAGACAATTTTTGCTGCTTTTTTTGTTTGCTTCCATTGACTTGTTATTTCCAAAGTAATGTTTTTAATGTGTTTATGTACAGGAGGCACAGAAGATTCTTTTAAAACAATCCTAAAGTGATAAGAACAAAGATTAAGGTGACTCACTGGAGAGTTCAGAACTTTTCCACCAATAAATTATGTGCATATATTATAGCTAATACTCCAAAAAATCTGGCAAGACCTTTCACTATAAAATGAATATTAAGAGTTTCTAATCTCCATCCTGCCAGGCACTGGGAATGTTAAACATGATAATAAGCAGCAACACAGCTTGAGGACAGAAGGAAAATGGTCCCTACGCCTGTAACAGGAATCATATTGGCAGACATTAGGTTCAGTATAAAGAAGAATTCCACTTAAAACATTTTCCTGCAGGAAGTCTCAAAGCAAAACTCCTCACGAAGATTAAAAAGGGGGAAAAAAGCCTTTTGTGGCTCATAACCAATGGGGGAAAAATACGGTTTTCAGGTTCAATGGCACAAAAAAGCATTAAGTGACTTTGTTAGCTGTATTACCTTTCTCTTAAGAGAAAACTACTTCTCTAAAGTTTTGTCACATCTCTTGCACACTGAACTCTGTTTGAAAGCTTTTCATCAAGAAACAAAATGATCTTCCATTCTTTCTGGCAGTACTCTTTCCTTCCCAAGGCTGTTTTCAAATGCTCCTATTTAGAATTGTTCCTTGCATATGATTAAGAGCGATTTTCTCTCTCCAGCTGAGCCTAATAGCACACGTTTCTGGGAGCTATTGAGAAGTCACTTTTGGGGTGGGATGGGGATTAAAGATACCCTTTCAATGATATCCTCTCACATGTACAGCACAGTTATCAACCCTACATTGGCAAGAGGCCTCTGTTCCAGTCATTGCTTTAGGCATTCACTCCAGAGAATGCCTGCTTTCTGTTATTGCCTGTAATTCTAATTACGACATGAGGCCAAAGCTTTTATGATTATTTAGAAATCTGTATAACCCATCCCCTTTTTTTATTTAGAAATTCAAACATAACAGTATCAAGTGCCACCAGAATTTAATACAAAACATAAATCTACCTCTTAGCTTTCTAAAAAGAATCCATTACCAATTCTGGAGTTAATCATACAAATTGACACCAGAAAACAGAGAGAAAGCATTTTCTACCACACAGGAGGAGGCATCTGTGTCACCCGCTGATATTTTTATCTCACTTTTCTTGCGTTCATCCTTTGACTGAGTTCTTCTGGTCCCCAGCTGAAGGACCACGTCTCTTCAGCCTGAGCAATGTCAGCACAGGCTTTTAGTTTTAGATGTCCTGAATTCAGTCCCTGGTATTTTGCTCAAGACAGCAGCTGCCATATGTGCACACAATCGAGCCTGTTTTTCAAGATGAAATTTCACAATAATGCTGAGGCAGATAAGTGTGGTTCAGGAAGCCTCTCCTGACTGTTGGAATGGTCCAACAGGGACTGACAGATGAGCCAGTCTCAGCCAGGTGCTAGCTTGTCAGACTACAGAGTTGTATCCTAAGAAAACTTAGGAAAAAGGAAAATTATTCCAGCTGTGTGCTGTGCATTTGCTGCACCAAGTTTCCTTGGTGACATTTGTGTTCTGGGATGCTTTATTTTTCCAGTCAAATAATTCAATTTATTTAATATTCTTTAAATTCTTCTCTTCCTTCTCATTGTTTAAGCCTTAATGGACTGGATCAGAAAGATCCATAATCACAAAAATATGTTAAAACTTTTTTTTTTTTTTTTTTAGGACAAAGATAACCTTTGTTTGGAACTTTTTTTTCCTTATTTTTAATAAAATCAGGGCATAATTTGCTAAACAGACCAAAATTCCTGTAAGTATTAACGCACTGTGAATAATCAAAGAGCAAACACCATGGCACTTAAGGCTACACAGGGACAGTATTTTACTGCTCTCAAACAAAACAATTCCTCTTCACTGATCTCATGCAGGGCACATGTATTTTGAATTCACCACCAACATGGTGAGGTCAAGCAATTAATGCTTGGCACCCACTTAGGGGGTCAGAAAGTTGTCCTTGAACAGGAACTTGGGAATCCTTCCAGGGCAGTCAGCTACGGGATACAGTAACACTAAACAAATTAAGCATTTGATAAACTGTACCATTTAGAGGAAAAGCCTCCTGGTTATTGGAAATAGAAGTAGAAATTTTGAGACTGACCTCAAAGTTTGTAATTCAGGTTCCTAATCTGGGTATTTTGTATGTCTCGTAGGAGGAAACGCTCACTGAGAGTAGGCCCATGGTAGCCTAAATCCAGCATCTCTCCTAAGCCTCTCTTCAGATCTGTCCGGTAACTTTTTGACTCCAGTTTTAAATAAACAGTGTTTACATAAACGGTGGCCCTTAAGGTACATCCTATTGTGAAACACAAAACAACTGGGAACCCTTCTGTGACCCTTAGGCCACACAACACAAACTGTCAATATCCATCTGGCCGGTCCCTTCTCCCTCCAAAACACATTGCTGTGCGCAACTGCCCAAATTGTGCCTCCATGCTGCCTGAGATGCTAAACAGGATGAACCAGTGTAGATACTAAAATGCTGCTAGCAAGGATTTTCTTGCTATTTTCTAAGTCCATGAGAGACTTTTCTCTCTCACAGAAGAGGCAGCAGAGTAAGTAAACAACCAAACACCTCCAGCCTTGAGAAGTCTTGTTTATAGTATAGTAGAAAAATATTTTGACAATGGATGTTTTAGGATTTTAGCCAATCACCCCAAGGGGTGGCTGGTCCTTTGTCCAATTAGACTATGAAGAAAAAAGTCTATAAAAGAGTTTGTAAAATAATTAAAGAAATCAATCTTGCTGCACAATTCCTGCCTGCTGGATCTTCTCTCCTCCTCCTCCCTATGGCTGCAGGACACGGTGATACACCCTAGGGCCTAGGGCTACAGTAATAAACCAGTCTGTGCTGGAAAACGAAACCAAACCAAGAGATCCAGCTGAGCTCTCTCAAAGGCAGTATTTTATTAACTTACACAAATATGGCTGAAGTGTCACATTCTGCACCATTTTTACTTATCCAGGAATTTTAAGTGTCCTTCAGCTGTTACTTATAAAATGGCTACTCCCTTTTAATCTGTATACAAACCCCCTTCCTCATTGTATGATTTCAAAGAAATTTGTTTAGTAAATCACATTATTGGAAAATAACTAGCATGGCATGTGATGCTACATAGCTTCAGGCAGGTCTGTCAAACACCATCTGCTCTGTGCTGAAAATATAAGTTTATTAAAGTTTATTTATTTAAATCCTTAAATACTCTTATTTTATTGTTGCTCTGTGATAAATTTTTGGCCTTCATTCCTAGAAGGGACAGAAAGGAATTTATTTATTTCCTGAAAAAATGAAAAAGCTTGGTATTGAGCCTTTTGCCATTTCTCTGTTAATCTTTTTCAGCAAAGGGAAGAAAGATACTTTGGGATGAAAAGGAAGTAAAAATTGCTGCTGGCATTGAGTTAAAAGGAGAAGGAGGAGAAATGCACAGAATTCCTTGAATGCCAAAATATCCGTATTCAAGTTCCTATGGACAGAATTACATCTATTCATGGTGTAATGAGGAGAACTTTGCTACAGGAGAATATATTAATCAAGTCCCTGATTTCTAGTGACCCTTAACAGCATTTGCATACTGCTTGTACTCAAGATATTTTCAAACAATTTTCTCAGTCTGAGCTGCTTCCATTCTAACTTTCTTAGAGCTTTTCCCTGCCCATTTGATTTATTCTCAGTTCAGGACGAGCCAATTCCCATAGTCTCCTGACCAGGGGCTGCAGAGCCCCCCAGCTCAGGAGAGGGTCTTCCACTGCATTTCTACCCCAAGGCTGCAGTTCCCTCCCAGGTCACTCAACGCCAGATCCAGCTCCCTGAATATAATACTCAAGTGTTTTTAAGCCTGATTTGCCACCTGACGTGAGAAGCTGTGTCATTTCTCAACACATCCAAGTCTGGTAAGTGAAGAAATCAAGCTACTGACTGTTTTGATACTACAGAAAATGCCCACAGTCCAACCAGTGTCAACAATATTACCTGAACAATAAAGACAGAATACAGACATTTATATTAAGCAAAGTCTGAAAAGCTTCACAGGTAAAACTGCATGATATTAAGGCTAGAACTTATTTATACAGGGAACTCCAAATTCATTTGGATCTCTGCTAAGGTATGGCACTGGTTTTCCTTTTTACAAAGATCTTTTCCTCTCCTTCCTTTTTTTTTTTTTACAGTTTAAACTGTTAGAGTAAAATATTAAATCCCCAAAATATGTATCACACCTATTAAGGACATTTACATCCCACGATTTGCTCATTACCAAACTCTTTTGATCAGCACGAGGTACTTAACAGGACACTTTTCTAACCCTAGAGAATATCACAGAACGAAGAAAAGGACAGTCAGACCAATCAGCCCAGAGACTCAGTGCATTTTAGATGAAATATGGTCAACCTTGGAAGAAGATGCTCCAGACTGGAACTGTGTTGCTGGTTTTTAACAATTCCAGATACCACTACTAAGGAAATCACAGAGCTCCACTTTCAGCATATGAAACAGATGAAATTGCTACTACCAGAATTATTATTAGAAAGACAGATGTTACTGTAATGAATATCCTTGCATTGAAAAGTTAGGATCAATTAGAGATGTGAGAGAGGCAAAGCCACTACTTGGAGCACATTATTTTAGAAAAATGCCAGATGATCAAGGCTGACAATGGTAACCTATAAAAGGAGGGCATGGTGTGCCAAGAAATACACAAGAAGTGGGGCAACTGCAGGCCTACAACATAATATCACAGACAAACCCCCAATGTGCATCCCAACCAAAGGAGTGATCTCAGAGAGCACTGTTTTCCTTTCAAGTTTGTAATTTACAAGCTCAGGGTTTCAATTTAACGATAACAATATTAACAACAATAATCTGTGTAAGATGTTTTGGAACCACTATTTTCAGACATTCCCCTGTTTGCTGCTTTAGATGTCAGCCAAAATATCTGGGAGAGCTCAAGCTCCTTAAACATCATGTGTTCCACATCCAAGACACCCTCACTACTGTTTCAAGTAATTTAGCCTCCAGGAGACAGCTGGAAAGATTATCTATTGATCCAAAAGCTCCCAAACACTGATATACTTCCATATTTTCATCATCTCCTAGGTGGAGGGCCCCATTATTTACAGTTTATTGAGAACTTCAATATCACAATGTTTTATTAAGGCGTAAAATGCTTCTCAAAAATATATCTGTCCTAATATTTTATTTTAAATGTTGGACAACATCACTCCTTTAAAACTATGCCAATGTTCAATAGCCCTTTTAAAAGTGATGAAGAGAAGCTTAGTACTAAAAGGAAAAACATTTTAAACAACAGGCATAGGCTGCATCAGTGCTTTTAAGCAGACATCTAGGTTTAAACACACCAATACATAGTCCCCTTCTGACAGAAGACGATTCCTTTTGGGTCAAAAAAAAGCAAAACAATATATTCTAGGAGAAGTGGAGACTAAATTTCACTGGAAGTTGAAAATTCTAGCGATTTTATAGGGAGATGGGTCAGGAAAACCAGTTTTACAAAATCTGTGTGATTCCTCTACAGATGAACTGAAAAAGACATCTTAAAATAATAAATTTAAGGAAAAATTGAACAGTAAGAAGTCTCTTGGGAGTGTGGTATGAACAGGAATTACTGCTGTACTCAGCCCAGTGATTTTATCATATTTTTATTCCTATAAATTATTTTGGTTTTAGAATTTATTCTAAGTAACTACATTGGTGGTTCTGTAATCACCCATTTTCCAGCTTCAGTTTTGCTATAGAAACCCCTCCTGTGGAATGAAAAACTTGTATGCTCCCATTTCCTCTTAATAATTCATTTATTTCTTCAGGAGAAAAAAAAAAAAAAGAATTTTGCACATAAAGGGGGTAAAAAAGGTTGTGTAGTAAGGCCTGTATATTAAGGCTAGAACATAGAATATATAGAATATATATATCCCTCTATAGCTTTGTTTAGGTGGTTGCACAGAAGAAAGGCTGAGTCACCACTGAGAAAGGACAAGACAGAAATCATGGAATCACAGAATGGTTTCGGTGGGAAGGGACCTTAAAGCCCATCCCATTCCACCATGGGCAGGGACACCCTCCACTATTCCAGGTTGCTCCAAGCCCCATCCAACCTGGCCTTGGGCACTTCCAGGGATCCAGGGGCAGCCACAGCTTCTCTGGGCACCCTGTGCCAGAGTCTCATCACCCTCACAGGGAACAATTTCATCCTAATATCTGATCTAAACCTGCTCTTTCAGTGTGAGGCCATTCCCTCTCATCCTGTCAATCCATCCCTCGTAAAGCCTCTCTCCATATTTCCTGGAAGTTCCCTTCAGGCACTGGAAGGCCCCACTGCAGTCACCCCAAAGCCTTCTCTTCTCCAGGCTGAGCAATCCCAATTCTCCCAGCCCTTCCTCCCAGCAGAGCTGCTGCATCCCTCTGATCCTCCTGGTGCCTCCTGTGGATTGGCTCCAGGTGCTCTGCAGGTGGAGCCTCACCTGGGAGGGGCAGAATTCCCCCTCCCCTGCTGCCCAGGCTGCTGTGGATGCAGAGATCTCAGCTTGTTCATGACGAGGCTGCTTTGCAGTAGAACTCTGAGTTACAGCCCCTTCCCTTCCACACAACTGCACAGTTCTAGAACGCCACTCACTAAATAATCTGCTCATAAATGTATGATACAGACAATAAGTTGTCCTTAAATAAAACAATTGCTCTCAGCAGTGTTTAATTACCTTGTGACCAGTGAGTCTATTTGGTTCCAGGGTAGCATGAATAATTACAGCTACAGAGAAAGCTGGGGAAGCCACATCCTTGCAACCTCAGATAGTAAATAAAGTCAATAAAAATTAAAATGAATCATGAGCTGGACACAGTATCAGTACCTGAGGTGTGCAAATCTTATCCTTGGCCTGCATCCAAGCAAGTTTTATCTACGTCTGTACATAATTAAAATTAAGTATGTAATAAAATGAAGAAATAATGAAAACTGTACCCATTAATGGCTGAAGATTCTCTTGTTATAGTTTATGTATGTTTTTTTATGCAGGCCACATCACCACAATATCTGAATGCCTTCAAGTGTGAATTGGTGAATTAATTGGTTTGTTTAATATCAGCCATGTGCAATTTCTTCTTTTATCCTCTCCAAAGTAGGAAAACTTGTGTGTAGGGGAGTATTTTACTTTGGTTTGTGGCCATTATTTTTCTTGTTTTGCAAAATTCACTTTTGTAACTACTTCTTGTCTTTTGGCAATAACCAAAGATTTTCAGAAACATTATCAGTGACAGCAGTTGGATTTGAAACACCAGTTAGGATTAAGGTTTGATCATACTGGTTCCCAAGTGGCAGCTGCTATTATTGATTGATATTTACCCATAACCATGTACTGGCATCTAAGCTTCCAAAAAAAAAGAAAAAAAAAAAAAAGAACTGGCTGAAGAATTTATACTTATAATGATATCAGAGGCTGCATAAAATGGAGAACTTTTTCACTCTTGAGAATGAAGGCAGCAATGTTTTGGGTTTGGTGTTTTTTTTTTTTTTTCCCCCATTTGTAGAGGATACACTGAATATTTCTGTATTCTGTGTATTTTTGAACAAGGGTTTCCAACATCACTGTGGTGAGGACATATTCCTGCTTTTCTAGCTGCTAGCCAAGACTAGGTTTTACAGCATACTGGGGCACTGAAAATTCAGGAAAGGCATCTGGTGGGATTTTCCTAAGTGAAAAGGCACGTGTAACTTCCAAATCTCATTGATTTTTATTGCATAAAATACATGCATTGTTTGGGGAGTCTTTTTGGAAGGAGGAGAAAGCAATGCAGCTATGAGAAATTCTTCCCCCGGCAAGAATATCCTGACATCATTTAAGAGTTGTGTCATTTAATTAAAGTCAGATTATAAAGTAGCACACTCTGCCATTCCAGAAAGCAGCGATAGCACTCAGGGTAGGACCATCCCATTTAATTTTACCATCTTGAAATACTGAATCAAATTTAGTTATTTTAGCTCCTTCTATGTGCAATATATAGTGACAGGCGTTTTTAGAGCACCCATCTGTCTTGCGTATTTATTTTAATACAGAATACTTATCATCACAGGGGATTGCTTCTCTCCACTGACAGTGGAGGGGAGCTTGAAGTACTTGATGATTAATTCTTAAAAGAATACTAAGCTATATGAGATAAACTGCCTATGTAATAACTGCAATGGCTGCCCAGCCCTCCTAAGGATCAGGATGAAGACTGTATCTTGGACAAATGTGTGAATTGCATAATTTTCTTCCAGAGAATTAAAAAATACAGCATTATAAGGGTGTGCTTTTTACAAGCTTCTGCACAAGACATTCCTGTCCTCCCAGGATGGGATATTTTGAGGTCCTGAAAATAATTCACGTTTTTCCCTCTCTCTGAAAGAAACACACTCCATAATTCAGATTCAATATTGAAGCTTAACAGTCTCAGGTCCTTTTCAAGCTGGAAGCCTGTCACAAGTAGGGTCCCTCAGGGGTCAATATTGAGCTCAACATTGTTTAATATTTTCAAATAGGCAAAAGAGATGTGGGCAGGCTATAGAGGTCCAGAGAGGGGCCAGGAGGATGATCCAAGCACTGGGAAGCTGCCATGTGAGGAAAGGCTGAGGGAACTGGGTCACAGAAACATTACAACTTAATGAAGAAAACCAAAAATCCCTCCAGTTATATCTGGATTTCTCTAATCAGATAAAGACACATGGCAACATCACCCTAATTTGGAACTGAAGTTTGCTGATAATGGGGGGAAACAAGGGAATGCAGCTGGAAGAGCCAAGACTAATAACCTGAGAGAGGTTTTCTGCTATGTCCTCGAGAAATCTCTGGCAGTGTGTGTGTAATGTGATCTCTGTCGCTGGGAATGCAGGGGAAAGGAGTGTTAGCATGCAAGTCTACTTCTCATCCTGGTGTCTGTCCTACTGTCCTTGGGAGCTGTGATGGGATGTCTGTGAAGCTTCTCCTCATTCCTTCCTGTTTGAGGGGTGATTTTATAACAATATGTATTAGAATTTTAATCCGGCGGAGTATTTGTTGTAGTTAAAGAACATCTTTTCCTTTGCAATGCTTACTCAGAGGACTCAAAGAGGAAAACATCAGGGTTTTCATAGAAGAAACTGCACATTTCTATTCAGAAAATGTTGGTACAGAAAATTGATGCTGTTACACTTAAATGCTTACAAAAAATAGAATTTTTGAGGAAAGAAATGTGAATGATGTAAACTGATATAAAAACATCAGCCTTACTGAAGCCAAACTAATTTACACCAGCTGAGAATCTCCCCACTCATCATTTAAGCAAAATCTTGCAGATGTTTCCATTTAGAAGGTCAGAAATGTTTACTCCAGAATTCAAACTTATTCTAATTTCCTCACAGACTTCTACTTGCAAAGGGTCCACTACAAACTCCTCATTTAACCACCAAGTGCTGTGCAGCTGTAAATTGCAATCTGCTTTTAAATTGCTCCTGGATGCCTTCTCCTAACCTAAAATAATGAGAAAAAGGAGGTAGTACACAATTTTTTCTTTCCATTCAGCTATCAAAGCCCTTAGCAAAGGGCTATGTAAATAAAACATGTCAAAATTTATCTACTTTAATACAAGCTCTGCAGAAAAGTCTATTCTATTATTTTAAGCATGATAATGTTCCTGAGTCATATATAGCTATTAACAAAGTCTTATATCATGCATTCTGTTAAAATTCTGTCAGTGAAAAAGTTGATGCAATACAGGCAACTATAAAAAGAAGAGGGGTAGAGAAGTACAGAATGTCTTACAACATGTAATGAACAGTAATTCGTGCATCTAAACTCTGAAATATATTGACTAAATCTTTGCTATGTCCCTGCCACAAATTAGTGGAAATTCTTTTCAGAGCTCTTAGTGGAGGTGATATTGATGTCTGGTATTTCTGTGAGTTTTATGTCTTATTCACTACAAAGCACCTGTAGCCCTTCTCTTCCTAGCTGGTTTTAGATTAAAGGGTGCATTAGGAGCCACAGGAGTTAAATGCAGGGCTTCCTGAGATACCTCAGCATTCCTTGAAAACATCCTTTTAGTATTTTCCAGCTTTCTCTTTCGAAGGAATAGGAGAACTACATAATGTTGTTTGGTTACAAGCAAAGAAGTTTTTGTTTGTTTATATATTTAAGAAAAAGACTCCATCTGATGACAACACTTGACTGCAATGTTGGCTTCCACAGTGTGGACCTTTATGCATTGTTTTTACAGCTTTTTAACCAAATAAGCACCTCTGACAAATGAAGTGACCACTGGAGGTTCATCAAAGCATTCACAACATTTACAGGTATAAAATGAGCGTTTCTCATGAACATACTGAAGCTCTAACTCTGCCATTCTATTTAAGTACAGAATTACTGTTGATGGCACAAAGACAGGTATTACTCAGAATTCAACCCCCCCAGTTGTTGCCTGTCTGTGCCCTGGAAGCACAGAACTGTGTTGGCTGCACTTCCAGTGCTTTGATTAACAAGTATCACTGAAAAACAGGACTTCAGCTGCTTGGCTGCATCTGCCACTAACAAATAGATCTCTGGATGAGATGTGTATTGACATTTACATCTGCATTTCTTTCTTTTTAATTGGATCATACTTATATTCCTTGGGTGATCCATGAGGAAATGAGTCTTGTTTACGTCCAATCAAAAACGTGTTCATCAAGGCAGGCAGCTGAAAGTCAATGTCAACTCAATATTTCTACTTATAACAGAGAATTAAATACTTTTTCCAATTAATTGTTAGTTTCTTTCTCCTTATCTTTCCAGTTTCCTCCAGACCACCCAGGGAGGGGTTTTTCTCTGTGTGTTCTCTTTAATAATCCAACTTGCTCTGAACAATTTTAATTACAGTACACAGTGAAAAAATATTTGACGTTATTTTGGGTGATGTTTCTTGCATCCAGTGAAACCTCTGCTGCTTTCCAGTGCTGAACCCCACCTGGCACCTACTGTGCAGCCTTCACAACACCTGTGGGTGTGTCAGACTTTCTGAGGGCAGTGACATGTGCCTGGCAAGAAGGGTTTTCACTCTGACACTCTCCTGTGAAAACCCCACCTGCACGCAAACAATGAGTGTGAGCTTTAACTGCACACACACCATAACTGCAGCTCCTGTTTGAAATGAATGGAGACAGAGCAAAGAAAAGAACTCAAACCTCATTATGGTAATTAACCTTTCACTTTGAGTACAGGCTTTTTTGTGTCCTCATGTTTCTTTGTAGGACATCACAACCATGAGGCAACAGGGATGAAATAAAAGAAAATAAAATTAAAAAAAAAAAAAAAAAAAGTAAAAGAAGTTTTTAAACTCCAACCAGACTCCCAAAAGGATTCAAGAGCAAAGGACCAGCTCTATTTTCACAGAGCAAAGCTGTGGTCTATTCCTGCTACTGCCTCAGATCAATGTGTTAAGTGATACCATTCAAATTACTTGTCAGTTTAACCAGAGGAAGTGAAACACAATTACAGGGCATTAGTGTAAAAGCCAGCTCAAAATAACAGAATGTCCATGTGGGATATCTGAAGCAAAAGCTTGTTGAAAATAACTCTGTGACATTTTCATCAACAGTCTTTTTTACAGAAAAAGAAACCCTTTGGAAATTCTATTACAAACTAATTAGGCATAAAATAATGCTTTAATTCTACAGACTGATTAGAGGCCTTATTTTTTCTTGGAGATACCAGAAATATTTGTGGCTTTTGTTCTGTTATTAGAATAAAATTAAATACATAAAGACCTTCACTGAAATGATAACTGGTGCATTTACAAAGCCTCTCTGTGCTCCCTCTCAAGTCAGCAGGAGTTTTACCATTATTTCCATTGAATGATTGGAGCATTCATTTTTCATGGACACTCCAAATTTCCATTGAATAAAAGATTTATTTTTGGAATCCTCAAGCAGATGACTTAGATTAAGTAGGTGAAATGGGAGCAGGGAAGGGGAGGGACGACTCCTTCTCCTGCTGAAGGCAGCGCTGCAAGTTTGGTGGATTCCAAAGGACAAACAAATGCAAACCTGCCCTGAAAGCCCTGCCTGGAGTCCCCAGGGGGGATATGCTGGGGTGGGCACTGGTGCCTGCAGCTCCTCTGACTCTTTCACTCCAATCTGCACCACAGCTCAGTTTCAGTCGAACAGGTAAAAAATGTGCCCAGTCCAGAGCTGTAAAGGAAATAAGGATTTGTGAATCCCCATAACAGGAAATCAGACTGAAGCCCTACATGATCCTCAGCTATTAAAATAAAAATATAGGACATAGAGTAACCTCTATGTGTGTTAGAATCTCACTTTTTTATTATTTTATTTTAGTTTGGTTTTGTTTGTTTGTTTGTTTTTAATCTTAAAACCCCTATCGAAGCATGACTTCAGGACAGGACTGAAAAAAGCTGGAAAAAGCCTTCTCCTTCCAGACCTAATTGGATTTTTAAGATCCAGAAGAGATGGGGGCCTGGACTTGACTCAGCACAGTGAATCTCCTGGAATGAGGTGACTTTACTTTTTTCAAGAGCCACAATGCATAGCCCAGGTCTAGGTACCCCTGTGGTAAAATCACTTAAAATGATCATCTTATAATTCTGAGCTCAGAGACTCTGAGGTCTTTAATTGGATTTGGCCCTTTATCTTCTATATTCATGAGATAGTAATTAATTTGACCATCCCTGCCTGGTCCACAGGGTAATTGAATGAATAGCTCTGCACAGGCACATAAATGCCTCCAAGAAGAGTTATTACTATGACTGTGCAGTATGACGAGTTAACTCTGCCCCGTTGATAATGACGGCATTGAAATTCCTAAGGAAAGTGCCACTGGAGCCCATCTCAGAGCTAATGGGAAAGGAAGAAAGTATGTGAATATGCAACATGCAAAACCACTGCACAGTTGATACTCTGCCCTTTAAAATAGTGACAATTTAAATTTAATCCTGTTTTCCAAATTTCCTTGCTACACCTTCATCTTCTGGCACTACTAAAACCCTGAAAATACCTCAGAAGGGGTTAAAAGCAACTTAGTTCTTTTGGTAGATTGCCACAAAGACTTCTTGTAGGACATGAAGTAGAAAAAATGTTAAAGAATGTTAAATAAAATCACAGCAGACTGAAACCTGTGGTTCCAGTGCAAGACCTGAAATAAATTTGAAACAGATGCTAACTGGCACCACCTTCACTCTGATATTCATAAATGAAACTGAACGAGACTTCAGAGGTGCCAGAGGAAGACCAGCCATGCAAAGAACATTAAAATGGGCTTGGATTTGGTTTGTCAGCTCCAAAGTTATTTATATCCTTCTAAGTTATCTAGATCCTTCTGAAAATTCATCCAATGAGACACGCGTGTACATTTTTAAAAGGACTGAAAGTCTGTGGAATTGAAATTCTTAAATTACCCTGGATACACCTTCCATTATCAATTAGCATTGGCTTTGGAGGCGAACCACGGATATGGAGTTGCACTGAGTTGTTCACTGCAGGAGATTTTTCCCTGAGGAATGGGTAGTGGTTTGTATCAAGACAAACAGGGTTGTTTGCAAATCTCAGTACCAATCATGCACTGCCACAGACACCTGCAGCTGTTTGGAACCCCTATTAATGACAAATGCTTACAGAAACTAACTGCACATGGTAAAAGTGCTGACTGACCCCTACATCTCGTTTGATCCTTTCCCTCCTGAAAAACTTGATGTTACAAATCAAATTTATTTTTAATATACAAGGATATCAACTATTTTAAATAGTGTTATTCCAATAATTCAGTAATTTGGCCCTTCTATGACTTCAATATCAATTTCTGTAGCAATATAATGCAGCATTCCATGCTTCCTATTTATTGCTCTATTCTAATGTGCCACAACCTGTAATTCCACTAGCATGATCTTCAATATTATAATTGAATTTAATAAATTTCTACTATAAAAATGAATGATTTCACTAAAACAACAACAACTATGGAGCTTCTGCGTGTTCCCCTTGGTCGTGATGTGCACCAAGAGGAGAACAACTGAATCCACAGTCTATGGGAACTTGACTCCTAATTTCCAGTACTGGTTTCTAATAGACTACATTTTAGTGAAGTTTTCTTCAGTATGGCAATTAGTGTTAAGAGTGAGTCAAATCCATGATGATCAAATGCCTAAAGAAATTAAAAAAAAAAAAAACACAAAAAAACTAAAGCTCAGCAGGAGAAGCTCTGCAGCTTTCCACACCGCATGATGCTTTTCACTTCAAAACTACCAAGTAAATTACTGAGAAAAAGTTACTGTGAATAAAATGGGCTGCACTGTGTTAAGTAATTATTTCTAAAGTGTGAAATGGGTAGGAAGTATCTCATCTTAAAGTAGTGCCATGATGCATATTACCTCTCTGGTATAAAGTGAACAGTCTTTTCTTTTTTTTTTTTTTCTTCTCCTTTTTTCTTCTTTATCTTGCAGGATCAATCACAGGAATGAAAACTTTATTTTTCTAATGATTTTGTATGTGGGAGAGAAGTGTAAAGGCTCAACCTGTGAAACTCTGCTGTGCTCCACTATTTGTACTGTGCTACTGTTTCGAGGAGAATTTCTAGAGTTTCATGAGCTCTCAGGAAATCACAGAACGGTTAAGGTTGGAAAAGACCTCTAAAATCGTGTCCAACAGTTAACCTAGCACTGCCATTTTCACCACTACAAGCTCAGTAAATTATGAATATATTTGGGTGATGCTCCCCATTTAAGGGGAACATAGAACATTTAAGAACTGCAGGATGGAGTTGTGATCTCCTGCGTCAAAGAGCAGCATTTCCGTGAGTTGAGTGTTGAGGGATGCAGCTCAGGGAAGGTTTGATTTGTGGAACAATGCAAAACACAGCCTGCTTTAAGTTTGTCCTTGAAGCATGTTGTGCCACAAACCCATTCTGTCCCTCAGTCTTGGAACCAGTGGTAAAAGAAGGTCATTTTAATAGAAAGTTACCTCACAGCATGGGGGAGGAAAATACCCTTCTTGCTTGTGAGAGAACAGAGGGGATTCTTGCAGTTAATTAATACCTAGATGCATAACAACAGGCTGCAAGAAGAAAAGGTTGTTTTTTCTTTTTGTTTTTTTTCTTTAAATAGCTATTATTAAAAGTTGCAGGGATTGAGGAGAAGAAAGAGGAAAACCACGTAAGAATCAAAGAGGAGCTTTCTCCCAGACAAAAGGCGACACAAATTGGTCGTAATGACCTGGCTGAATACTGCTGTCTATTTAAAGCATAATTACACAGACATTAAAATATTTATGCAGCATTCATGTGAAATTCAGTCCCAGATCAAAACCAAGAGATAGCAGAGCTTTAATAAGAGAATCCTAGTTCAGGTTTAACGGCTGACAAGCATGACTGTTTTTCCTTAGTATTTTTCCTTAATAATCTGTTTCAACAACATGCAATACAGGCTTTTGTTTATTTTGTTCATACACATAAAAGATTCATTCCAAAAAGATCAGAAAGGGTTATTTCCTGAGATTAAATATCAAATGGATATCCAAATTATGCTTTGCAGGGATGTGACTTCTGAACACTCAGAGCCATTCAGTGACCGCCTAAGATAAAGAGCAAAAGTGCATCTACAGAGTGTAAACTCATTTTGGCATCTGTCCTGAAACTATCTTTGAGGTTTGACCTTCAGAAGAACTTCACAGAACACAGATGGGTTGACTAGGGCTGGCCACAGGAAAGTGTTTAACAAGTCAGCATTGCAAAGCAGTTGGAAATGATGCAGAACAGGACTGTAAATAGATCAAGTGAGCTCTGCTGTGATATCTGTGTGTTCATAGCTTGTGCTCTGGGATCAGGAAACGTTACCTCCAGCAGGGGAATGGGTAGAATACTTTAGTTTCATTAGAGCTTGGAAATTATATCTTATTATTTCCAAATTTTAATACTCTATTATTTAATTAATTCAATAATTAAAATTTTATATGTCAATAAATGTTTGAAATAATTTTATAAATGTGTGTACTTCCAAATACAGCAATTGTTAGGCGGGGTAAGCCTGGATTCAGAGGTAAAATGTCAACTGATTTTGGAAGCTTCCCTGTGATGCAGGAGAATGACACAAAGTCACCAACGTTACAGCAGGACTGGTCACTTTGTCATATTCCTTGATGGCTGCATTCCTGCTGGGCATGGACAGGGAGTGGACAACCTCAAATCCACGATGACATCAGACAAGGTACCGATAAATGTCTCTGGTGAGCCTGTTTAATCTCACATGCTCATGCAAAACAAAAGGAATGTGTCTACAAAATTAATATTTCATTGGCTTCTCTTTAGAGAGAGATCTATTTCTTTAAAAAAATAATAGCCTTAAGTGCACAACTGTGTGCACACATTTACAGATATTTTTATACTCAAAGATGAAATTTCTTTTCTGAGATGACTTCCTAAATCAAGACAAGAGTGCCCATCAATCATTTAGTATAGCTAAAGAGTAGAAATTTTGGTAAAGAGTGTTTTTTTAAAAAACAAAATGAGGCTGGTTGCATGACTGCCTTTGCCAGCATTCACATTGACTGATGAACTCCTGAGCAGTTTATTACAACAAATAGCATCTCCTACTGAAATTCTCTCCTTCTAATAGCATTCTGCTCTACAAAAATGTATTTTTGATATCAGAAACAAATTGCAACAATGTGCAGAAGAATGAGTTGTTGCCTCTGAAAGCTATTTCCAAAATACCACACAACTTCAAATTTTATCAAGACAAAAGGAAAGCTGGGTGCCACATATTTATGCATTTGTGTGTGTGTGTGTAATGCTTTTGTAATTCAAATACACTATGTTTGACCATCAAACAATCCAAATAAATAAAAAAAGCCGTGTTTTCTTGACTGGTATAATAAATATTTTCAAGAAGGATAGTGCCCAATATTATGCATTGTGTTAAATATCTTATTTCAACTGCCACTTTTTTTTTTATATCACTCTCCTCCTTAACTGGGAAGGATAAGGTCAAGATAAGGGCAGGGAGAGATCCCTCTGCAGTTACTGTCACGGGTAAAACAGACTCAACTGGGAGAAACTAGTTTAATTTATTACCAACCAAATCAGAGTAGGACAATCAGAAATAAAATCAAATCCCAAAACACCTTCCTTCCATCCAGAGAAATGCGATGGACCAGCAAAAACTGATGTGGAAAATTATTTTCTTCTGAGTACAGAACATCACAAAAAGTTTTGGCTTGGAATCCTCATGACTTGTGGCTTAAATTGACTTTTGAATTATATTGACTTAAATACTTTTGTTATCACTGCTGATATTTTTTCTTATAAGAAAAGACAACCATTATAAGAATTGGTTATTTCTGTAAACCTTGAATCTAGTGAGTTAAACGTGACCATGATTCTTCCCTTCTGTAATAAATCCTAATAATCCAACTGGATTTATAACAGCCTATAACACAGCACATTCATGAATACAGACCAATTTTCAGTTTCCTGGACTAGAAATCATGATCACATCTAATCTTCTGTGCCTGACAATAAGTTTATGATGTTTAGTGGAAAAGCTCACTGACTTTGGACATCACTGAATGAGATCACAAACTATTTTACACAGCACAGTTTTAGTAAAAAACAAAACAAAACAAAAAACCCAGTAGAAGTAATGTAAGACAAATGCTCCTACTGCTTTTTGTGTTGCTCGATACCACATGGATTTTATAGGCCTTTTTATTCCCCAAATGACATGCTGAAATAAATACATAAACTCAGATATTTTTTTTTTCTTTTTTTTTTTTTTTTTTTCTTTTCTCGAGTATTTTGGGAATTTCAAAGGTCACATTTTGAGGCTGGATGCCTCATCTCTGGGAAGGCCCCATTCAAGGTCAGGCTGGACAGAGCTCTGATCTAGTGAAAGATTTCCTGACTCACAGCAGAAGGTTTGGACCAAATGATCTTTAAAGGTCCATTCTATGATTCACTGGGATTCTGAAGTGTATTTTTGATTCAGTATGATTTTTTTCCTAAACAGAGTAATTGAAACTACTCAAAATCTGCCCTCGGTATTACCGGAATGAGAATTAATTCACTAGTCTAAAAACTAAATTTATATTTCTGAAAGTGTTCTCTCTGCATTCTCCCATTCTCCCACCCCATGGAGTAGCTTTGAGATCCTCATTGTGCTCTGCTGGAAGTGATGCAAAACAGTGGTTGGATCAGCTGGGGAGTTCAGTGAATTGCAATCAGAATTTGGGCTCAGATTTGATCTCTCACCACAAAACAAAAGGCAAGACTCCACCTAAACTGTAAATACTAAAAACTGCAACTTTGTGATTTCCTGCACAGATACACACTGTAAAAATTATTAATTTTTAAAGTAATGCATTGTTTTTAATTGAGCACTATAAAATCAGCATTTAAATACAGAATGCACAGAAAATGAACAGACCTGTTTACTGCTTCAGAAACAGAGGGTGAAATACTCTGTTTTGTAAATATGATCTGCAAATATTTATTTTTAAAAGCCAATAACCTAAACATTCTTCTACCCAAGTCTTTATTTAAATGTCAATTACTATAGCATCAGCGAGCATTCGTATAGCTAAATGATGCTTCAACCAGCTTGCACTGATAAATGTTCTATGGCCACTACAGACTATCTATAAAGTATTTTCCATTTGATCCATTTGCAGGACTTGCACTGAACTAGCAAACCAGTGGAAGGGGAATAAACCCCTCTAGTGATTCCCAGAGTGCACGTTATAAATATAACAGGGCAATTTTAACAGATTTTGATATTTACTGTCTTTCCAAAATTATTCTCTGATTGCCCTTGTGGGATAATTCCCCTCTTTACATCCCTTTCAGATGGCATTAGCCCACTGTACTGAACTTAATAAAGATAAAATCCATAGATACAGTAATGGCACTCTGAAGAGTTTGAAATAGACACATGAAAACAAACGAATGCTGCTTAAAATCCTTTTTTGTTTTTTTAAAGAAAAGGTATTTTTGTTACATTTTTTGTCTTCTGGTTTTATGTCTTAAGATACTGTGCTTCAAATATCCCCATGCATGCCCATCAGTTAGAAGCTTCCTTTATTAAAACAAAATCAGGAACATTTTGCGTGCAACGAAGATATGGGAACTTAGAACTGAAATATTTGGAGATATGGAAACAGAAGAGCTAGCTACAGCAAGCACAAAACATAAATAATATTTGCCATCCTCCTACTTCATCATCAAAGCCCTTCTACGTTCTGGGGCAGTAGCCACCTACTCCCTCTATATCACTTCAGCAAAGGCTGCAAACGCTATCTAACATTTATTTTATGTTGCACAAACACATGCAAATCCTTATGCATATGTATAAGCACAGAGACACGCCTCCAGAATGAAACTCAACTCCCTCCATCAAGGTCAGTGTCCTCAAACTCACAGCTCCCAAGCCAAGGAGCCTGATTGGAATGGGCATTGTGGTGAGTCGGAAAGGGCAGATTAGGAATAATACTGCCACAGAGGCTCATTTCAGGCTGTAGGGTTCAGTCCTTTGTACCTCCAGTTTGTAGATTCTTAGGTCTTTTCTCCTTGTTCTTGCTCACCTCAAAAGTATGGTTCAAGGTTTGCTCCTCTAAATGGCAGTTCTAATGTTTATTGTTGAATTTCTGTCTGTTTAAACAGTCTCAAATTGACTGCCTGGCTCATGCTTTGTCTTACAACAGAGTCACAATTCTTTTCATGTTCCTTTCGTTCCCCTCTTTCCATACACCCACTAAATAATCTCGGTTTCCCCTGACAGACTGTCAATACTCTGCAGAACACCTGTGTCTGCCCAGGAATTGCTCTGGTTCCAGAACAGTGTTTTTGTTCCCCGGGCTGAGATGCACCCATGGCTCAATATGTTTTCTTTGCCTCCTCATTCATCCAAGTCATCCTTGTTCACCCATGAAATAACTTCTGGACTTGTGACACCTGAAAAGCCCATGAGGCTCCTGTGGAGACACCTCCTGGTTTGTTAAGCTGTAAATGCAGTAAATCAAAATATCACACTTAAATCCTCTCCTCTGACTCACTGCTTCCACTTTTTTTCTTCAATGCTGCCCCAAATTTTTGGACCAATTGACTTTTCAGCCTTCAGAATCTCCTGCCATACAGCATCAACACAAAGGCTTATTTTGGACAGAGGGATTCAATGTTGTGCCCTCACAGAAACACATGAATATCAATTAATTCTAGAAAAGATTAAAAAATAACAAAACAACCCAAAAGGGAACATTTCACAAGCCTAGGAAAATATTAAAAAATTGAAATTCTATATATTCTCTTTTTTAATCAGTGATTTAGCACAGTGATAAGTACAACAGCTAATTGTATTTGTGCAAACTCAATAAAAGGAATTGAAACACAAAATGTTGCAAATTAAAAGAAATAATAGCATCAGTCATCTCTGAAATTATTATCACACTTGAGAAACATAATAATATTCAAGTGCATGAGACTTTCCTGGAAATTTCCCACACACTTTTTGAAGACATCTGTTCAAAACAGAAATGTAGGGTAAACTTCTGGAGAGGGAAGAAAAAAACAACAACAAAAAAGTTCTATCTTCCTGATTTCCCCTATAGATTACACAATGCAGAGCAATTTCTTTGGGGCATTATGTGACCTTTTCCGCTTGTGTGAACCTCCTCTGTGCTCTGGAGGGTTCCAAGAGAAGCCCCAAATCAGCTCTGTGAAGCTTCTCATGAGGAACAGAAAAGGACTTCTAGCCTGGCTTTCTGTGTCTCCAGACACATCTTTAACTCCTTCATCCCACTTAAATCGAATGCTGGTGACAAAGGGACACCCCCACCACTCACAAGAGCCTCTTGCTTAACGTACTGTGAACAAATTTCCTGCCTGTGCTGACATCAGGATACCATACTGCACTGACCAAAACCCCATTAACCACTGCCACATTTACAGAGGCAAGAATTTAATTTAAATGTCATTTTAAATTTCCACTATTAGACTTTGTCACTGTTCCTACCCTCATTTTTTTTTTCCTTATTCCAAGGCTACTGAGCATCTTTATGTTCACGGATTTTAATTTTAATTGCACACTCAACTATTCTAAATTATTAGGCAATGTACAAAGGTAGCAGCAAATTCGCATTATACTGTTTTCTCCATATGCTAAGCAGGTTAAACTGTATCTCCATATGTTAAATTCCTCTCTGCTGTGAGTAAAACCAATGAATATGGTCTTTGTATGTCTGTAACAGACTTCAGAACTGTTCAGATCTGCTGACAGCTTCATCAGACCTTGATGAACCAGCACCACTTGTACTGGGCACATTTTTCTCCCAAGATTTTAAATAATAGATCACTAGGCATATATATTTGCACAACTTTTGTCTCAAAACTAACATTTCTACCAGTCCCATCACATACTTTACACTTTGTCACAATATCAGTACCTGTAAATTTATGGGGTTTTTCCCCTGCTTTTTTTCCAATATTGTGTTTTTCCATATCTGCTTGAAATCCTTCCGAGTCAGTTCTGCCTCTCTTTTCTCTCCTCTCTCAGTACTCACCATTTCGACCTCACAAATTCACAGCCACTACCTTCCTGCCTTTCAAATCCAGCTGTAATTCCTGGCTCTCCATTTACAAGCCATCCTTTAACCCAGGCCCTCACAAAGAGCCAAAGTGCCTTGACCAGCTCAGCTTTTCTGGCTACACAAATGCCTGAGATTCACAGAAGAGAAGAAAGGATTGCAAATATTGTCAGTGGTTCCTGCCTTAAAATGGCAAGTCCTGTGAAGTTTTGTCCAGTGCCAGCTCTGAGATTCCATTCTGGCCAGATGATCTGAACTGGTTCAGGAACCAAAATATGGGACACAGAACAGGAAGCTTAGGGAGAAAGTACGGAGGGGGGAACTTGTAACCCACAAGCAAGGAAGCTCATGGCCCAATAACACATTAATCTGCAGGGTAAAACGCCTCTTTGGGAGGCAGTGGTGTCAAAACCTCCTCCCAGCCAAGTTTTCCCCGTGTCTGTGACAGAGGTGGATCCAGGTAAACAAAATATTTCGAAAGATTATATTACAAAGATTCACTCCTTTATCTGTAATTCATGAGACAGTGCAAAATGAGACACACTCTGCATTAAGTGTTTCAAGAGATACACAGATCCCAAAGGCCTTAGGATTCAGATCTGCCTTTGAGATTTCTTCTGCAAATGCTTCTGCACAGCTGATGCTCAGGTGCAGAAAATATACCACCACCAGCTTGTGTAGCCACTGGCATGTGGCCATGTCCTGCTGCAACCACCTGAACCAAGGCAGGACTCATGTCCTGCAGGAAGGAGTAGCAGCAAGATGAAATGAGAAGATCATAATTAGCAATAGAGATAACAGATTTTACCACCCTGGGAAAAAAATCCCCACAGCATTTAATAAGGGACATGGGATTTGAAGCTGCACTGAGGGAAATTTTGTATTATACAGAGCATTTAAAAACTGTAACATGATTCAGTGGAATACTTCCACAGAGATTTTAAGCCTGTGGTGTCAAAAGGATAGAGCAGAATAGCTCTGAACCTGCTGCCAGCCTTTTCCAGACCCCACGGCAGGAGCGTCTGGAAAACAGCACAACTTATCTGGTTCAGCAAGGGCTGGGAGAGGGGCCATGTGAGAGCCTGGGTGTCATCAGCCCATGTGTGACAGTGAACCCCTTCAGAGAGGCAGGTTACATGAAACAAAACTTGAGATACAAATAAAGGAAGGAGAAATACAAAAGAAAAAGCCAGCTCTGGACAAGCTGTTCTTTTTTCTTTCCATGCCTCACTAAGGTATTATGACCTCGTGGGCATGAAAACCAAATCTCTGTGTGGGGGTGAGCTGAGCAGGATGTGTTTTGTGCAACAAGCTACAGAAGAAAAGGGCTGGATGCCCACAGTGTCAGTTAATGATTTCTGAAGCACAAAATCTCTGCTTCAGCATAGGAATCCTGTGTGGTGTTTGTTCTGTTCAGTCTCTGTTTACCTTCTCTACCTACTTATAAGCAGGAATATTTCATGCAGGTGTTTCAAAGATAAATGATGCAAAGAAAAATATTGGAAGTGCAAAAATACCATTGCACTGGACACTGCAGATGTACTTTAGATAGTTGGAAGTGCCTAGAGTATTGGACAGGTGTCAAATAAATTGTAAGAAATAATATAATAGATTATTCCACACAAGCCAAAGTTTCATGGCAATGCAGTTTAGATAACAAAAAAAAATCCTATCAGCCTGTCATTTACTGCATGTGTGTGGGCTTGTAAATAACCATCCCAGCAAACCAAACCAAACCAAACCTCTTTGGGTATATGCCCAGGAGAATAACACTATGGGAAAAAATAACAAGAGTTTTATTTCAGCTCAGCAAACCAAAGGGGCTCCTAGTTGAATATACACTGCATATGAGATGGTCACTAACAGGGAAGACAAACTGAGGTTTAAGGCAGGCAAATATACCTGCAACTTAATGCACACAATATATTCCAGGCCTTCACTGCAGTAGTTAATGCCTTTGAGAGTCCTCAGGAGCACAGCTGTCCAACTCCATCAATTTTTACACATAATGCAGGTAATCAGTAATTCAAATGTTATACTGAGCTCATAGAGACAATATATTAATGTAGCTAGTCTTCTCACAGAAGCTCTACAGCTAGAAATGAGAAGATGTATTTATTTAAAATAGTAGAATCTTATTTCATATTAAAATAAAATTTAAGGAAATACATAATTCAGCACAAAGTGATTTGTGCATTTAAGTGAATGCTTACAATTCTCGAGCTCTGTGGGAAAGGCTGTTACACAATGAAATGGTGGAGATGGGAGCTGCAGTTGTGTGGGCACCTGTGGGATCAGAGCAAAGATGAAGAAAATCCCTTTTATTGTGAGTTCTTGCAAATTTCCTTATTTAAATTACAGTTTATTTGTACTCTACAGACTTTCTGGGCAGGCAGAGGAATGAAATATGCAGTGCACTGCTTGTGCGTGTTATCTAAACACTCTTTCCTTCTCCTTACAGCACTCAGCTCTAGAAGAGGAGAAAATCTGTTTTGTTCTTCCTGTGTCCTGCTCATGAGCCTCAGATGGTACCGAGGCACAGTCAGGTAACTTCAACTCAGGCAAAAATTGAGAGAAAAGGAAATATTGGTGTAGGTGAGTTCTTCCACCACCAGTGTTTGACGCAGGTACTTCCTTCTTTACACGGTTTCATTAACATAATATAATTATGCATGCTATATAATGAGCTTGGTATCTACAGCAATTCACTTAGAAATGACAAAGAGAAGTTTTTTTCTGGGTCCATCAATGTTTCATATCATCATTAATGACCTGGCTGATAGCACATGGAATATGGTTATTAAATTTGGACGTGACACCAAGCTGAGAAGCACTGGAAGTGCTCAGGAGAGTAGAACAAAAATCCAAAATGATTCTGACAAATCACACTTATATCCTCAAAAAGGGGAAAAAAAAAAAAAGGAACAGATGCTATTCCAACAGGGTCATGTGCAAGATGTTCACTCAGTTAGGAATAACAGCGATAAAACCCAGAACAAGTAGCAGCTCTATAGAAAATCTGCAGGAAAGGCTCCACGGGCTCTTGCACATCACAGGAGGAACACGAGCCATCAGTGTCACCCAGCTGCCGCAAAGGCAGGTGCCTTCTCTGGCAGGAAAACCCAGCAGCAGCCAGGAGGGCCTGTCCTCCCACATAGCAAGGTCTCAGCTTCAGTACCGTGGGGTTTGTTTTGGCACTGTGTATATAGAAATGGGGACACTTTAGGAGGGATCCAAAACAGATCAGAAGCAGTTACCAAAGATCAGCATGAGACTCCCCCAGCAGGAGAAGCCTGGGTACACTGGGCTTGTTAAACTCTCGGAATTTGAGAAGGGAATCACAGAATTACAGATCTCAGAGTATCCTGAGCTGGAAGGGACCCACAAGGATGACTGAATCCAACTCCTGGCCCTGCACACACACCCCAGCAATCCCACCCTGTGCATCCCTGGAAGCGTTGTTCAAACGCTCCTGGAGCTCTGGCAGCTTTGGGGCCGTGCCCATTCCCTGGGGAGCCTGGGCAGTGCCCAGCACCCTCTGGGGAAAGAACCTTTTCCTTGAGAAATCTTCAGAGCCCTCAGGAGGAGCTGATGTGTCAGGAATGACCACACAAATATTGCCTTCGAGCACAGACATGGACCAGGTGATTTCTTAAATCCATTGCACTTCCATGGATTAAGAAGGTTTATAAAGCAATGCCTTGCCTAGCTATAACAGATAGAAAGAATCGTGTTAAACAGAGCTGAGCAACTTTTAAACTCTTATTCAGAGGGCTTTAAATTTCTTTAAGAAGACTGGGCTAGATGGGAACCTCCCAGTAAAGCATTATTTATAAGGAGGCTCCAAAATACTGTCAGGGCTGAGACTTAAAGTTTTAAAGGTATTTCAGAAATCCCCGTCCCAAGATTTTGGTGAGAATCCACTTCAGCTCCAGAGGACCTACAGATCTGAACACGTGCTCTTAAACTCTGTCTATTCTCCATATTCTAAAAAAGCTCAGCCCTGAAACTTTATTTTAGACTTCAAGTAAAAATATTTTTTAAAATTAAAATAAAGAAGCCCCTAAAATAGCTCCACTGTTGTATCTTTACTGCTTAAGTGGAAACTAAATGGTGTAAGTTTCTGCAAAAGATGATGTCCTACATATTGACTAAAACTCTGTATTTTTTTTGTCCTTAGGGATTAAGTGCACATTGGAGAAATGAATCTCGTGGACTTGGTTTAGCAGTGGCCTTGGTGCATGATCTTAAAGGGCTTTTCCAACCTAAATGATTCTATGATTCTACACTTACTGCACCTATAAATATTTTTCTGTTTCTTGATATTTTGATTAAACTGACTGGATTACACATTTCATATGAGGGTGTTTTTTTTTAATTCCCACTATGTGAAATGTTATTTCAGCTTTATAAACTGTCAAGCAAAACTTAACTATACACAGAATTTACTCCTTTAGCCTTGACATGATGTTATCTAAAATGGTACTTTCTAAAATTCCACAGAAAATAAACACATTGAAGGAAAGTAAATATATTTTTACAGTCTCCTGTAGTTGCTAAACTACTCTATTCTGTTTTGTAGAGAAACATCTGGAAAATCTACTTCAGAATGAAGAGTAAGGAGTGTGATGTATGGCACATAGCAAAAGTGGGGGTTTTTTTTTTCAATTCCTGAAGTTGTGTAGGCTAGAAATAAACCATGGAAAGTGGTTATAGGGGGAAGTTTCACTGTACATATAAAGGCAATTATTTATATTTAATATTGTGCTACAGACACAGCAGTTAGAGTGCAATATCCATCGTAACATCCACCATTGCTCCAGATTTTGATGGGGCCTCTTAGGTAATGTCTCATTTGCAATCTCTGAACACAGCACTCAGGGAAAATCCAGTCAGCAGGAAAAAATGAGGATGTGAATGTGCTTGTGAGCTATCCAAGGAACTGTCCTTGACAAGCACAAAGGAAAGCCAAACACCTGTCTGCCTATTATCCACTACCAATCTCTTTTAGTATCAACCACCTTTGCATTTCAATGGATACCTCAGTCTGTAAAGCACTGAAAGAGAACACTCACTCTCAAACTACTACATTTTGTAAATGTCACATGATGATGTTTTAAAAATAGACCAGCAAAGGGAAAACCAGCAATTTGGCTTTGGACTCACAAATTAAAGATCTTATTCTAAGTCAATATTTTATTTTATCTGATCATCAACATGAGAAGATTTTACAAACTAGAAAAGAATCCCCCCCCCCATTTTTTTATTTATTGAGTTACTGCATGTTTCAGAAATACTTGTGCATATGACTGAGACACAAATTTTAAGGAAGAAATTTTTATGAGCATGTGTCTTGGTTTTGGCTGGGATAGAGTTATTTTCTAGAGTTTTGGATTTAGGATGACCATGGTGTTGGTAACACACTGATGTTTTAGTTATTGCTCAGCAGTGCTTACTCTAAATCAAGGGCTTTCCAGTGTCCTCATGCTCTGCAGAGAGCAACCATAAAAAACTGGGAGTGAGCATGGCCAGGACAGCTGACCAAGAGATGGCTGAAGGGATATTCCATACCATGGGACATGATCCCAGTGAATGAACTGGGCAGAGTTGGCTGGAGGGGCCAAACTCTGCTTGGGGATGGGCTGGGCATTGGTCAGTGAGTGGCAAGCAATTGCACCGTGCATCACTTGTTTTGACTACTACTACTACTATTATTATTATTATTATTATTATTATTGTTACTATTATCTCTTCCTTTGCTGTCCTAATAAACTGTCTTTACCTCAACTTTACAAAGTTTATTTTTTTTCCCCAATTCTCTTTCCCACCCCAGCCAGCAGGAGTGGGGAAGGTGACAGCGAGTGGCTGTGTGGTGCTCAGTTTCTGGCTGGGGTTAAACCCCAACAGCCCTTTGGTGACTGCTCTTCCTTGCAGGTCGAGCTAGATTTTCCATCCCACTTCCTCATGTCATCTCCTTGGTTATATAGGGCAGCCTGTGAGTACTGGGAACATTTATACTCCCTCCTGAGCATAAGGAATTTTTACTCCCAATAGCTGAGATACAGGCAGGGAGTAAGTTGAAACCAGGACAGGGTGGTGAGGCCCTGGCACAGGTTGCCCAGAGAAGCTGTGGCTGATGCCTTAGGAGGCCTCCTAGAAACAGAGACTAGACAGGAGTAAGGGAATAAAAGTAGGTATTTATTTGAAGGCCTTCAAAGGTAGCCCCTGGGGGCCAGAGGCTACTGCCAAGATGGACCCCAAGGTGGACAACAGGTCATGAGTTCTTCACACTTTTATAGGTTTGGTTCATTTGCATAGCAGGGTTAATTCTCCAATTAAAGCTTCAGTTTAATGATGTAATTTCCCCTCCGCTTGCCCCCCTTAGAGGCTTTTGGTTTATACTTTTGGGCCTAGGACAGTCTGGGTGTCCTTGGAGAGCAGGCCTGGAGAGGCTTTGTTATGTCTACCTAGCATGAGAGAGCAGAAATTACCAGGCTACAAGAAACTTCAGAGTCACACACTAGGCAGTACAGAATTTGAAAAATATAAAAGTTAAAAACCTAAGGCATCATGGCTAGCCCATCCATGAAAGTGCCCGAAGGCCAGGTTGGACAGGGCTTGGAGCAATGGAGGATAGTGGAAGGTGTCCCTGCCCACGGCAGTGGGTGGACTGAGAGAGATTTTAAGGTCCCTTTCAACTCAAACCATTCTGTGATTCCATGACGTGCAGTGATAAGCAATATCTGGATTATTCATGAGCAAGGACTTGCAAGAAGCAGTGATATTTAATATCCCTCTCACAACTACTCTGCTCGCACCAGGAGGTCTAGGATTTGAATGGCTTTTACCAGCAGTCAACTCAATGCTCTGTTGTGCTCCGTATTTTAGTTGGAAATAACAGGCAATGACCTTCCCCAATGCACAAGATCTTTAGGATACATTCCTAAACCACATCTTCACTGATGCAGGTGGCAATTCAGTGGGGTTTCAGCAGAGAAAAAGATAGAGCCATATAGTTTTGGCGCAGGGAAAGATCCACAAATATATGCTCTGCACTCCCTAATAGGAGCACAAGGTCTTTCCAATGCTGGAACAGAATTTTTGATGAAAGTGCCCGGTGGCGAATTTGAAAATACTAGCCTGGGGGCCCCAATGAGACATAATTCATTCCAGAACAGATCCAGCTTCTACATCCATTCCTCTAAAGTCATTATTGACCCAAGGGAAAATGCTGGCCTTAAGCAAGTTTTAATAAAGACCCTGGTGGAGTCATTTCTGCAGCACTAAATGCGATAATGAGAAACAAGCCACTTAGCTGCAATAGACCCAGGACCTGTATATAACCCGAAGTCAGTTTTTCTGAGGTTCTTGGGATTCCTTCCAGAGATGAAACAGGCATCCATAAGAGATTTAATTACCTTGCTCACTAATTTGTTACATAAAAACCAGTCAGGCTTAAATGGACCAATATTCTGCTTGTCCTATATGAGTGTAATTTATTTTAATACTGTTTCTGTGAAGTAAAAATATCCATAGACTAATCAAGTCTGGGTTGAAAATCAAGGTTTTTACTAAACCAATAAAAGTGTGAACATATAAATCTGGCCTTAAACATTGCTCTACTTTAGAACTTTTCTTCAGTTTATTTTAAACAGGAAATGTTTGCTTCTGTGGCTGTAAGACCTAGTATGAAATAGAAAAATTTTACAGACTCTAGCAGATTGAAAGTTTCTTAAGAGATTATTGAAAATTCTCTATGGATGAAGTAGGTAAAAAAACCCTGGTAAGTAGCATGTATTCTTTTTAAGTTAGATTTGTGGTTATGAAAAAAAACAAAAAACCTCTCCTTCACTCTGTCCCTTTCTAACCATCAACCTAAAAATAAAACCTTGCTAGACACAGTGGAAGTGATTTGAAAATTAAACTACAGTCTTGATAAAGAGAGATAGAGAAAGGACCCTTTGTGTGACTGTTATGACCCTTAGTCTCCATCCCAGGCAGAGTGAGCACAATCTTTTGTGCCTGTGGTTGATGTCTGGCATTCACTCATAGAGAGATGCTTTCTTTTATGGCTTCAAATTCTACAGGCAAGTGTTGAAGTTGTGAAAGTCAGCAGAGGAAAAACCAGATATAGGCTCCTCTGCACTGGTGCTTTGGTAATAACAATTATGGGAGGGAATAAGAGCACAACGAAGAAAGGCTGAGTGTGGCAGTGCTTTGGGCAGGAGGGAAATTGGAGAATATTCCCATGGCTAAACCACGCAGTGAACCCCTGGGCCTACTCCTGCCCTCACCCAAAACAAACTGTATCCAGGTGTATCATTATGAGGTTCACAAACGTACAGATTTTTACAGGTCTAATCAAGTGTTTACCATGCACAGCAAAAATAAATACTTCAGCATTAATCAAGGCAGATACACTTCACAGCCAGACCACAAAACTTAAAGCCAGTGTGCTGTATGTGCAGCCAACCCCTTCCTTTATTTCACATAAAAAGAAGTTTGGGGTACTAATCCTTTTTATGAAAACTCCTAAAATATTTTCTGAAGTTACGGGGGAATCAGTGTGTGCTTTATGATCCAGGAGGATTGGAGCTTACAGGCCTTTTTTTATCATCTCTCTTTCGGTACTGTTTGAGTTGAAATCAGATACTATGTGGTAATTTCAATAAAAGTAATATTGACTCACGTTTCTGTGAAACTCATAGCTATTTATATGGACAAGATGCAGGGGCGGGGGAGCGGGGGCACAGAAAATATTACTGGTTTGAATGGAGATGAAATGTCAGGAAGACTGGAGTTGCCATCTACTGGAATGTGCAACGAATGACAACTGCCATGCAAAAATCCTGAATTTCAAGCATTAGTCACAGCAAGAGTCCAGGTGCGTCGCAATGGCTCCAGAAAAAAAACCATACACACAAAACCCAATTAAATATTATAAAGTGAAATCTCCAAAGACAAAGAATTATTCTCCACTCAGCTCTTGAAAAGTCGGAAGATGCACAAGGAGGTTCTGTCAAACCAATCTTATTTCCCTGCGTCTTTTATCTACATTCAGCAATAGATTATATTTATCACTCCTCATCAGAACACTGATAATTGCACTTGCCAGCTTCAAAAGTACAAAACAATGTCAGAATCTGAAAAGGAGAGAATTGTAAATTCTTCAAATGTGGGCATCTAATCACCACTGCGTTTTTAAACCACCACTTCTTAACACATGATAATATTTAGGGATACCTTCAGTTGATGAAACACAGAAAAACATAACACAAATCTTCTTAGAGCTGCTTATCATCAAAGACAGTTACTCTATATTAATTCTGCTGTTCCAATAATGTGTAGTAAGTTCATACCAGAAAAAAAGTATTAAAGTATTCACTCTTGTGTTTGTAGATGATCTAAAGCAGAATTTTTGTTTCCTACATCCATGTCTTGCAAAAGACCAATTACTTAGATAAGAAAGTTCATACATCAAGTGTTTACAGCTGGACAAACAGACAAACCAAACCTCTCCAGGGCAATTTAGAGGAGAAAAGAAAGCAAAAGTGTCCTGACAGTGCTGTGACTGAAATGACACAAATGAGGAGGAGACTGGATGCTAATAGCAGCTGCAGCCCATAAATTCAAGGTATTTGCAGACATAACAGATCACATCTCACCTCACAAGACCAAAACTATAGACCAGAATTTTCTTCAAGTAGTTTAGTATTCTCTCATATTTAGTGAAGATGTTTATTAGTCTCTTACTAAATGAAGAGCATTAAGTGACTGGAGAGAAGTATCTGACATGTGAACTGTGTTATTATGATTAATGGAGTTCATACATAAAGGGTTATTTCTCTGGAAAACGTCAGATTGAATAATTACTGGAATTACTCCCAAAGGGCTTTAGAAAATGTTCTGCCCAGTTTCAGTCACGTTCTTATCACAGTTTTCTTTTGACTAGAGGGTGATCTTTAATTGCAGTTTTAAGTAAAACAAGTACTGTAAGCAATTCATTAAACATTATGAAAAATTATGTATTTCTCTAACAGTCCTTGAAAGTAGCTTTTACTTTTTACCCTCATCTCTAGGCAATACAGCAAAGCCAAATCAATAAATAAAATGGTTTTCTTCTGCCTTTGAAACAAAAAAAACACACTGTCCCTGTTTCCCTGCACCAGATTAAGTATAGAATATCCTAGAATTGATATATTGTAATATTACTGGCAATATTATTAAGATAAGTAGGGACCAGATGATAGCATTATTTAGTCTCTTGGATTTCTTAAATCTAATCAGTATTTAATGGATACAACGGTGCCAGCAAATCCAGACAGAACACAGCTCAGAAGCCTCTGAATGTGTTTCAGGGAAGTATCCCAAGGTCAGCACTACTTTGCAGTGCTGCAGATGCTTCCAACAGGCTCCACGGTCCTGCAGAGTGAGGGCCAAGGAAAAGCAGCACAGATCAAAGGATAAATGCTTTCAGAACTGATTATCCTTGGGCTGAAGGCAAAGAAGCCAATACCACCCAACTTCAGCCTGCTGGCACTAGGGAAGCTCTTCCCACTACGTTTTCCATGTCTTCTGCCACTCATTGCATTCATGACCCTCGTGGGAACAGCTACAAGTGAGTTCTGCTGATGTCAGTGCATGGTTCAAGCTCAGCAGCAAAATAGGCTGCAGAAACTTCATTATACAGATACCATACCTGGAAGCACTGCAATACACTGAATTCTTGTGCAACACTTGTTGCCTTGAACCTCAGAACTGTGCTGATTATTGTAATACTCGTTATGGTTAGAGCATCTCTTGTATGGAGCCAGGATGGGAGAGCTGGGGGTGTTCACCTGGAGAAGAGAAGGCTCCAGGGAGACCTCAGAGCCCCTTTACCTAAAGGGGCTCCAAGAGAGCTGGAGAGGGACTTGGGACAAGGACCTGGAGTGTCAGGACAAGGGGAAATGGCTTCCCACTGCCAGAGGGCAGGGATACATGGGATATTGGGAAGAATAAATCCTTGACTATGAGTCACAGTCCGTCCAGGGAAGCTGTGGCTGCCCCTGGATCACTGGAAGTCCAAGACCAGGTTGGATGGGGCTTGGAGCAACCTGGGACAGTGGAAGGTGTCCCTACCCATGGCAGGAGGTCAGAACAAGATGATCTTTAAGGTCCTTTTCAACCCAAACTATGCTGTGATTCTCTGATCAGGACACAGCAAAAGATCGTCCATGCTGGGCATTATGCAGGGACATAGGAAGAGACAACCCCTGAAATTAAGAACTGGAAACAATAAAACCCAACAAAAATCAGAAACAACTCTAGATGTAGGAAGAAATAGGGCACAAAACAAGCAAAAAAATGAGATACAATTAAAAGAAGCCAAGTGAGGGTCTGGACCTGCTTCCAGGATTGATTTTTGGCATGTCTGGCACTCACTGTTGTGGGTTGCTTAATCACCTTTTGTCCCCTACCTGTGTCCCCTGGGTACACAACAACCCTAGCCAGCATTCACAAACCACACCAAGCATGAAGAGATCATTCAGGAGTTTCACATCAATGGTTTCCCAAATTTTTAGGATTGCTGCCACAACATTACTGATGCAATCATGAAAAGTGTTATTTGTCCACAGCCATGCGTGCATCACTCAACATACATTTAAACACATAAAACCTTTTCATAGGAAAAAAACCCCGAATAATGGGGGAAAAACTACAATATATCTTGAGCCACAGGCATTTCACAGATACTGACCTTTGATTTCGATTTAGAAGCTCTAACTAATAAAGCTTGGCTTTGCACCAAATCTGAAGAAGAAAATCAAGCACACTCTTGTCAAATCATAATTAATTTGCACTACAAAAAAAGAGTAGAACTAAGCCGAGCGTTCTTTAAAAATGGTCTCTAGAATTCAAAACACTCAGTAAAATGTCCTCTATCTTGAAAAACAGGATGATATTTTCCTGCCTTTTCAAGTTGATTATGCATCTTTCCACTCATTTAAAATATAAATTGAGTCTTAGGAAACAATAAGCTCTTCATTTTACAGGAATATTAAAGATTCACAATTACAGCAGTTGGAGAGGGAATGTGATTATGAAACACAGTTGAAGTGAAACCTAAAGCTTTGTTACTGTTTGCCCCCCAAATGTGCTGTTTCACCTTTAAAAACATATACAATGGCAGGGTAATTTAGATTCATACTACTGTACAGATTTTGAGAATGTATTTGGCATATTCTTTCTAAAATCTTGGTAAATTCAGGATCTGTGGGTACATTATTAGAATTTGCTGTGCATTTATCTATTTATTAAAAGTAACAGAGTAACACAAACTTGTGACTACTTTGATATTTCTTCCTTATATGACATGAAAAATCTTCAAAATACATTGAAACAAAACCAAAGAAGAGTCAGGAACGCATATCTCAAAGACTGCCATTGGAGCTCACAAAATTAAATTAGCTGTTGAGCAAAGCTGAGTTTCTAAGATTACACATACACCACACACAAACCTCCTCCACCATATGAAACTTTTCAGTAATGCCTTGAGTATTTTTAAGTTGGTTTAAAAAAAGAAGGTCAGGTTATTCTCTTTTTTTTTTTTTTAGAAGGCATGACTATCTTTTGTTATGCCTTTAAAGATGTCCTTCTGAGACTCCTGACCCATGATTATTTCTCTTAGACATTACATCAGTTGCAAATAAGACGTAATGAAACCATAAATATTGCAGGTAGTCAACAAACCCTCATCTTGTTGCAAAAATCACAATGACTTCTATCTGAAATATGAGTCTTCAACCTGGTTTCTGCACTATTAATTCTGTCTATGAGCTAATGATCCAGAGGCCCTCTCATCTCCCTGTAAGATGCAATACACACACAACCAGGATTTCAACACATTTTATCCTGAGTTTTCCCTTCAGAATACAGATATCATCGGAGCAGGAGGATGAAAACATAAAAATCCTGCCTTCCATGCTTACCACAATTCACCAAGAAGCACATGCAACTGAGAACACCACAGCCTGCCAAAGGTGCCATTGCCTGTTCCCATGGGTGCCCTGCTCAATCTGACATCTACTTCCACAATTACGTGACCCAGTCTCTGTTGTTCAGGTCCTCAGTAAATCCAGGAGTCAGATCTAAGAACATTCCAAAATATATTATTTACAAGTAATGTTTTCCTAAAAGCAGTTTCTCTGCAGAACAACCCCTTTGTAGTGATAGGACAAAGGGGAAGGGGTTCAAACTGAAGAAGAGCAGGTTAATCTTAAAGAAGAAATTGCTCCCTGTGAGGGTGGGGAGGCCCTGGCACAGGGTGCCCAGAGAAGCTGTGGCTGCCCCTGGATCCCTGGAAGTGTCCAGTGCCAGGTTGGACAGGGCTTGAAGCAACCTGGGATAGTGGAAGCTGTCCCTGCCCATGGCAGGGGGTGGAATGAGATATCTTAAAGGTCCCTTCCAACTCAAATCATCCCCAAATTTTATGATTCTGTTTTTCTTTGGAGTCGATTCAAATGGTGTCCTGTGTGATAGGACTCAATAAGAGTCTTTATTCAATTTCAAAATACCAGCACCAACTTCATAACTAACCTGTACTTCTAGAAATAATGTATCCACAAAGGCCAGCATGAAGTTTTTTTGTCTTTTCTTGTTGTGCTTTAAAACACATTTGGAAACGAGCACAAGAAATGGATTAAGAACAACTTGTTGTCTAATGCTGAGAACAGATTTTCTGCTCTGGGAAAATTTTCCAAGAGCAGTTCATCCACTTGTAAAAAGACTTCTCAGAAGACTGCCAGGAACAACTTTTAACTTGTTCATCCTTGCTTTTAATAATTGATTACATAAATTCCTCCCAATTCTCCCTTATGTCCCACACCGTGGCAATCTAAGAAGTGTTCACTGCCCCTCAAGTTTTGCCATTGGTAAAAAGAATGAAGTGTTTTTCTTCACAGTCCTAAACAATCCTGCTATTCTGTCACTTCATTCAACCTCTTGGTAAGTCTAAGTAAATACACCACCAACCAACCAACCAGCCAACAGACCAGCCCCAGGTACAATGTTGTCAACATCTGGGAGTAGCTACATCCATAGAAGAACAGAACCTTTCAGTTGAAACAAGCCCCAAAGCACAAATAAAAGACTGTTTAGCACCAGTTTATAAAAAAAAATAATCCTCACAGATGAACTATCAACAGTAGCAGAGGGCACAGCAGATATATCCAAGTGTGTGGATAAGCTGTGGCCCTCTTTGCTCTTAAGCAAATGGAAATTAATTGCAGTTCATTTGCTGGCACCTCCAGAAATGCTTGGGAAGGTCTTGAGATAAACCTTTGTGGAGTGTCTCACTTAGCACTTCTGAAGGTGGAACTAACCGATTTCCAGTCAAACAGGACCAACTAAAACCTTCGCACTTTCTAATAATTGCACTCCACACGTGCTTCCTCCACAACTTCCTAAGACACCTTTAGAGACATAAATTAGCAAGGGTTAATCAAAACCCAAGGTTTAAATTTCACTTTTCCTGTAAAACCAGTTCCACCAACCTGGTAACTTGACAGTAACACTCCAGTCTTTGCCTAGCCAGGATGTTCCATGATCTTCATGTGTTGATTAATCACAAAAGGATAATTTTACTTGTCTTTTTCCCATTACCCCTGGACATTCAGAACCAGTAACAGTGAAGAGTTTTGGTATCATGTCCAGAAATCCATAGGTATTTTCACAGTTACTTAAGAGAGTCAGTCATGTTTTAGCTTATTCAAGTAGTCTACCAGTAATGAATGGAGGAGAGAGTTACTTCATCTTAATAACATCGTTTTTAGGACGACATATCCTGATATGTCGTCCTAAAAATTGACATTTCTTCACTGCACTGTCAATTCTGCACATGGGTCTCTTCTGTGAGCAACCTTCTAGAGCTCTGCATGACCACCCACGAGTGAATGTGGACAATGAGGATGGAATGACTGCAATGAGACAGAAAAATGTTTATCACCTTGTCAAAAACAATAAGGTCATTTACATAAGAATTTCTATGACTTAAAGGTAGCGAAAAATCCAATGCGTCTGTCAGGTACTGTGAAAATTTAATGACATCTGGAGCCACCAGGAATATTCTGGTCAAAATCTTGTATAATGATACTAATTTTTATATCTACTGAAACAGACATTATAGAACTGGACTTCTTATCAGCTGAAATCCTAAATTCTATATAGAAGGGGCAGCCAATAAATATTCAGAATGACCAAGACAGAAATACAAGAGAAATAACAGATTTAGTTTGCTTTAAAAGTCACATCTTTTCCCCCTCTTTTCTGTTTTTAAATGTTTCTTTTATACAAAATGCCATGGTTCAGCACACTTGAAAATTAAAGACTACCAAAGATCAAGGTTTGAGTCCTTCCATTCATGAAAGGAAATTAAAATCATCACTAAGAGCACCAAGTTTTATTATTCTGATAAAAACCACTCAGAAAATGCCAAAAGGAAGAACTATACTCAGCATTTAATACATTGTTTTGCCTTTTCGTATTTTGTTGGTGGATTTATTAAAAGATGTGCACATGAAGAGTTAGACATCAGTGGCCACATTCTGATCTCATGCACTCTGTCCCAACCCCATCTGTCCTGGACTGCAAATTAAGGTAAGGGAATTATCCAGGCACAAACAGTAAAGGAATATCCAAGGGATTAGCAAGAAGGAAATTATTCTGAGGCCAGTTAATATATAGGACATTTAATGGTTGGACTGGATGATCTTAGAGGTCTTTTCCAATCTTGATGATTCTATGATTAATATGAACACAATATTAAAAATGTGTAGACCAAATACACTGAAAGGTGCTTTTCTTTTTCAGCCTGAACGATTCTGACCATAACTGCCACTGAATTACGCTTGTCATGACTACAAGCAGCAGCTTCCCAGCTAAACTTTCTAAAACTTTATCCATGTTGTTCTTCTGTAACCTACTTTACATTGATTTAATCAAGCTCCTTTAAACACATACAAACTTAGTTTGCCATTCTTAAAATGTTTTATAATAGCACATTTAATAAAGCTAATTTAAATCTGCTAATTTATAGAGACTTGCCAGAGGCTTTGAAACTTCAGAAATGTGTAAACTTAACAGTTTGGCTGTGATAACAGCTCAGACAGTGGAAATTAAGCCCTTTGCATTACAATCATCTTCAAAGTGGATTCCTGGTTTTATTGCAAAAAGGGTACATTGCAAAAATACAGTAGGACACCAATTCACAAAAGATGTTCCAGATGCCCCAGTTCTTGAATATGGTCACTACTGTGTCTCAACATCACAGCCTCAAACATGCACTGAGGTCTCTCATCTTAAGAACTACCTGGATTCTTTTCTACAACCAGGTTTTGGACAAGAGCAGAGTTTCTCATTCAATAGCCCTCCATCAGAGCTTTGAGAGAGTGCACTTAGGGCCATTAATTCTGGATCCCTAACTCTGGTTGTCAGTCTTCCAGCTGCTGCTATACAGGTTTGCTACTGTCTGCTCTAATTCCTGCCTTTGAAAACTAAATGATAATGGATTATATGCCAGTGTGGGAATAGGCACATTGGTTGGGATCCAAGCTGTATCCCAGGTGATAACAAGGAGAAGCAGTGAAAAAAAATATTCAGGTCTTCAGTGATGTATCAGGGAGCTTCATCTAGAGGAATTCTTTATACATAGCATTTAAATGGTAACTAAGTGATCATTATCATCATCTGATTTGCAGAAAATGGCAGCTTTCCTTGAAGATGTAATTGAAATTTTCAGGGCTACTGTTGCAGACCTCTCCTGAAATTTTCACATGGGAGAAAGCATTAAGACTTCCCCCATGAAGACTTGTAGGGTTGCAGATTTTTAAGGGACACAACCTCAGTACTTTGAAGCTTTTTTCAGTATCTGTTAAACTCAAGTCATCCTTTAGGCTTTTTTTCCCTGCTAATTGCACCAAAATATTCATTGAGGCAATCTCGAATATATTCTTGGATGGGGTTTTTTAGTCTCTCCTGCTTCAATGCTCATTCGTCGCTTCTGTCACTGCTTTCCTTCCTGCTTTTGTGTACGGAGAAATAGAATTAAGGTGTACTGCAACCAGTGGACACTTGCATAAACAGCCTGCTTTGAATAAAACAGCATGATCTGGGGAAAGGAAAACTACCTTCAGCTCTCGTGCCCAAATGCTAAAACATAGATGAGGTTCGTATACTATTAAAGCATCACATTTTTGCTTTGAGACCACTGAAATGCTGTGAAGAGCAGAAAAATATAAATAAACTGAACAAGGAGCATAAAAGCACATTGATCCCAAGGTTCTGAAACTGCAATTTAAGTGGTTTATATTTGTAATTTATTTAAGACTGTTCCTGGCAAATACATTAGTAATGAATCTCCTTCACACGTTTTTATTTTTATGCACGAGAGCTTTAAGTTTGCCAGGACTTCTGCAAAGCAACTTTTACTGCATCAAATTACTGCATTCCTTGATCTCTCCCAGCACACAGTCACAGCAGCCACACTCAAACACAATGATCAGCTCTGCAACAGACACCTCCAAAACAAGATATTTCTTTTAAATTAACACAGCTGTGAAAAAGAAAGCAAACACAGTAGTTTTTCCCTGTCCCTCCAGCATTTTGCATCCGATGTCCACTTTAATTCAGTACAATCTTCTGTAATCCTTGTAATTCCGTGTGGAACTTCTTCGTTGGGAATTGATGCAGAATTGGGAGCTGTCAGCTCCGATCCCTTTCACCAGCACACGGGCTTGAGACTCTATTTCATAATAGGAAAAGATGGCCAGCGTTTTCCTGACAGAAGTACCATACATTTTTCAGTCAGTAAAAATTACAGAGCTCATTGACGATGCGCTTCCCATAGAGAACGAGGACTGCAAATTACCCAGCAAAGATTTTTTTTTTTTTTTTGGGTACACGGAACAAAAACCAGCACAATCTGCAAAACTTATTAACTAATGGGGTTTGAAACCCTCTCTTTGCATGCTGCCAACATGGTAACAGCAACCTATGCATTGATCTTATTCAAAAAGCACAGTAATCTTTATGCTGCTAGAATAGGAGTTTTGTGTGCTGTAGCATACACTGCAAAGAAAAAGGAGAAAAAAAAAAAAAAAAAGAAATCCTTTAGGAAAGGCATGTGCTGAACACACAAAATATGCAGGATGGAAAAAGACCAAATGTAATTAAAGCTTATATGAAACGAGACATTCCTATTTGCAGAGCTTTGGCTGCATTTCTGTCAAAAGAAAGCACAGAATCTCAAATCATGCTCTATTTAGACAATGTCAGAAGAAAAAAAAAAAACACATTTACCCCCTCACACCCCTCAATCCCCCACCCCAAGACTCCAAAAGGCAAATCTCATCATCGGAATTAGAGAGAAAAAGCAATCCAAAGAGATTGGTTTACATATTCCTTCCCAAACCAAGTAATCGAGTCTCTCCCTCTCCCGGCTAATAGCTTATAAATTCAGACTTTAAACAAAAGCATCCGAAAAAAAAAAGAGAAAGAATCCTAATTCTCAAGCTTCCTACTTAGCACTGCCTCGCTTTTGATGATTTGTGCGGCTGTGTGTGCGTGCCTGTTTGAGAAATGGCGAGATAGGCTTAAAGTATTTTCCATTTCATCAAAGAGCATATATTACTTTCCTGGTTCGCTCCGATGTTGGTTTTATGCCCACCCCTTTTCAATCTGCCCATGTCTGAGATGCACAGTGCAGGCGTACAATCATGAGCAGCTTACGACACTCAGTGAACACTGGGTGCCTCTGCATGCTCTAGCAACATACTGCTCAGCTGAAGGGAAGGGATTCTTGCTGTCTCTCTCTGCTCTAAGCATCACCTAACAAGCAAAGCGAACAAAGAATGGGAAATAAAGCGACCCTTAGCCGGTCAGTGAATGAATGGTAACCTCTCTCTGGAGTAAAGGTTGTGCCGGTCAATGGTCGTTGCAAATGATGGACATTAAACAGATTGACAAATCCTGTGGAGTCGTTAGTAAAGAGTCTGGAGTTTTTTTCACGCCACAGTGTTAACTGCAGAGGAAAGGACAGAGGGAGAAGGAGAAGATCAAGCTCATGTACATAGTTCTGAAACTTGCAGGTCCTAGGAGGCAGCTCAAAAGCTAGCTGGACAAGCCTTTCGCTCGTTGAGCAGAAGCGAAGTGAGACATTGTGAGCTTGCCAGCCTTGCACAACATTGAAAGGGACTGAATTTGTAGCACAGAGGGGTCTTTTTTAGCTCTGCATATAATTAGTCCAAACACAAAGGAAGCAACTGAATGGAGGTTGTCACTCTCTGGAAAAGGGTGGGTAAGACACTTTTTAATTAAATTCTTTCATGAAGAAAGATTTTTTTTTTCCTTTGCTGCAGCATTTAACATGAACAAAATCACTATCATTTTACCTTTGAATGTCTGTGAACTTTAATGCTGCACAGCTCCTGCATGCTGTAAAGTGAAATATTTGCCTCTGTGTTTGTTCTGTTTGCTGTTTTGCTTTGGTTTTCGGGCTTTGTTTCGTTGGTTTGCCTTTTTTTTTTTCCCTCCCTTAAATAAAATATGATGTAGAATTTGAAAAGATTCAATGGACATTCTCAAGCATATTTGGAAATATTCTTGCTAATGGATTTCCTTCTTATTGGTCTCTGTTTAAACTGGCTGCTGAGGAAGCCCCCAGGGTTGATATTGTGTACGCTGGGTATCTTTTCTAAAATGCTTCCAGCTGTGAATAGTGGGTGTCCACAGCTCTGTCGGTGTGAGGGCAGGCTTTTGTACTGTGAATCACTGAATCTCACAGAGATGCCTCGCAACCTGTCGGGCATGATGGGCTTGTCTCTGCGGTACAACAGCCTTTCAGAGCTGCATGATGGACAGTTCACAGGGTTAATGCAGCTCACGTGGCTCTATCTGGATCACAATCACATTTGCTCAGTGGAGGGGAATGCCTTTCAAAAATTGCGGCGAGTTAAAGAGCTCACCCTGAGTTCCAACAAAATAACTCAACTGCCCAACACCACTTTCCGCCCCATGCCAAACTTGCGCAGTGTGGATTTATCGTACAACAACCTACAGTCTTTGGAGCCTGACCTGTTCCACGGGCTGAGAAAACTGACAACTTTGCACATGCGGTCGAACGCCATCAAGTTCGTGCCAGTGAGAATTTTTCAGGACTGTCGCAGCCTGAAGTTTCTAGACATAGGATACAATCAGTTAAAGAGCCTGGCTCGAAACTCTTTTGCAGGCTTGTTCAAACTCACTGAGCTGCACCTCGAGCACAATGACTTGGTGAAAGTGAATTTAGCCCATTTTCCCAGGCTCATCTCCCTGCACTCCCTCTGCTTGCGAAGGAATAAAGTTACCATCGTAGTAAACACTTTGGACTGGATATGGCAACTCGAAAAGATGGATCTCTCCGGCAACGAAATCGAATACATCGAACCTCACGTTTTTGAAAGTGTACCTCATCTCAAATCCCTGCAGCTGGACTCCAACCGGCTGACCTACATCGACTCCCGAGTCCTCGACTCCTGGAAGTCCCTCACGAGCATCAGCCTTTCCGCCAACGCCTGGGATTGCAGCCGGAACGTCTGCGCCCTGGCCTCCTGGCTGAGCAACTTCCAGGGTCGCTACGACAGCAACCTGCTCTGTGCCACCCCCGAGTACGCCCAGGGCGAGGATGTTTTGGACGCCGTGTACGCCTTTCACTTGTGCGAGGACAACGCCGACCCCACGAGCGTCAACACCTTCTCCCCGGTGACCAATAACAGCGAGCAGACGCTCGGCTATGGCTCGGCCACCGCCACCTACGACGTGCCCGACGGTGACGAGGATCGGACCACGTACGCCGTCACCATCACCATACCCGGCGAGAACTCCGAGAACGCCGTGCAGATTCACAAGGTGGTGACGGGCACCATGGCACTGATTTTTTCCTTCCTCATCGTGGTTTTGGTGTTGTACGTCTCCTGGAAGTGCTTCCCAGCCGGCTTAAGGCAACTAAGACAGTGCTTTGTCACACAGCGCAGGAAGCAGAAGCAAAAACAGACCATGCACCAAATGGCTGCCATGTCAGCCCAGGAGTATTACGTTGATTACAAACCCAACCACATTGAGGGAGCCCTGGTGATCATTAATGAGTACGGATCTTGTTCCTGTCACCAGCAGCCAGCGAGGGAATGCGAGGTGTGATTTTCCTTTGGGATTTAAACAGTGTGCAACCAAATAACAGCGTGCAGGCAGACAGTGGCACGGGGTGGGGGGGGTTGCTGGGCTTTGCTGGTGATTTCTGACATGCACCTCTGCCCAAATTGTTTAAGAGAGGCTGTCCGAGAGACTTGATATTTTAGCTTTATCGTGTCTTAAAATCCTTCAGGACAGCCAATCTTAAGGTTTCATATGCTAATACTCCCTTTGAAGATCTGTCAATATTCAGGAATCTGAGAGTGTAAAAAAGGTACCAATTATTGATCTTTTGTAAACTAAGAAAACTGTTTAAAATAAAAAAAAAATAGCATTTACAGTTTTTACAGACTGGTGTATATTACATGAATGGTTCCCTGTATACAAAATGCAACAGTTTAACCTCTCTCTTCATGCTGAGTGTTGAAATGAAAAGTCGAGGAGCAAAGAAGCCACGTAAAATAGAAAGCTTAAAATTACCCAGGTGGCTTCCCATTGTAATTAGCACACGTTCACGTACATCATGTTGCTGAAGATGTGAAGCATGACACTGGAATTCTATTTTTGTTAATGTGCTACCTGTAACTGGACATCAGTACAACAAGGACCCAGTGCACCTCAGAAAGGCTGAAGTTTTGACCGTGCCCCTAGGACAGGATTTCTGAGGATTTTTAAGTACAGCTCACTTGTTAGTTGCTGTAAGATCCATAAAATCTGCGCTACAACCCCTAAAAGTATTTTGTATCAAAACTGATCCTAGTGCAAAGACTCACTAAAAAAGCAACCAACAAAACCCAAACAAGTGAAACACTGCCAAAATGTGCTCATCAGAATTTTCTTTAATATAAAAAAGACCAAAAAAAGTGCTAAATTTAAGGGCTTTTACTTGCATTTCCCACTTTTATGCTTGTTTTGAGCTATGCCAAGAGCAAAGATCCCTTTGTTTTGTGCCCTGTGGTGCCACGCTGAACGGAGAAGAGCAAAAGCAATTATTTGGGTCTCAGTGGTGAAGCTCGAGCAAAACCACTGTCAGGGTAAGACAGAGAGTTTTCAGAGCACCCTTCTGGGTCCTGTAGCAAAGTGCTGGCAAAGCCCAGCTCCTGTCCCTCCCTTTCACCACCAGCCTTCACTAACAAAACAACCCCAAAACCTCTGCAGAGGCTGGAGGCAGATGAAGCCTCCTTAGTAAGGACTGAAAAATGGCATTGATGGATATAAGCAGTGATTTCATGATGTAGAATCACACAGCTGTTTAATCTGACTGCCCTTAAATAAAGGCTTCCTTTCCTTGTATTTTGGATTTTTCATTCCAGAATGTGAACAAGCAACCGATTGATCTTTTCACCAGCTCCTCTCACACTAATTGACGATGAGGGAGTTTTATAATATCAGGCAGAGCATCTTGAAATTTTCTTCCTACAGCATTACATGCGAATAAAATGTTATGGATAATGAAGCGGGTGACATTTCTATGTTTTGTACATGTTTCTCTATCCTCAGGTTACCACCAAGAGATGAGCAATTCCAAAATTTTACATGTATTTTAATGTAACATAGGTTTTTTTTTTCCTTTTTCATAGCATTGAAGTGCTACCTACTCTTACAAGGGTACAGCAGGCTTATAAAGCAGAAAACAGGCACAGAAGAAATCATTTGTTTTCTTGCTTAGCAGGTTTTAGCCATTAATTTTAAATGTAAAGAGTGACTTTTATATTTTTTTTCCTGACTCACTATTTTTAAGGAGTCAGAACTTATTTTCCTGTATTCCTCTATTTCTCTCATTCTGTGTATTATTAAACATGGAAATAGCCTCTTCATCAAAATTTTTATGCAGTGAGACTATAATGTCATGTGTGAAAGCAATGAGATTATATACTGGAAGACAACAGTTTCACAAAAAATTTACTGAAAATCAACTGCTTTTTTTCCTGAAGCCACTGCAAATTCATCCACAGCTTTCAAACAAGCAAGCACTGTTAAACCCAGGCTTTTCTTTCTTTAAAGAAATGCACATATTTCTCTCTCTGTGCCTCAAGCCCACAAGGGCCTGATCCCTCCTGAAACTCCCAAGTGACCTGAGGGGTTGAGTGTCCATGTACAAACCTAGCAGAAGGGCAGAGGGAAGGTACAGAGCCCCTCATCTCTTTGGGTTCCTGATCATGTTCGAAGCAAAAGTACTTTATGCCATGCTAACTGAGGGCCCAGCTATATTTATTTTCCCCATCAAACCCTTCTCTGAAATCAATGGGGAATTTAACTGTGAAAAATTGGCTCTCTAACTTTGGACTGGGCTATGAGTTTCCCAAACCCCCAGGCAGCACTGCAGCCAGCAGGACTGGTTACAGCCACTTGTCAGGAAGCTTCCAAAATCAACCAAGGCTGTTAAAATACTGTCTGCATATGGTAAAATGAAATATGAACTGGCTTTATTTCTATAATGACCCCCTGCTGCTATCAGGAAACGTGTTGGTGCAGTTGTGGTTTTGCCCCTGTGAACCTGAGACAAGCCTGATTCCAACAATCAATCATCCCGCGGTTGTATTTCCATGTATTTTTAGCATATTTGTGGGTTGTATTTGAAACACACGAGTATTTCAAAAATTTCCTCTGGAGTTATCCCTGCTGTTTATTGGTGTTAGCAACCTCCAGCTACGTTTGCAAAGATGTGAGCAATTCTGCCTCTGGAATTTATTCACTTCTGTGCTCCATGCATCTCGCACTGGCAGCCCAAGTAAACTGAACTGTGCATTTTTCTTTTAAGATGCAGTGATTTCTTGAGTGAGAGCTGATTTGGGGTTTGCCTGTTGCCACTTCTCCTGCAGAGAGGTGATGGCCACCAATGACTTGCCACCCTGAGCAGGATGATGGATGTGTCCTCCATGGAGAGCACAACATTTATTAAAGGATATATTTCAAAATTCTCATGCAGAAATCTTTCCTAAGGGTAATAATCCCTTCTAGAGACAACCTCCCGGTAATCCCCAGAGGATTTCTGGAGATCTTGACACCCTCTGAATATTTATTGGAGAAAAGAGGGTATCACTGCTGTTCCATGGCATGAAAGTACTCCACAGGGTGCCCAGATCCAGTCTGAAAGTTTACATGAAATATATGTGGCTAATAAAGAAATAAAAGAGACTGTATTTCATTTCAATCCAGCTATTGCAAATCCAGTTATTCATCCTGCTCCAGGCTATTTGATTGGTGTATATGAGAGTTATTATATTTGTACTGCATTTAGAGCAACTGCAGGGACAAATTTTCCCTAATTCTTTCTTCCAAATTTCATGTTCAACAACTGCCCAGAGATAAGTTAGTCCCTCTCTTTTGATGCCCTTATTCTGGCTTATTAAATGGCTCCAAAATCAAAAGGAACAAAGAAAGAAAAAAAGATGCTTTTGGGGTTAGCTGTGAACAGTGTTTTCTCCATGAAATGCTTGGGGATTATCAAAGGAAGAAAAATATTTTAAATATTCCCTTTTTGATGTTTCACTTAATAGGACTAACTTCCCTTTTATAATTAGGTAATTAACATTATTTTCTTTCTACTTAACTGTCTTTTTGCACACAAGGCAGGGTGAAAGGCAAGCAAAAGCACTACCTTTCCTGAAGCTGGTTAACAGTACCAGTGTTACAGATCTCTAATACGCATTCTCTTGCTGCTAACATCAATACCCACTCACAGCACACCCAGTGCTGAAGGAACTGTTGCTGTGTATGCTTTGAATGTATATAAGGGATGATTTATTTTCCTTTCTGCCTTTTTTTTTCCTTCTTTCTGTACTAGTTAAAAAAAAAAAATTATATGAAACCACAGAATCAATGCAAATGTACCATGTTCTGTTTCTGGCCTGAAAATATAAAATACAAAGAAATTCTGTGTTAAAGCTGCCAATTCCCTCCTTTGCCATGTCTGGGTGCTGTAGGGGGTGAGGCCAAGGGATGACCTGTTCCTTGTGGTCACAGCAAGGCTGCTCTGTACCAGGCTGATCCAGCCCCCTGCATACCTGTACCACAGAAAGCCCATGAACCTAAGGATATTTTTGTATGCTTTAATAGATTCTGTATGTTTTTATGGATAAGGCGTTGAGGGGTAGTTGAAACGAGTATATTTGACCATTTTCTTCAGTTCTGATAAAAAAAACCAAACAACCCTCATTTGCTTCTGCAATGGACTACATTTGTTCCTTGTGTGTGTCTCATTCTGCATTAACAGCAAAAGGATTCTCTGAGGCTCCCTCCCCTTCCTCCCCCCTCCAGCTTCTACAGTGGTATTCAGAATGGCAAAAAGGGAGTGTTTAATGAGGAAGCTTATTTCTAGTGCTATAATAATAATAGCAGTGATAATAATGAAATTAAGAGGAGACAAAAGATAAGAGGAAAGACTGGAGTAACAGCAACCAAATCAGGGTGTTACCAGATTCCTTTGCCTTTTCCTTTTGCAAAGATGGTTAACCTAAAGAAGTAGCACAGATGAAAAACCAAGACTGAGGGTGGGTGGAGAAAGCAGTCTTAAAAACTGTGCAAGCAGGGATGAAACAGCTTCTGCAAAGGAGGGTACAACACTAAATAGCTCCATTCAGCAGGAGAGAGAAAAGGCAGGGGTGAAGGGATGGGATGAAAAGGAAGATGAGAAGGCAAGGGGGCCACTGTGCACCCATGGGAAATGAGATTTTTCCGTGCCTTCCCCTCCCACATTCAGGCTGTGGCAAGGACAACAGCAGAGATTTAAGAAAGATGCCCAGCATCTCTCTCTCCCCCCCTGCCTTTTCCAACACTGCCACGGAGGGAGGCGCAGTCGGACACGCTTCCCCAAACACACGTGCCCGCTGCCCCGTCATTTCCTCTGCCACCTCCCTGCTCCCTGCGAGTACAATGTCCCCCTCATCCATCACTCTGCCTGCTCAACTCCAGCACTCTGCCTCTGCCACCAATCTTTTTGGCTGGATTTTTTAGCTATCCTAGTCACAGTTCACCACAGACTTGCTAGAAAATCGGACTTTTCCACCCAAATTATCTTAAGAAACCCTCATCTAGAAGGATGGGTGATCTTGAGCTACTGCGGATTCTCCTGCTAATTATATCTACACTCAGTCAGCTTTCCCATTCACAGCTATAATCACAAACAGATCTGAGATATTTTTGCTGTGTTCAATTTACCATTATGCACCAAGGTTATACTTTTCCTTGACCTGCTCAACCCAGTCTAATATTAACAAATTGAGCATTTATGCAGGTTCCTTTCCAAGCATGAAGTTGATTAGGAATTTAGGAAATGCTGGTGATTTAAAGATTAACCTTTCATATAATTACTGACATAAACCAGAGCTATTAAGGTCTTAGAAACAACTATTCAGAGCTTATTCTACATTAAAAAAAAATCACATTTAGAGCCATGCGAAAGACTTTCCATACCAGCCAATTTTTTTTTTTTTATTTTTTTTTTTTTTAACAGCAGAAGAACAACCTGGTGAAAGGAAAGGAGTAAGCACAGCCTACCTCTAAAGTTATGTGGAGGAAAGCAAAGCTATAAAAATAATACAGAAACCAAGCAACAGTGTTCTACTGGCAAGACACAGCTTGTAATTGGGTGGGTGGCTGTGAAGAGCCGAGATGAATGCTGCAGAGCACTGTAATTTTATTGCACTGTGTCTGCTCTAAAGTGAACATATTTGCAATGAATCTGGATTTCCGTGAGAACAGGGCAATTGTTTGTTTTGGTGGTTTGTTTGTTTTTTTTTTTTTTTTTTTGTTATAAAGATCACGTCACTTGTTGGCATTCAGGCACAATTCCTGAGGCTTTAAAGCAATTACTGTTCTTACTCGCCTTTGCTGGGGTGATAGCTGGGGGAGACAGTCAAAGGGAAGAGGCTGTGCTGAAAGGAGTTTGAGCTGCAAGTCCCAGATTTGCATCACAAGAGAAGAAAGTCAGTTGAAAATAAGCTTTTCACCTTTTCCTCCATCTCTCCTCTTCCTAAAAATCCAAATATGCACATCACTTATAAAAATCAGAGATAGGTGGCAGTGGCTACAGGATTAGTATTATGTGCATCTGTGCTTGGCAAACAGCACCTACTATTCTGCTAAGACACTTTTATTTTAAATCATTTCCCTGCTCTCATGTTCTTCACATCCTCACCAGACACAGTAACTACTGCCAGAAAGATGTCTTTCAACACGGGTGCTATGGGAACATGACCAAGTACCTTCAATTTCTGAGCTAACAAAGACTAAATCCAAGATATGAATGGCAATAGGTAAGTAGAAAAATCTACTTCATCAGTGAATTATCACTTTCAGCACAGCAGATTCCTCTGACTGGCATGATTAGACACTAAGCCCATTTGTTCATTTATTACCAACTTCAATCTGGCCCTTTTTGCTGATGTGCCTTTCTCCTAAGAGTGAAACAAAGCACCACACTGGAGAGAGGGTTGAAAATTGTATGTTGGGTAAAATCTGAGATTTAAAACTATGCATGGACACATCAAATTGATTTAGGGGCTGATCCTATGAAAAAGTGCAGCTTATGTATAGCAGATCTCCCTGCAGTAGCACACCTCTGTACCCTAGTGGTTACAGTCAGGTATGAGCAAACATGCTCCTCCTGAGAGCTGGGGGCCTCAAACTGAAAACATTTCTGAATACCTTTCAAAATATATGCTTCCCCTCTAATTTTTATCCCTTCTTACCCATTCTCACATTTTTCATTCCCAGAGCCTCACAGGCAGGGTGAATCAAAAACAAGAGGGGGAGGAGGAAGAGGAGAACCCTGAAAATCCCAAACTAAGCTGCAAGAACAGTCCACAGCTATTGAATTCCTGAGGTTTTGAGTCTTTTTACAACTGTCAGCCCTTTGAAACACGTCTGCTATCAACCCTCTTTACAGGATGAGAGGTAAAGTGAGCTCCCAGGAGTAAACCTGGATCTCTCTCTGTGGTCCAGTGCCTCTCTGACAGCCTGGCTTGCTTAGAGAGCCTGGTAAATACTAAAGAATGTTAATAATAATGAGATAAACCATCTAGGGATTTTTTTTTCCCACCTTTTTTCTTTTTTTAAACTTGGCTCTGTAATAAAGCTTATCTTGACAGAAAATTTACTTCTCTGATCCACATTATTTCCCAATGCAATTTTTTTCCACAGCAAGCAGAAGTTTGTGGCTGCTGCTCAGAGGTTTGCAATCCTCATGCTAAAGAGGCCACTGCATGCCAATTTTTTTCCTTAATTCCATGTAAATGTCACTCCATATTGGACTTTTTGTGTTTCTTTACCAGCGAATTCAGCTGCCTCCACTTTCACAAACCTTCCCCTTGCACTGTAACTCCCTTTCCAAACAGCCCAGAACCCGCTGCTCCTGTCAGATCAAATGCCCAAACAACAACTGGATGCCATGAATTTATTATGTAACTGCTGTAGTCTAATAAATTGGATGTGCATCCTATGGCCTGAAAGATGACGAACTCATGGAGAGAGTGAACATGCAGGAGGAATGCAGCTGGCATTCTCTGGGGAAAACCCACAAAACAAAAACCACTGTGTGGGACAGTGCTTGAGGAAGGTGGAGGGCACAGAGAACCAGCTGAAGAAAAGGTGAATTACATGGGATAGAGGAAATCACTGCTAAAAAATAGAGGGGAACATTGTAAAGGGGACAGTGCCCATAACAAATTAATCAGAAAGAGATTTAGTGATAACCAACACCTCACACAACAAAGCTCTGTGGTGATATTTGATGACAAAATGAGCCTATGCAAGCCTACATCTGCAGTGGGAAAACAGCAATCCACGAAGTCCCACGGAGCTGAACCCTGGTCCTCTGTCCATCTTGGCTTTGTCATGATTGGCTTTTCAGTATATTTTTTTAATTTTTTGCTTTTTTATTGCTGTTTTGCACAGAACTGAACCCATGGTGACTATGCTGTTGCTTCAGGGGGAATATGCTAAGCCAAAGGTTGTTTTTTCATTGGGTGGCACTTCTAGACTGAAGCAAACCTTATTATACTGGTTTCTGTGTCTATTTCCCTGATTCTAGCAACCATTGGGAATTCCATTAGGTTATTCCAGCTGGTGGAATGAAGAACTTCCCTAAAAGTTGTCTGAGTAGTTTTATGAAATTACCCTGAGTATCTTTCCTAATAAAAAGAGTTGAAAACTTTTTTTCCCCCGCCCCGGTTCTCTTTTCCCACCATGTAGGATACTCCAGCCCCAATCTGTCATTTTTCATTAGCACAGCAGCCAAGCTATGACTGTTAATGAAAACTCTTAATGAGGATTTGGTGAATAAGGCCTGGAAAATCAAACTCAAAGCAAACACTAAAATCTATGTCAGGTCTATTGTTTGTAGGCAATAGAAATTGGGATATGAAGGAGTGTATAAAGCACCAAGGAATTCAAAACAACAAATCATATTGGGACTTCTGAAGAGCTTTTGACAAGATATTCAGTTTCCCATAAATAAGACAAGCTCCATTGTCACAGAAAACTAAGTAGGAACCCAAAAATACAGTGGCCTTTTATTGAATACAGGGAAAAAATGGAGCACAGTGTAGTCCCAGGGCTGGGACTGCTGAATCATCTCAGCCATGATCAGGAAATAGATGGCATTTTTCAAATGAAAGATTATTTATATTGTGAAAAATAATGAAAATCGTGAGGATGTGCAAAGGGACTTCCAAAGGCTGAAGCTGATATAAGCTTTGATGGATGAAATTCTGAATTGTCAAATACAAAGCAGAAGATATAAGGGAAACTGTTTATCTGTGCCTTAGTGATGTAAGTTATAGGCAACAATTGGACAACTGTCTTCCAGGGTATTGCATTAAAATCTCTGCCCAGTGTGCAGAGAGGGGGAAAAAAGAGGAAAAAAGAAAAGTAGAATAACATTTGAAATGGAACAGCTCTCAAGAAATTAAATAGTGTGATATAAATCACTCCTATGGCTTCAGCTAGAAAATTCTGTTAAGGCTAAGTTAGAAAAGGATCTAAGTGCTAGATAGGATAAACTTCTGACAGGTAAAAGGATGAATGATTTGGGAAAGTCAGCGAGGAGAGAGGCAAAGAAACCGGACCTACAACAGCAGCACGAGAGCAAAACGTGGATCCACCCCCCCTCTAGTGGCCAGTCCCCGCCGGCTGCTGCAGAAACCACCCAAACCACTGGATAGCGACTTTAAAACAAGCACACACACCCCTCATTTTTTATTCCCCTTTCAATTTTATGTTGCTTCACCGTTTATTATTATTTGCTATTCCTCATTAAACTGCCTGCTGCACTCCTGTGCTCTTTCTTGTCATTACTCAGGGCACAAGCTGTTGTACAGGTGGATTTTTTTTTCTACCTGCCTGCAAGAAGAGGATGCTGAGTGTGACAAGGGCCATGCACACCCTGGCATCAGGAACAACCATAAAATTAAAACAATAACCTTTGGAACTCACTGTACAAGACATCACTGATGCAAAAAAAAGGAATTTAAAAAAAGGAACAGTTGTACAGAAATGAGAACATGGAACTAATTTGGTACATACATCCCTAAAACTTTTTAGATTAAAAAAGATGCATTTTAGGAGCAGCATCTGGGACAGGGCATACCATGCAGTGTAAATGTGGGGTTTTTTTCTTACTCACAGACCAGTCATTGAATTTCCATGTTTCCAACCAACCTGGGGAAACTGAGGCTGGGTGAACCCTTCACATCCCCACATTCTGAATACACACAGGTTCTTCTTGGTCACCTACTCCTGCTGTCTTCTATAGGACACACCCTAAAACTGGAAGAATCCCCATTTTTACCAATTTCTCTGAATAATTAATTATAACAGACCATTTTCTGCTGCTCTTCTTTAACAATCTAGCCTAGAACACTTTGTGGACTGAAGAGAGGAGATGCTGACCCAGCTCACCATCTTCTGAGAGATGCTCAGGGGCTGTGAGGGGCTGTGAGGACTGAGCAGGACATGAGTTCTATTTCTGGTTAACACCAAATGCTTTGTTAGGACTGTGTGTTTTGTTAAACTTGTTAAACTACCCCAAAAAAAGAAGAAGTAAACAGAAGAAACCTGGAGCAGAAGTGAACATCCTTCAGCTGCATCTATTACATCCTCAAGCTAATAAATTCCTGTGTGCCCAGCTGTGCTTGTAGGGCAGATGAGGAGTCACAAGGGATTAATTTTACCTCTTGTAAAAATCTTTCCATCACTTCAACTTTCTCAACCCCTTCTTCAAATGCCACCCTTACCAGCGATTTTTAAGATGCAGGTAAATTTATGTATTTGATAGGGAGACAAATGAACCCTTTCTACAGGTGATCTGCTAAGAAATTGCCCAAGAATGTATTTTTAATTAAGGCTTGTAACATACTATGCACTCTTGTATGCACTTTAGTAATTAAAGCAGGGCTGCTGCCCTTCCATAAATTATTCTGAAATTACCTGTTGATTATCTAAGATGGTGCCTTGTTGTATCCTATGGTGGGTCAGATAGAGTTCAGAGCTAGCGCTCTTATTTTAATTTGAATAATTCGTTAACTGAAACTGAAGAATAAAATCACAAACAAGGCACATTTTGACTTAAAGAACAAGACACATATTCAATGTGTCTTCATAATGTGAGCTTGTTAAAAATAGTTAGACAACAGATGATTCAAGAGATTTGTATATAATGATGTAGGCAATTTGCTCTTCCACTACCAAATTAATTCATTACTGGCTGCAATCAGGGCAAGTTTGACAGTCCATTTCTTACTGATGCCATTCCACACAACTCTTTTATTCCTATTATGCCCTCTGTCAAGAGAGATTCAAAAATGAGAACACATAAGGAACTGCACAGACAACTTAAAAAAATAACAAAAGGCACTTGAGCACTGTGGGGATGGGCACAAGTAACAGGAAAAGCTTCCAGAGCATCCTAAAGAAAGCTGAATCTCTGCTTGATATGGAAAGAAATCCAGGTGATCCATCCATGACATCAGTTTTTCCATCAATACTTACAGAGAATCCTATACATATTTCTGATACTTACAGGAAGGACTACGAGTGAGAGATTTGGAGTATTTGGCTGAGCACCTCACACTGGGTGGGGATTTTTTACCCATTGGCTTATGCAATAATACAATAATAAACTTAGTTTTATATAAGAAATTCATATTTTCATCCATGCAACTTCTCTATTTTACTCTGTCAAATATATATATATATATATTTTTTTTTTTTATATTTCCTATATTCCTCCTTACAGCTGACAAAAGGAAAACCCTAATTTTTTATAGGGCCATGAGTTTCTAGACATTGGAAAAGAGGGGCTTCTTCAGAATGACAGCCAAGTGTAACCTGTGATTTTCCCTGTATGTCATTGCTGGGTAAATCCAGTGACAGGTTCCAGACTAATTTCTCACTTTTTAATTAACAATATCATTTTTTCATTCTAGATAATACATTTTATGGACTACCAGAAGGAGTTTTTGTTATTAAAGTTCTCTCAAAGGCTTTTCCCAGTATCTGCCATGATTAAAAAAAAAAAAAAAAAAAAAAAAAACAAACCAGAAAACATTCCATCATAATTTCAATGATAGATCATTTTTCCTTTCTAGAAAATGAAATCTTAAAAGCCAATTAATTAAACTGAATGATAACTGAATTACTTTAACCACTCTAAGAATTAAAGCTACGGATGCTCTCTCCCCAGACACTGAAAGCTGGCATGCCAATGATTTACCACAAGGAAGAAAAACCTTAAGAAAGCAAACTATTCAGAGCAGGCTTTTCATATTCACAAATAAGACCTCTCTTCAATAACTTCAACTATTTGCATTTTCAACTGCAATTTTTTACCTTTCTGTAGCCTTCAGAGTGACAAGAAGGTGTCAGAAGTGCTCTGAACATCAGCAAAGAGTAAAACCTCAAAGCAAGGTCTGGGTTCTGTTTAAAATTCTCACTGCTTTTAGTGAAAAAAAAAAAACCCAAAACCAAAAACCAAACCCTAAATGTTTGCTAACCACCTGCTTCAGCCCCCTGTGGTGTGCCTGACAAACCACTCAGGGCACTAAACCAGCCTTGCCCCAGCTGCAGCTTTACAATACAGACGACGTTCACCTGGACACATCAAGATTGTTTGCAACCAACAAATAGTTGGAGCAATTTATTTTTCTTTTTAAATAATGTTTCTATTTGCCCCTACTTCAGGAGTTTTATCTAACCTGTAGCTAACCTTGGGTGAGTTTGTTTTCCCCTTCCAGGAGTTAAAAAGAGAAAGTTTCTTTACATTGCAAATATTATTTGCTAAGTCTCTTTTGTGTATATTCCGTGCTTCCAGAGGATTAAGGAAGGAATTCTGTCACTGGAAGAACAGGAAAACAGATTTGCAGGTGTAGCAATATTGTAAAACCCTGAACTCAGAAAAAGTATTTGCAATGCCACCAAGAAGGAAAAATCATTTCCCAAATTGTCCCAAGTCTCTTCCTACAGAGATTAAAAGGACAATGATGCACCTCCTACGTGACTCTTTTCAACTGCTTGCAGGAACAGGCCAGCTCCCATTCCCTTCCCATGATTAGGCTCAGGATTATTTCACGCCTGTCTCTTGGTTCCTATATTTGTCATGTTAGGCATTTTTTGCAAGGTGAACACAAGTTATTTTATTCAGAGGTGTGAAAAGACAAAAAAAAAGAAGGACTGGTCTTTGCTGCATTAGTCAGGTTTCCATCACTACAAAGTAAAGCATCAATTGGGATGAAAACTCTAGAAACCACTTTTTTTTTTTTAAATTCTTGCCAACTACATAATTACGCCCCAAATGATTCTGTGCCAGGTGGTTTGGCTAACAGATGGAATGGTATATTTGTTCACTCTTCGTAAACCAAGCTCCTTCCAAAAGCTGTGAGCCAGAAGTATCTACATTATTGATTGACGTCTATATGCCTAATAATTAATTAAACTCTGGCTACAAATTGCAGTGACTCCTGTGAGCACATTTAAAAAAAAAAAATCATACAGAAAACATGTGATTGTGATTCCAGTAACATTTTTAAATCACGGCAGATAAAAATATTGGTGTGAAATGATGCACTACAGACAAAAGAGCTTTGGTATGAAACATCTTAGCAATGTCTAAAGCAGGACACTTTACATAAAAGGGATTAAGGGGCTGAGAGATGGACCTGTGAGACCCTCAGGAAGTTCAGCAAGGCAAATTGCAGGGTCCTGCCCCAAAATGAGACAATCCCATGCACGAACACAAGGTTGAGAGGAGAATGGATGGAGAGCAGCCCTTGGGAGAAGGATTCCAGGGTGCTGGGGGACAAGAGCTGCACATGCCCTGACCCAGAAACCCCCATGGGCTGATCCCCCAGCGTGGGCAGCAGGGGAGGGGAGATTCTGCCCCTCTGCCCCACTCAGGTGAGACCCCACCTGCAGAGCTGCCCCAGCCCTGGGATCCCCAACAGGAGGAGGATGTGAAGCTGCTGGAGTGAGTCCAGAGGAGGCCATGGAGATGCTCCAAGGGCTGGAGCCCTTCTGCTCTGGAGCCAGCTTGGGAGAGCTGGGGGTGCTCAGCCTGGAGAGGAGAAGGCTCCAGGGAGACCTCAGAGCCCCTCCCAGTGCCTAAAGGGGCTCCAGGAGAGCTGGAGAGGGACTGGGGACAAGGGATGGAGGGACAGGACACAGGGAATGGCTTCCCACTGCCAGAAGGCAGGGATGGATGGGATATTGGGAAGGAATTCCTGGCTGTGAGGGTGGTAAGGCCCTGGCACAGGTTGCCCAGAGAAGCTGTGGCTGCCCCTGGATCCCTGGAAGTGTCCAAAGCCAGGCTGGACAGGGCTTGGAGCAACCTGGGCTAGTGGAAGATGTCTCTGCCCATGGATAGGGTTGGAATGAGATAGGCTTTAAGGTCTCTTCCAGCCCAAACCATTCCGTGTTTCTTTGATAAGATTAAAAATTGTTCCTGTAAGATTATTTTTCACAATCCCAAACACTACCAAAGGCTTACTAAACCAGCTAGGGGTTCTGACCAGATCTGACAAATACAGTCAGGTTCACAAGACCCTTCCCAGACAACATATACTCAATATAACGTCCACTCTGGAGGGAGAAATTAAACTGAGATCAAACCACAAGATAACCACTGCTTCATCCATCCTGCATTAGGAGTTATCTGGGGCTCATTTATTTCTTGCCTGCACATCCCAGAAGGAGATACAGAAACCTTTATTAACCAGAGAATGTCCAGGAGTCCCTTTCATCAGGATGTGTCACAATGATTGTGAATGTGCTCAACACACAGTGAAGGCACAGAGCAAATCCAGCTGGGCTGGAAGGTGCTGGACCTGGAGCACATGTGCAGATCAACTGTGCTGAAGAGGCACAGCAGGCATTTGATGCACAGCACATGTCATCAGGCATTTTCAAGCTGGAAACAGCCTGGATTTTCTGCTCCTGTGCCCATCAGCTGAGCTATAAAGGTACAAGAACGCTGTGGCAGAGCTGACCCTGTCCCATTAAACATTTCCCTGAACATCTGCAAACATCACCAATTTCCCAGCCTGTGTAATGACCCTCATCATAATCCCACCGAGCTGAGGGTAACAACAGATCCATTTTCCACCCAACCCTCCCATGGGAAAATAGTAATTAATTTAAAAAACAAAAAATGAGAAAAGCTTTTTGTCATCATATATTAATATCCGTACTTCTGCTATCACAGAGCTGTGCCAGAAACACTGATTTAATAGGCACTGCGAAGCAATTACCATGCAAATAATATTAGCCAGCAATTTATTACTTTTTTAGTGAAGTCCTTGTTTTGGCTAGCAGACCACAGTAACACATTCCAATAAGACTGGGTAATTGAAAGAAATTGCAAGTGTCTAAATAGCTGTGACACCTAACATATGAAGCAGCAGTTCTCAGCGTGGCCTATTGGTCTGCTTGTGATTTCAAATATGGACAACCTGGGGAACCAACAAAGGAACAGCCTACACAGCAAAAAGAGAGCACTGAAGCAACCACAAGGAAAGATACTGAGGAAAACTCTCTTTTAGTAGTGACATTGGCAAGGAGGACAAAGGAGAATGATGTAGAGGGTTTAAGCCACTTAAAAAACAGTGTTCTTGCCTCAAATCCTTCCTTTTCCCCTACTTTTCTTCATAAGAAACATATTTTTTTGGAGTAAGTCTATCCTTTTTTGTGCAATATATACTCATCTATTTATAGCACAGGATTGGAAACTTGCTTAGATTAACTGAAATGTTAAGCTCCATGTTCAGCTTCAGAAGTTGCCCATTGATCCTCTTGCCTTGGATTGATCAGAGCAATAGGATTTTACCTAAATCACTTTTGTGTTCTTCCTGTCACTACCAGAAAATGAACTAAGTTGCTTAGCTCACGCCAGAGTGCTGTGACATTCACAAAATTAAGGAAACTGAGCACTGCAAGACCTAAAATATTTAATTCCCATACAAAAGAGCTGCTGACAGCTGTGTACTTCAGGACATAATAACGTGGCTAACAATTAAATGATGCCTCCTAGGAAATCTGGAAAACACGTCATAGTCAAGCCTGTCATCCCTGGAAAGACCTTTGAAGATCATCATGTATGCACACACTTTCTGAGCAGGGCCAGCAGAAGCCAGCAAAGTCACTGGAAAGCTGGTAAAAAATGCCAATAGCAAAGGAGATGAACAATTTTTATACAAAACTTTCAGACTATTTGAGACAGTGAAAACCTCATCATATTTCCAGCACTCAGTTCACTACAGGACTGAATCAAGAAGCAAGAGAAGGGTAATGGGAAGATCCTGTGCCATGCAAGGCAGATTTGTGCACAAGCTCAGAGCCTGTTACTGAATCCATCTTAATGTAAGTGAACAAACATAAATGCATCATAAAGCATATGCCTCCTTAGAAATAAGTACCACTCTCTTCATGTCCTTATATTTCTAATAATCTTAATGATCTTAATTAGTATTAATCTCTTAATTATGTTAATCTTATTTTACACGGATACCTATACTGGCATGATAAGTGAATTAATACTTCAGCATTTTGCAGTCGAAATCTGCCTCATTTCCTCAACAGTTCTTCAGGCAGAATGGCAGCTGACATGACAAAATCAGGCAGGAACACATTTGGCATTTGCCACAAACCTATATCAAGATACATAGTCTTGACTCTGTAGCTTTGCCAAGGAGTAGGAGTATTCCCAGGCAAGGATCCCAGTTTTAGACACCAGAGTTTTAAATACAGTACAGGTGGTTAATAAAGCACCAACTCTCTACACCTGAATTCAGTGCTCAGTGTCAAAGCCCACATGTATTTTCACAAACTGGTGGCTCATAGTGCAGGGCTGATTCTGTCAGTGCTGTCTCACATGTGACACTTTTTGGCAGAGCACAAACCCAGGGTCACTGAGGAGAAGGTGCCATTGGCATTGCTGTTCCCATCTAATGCGAACAGTAGGACATCTCCCTGTCCAAACATGGATCATATGCTGTTTTTTCCCAGGAATGGAGGTTGGCCTAGAACTGCTGTGGCAATGCAGTCTGAAATCACAAAATCTGTAGGTGAGCCGATTTCACCCCTCACCACAGGAGCCTTGGAAGAAGCCAAGATAACTGAGCATAAATTGCAATCTTCCCATTCTGTGTAAGCTTTCACAGCCAAAAGGTTATTTCTAGACCTGTCCTAGGTCTAGAAATTGGTAGCTCAGCTCAGGTAATTTCCAAGTCTGAGTTTATCAGAGGAATCCATAAGACTAACAATGACACCAGGATCACAGAGGAACCAGAACCTCTTTGGTTACAGAGCTTTTCCCTTTGCCTCATTCCACAGATGGGAGCTCAGCGTGGCTGATGCTGATTAAACTGGAGCACGTCTGGAGAGATCTGGAGACAGATTTTTTTTTTTTTTTTTCAGACACATCACTCCATCAAGGGCTTGGCTAAATCTCACACCAATCTCGAATTCTCACCTATCAGTGCAGTGCTCCCAAATAACCTTGATGTCTTGTTTCACTGCCAGTGGCTACCTTTGTTAAACAAAGTGTTTGACAGTAAATAAAGCATGAACACCGGTGATTAGACCATTCGCTTAGAGCTCTGTGAAAGAGGCTAGAGATTTGAAACATATCAATGCCATCAGAGAAGAAAATAAAAAATTATTTCTGCCATGGTAACTAAAAGACTTGATTCTCAGATCACAGTCTGGTTAATCCAGAAGGTTTCTACTCCTCAGTGATGTTACAGCCTTCATTTTTCTGGAATTTTCTGCTAAATCTGTGTATTCAGCTGGCTGACTTCAGATTTTTCAAAGATAAGTGAAGATTCTCCAGAATTATGCTGCCAAGGGAGTATCAGGAGGCATCTGGAGGGCTCTTGTGAGTGTGACGCCAGGGCTCTGGACACAGCATTTCCTTGCATGGATAGAAAATGAGTGGTCTCACATTTCAGAGCCAAGAAGGAATGGTCTCGAGCCACACAAGGACACCCCACGAGAGACAACAGCAGCCTGCTGAATGTGACTTTGAGCAACTACTTCCAGAAGCAGCCATAATTTTGGCAGTTAATTCCACTAAAATAACTGAAATCACCTCCAGCAAGGTCCTTTATCTCAGACTGATTGTGCAATACAAGCTTCCCCAGCAGGGCTCAGCAACTGTTGCATTCTAAATTCACACCCCACTTCAGAGAAATTTCCTCACGTAGTTAAGCAACGTCTTTTGAAAATACAGATTTGCCTAATGTCAGAAAAGAAAAAGAACTCCTTGTAATAAGGTATTGCCACCAGCATATCAAATGGCTGAATTAAAGCTAATTGAATACCTTCAATCTAGGCTGGTCTCACCAGCCTGTAGAATTGCATCAGATGACATTCACGGGATAAGAAACTCTATTCCAGACAAAAGTGGCTCTGAAAAATGACACAAGATTTTCCAGTCTTTTGTAAGGGAAACTGTTCAATCGTCCTCTCAGTCTATGCAGAGTAAGATAAGAAGCAATCAGCTCAATTTGCAACAAAAGAGATTTGAATTCCATATTAAAAAGCATTTGCTAACAGTAAATACAGTTCAGCACAGAAGATGAAGAAAGTTCTATTTGTGCCCAGAATTTTGGCATTTTAATCCTTTATTGCTACTGAACTGAATTAAGACTCTTCCAAATAACTGTCGATATTTTATTGCTTTTTAGGAACTGGAACATTTTGCATTCTACTTTGAAAAATTAAGACCTTCTTCACTTATGTCATCTCATAGTATTTTCTTAATTTAAAGAAACCTCCACACACAAATATTTAAGTGAAAAATGTATGTGCATACATGTGTATTCACAAGTTTCTGACAGCATGCAAACTAACATGTATGTTGTAAAGTATTTGAACCTTGACAGTGTGCCCCAGCCAAACCATCTATAGTTACTTTTACCAGAGCCATCAGAGTGGGACCAGGCTGGAATTACCCTCACCAGCTTCACCTGGCCTTTCCACCTTCAGCTGCAGCACATCAGCCCCAAGAGGGTTTTTAAGCTCCAGTCTGAAGGTTTGAGGAGGGAGGTGGGTCGGGTTTATATCTGTTTCTTGTTGTCTTGATCTCCTGGGCTAACTTGGCTGCTGATCACTGGATGGGTTTTGTTGCTGTCATCATCTCAATGCTGCTTGCCTGGATCAGAAGCCCCACCTGTTAGAGCCCTCAGGAATTCATCAAGGACTGAAAGGTAAACTGTGCTGAATTAGGAAAGAAGAAGCTGAAAAACTAAATACCAAGACAGCAAGGAATAGATAAAAAGGACTGTGCTGCACTAGATTAAAACCAATCATATTATCAGAAAGGTGTGTGTGGAGCTCATGCACAAAATAGAGAAACCAATCGAGCAATGTGAGTCTCATGCACAGCAGTTGCAAAATGGATGTATACTGTATTATGTATAAGTAGAGTATCATGTAAAGGCTGTAAGATGTATAAGTAGAGTAACATGTATAAGGATGTATAAACAAGTGAAATGTATAAGTAGGTAAAATGCGTAAGTACTGTGTTATGTAGAAGTTGTAAAATGTAAGTTATAAAATGTATTAGTAGAGTGATATGTATATGTATAAGTAGTATAAGGTAAGTAGATAGAATGTATAAGTAAGCAAAGTGTTTAAGTAAGGTATGATGTCAAAGTTGTGAGGTGTGTGAACACAGGGGTATTTTAAACAATAAGAAGCTTCTGTCCAATCATACTGATTTGTTGATCAGAAGGTGCGAGTTCCTGCACATGTAATTAAATAATTAAATTGGATTAAGGGAATTGTCAGGGGACATCCAACCCTTTACATTAAAGCTGGTGTGCAGAAACCCCCGTGCTGGGATTCTGAGGTGTGAAATTACTGAGTGGCCACCAGCCCCAAGCAGGTCCGTGGGCAGCTGTGGTGAGAATCTCACAGCAAGGTTTGATATAAAAGGTGGTGGCACTCAGAGCAGCACAAACTCACGCTTTTCCTTGGAAGTGCATCCACATATTGTCACTGATTCACTCTGGATGGACTCAACACTACTGGTCTTCAAGGTAATGGAAATTCCTGTTGATCAACAGCACAGGCAGACCACTGCTGAGTGATTTTGAAAATAAACTGTAACTGGAGACTGAAACAAGGACATGCTGTCAGCTTTATTCTATTTCTTTGTTTTATATATAACATAAAGGTAGACCAGGACAGAGCTATAAATCCCCAGGTTTATTTTATTAAGCTTGTAGCTTATAAATTGGGACTATTTTTGATCCCTGCTTTTTTCAGTTGCGTTAATTCCAAGAATTTTTGTTCTTCCAGTTTAAAGAAGGAATACTTCCAGAAGAAAGAATGGGCATCACTAACTCAAATTGTTCATATTCAGAGCAGGACTAAAATTTTAACAATTCTGGAGGCTTTGACAACAGAGATATGAAACAGCTTAATTCAGCAATGTCGTTATAGTTTCATTTTGTAAAATATTGTATACAAGTGTATTAAACATTGGTATTTAGAAGCTAAAATGACAGGGAAAAAAAATGGAAAACATTTTAAGAATCTATTTAGCTCACTTGCCTGCAAAAAGTCAAAATCAATTGTATCATTCCTGACAAATGTGGCTATTATCAAAACCCGCCACTGATAAGGATTTTGCAGCATCCTCAGGCAAAATCCTTCTGTGCTGTATTCTCATTACTCCTTTTACACTGTCCTTAATTCTAATCTTCCCTGCTGCAATGTTATTCTAGAACTATTTCTCCCGTCCAGTAGGAAAATGAAACCTGTTTATTCTATTCCACTTTGCAGCAGCATTTTTTTTGTCTTTCAGGACCTGGAGGAAAAATGGGTACAATTTTCACTTTTCCAGACAAAACACCAGTTCACTCAATCTCCTCTCATAGGTCATATTATTTCTAGGTCTTTGATCATTATTTTTACGCTCCTTTTCAATCAGTTTATTTTTCTTGAAGTCTGTACCCCAAACTGACACAGGGGTGCTCCTACCAGGGCTGGGGTGATACATCCTGCTTAGACCTGGCTGGCCCAGGAACAGATTATGGTGCACTGTAAATCACTTACATCCCTTTTAAAGAATGACTGCACCCTAGATTTGTTGTCCCTTTTTATAAAATGCGTATTTTGTTAAGTAAAGATATGAAGGAAGAAGATCAAAGAAACATTTAAGATGACAAGAGGGCTGGATCACCTCTGCTGTGAGGACAGGGGATGTTCACCTGCAGAAAAGAAGGCTCCAGGGAGACCTCAGAGCCCCTTCCAGGGCCTAAAGGGGCTCCAGGAGAGCTGGACTGGGGACAAGGGATGGAGGGACAGGACATGGGGGAATGGCTTCCCACTGCCAGAGGGTTGGTTTATTTAATATATTTGGAAGGAATTGTTCCCTGTGAGGATGGGGAGGCCCTGGCACAGGGTGCCCAGAGAAGCTGTGGCTGCCCTGGATCCCTGGAAGTGTCCAAGGCCAGGCTGGATGGGGCTTGGAGCAGCCTGGGGTAGTAGAAGGTGTCCCTGCCCATGGCAGGGGGTTGAGATGAGATGAGCTTTGTGGTCTCTTCCAACTCAAACCATTCTGTGTTTCTGTGATTTTAGTTTCTTACGAATAAATATCGAAGCTCTGCATACCCAAACTTAGAAGTAACTGGAAAAAAAAAAAAAATTCCCCACTGTGTTTTGTTTAAAAACTCAGTTGCACTCATAAAGTCAATTCTGGCAATACTGTGTATACATGAAACCACATTCTTTTAAGGAACTACTTTTCTTTGAGCAAAGCAGCTCATTCATCTAAATTGATCACACATAAGTGCATTTGCACAAGCAGAGCTGGTAATTTATATGCCTATTTCAGCCAGGCACTTAACCATATCCTTAACCAGAAATATACTTTACAGTGACCTAAAACTGGGAATGAGCCATTCAATCTAAAATAATAAATTCTCTCCCAACCCACAGTCTGGAAATGCACCATATTGGAAAACACTTCTAGAAATTATTTGAAGACTATTCTGTTTCAGAAAATAATTTACTCATCAGAACCATTATATACTGGACAGGACACTACTAAACAATACTATTTTATAAGTACATTGAGGAGTTTTTGTGTCAGAGGAAGTGGTTTCATTTTCTTCTCCCTCCCAGGGGATGGCAGCTCCCCTGACAGCGCTGCAGTGCTTCCTCTGGATGTGGCCCAAGTAAGCTGACATTTGAGAGACATCACAGAGCTGAGAGGAACTATATTAATTATTAGGAAAAGTCAAAGCTGACTTCAGAATAGCCCAGAAAAAAAATCAGATAATTCAGTATCATGTACAACATGTTAGAGTTAAATTATACCCCAAATATAATTTAAGCTCTGATCTTTATTGTAGGTTTTAATTAAACCTTCCTAATTAAAAACAAACCAAAAAACCAAACAAAAAACACAACAAAGCACATCTCAGGAATAATGCTTTAATGACAATATAAATATTCAGATGGGAGATGTGAAACCTAAAGCTCTGTCATGACCTGATTCAAAGGTCACTGAAGCAAACAGAGACTTCACATATCGTAAAATCGCAGAACGGTTTGGGTTGGAAGGGACCACAAAGTCCAGCCAGTTCCACCCCCCTGCCATGGGCAGGGACACCTTCCACTACTCCGGGTTGCTCCAAGCCCTGTCCAGCCTGGCCTTGGACGCTTCCAGGGATCCAGGGGCAGCCACAGCTTCTCTGGGCACCCTGTGCCAGGGCCTCCCCACCCTCACAGGGAAGGATTTCTCCTTAATATCCCATCTGTCCCTGCCCTCTGGCAGTGGGAAGCCATTCCCCTGTGTCCTGTCACTCCATCCCTTGTCCCCAGTCCCTCTCCAGCTCTCCTGGAGCCCCTTTATGCCATGGAAGGAGCTCTAAGGTTCCCCCAGAGCCTTCTTCCCTCCAGGCTGAACACCCCCAGCTCTCCCAGCCTGACTCCATAGGAAATTTACTGCAGACCTGATATTAATCAGCCAAGGATCAGCCCTTAACTTCAATACGCATAAAGGTATCTCACACTTCTGATTTTTAACACAAATTCCCTGTGTTTCTCTTTCCCCTCTGCCTTGAAACAGCTGTGTGCACACTCATCTCCCTTTCCTTGTCTCCAAGGCTCACGACTTTGGGCTGTTTTCTTATGCACCTTCTCATGCAAACAACTTTACTCCACATCTTCCTTGCCTGAATTTTTTTGTCCCATCCTATCTTGTCTGTTTGCAGACCTGGCACCAGCATCTCTTCCTTGTGTCTCTCTCGTCTCCAGCTTTATCCCCTTCCACATTATCACAAGGAAAACATGTGACCTGTCCAGAAAAGGTCTCTCAAAATCTATTTCCCTTGGCTACAGACCTGAATTTAAGACTAATTTTCCCTTATCTAGCCACATCCTCATATTTTTTATCTGTTAAAAGTCTTTTTCTTCTCTTTTTTGCTAATCTGATGCACACATTTCTGCAAATGCATTGCATCCTCAAGGCTTTCTTACTCAAACCATGTATTAAGCTAGAATGACTTCCAAATGTAGTGAATTTCTAAGTATGTCTGCAGTATCAGGTTTTCAGACATTTGATCCAGTTTCTGTTTTGATTGTAATCTCTCTGGGACATGCTTTGTGTCTTCATTTGCATTCTGTATGTAACGTTTCATAAAATACTTTTTAAAAATGTGAATTTTGCTGTTGTTTTTACTTGTGACTTTAGCATTAAAGCTATATCACAGTTAGTATTTGGAAAAGTTCAGTCTTTAGGAAGTTTCTAGTCAGTCCTAATTCAGGTAAAATTTGACTGGATTTCATGAAATCTCTGACTAAATCCAGGCTGACGTAATACTTCGATCTGTGAACACTGGAAGTTTTCCATGACGTAAATGAATCCAGAGAAATAATCTAGAGAAATATTATTAACAAGAACATTTATATATGTGTATATATATATATATGATTTAATGCTAAGGACTATCTGATCAGAGATACTTTTTTTTGTACGTGTGTGTGAGTAACCACAGCCTGGTACACCCTGAGCTTTACTGCTTTTCCATTACAGCTAGTCCCAAAAATTACTCCCATGTGGAAGCAGACAGAAGTGCTGATTAGAACACATTAGAAACTTTATTTGACATATTCAGGATTAAATATATATTTTTATGAACATTCTTTTTTAACCGTCTCATTTTCAGACTTCAGAGCAAGCACTGCCAAGAGTTTGAATCCAATCAATTTCTTTGTGAGGTCACACGAATAATTTAGATAAACCATCCTTGTACTTCACATGGACACTCCAGGACTGTTAAAAGCAGCAGTTCATCTCTTCATCCCAATGCAATCCCCAGCTGAATTAATGAATTCACTGCCTGGCCTTGAATCTTTAGTGTTTGATTTAGCACAGGCAGGGTAAGTCCCAAATATAATCTCACCCTGGCACCTCTCTCTCTCCCTCCCCATATATAAGTGGGCATATAAAATAATATCTACTATGTAAATATCTATAGATGGATATGTATATTCATGCTGACTGATACTTCTGTTCCAGCCATGCTATTCGTTATCAGTCATGATAGTCCTAAGAATTTCTTGAATTTCTTGCATTGCATTTACAATGATTTAATATTATCAAGTAGTTAATATTTATCAGCTTTCTCTGGAGCCCTTAGAACGAATTTTACTAGCAGAGAGTGTGCCCACCCTGCTAAAAATACAGATGCAGAGAAGAGAGAGAGCCTTTAGGAGAAAACAAGTTTCTATTATAAGGACAGAGACAAAATACTTCCTTTAGTCCCTCATTAGTTATCTATTTTAATTTAACTGATGCTGTTCTTTTGCCTTTAGCAAACACAGAGCCTTGGTGAAGGCCCAGCAGTGATCCCTAGTCAGGAGTGGCAAAGATCCCAAAGAGGTTTCAGCCTTATCAGATAATAATGCTGCTGCTGAAAGCTCCTTTGCCGGGGTCTTTATACGGCTCTGCTAAAACATTTTTCTTTTGGACTTGCCAGCAGCCAAACTAACAAGACTTCAGTGACAAATGATCTATTTAACCTTCCAGAAAGGAATCCCGACTTGTTTTTTAGGACTGTTTCCATTTTTATGTCTGAACAACCAGACAAAGACACATCACCTTTCAAAGAAAGTGATGATGCAATCTCAACATTTGGAGAAGCATCTCAAAAATATCATTTCACCACAGTGCTTTTGTCTTTTTGTTTGATGGCTTTTGGGCAAAGAAGAAGGTATATGCAGAATACAACATAAATCTGATCTGCAATGGCGAGATTGCTGTAAATTTCATAGAGACTATTTCCCTAAGTCAGTAGGACAAACTAATTATCTACGGTTTTAACTTTCAGAGGTGGAGTCTGGAAAAACCACACACCTCCTCAGATTTTAAGAGTCATTAAGAAGTTGATGCAATGACAGTCTGAAAGAACAGATGTAGATGAGACCTTTGGAGGCTATTTAATATTTCCCTTTCTCCTCATCATTGTTTCAGGGCCCTGTGCCAGCTGGAGGATTTTTGGTTTTGATTCTCAGACTTTTAAACAAAGCAAGTTTCGATCTATTGCTAAGTTTATCCTAAAAAATGGTGAAATCTACCTGGTAAGAGATGTCCTTCTGTAAGGAACTCTTGACTAAAGCAGATAATTTTCACAGATGCATAAAAAACCAAACCAGGAGATATCTGCAAAGTCACCTTGTACTGATACAGCTCTCAGAGAAGGCAACAATATCTTACTGACTTTAGCATCAGATCTCTTTCTTCCAGTACAAGGAAATTATTTTTATCTAAAAGCAAACTGGTCAAGGGGCTTTTACTCATTATGTTTCCTGAGCTGGAGTAAATCCATGTTTGTCTTGACCCTCTTAGTCAAGACATTGTTGATTTTCAGCTTTAATCCTCCTTGTATTCATTTCATTCTTCTCACAAACCACTGGAACTAGGAGTTACATAATCAGCTTCAACAATTTCTCTTTTCTTTTTTCTTTTTTTCCATATCCATGCTTTTCAAACACCTACATACATATCACATCCTCCTGAGTTGCTCCAGATCCAATGTTTGAACTAATTCTTCATGACAGGATGTCAATGTCAAGCATTATTGAGACTTAAACAGAGGCAGTGATTGCCAAATGTAATATTCCATCATCTTCCCAAGCAAACTGTTGAGAGCTGATAGAAGGGAGGGTCTGATTCAGCTGCACTTACCCACTTTTCCAAAAATAGCTTTTTAGCCTCTTTTTCCTGTAGCACTGGTTTCTGTTTCTTTGCTCTGAAGGGTGAAACAGTTCATTGCTCTGAGGGCTTATATGAGAATTATGTTCAATTTTCATCACTTTAGCAGAAAAAGCTGTGAAGCCAAGGTACAGCAAAGACACTCTTGACAAATAATGTGAGGTCTGCTTTCCCTTCACAAATGGAATGGGAATGAGACGACAGTGCAGTTCAAAGGAAATTTTCATGGGCTCTTGAAAAACAAATATGGAGCTCAAAATTGTCTTTAAATTTTGAATCAAATGTGCTTTAACAACCACTGTTAAGGTGGATGACTCATAAAGAGATGGTATTATACAGGCAGGAAAACAAAATTGTGAAAATAAAGTGGATTTATTTTTTAAATTACCGTTATATATCCCTAAACCATCTTCATACACATATATCTTAAGAAAACAATGACAAAAATTCAAGCCAGGCCACACAAATGGAAATCTGGCGTAATTAATACTCTTTTTGACAACTGTGAAACTCCTGTTTTCAATTTGTAATTCAGCTGAGCCGATGACAGATTTCACTTCATCATCACTGATTTATGAGCTCATCTTGTCAACTTTTTCCCCCCCTTCCCACACTATTTGCACAAGCTGAGGCAGTTTTTTTATCCTCAGAACAAAGGGCAGCATTTCAAGAAACACTATCAAATTGTGTCAATCCATAGCTGCCTTTTGAAATTAAGCAGATTTTGTCTGAATGCCACAGCTCAAGTACTATAAGGAAAGGACATAAAGCAAAGCTAAAAGAGCTCCATATGATCAGAGCCTGAATGTCTCCAACATCTTCCTCTTTTTTTCCAGGGTTTTGGATTTTAGTTTGGTTTTTAGATTTTTTATTTATTTAATTTATTGGTTGTTGGTTTTTTTATTAGATGGAACCTGATAATTTGCTCATATCCTATTTTAATAGAAGGACTTTTATGAGAAGCAAATGAGTTGTTGGATCATTAATTAGTACACTGCTACTAAGAATATGATTATTAAGATGAGTAGTAATTCATCTAACATTGATATCATCCAAAGAAGAGAAATGCTCAGTAAGTGTCTATTTAGGTATTTATACAATATTAGCTGATAATGGTATATTTCACATTCCGGAGTTAAGAAGGAAGATATGAAAGAGTAACTCTAATAGAAGCTGGAGATTTGAATCAGAACGTTTAACTGGTTTGTGTTAGACAGTATTAACAGATCTAGTTGGTCAGTGCTCTAGGATGGAAGGGGAATAAGTAAACTAAGAAAAATGGCTTTAAAAACGCATTTCAGAATTCAAACCAAACTGAAGAAGAAAAGGGGATTCTCTAATATAGTTATTTTAGAGCTGGAATTTTTACAACCTCTCTTTCTAGGCAGAGAAACCTCACTGAATATACAAACATTTCAAAAAGTCTAGCATTTAATTTCTCAAAATAAAACTTATCACCCAGTTCTTCTTGTCTTTCCTCCTTCTTTTACAACTGCTATCATCTTTTTGACCTCACACCTCCAATCCCAAGGATAAGGCTTGGAAGACAAGAGTGTAGCCATGCAATTATGATCCTTTTATTAGCAGGTAGTCTGTGTCCTTGTATGGAGCTGCTCAACAGAGGCAGGTAAGAAAGCCTGGCTGATTCTTCTGATTAGCTGAATAATCAGGCAGTTGTTTCTTTAAATGACCTTGCCTGTTATGATACAGTTTATTATCAGCTTCCTTACACTGCTTGCTCTCTAAATACTCCCCTCTCTATTGTAATCTCTTCCTTGACTCAGGAGAATATATTTTCTCCCTTACTTTTCTTCCACTGAAATTGTCAGCATCTTCTCCCAGTGCTTCCTCTTGGATCAAGGTAATTGAACGCTTATCTCTTGTTTAAATGATACCATTAGAAGTTTCATTTCAGTATCAGTCTTATTTCATACCACGTATGATACACACAAGTTTCTATAACGCTGCAAGGAAAGGAAATTTCTACAGAAACACCAGGGTCAGTTAATGTTTTCAGTTCACTTGTCAAACATCCCATTAATTCATTTAGCCTGAAATTCATACAGGACTTTCTTAATTGTATTCAAAGGTCAAGTTCTACAAAACCTTGTAATAAGGATATTGTGTAAGAGTTTCTTGAGAAAATGCTCCAGAAACAGTGGTGTGGAAAATCCACTGTCTTTAAACAACCATATTTGTAAGAACAAGGATACTTAGTTTGAGTAACTACCATGCCCATCACTTGTACGTTCTTCTTTTTGCTCCTGGTCCTACAGAGACAATTCAGTTTACCTGTCTCAAATGCTAGAAGAAAATACAAGAGTGCAAGCAGTTTTGTTGATGTAATTTATGGAGCTAGTTTAGAAAAAACATAGAATGTCAGCAAAGGGAACTATTTTTATCACAGTCTATTGTTTAACAACCCTTCACGGTCATCAAATTTAGTGCACCTATAAAATGCAAGGCAGCTGCAGGGGATGAACCAGCAGTTTAAAAATACTAAAGAGCCAAAAATTATCCAATCCCCCATCTCCCTGATCCACTGATATTGCATGGTAGTGAAAAGAAGTGTATATACAGTTTTCACAAAAAGTTGTCAGAGTTTTAAAATTACACAATTTGGGGATGCAATTTAAGCAGTTATTAAAATTAGGAGAGTTAGTGACTGTCCAGAGCTGCAAGTTGAATTACTGTGCTCAGAAACAAGCAGGGAAGTCCTCACAGGACTGAGGTGAAGTCCACACAAGAATGTTGTGACATGTATCAGACATAGAGGACCAAATTCACACCTAATGGGAGCTCCTGAATTTCCTTAATGTCTGAGGAGTTGGGCTAATTTCCATCACAGTAATACAGAAACCTGATGGATAACTGAAAATTGTGAATGGCCCAAGCCCCCATAAGCTAAAATTTCATAAAAAATAATATTGTAAGGGGATTAATTTGTTTTTGTTTGATTTGCATCCTTATGGCACGGGAAACAATCACTGGGCTCACTCTCCAGTTTACTGGGGAAAAAAGGAATTACTTGAAAAAACCCTTGCATTCTCGCCCTGTTTCATTAGGTTCCATCTCACCACCAAGTATTTGGCTCTGTATTGACTATTTTTGTCTTTCTGCTTCCATTCCTGCTGCTGTCAAAGCCCACATCCCTTCTCTCCCCCACTGAAATCTCCATCATCAGCTCTGCCCTTCAACCTCCCTACCTGCTCCTCTTCCAGCACTCTTGCAGGATTTCATCTCCTCCTCTGGAGTCGAAGTTACAGCTCAAAGATTTGGGCATCAAAAAATACTTCTGTGGAAAGCCTGCTAAAAATCTTAAGGAAAAGAAAAATCACAACAAGGAGCTGGAAGACTGTTCCAAGGAGCAATGAAGGAGAACCTTTGCACACCTGGCTGAAAACCTCCAAGGCAGCACAGGGTATGGCACCAGGGCAGACTCTATTAATGCTTGGCCGAGTAGCATTTAGCTGAGAAATCTGCTGTGTGTAGCAGCCAGTAAATATTTGATTTGTGCTCTTGTATTGTGTGTACAGGACTTGCAGAGCCTCCCTGTACTCAGCAAAAGGTGCCCAAAAAAAGGGATACACAGGGCTCAGTTTTCCTGATGATTTTCCCAGGGATAGAGCTGGTGGCCCGTGATCTTACATCGCTGCAAGAATAACCCAATCCCAGCAAAAACCTCACCACTCCCAAGAAAAATCACAGCCATTGTCAACATTTTCCAGCAGCTTCCTAAGTACTGTGTTTATGCAGACTAACAGTTCAATTTTATTTTATGAATGCTGTTTTACTTCCATTTTGTGCTGCAACCTTCAAGAGAGAAGCAAACATTCCTGCTTCAGCCACAGCACTGAATGTGGAGAACAATCAGAGCCTGTGAGGCAGCTGATTTTTCATTCAAATGCAAACTGCACGGCACAAATAGTTGGCCACTACCCCAAAGAATCCATCCTGCCAGGTTGCTTTATAATGCTTCACTTAAGGATGGATCACCTGGTTCCTTTCCCTGCTTTTTCTGGAGATGTTTTCAGCTAACACTCCATTACTGCCAGGATTCAGGACCAATTTTTAATAGTCTGGTTTTCACTTGTAGCATTTGGTATTTTCATAAGGAACTGGAATTTCTTAGAAGGTGCTCAAAAACACATCTTTGAGTAGGTGGCCTATGAATTCTCCTCCTGTGGATAGTTTTGAAGTCAGCCAAGAGAAAGTGGTTTTGGTTGTGGGTTGCTTTTCCTTTGAGAATAGATTTAAATCAGGACAAAATATGATCAGCAGGAGAAGTAAAAAAGGAGTATCTCGGTTGCTAAATGACCTGCCATAGCCTGATAGCCACAATCTAATGTTATTTATTCATAGACTCTGCTTTTTTTTCCTTTCTTTTTATTCTTGGAAAAGCTTATCAAAGTGACAAAACCCATTTAAACCTGACAGAAAACACAGCAGACATGAAGCATTTTTGTACAATCACATCCAGTTAACTCTTCTCCTCACATCTTCCCTTTGTCTGTATGTGGGATTTCTACATACTGGACCTTATTCTCCCTGCATTTCAGAGACCTTTGATGTCTCTGTTCACATTTTGCAAAGAGACTTTTGTTTTCAGTTCTGAGGGTCACTCTAAGACCAAAAAGCCCTTGTTGATAATCAAAAGCCTAAAGTTTTCTGTGTCTCTGGGTCTTTGGCTTCAAAATACCTACAAAAAAATCAGTGCAAAAGGAACAGCAGGAAATTTCATAGAATCACAGAATTTCTGAGGTAATTTACCCAGATAACCTTGGCCACTAACAACGTTGAGACAGTGTTAATCAGAAATATTACCTATTAACAAGTGCCAGATTTACACATGCACCAGCTTTGGTCTTATCCTCCCTGAGTTATGAAGTCATCCAGATCTTTCAAAAACATTTCTCCTTGTCTTTCATGCCACAAGAAAAGGAAGTGCTTTCTCTTGAAGAAAGATTTTCCATATATATCAAAGTATTTCAGTTCCTTGTATGCATCAACAAGTGGACATAACAAAGGAAAAAAATATATCCTTGGTGAGGGATTGGAATATATGATGTTCAGGATGAAAACTGGTCTATTCAGGAAAGGGTCTGTGTAAGCTGGTAGCTCATGTTAGACTGGGATGGGTTTCTCTAAATCAGGGAGCCCTTTCCAGCTCCCTACTTTCTAATCCTGGGGTTTGATGGTGAGTTAAAGGATAATGCTTTATACAAGCTAATAATAATATCCTTACCAGTACTGGACCGTGGATGCTTGACAGCAAATGTTTTATGTGAGACTGCAGAGCAGTCTACATTTGTGCTTCCCTGTGCTCATAACTCCTGCAAACCTTCACACTCCTCAGGTTTGCTTTTGTCAAAAAAGATATTTCCACTCCTTTGTATGGAATAAAGAGCTCCAATGAGAGCATGGAAAATAATTAAAAAAAAAAAAAATGAGAACAAAGCTGGAAAATTAGTGTAATGTCGATCTGCATTTATGGCTGAAATCAGCCTGGCGTGAGCACAGCAGGGACACAACGTGAAAGTCCTCAGAATGCAAGGACCACAGCTTTGGAAATAAACTGAAATCGTAACTGGGAGGGAAAAGAGGTGGTTCCTTCACATTTTTTGCAGCGCTGTGGAATATTCTGTAGTTCCAAATCATTCCTGAGCTAATTTCAGAGTTAGTGCTACAAAGGCACGTGCAGGGAACACCCATCAGAAACTGGAATAAATAAGTTACTTGAATTCATTCATTAGAAAAGGAGACATAGCTCTGGCCTAAACCCATTACTCTCAGCTTACTCACTAGCCTGGTTACATAATTTTTCTAGACCTGTTCATGATACTCTGTGTCTCAAGTTTACAGGTGACAACAGAGCTTGTCTAGGAAGACGAACTGATCCGCAGACACACATCTTTTCCATGCTCATCTTCTCCTTCAGAGAACACATAAACAACAGCTCTGAGAACTCCTACATAAATCACACAACTCCATAACTTTCCACCTGCATATTTTTCTAATCATATCTTAAAAGATGCTGTGATTCTCCATAACAGAAAAAGAAAGCTCTTTGTCTCTGCAGATGAATAGCAAACAGAAAATAAAACACCCCATAGAAAGTCAATGTTTTGGACTTTTTTTTTTTTTAATTAGAAAATCCTGATTCATCACTATTGGACAATTTTGTGAAGATTTTATTTCCCTTTCCTGAACTCACTCTCTGAAATGAGGAAGACAGACAAAAAAGAATTCCCACAGACAAAGGGCAGAATAAATAGTTCCCCTTGTTGCAAACAAATGTTTAACTGTGTATGCAAACTGAAAGTTGCAATGGGAGACACTAATTCCACACTTTCATTGTTTCGACTGCCAGGTTCAAATTCCTGTATCAATTCAGGTGCAGCATTTCCTGTACCTCAGTTATTCTGTGGTAAAAAGCTGGTGTGGGTCTGTGTTTCAAAATACCTTTTGCATTCCACAAAAACCCTTCATGGCATAAGAAATGGCTTTTTTAACCTTCATTTTCAGTAATCTGTTCTGGTATATAAACACACAAACACACACATATGTGCAAATAAACACAAATAAACCAACAGGGGCAACAGGCAAATGAAAGGGATAACTGAAAAGCCACAGAGCAACATGTCAAATTCTGATTTGATTGAAACAGATTATTTCCATTATTAGAGATAGCACTCTATAAATATTAAAGCTAAATAACTTCAATGCTTAATTACTTGATTAATCAGTCAGCAAGCTCTTCTTGGATCCTCTCAGTAAACTATTACAGACCATCAAGGCTGAGATCTCCCATGGCTGAGACGCTGGGACAACAAATCATGCAGAGAGGTGGGTTTTTCTCCTATATTCTTTCCTCAAGGCTGACAATACACATTTTGGGAAGATGGGAAGAAGAAATTCTGAGCAAATCAGGCCATAAAATTGTACAAGTACAATAGTATAGAGTTATAAACAAAACTTCCTTTTTTTTCCTTCTTTTTTTTTTAGCAAGGTATGTATGTTTTGAAGTCTAGACATTCTACCTGAGCTGAGATTATGTGTAACCCAACCAGAATCTGAACCAATCGATTTTTTAAGACCCTTAACAGTCTTTCAAATTACACACCTGATCCATTTAATTCTGCCTGCTGCCAGGTACCAAAGGGATTATGGCTTTGCACCTGCTAGAAGTAATTGATTTAGGCTGAGAGATGTCTAATTCTAAGCATAGAAGTGATAACCAGATGGGGATGCATTCCTCAAAGAAATCCATGTCCTTTGTATGAATAAACAATAATTTAGGGAAAATTAAACCTAGGTGCTGACTCTGAAGGCTGTTGAGAAGGATGCTCAGCCATGGCAGTGAAACATCAGTGATATCAAGGCCATTCTCAGAAAGAATTGTGAAAATCTGAGGATTGCACTGAAGGTTGTAGGGGGAAGTCCTCTCTCCATATTCAGGCTTCCCTAATTGTTATACTAAGCCTTGATGAAGCAGAGATACCAGCAGCTCTTTTTAGGAGAAGCACCACAATAAGCAATTAGAATAGAAAATTCAGTATTAAGTGCATGGTCTGACAGCCCCACTCCCAGGAGCTTCCTGGTGCCCACCACGGAGCCCAACACTGGAGGGGCTGCTGAAGATCACCAGATGCACATGCTTTGTTTTACTGCTGAACAAGTAACAATAACAGCTGAAAACAAATGAACCTATTAGCATTGATTGAATGGGGAAGGAATTAAAAAATAAATTAATCCCTCCTGGTCAGAAGAATCAGAAAGAAAATTCATTAGCAAAATTTCTGCAAAGACTCAGGGTTTGTAAAAGAAGCTTGAGACCCTTTTCACTTCAGAAGCCTCTTAACAAAATGATATTCTACAGCATATTTTTACTAATTTCTGGATATCCAAAGTGAATGTGATTATGTCTTAGAGGAAATTATTTATATAATAAATCATCAGATATCACCAATCTAAGGAACTGTTTTGACCACCTATTTCAAATGAACTGAGTTTTAAAGGTTAAATTGAGCTCTCTACTGTACAGCTACAGACTGTTACAAACTCCATGGAAAAAAAAAAAATTGAAGCCTATATAATTTCTATCATCATTAAAATGTCATGACATTCAGTCCATAAGCTACAAAGACCATTCTGAAAATTGAAAGGAAAAGAGATTTTGAAATAAATGACATGACCTTCAGTTCTTTACCAATGAAGAGAAATTAAGGTGAAATTACATGCTCCTAATACCCAGATTGCATTCACATTTCACACAAAAAACCCCCCCGACTACTGAAAGCACTTATAAGAACTCCAGAAGAATTTGATCCCCTAAATTCTTGGAAATCTAGAAGTTTGGATGATATGTATCACACTTGTTAGAATCATATATGTAATACCAACATTCTTTTAAGAAGCTCTTTAAAATCTGTAACATCACCCCATCTTTTTTTTAGTATCTGTGACCTTCAGTAACTCAACCACTAAAATATCATAAATACACACTTCCCACCTATTATCAGTAAGAAACAAAGGTGAGCACCAGGTGTGGGAATTTACAGCCTTCACGGTGTCTGAGGACAGATTGCAAACCCCCATCCTATTGAGACCATTTCCCACTGAGGTACTGGTGCATCAAGGCTTGAAATCAAACACCGGTCCCATGGTCAACACACCATTTTTCTTTCCAGCATATCATTTGGTCAGACTGCAGGAATGTGATCTGGAAAACTGGGAAACCCTGAGTCATAAATTATCCACACCTTTGCCAAGGGAATGGGTACTGGAGCAGCTGGGAAGTTTCACTTTTAATCCAGTTTAAGGCATGTTGACACCCCTGAGCCTCGTGGTGGTGCTCAGCCTGAGCTGGGTGACTTCACAACTGTGTTTCCTCAATATGCAACAGTAACAAAATGTAATAAAAATGTTAATGAGGCAAATTAAGTGCAAGAAGTTAAATGATGCTGATAATATCATAACTCTGTGTCAGCTATCTCGTGCACAACATCCACACTGAGTTCAAGGAAGGAGGAGGCGTAAACTGTTCTTTGTATCGAGCGTGACAGTTTTTGAAACCTCAACAATCCCTCAGATAATGAATTCACAACACAAAGTCAAAAAGAAAATATTTTTCAGAGGTGTGGAACATCTTTTGTTCAGATGTCAATTTTCCCTTCGGTTTAGCCCTGTTGGAAGGAAGGAAGGAATTCGGAAGGAAGGAATTCGGAAGGAATTCGGAAGGAATTCGGAAGGAAGGAATTCGGAAGGAAGGAATTCGGAAGGAAGGAAGGAATTCGGAAGGAATTCGGAAGGAATTCGGAAGGAAGGAAGGAAGGAATTCGGAAGGAAGGAATTCGGAAGGAAGGAAGGAAGGAAGGAAGGAAGGACAACTTACAATATACCCATTTATATATATAAGAAGGAAAGAAGGAAAGAAGGAGGAAAGAAGGAAGAAAGAACAACTTGCAATATACCCAAATATATATATGCCAAAAAGAAAATAGACTGGATATGTACTGGGCATAGTAACCTGGTTTCTTTCTTGCTCTGTGCCTCTCATGTAGTTTTCTAGGAACTGGAGTGTGCTTGAACTTCCAGGTATCTGAATTGTAGGAAACAGCCAGACTCCCCTCACTAACATAATTCTCCTTTTGGTAAAATCACAGAGGAGCAACATGAGAGACAGAAACTCCACATCCTGCTGCTGACTCCCCTGTGCCGTTGCCCAAGCTCACACCAGCCAAAGGAATACATGAATACCAAAAAGCTTCAAATCCTCACTGCAAAGTTTAAGGTAAGCTCCCTTGGATTTCTAAAAATGCAGAGCACCTCAGTGGTCCCAAAGGACAAGTTGTCTCAAACTGGAAAGTCAAGAAGGAGAAGGAGAACAAACAAAAGGAAAAATAAAGAAAAATCATTTACCCCCACTAAAAATGCTGGCCATGAACTCTGGATTGCTTCAATACACTGTACAACAAATTTTTATCATTTCACAGCAAGCCACTATCAGCTTCACTGGACAGACACAAAATGTACATTTTATAGCAATAAACTGCAAATTCCTGCTTTCCAACTTTATTCTAAAATATGCATTATTGATAATTTAATCACTATACACCTTGCACGGGTATTTTCTTGATTGTACAACTAGACTGGTTCATTACTGACATAAATACTGGCATACAGAGTGCTGGGATACAATGCAATGTATTCTGAGATGCTGTATCCACCTCTAAATTTCAATTATATGCATCCCAGTAAGTATGTGTGTATATATATATGTATATATATAAACTTTCTCTTGTCTCTTTCTCATTGACTCTTTTTCATATTCTAGTCGCTTGCAACCCATGTTCCTTCCCCTTAGCTCTGTGCATCTCACTGCACCCTATTTTATCCACTTGCACTGTTAATATTCCTCCCACACCCACATTTCCTGCCCTGTGGGGGCAGAAGTATCAGTATAGAGTTCAGCACAAAGACCTGGTATTGAGTGCCACCACATCTTAATTTATTTGCTTCCAAGAGCAGTTGAGTGGTTCTCAAATAGAGTTAATTCTGGTTTATTTTTTCGTGGTTGGATGAGACTTGACTTCACATTGATGACTTTTCTCCACCAGAAGCAGCCTAGATCATCTTGAAATTGCCTATGCCTTGTTTTCTTTGACTTTGTTGCACCAAGTTTTATTACACATGCCTTGCACTAATATTTACTGCCACCTTGCTATACTTTTTTGGTTCTCTACTGCACTTTCACCTGCCCTGCTGCTGGAGGTCTGGAGTTGCTGTGTTTGGTATCCGACCCATCACAGCCTCAGCCTCCCTCTTTCCCAATGCCCAGGACTTTCTGAGAGCTGAACCATCAACTCACTGTCCATCTCTTGCCCACTTTGTCATACTGAGCTGCCAAAACCACCTCACAGTCTCTTAGCAGGTTCTGTCTCCTTTTTATCACTTCTATTTTCTGTATTTCTGTTATTCTGGTATTGGTCTGTCTTTGTAGTTCTGGAATATCCATCCTTGAAGATATTCAAATTTGCCTGGATAAGACCTTGGAGCAATCTGATCTAAGATGACCACAGAGACTTTCACAGGTCCTTTCCAACCTAACTTTTCTGTGATTGCCTCACAACTAAATGGGAAGCAGGATCTGAGTTGTCCATTCTGTCTTGATGCTGGGTCTTATTCATGAAATCTTTACAGCACCATCAAATCTACCAAAACTTTGCTTTGTATTTTCTTTACTTCCTTTCTTTCCTTTGGAACTCTTACTTTTTTTCCTTTGCCACCAATGCCCTTTGTTACTTCATGGGTACTGAGATGAAGTAATCCTGTACCCAAATTCCATGTATAGCGCTCTGTCATCGCTATTTGGAGCCATTTCATTTGCTCAGATCTGCTTTTCTCAGCAAATGATTCACAATTCCCATGAACACTCCTGCTTCTAATTACAGATTCGTTAACATTTTCAAAGCTACTCCCAAATACCACAGTTCTAACACTGCAGTGTCTACTCTTTCAGTTTTTTATTGCATGCAAGAGAAAATGTAGAGAGCTTGTGAACAATGACCACAACCCAATGAGGGAATGAATTATCAAAACACACGTAATTCCTTACCTTAGTGCCAATGTAACTCCTTGAGCTATTTCCTCCCCAAAATAGGGTTAGAAATTCTTAATTCTGAACTTGTCATTCTATTGCCACTACAAACCCAGTGCTTTTATGCTGGTGGGACGCCCAGTGACCCTGACTGCAGCACCTATGGAAATTTATTGCACATTTTGGACTCACCAGACAGTGATCACTCAGAATAGCTGGTTTTAGATAACAGCATTTAAGAGACTCTGTACCAATACAGAGAAACTCTTGCTTTGTGCTGGGGCACTGGCAGAGATTCTGCAATTGCAGGTTGTCTTCAAGACTGACGTTCTGTTATCTCCTCAAAACATTTATTTCCTATACCTGACCGTGTCTCCAGCTTTAACACAGACCATCATAAATGCAGAATTTTAAAGATGTAAAAGGTTTGCACAGGGAATGTTGGAGAGCCAAGATTCCCAAATATATTTGGCTTTAGAATATTTGGATTAAGGAAAAATCTGGTCTTTGGGGAAGATCAGAGATGTTTTGTCCAGGGAGGCTGTGGCTGCCCCATCCCTGAAGGTGTTCAAGGTCAGGTTTCACAGGGTTTGGAGCAACCTGGTCTAGTGGAAGATGTCTCTGCCCATGGCAGGAGGTTGGAACTGGATGGTCTTAAAGGTCCATTTCAACCCAAACTATTCTGCGATTCTCTGATAAGACCCCTCTTGTTTATTGCTTGGTTGGTTGTTTTTTTTTAGTTTGTTGGTCTTCATTAATAGAGTTTTTAATGAAGTCCCATAAGTAACTCCACTGAGAAGCACAGCTGGAACGCAGCTTTCCCACAGCACCATAGAGAAAATGAGCAACAGAGGATAACCGAAAGTCTTGAATCACTTTACCATAGAGAGAGAAATGTGGAGCTCTCCCCTAAAGGAAAATTTTATGTAAACCAGAGTGGATTACCAGCATGGCCCCAGCTGCTCTTGGATTAAAATATGGGTCTGCAGTTGCAGAAATTAGAATCACCCTGAACTCTGCTGAAATTGATGTCACGATGCTGTAAGGGATGTATGGAGGATATATGATGCTATAAAGGATGCAACCTCAGAACCAGATGGTCTGATCAAAACCCTCCCTACGTCTGAGAAGAGTCTTACTGGCTTTTATAGGATTTGAACGATTTCTTATAGTAATAGAAGTTCCTTTGTTGCTGGAGGAAGATATGCTACATTATTCTGCATTTATAAGTTAAAATCGTATCTTGGGAACTTCCATTAAAAAACCCAAACTTTCAGTTACAACTTTCTGCTGATTTATTCCGCTTTAATTTCATACAGATCATTCAGAAATAAATCTGATTTACTGCATCAGATCTTTTTTCCCCTAACATCTTCCTAATATCCCAAAATGATCAAGAAGGCAAACTCTGTAACAGAGTTGGCTACTTTCAGTATCTGGCTATCAAGACATAGCTTAACAGGCAGGGTTCATATTGCAAGTAGCAAGTAAAATAATATTTCTTTTCAATAATATTTAACAGCAGTAGTGGAAAAATCACCACTGAACACCTGAGTTTTCCTTGCATCAGCAAGAAAATACGGCACAGAATCAGAGTAATAAAAGCAGAGCTCAGCCACATGGTTTAAGAATATTTCTGGAATAGTCAAGTGAAATCAAATCTTCTCTGCTGAAATTAAACAATGAAAGTGATGATTGTAAATTATCCCTGAACTGAGTGCATTCCTAAGATACATCATCTTTAAGTAATACTTTCAACATTAAAATACAATTTTACTTATTAAAAGAAATCTAAATTTTATTTCCAGTTATGCTGAAAAATGGAGAAAACAGAAATGCAGGAAAATCTGGATTAAAGAAAAGAGTAAATACACTTAGTGTTTAAGACTCAATAGCTGTTTTCACATTGCTGTTCTGCATGGGTATTACTACAAAATGTAGTTTTCCTCTGCTTTGCTTTTTTAGAACTGTCCTGAAGTGTGTTCCTTGCCTCCTCACATATTCTGTTTTTCACTCTTCAGCCTCTCACTCCATTCTCTCCCCACTCTTTTCCTTTTCCTGACAGACAATTACGTGGTTTTGCCCTTGAGTCCAAACCTCTCCAGCAGCGCTGGTCCCCTGCTCCATCTAGTGGGATCACTGCTGCTCCAACAGCCTGCATTGCCCAGGGAAAGGGATGGAGAGCACAGGGTCCAGCCTGGCCTCGGATACAGCTCCAGACTGTGGCTCATTACCCAGCTACATTTAACTCTGACATCCAGTTTATTTTACAAAATGTGGAGCACTATGCAAAATTTCTGCTGGTATTACCTGAGCACCATAACAAGAGTTACAGTTCTCAACACCTATGGATTTACTGAATGTCACAATGGGGTTTTTATCTTCCCTGTATCAAACAAAAGTAAATGCACACCAGCATCTTGATATTAACACCCAAAGAGCCAGCCCTGTCTAAAGATGTACGACTGAAAGCAAAAACAAACTGATGTGAGTCCTTCCAAGCTTTTGCAAGAGGCTCTGAACACCCATTTGGTAAATAAAGTATTTAAGCCCCATTTAAGTGCCATGTGAGCTGCTGTAAGATTAATATTTGAAAGTCTTTGGCAGAGCAAAAAAGGTCTTTAATTTATTTTCACTCTAGGAATCATGGTCAGCACCAGCACAGGAAACTGGCTCCCTGGTTATTCTTTTAATATCAATGTTTTTGTGATATAAGGCAGAATTTCCATCTTTTGCTTTTATGTTCATTCATTGTGCACTGGGCCCTGAAGCGCTGACTCGAGGAAGGTCTGTCCTTAGCACACACTAAATAAACTCACATCTCACCACTGGGCTCAGATTTATTTGCAGTGGTGACAGCTGAGTCAGCGTGTCCTGGGAATTTGAAATTTAACTTGGTTGGGATTCAGGGCCAGCAAAGTGAGCTCACCTGAGCCCAGCCAGAAGAGGGTCTGCAAATGTGTCTCCCACCAGGCAATGGGACATCCAAACTGCAGAAACCCCTCAAGAATATGATCCTAATGTCAGTGAAGTTGGGAGGACTTGTGAGGACTGAATGTAAACCCCTAATTTTAGATTTTGCCAGCTTGTGGGAGGCTGCTCTCTCTGTCGGATGTCAAACACCAAACTCACTCCTGCTTCAATTGGTGCATGGCACACTCACATACACCCACTCAAATGACACAGAAATCCAGACATTTCTATGCCAGTCCATAGAACTCTGTGTATCACAACTGCTTTAAGTATATGGCAACTTCAAGATCAGACACGTTGTAATGATGAAAACATTCATGGCTGCCTCTTCTGCAGGGGAGATGGGGTAAGTGCACAGTTCCAGAAATTATTCCTGGAGCCCCAGGAGGACTTCAAAAGTGCTATCATCTTTTATCAGTGTTAATTACATCAGGTTGGAACCACCAAATCCTTACCTGGAACATATAAAGACATATTTCCAAACTGATGTAGTAGAGTCCATAATGTAGTCTGGGCTCCTCATGCAGTTAATGGACACGGCCATCCAGAGCAGAGATGGAATTATGGCTGCCACAGGTGCTCTAAGTCTTCCCAAGTTAGGAACTGAACTTTCTATTACTGTCCCTTGGTAGTGTCCATGAAGGGTTTTGTGTAACGCAGCTTCTCTGACTCTGAATGCAGGACAGCAGAATCACAGAATGGTTTGGGTTGGAAAGGACATTACAGCTCATCCAGTTCCACCCCCTGCCATGGGCAGGGACACCTTCCACTAGCCCAGGTTGCTCCAAGCCCTGTCCAACCTGGCCTGGAACACTTCCAGGGATGGAGAGCATGGCAACTCAGACGGCTCTCTTGCATTGCCTGCTGGTCTAAATGGTTTCAAGCAGCTTTGGAAGCTCGTGTCTGTACTGAACCCAGTATTTAGGAGGTGAGACCCCCCCCCCAAAAGCAGAGGCTGCTGCAGCCATCATTTTGCACTGGTGCATGTGTATGTGTTTATCCAATAATTCCAAGTTATTGTGACTCCAGCACCCTGAATCCCTGACCATAAATGCCACTCCACTGGAGAGAAAAGCCTCACACTCGGGCACAATCACTGTTAGCAGTGAGCAGAACTCCTCTGCAAGCCCCATCTGCTGGAGGTCAAGGCTTCATTATCAGAACGAGTAAACAAGAGATTAAAATGGATTCCAGCCAATTCAGCACATCTGCCGTGGAGCAACATCAACCACTGGAGCTTTCAGGGGAGATGAGTTATTAAATGGAGTTTCTCCAGAGATAGAAAAGGTGTGAAAGGCACAGCTGCAGCTGCCTCTTGCTGGGACAAATCCACCTGACCCCACCCTCAGGAACATCCTTGGATGTGTCACAGCGCCGTGTGATCTCTGAGGTGACGGTGCTCCTGTGGCTGTCATGTCCACAAGTGGAGATATCACTAAATCAACAGAGAACTTCCTGGCACATCCCTGCTCACCTGGCATTAACACCTAAATGATAAGTTTCTGACAAATTCCTCAGCATGGCTCATGAACAAGTGAGTGCCAGAGAGGTTAGACCTGTACTAAAATAAAAAAGTAAATTAAAAAAAAATGGAATAACACCGCTAAAGAGTCAATTTTCCAATATGAACTCAAATCACCGTGTAAACACAAACCACTATTGTCCACAAAGCTGAGTACCTGGGTGCTGGTGAGAATGTGATGCTGAAAATGGTGGTTTAGTGATTTATTATGTTAATTTTACTCAGTAAGATTAAGTACTGAACTGTATTTTTACCAGGGAATCAAGTTTGTTTGTAAGACACCTATATCCTTAACCCTTGGCTATCTACAGAAAGGAGGAAAAAAATTTTCATATTTTACCTTCCAGGTGTTTTGATGCACCGATAAATCAATGCTTCAGGTTCTCATTAAATGCATTACTCAAAAGAAACCCTAAAAAAGTTTGGTTTTTTGTTTTTAATACAACAAAATAAAAAAAAATTACAACAGATACTCTGATTTTTGTCAGGAAAAAATGTTTTTCTTTCTTCCATAGTGTAGTTTGGTTCAATAATTCTCATGTAGAACCACAGAATATGCTGAGTTGGAAGGGAGCCATCAGGATCACTGAGTCCAACTCCTGGTCCTACCCAGGACACCTCAAGAATCCCCACCATGTGCCAAGTAAAGACAAACCTACATTTTCAGTAACCAAAAATAATGCATTCATAATTCTAAATCCTAAAACCTCAGAAAGTATAAAATAAATATTTATAAATTAATTAATTAATAAAAGGCCAAAAAAGGCTTTTGCTCCCTCATCTTACTGTCCCATTGTGACATTCTTTTTTAATGGGATGAATAATTCAGCAATGATACAAAATTCTCCTATCTGTAAATAGAACAAGAGGAACAGTGAGACTCAACAGCTCCAGGAATTTTTTTTTTTTTTTTTTTTTTTTTTTAATTTAATTCCAAGGACGACCAGACTTTTAGGCTCTGGTCCATTCCTGCAGCAGTTGATGCCAAACTCCACTAGGTGTCATCTACCACTGTATTTCTACTGGGAATATGAAAACGCTGGCACTGAAGACATCTCACATTAATATTTCTGTATATTAGTCCTTCCTTCTGTTAAGTTCTCGGGATGTATCTATAAACTCCCATTCTATATCTTACTCACGCACGTATCTTATTATTACAGCCACTGTCACTACTCTTAATTAAGCTTCTTTTCTAAGAAAATACACTTTCTTGCAGGCATGGAAAGCTGCCACGTTCTCAGGAAAAAAGAATATAAATCATCAAACTAATTCCAAAGGAAAACAAAACCTGTTCCATGCCTTTTTTATGCGCCATTCCTTATGCCTGAATGCTGCTATTTTTGGATGAACACAGCGTTTCTGAGATACAGCTAGAAACAGTCACTCACAGGAACCAAGAGAACAGCGTGAAGTTGTGTCAGGGAGGTTTAGGTTGGGTATCAGGGAAAGGTTCTTCCCCCAGAGGGTGCTGGGCACTGCCCAGGCTCCCCAGGGAATGGGCACAGCCCTGAGGCTCCCAGAGCTCCAGGAGCGTTGGGACAGCGCTGCCAGGGATGCCCAGGCTGGGGTTGTTGGGGTGTCTGTGCAGGGCCAGGAGCTGGACTCAATCCTTGGGGGCCCCTTCTAGCTCAGGATATTCTGTGATTCTGTGATTATTTCAGTCTTGTAATAAAACCACCTTCAGTGGTTCTGAGAGCTCAGTGAATATTCTGGACATACCAACAGCACCATCAAACCTGCATTGCTGAGAGGCTGATATTCCTGGGATAAGAGCTGGAGGAGCTGGGTAGTACCAAACCCACAATAGTCCTAAACTACTTTAGAGATCTGACTTTCTGCATCTTGAGAAAATCTTTGCAACCCACCTTGTACAACTCAAATCTACCTCTGGTCATTATAAATGCAAATCAAACGTTCAGCTGAGATTTGAAACCAGAAGATTACAAAATAAATGCTGTTTTCAAATGTGCAATGGAGTTCATGTAGCATCAGTACAGAAAGGTATCGTTGCTGTCTGAGACACTGATACTGAAATGTGATAAAAAATCCTATCACTCCTGTTCAAGACTGATAAACCCCAAATATAAGGACTGAGAGAAAATTGCTGCCAGTGCATTCAGCAGTATAGGGCTGTCTGTGCAAGGAATGGGACCCAGAGAAACTTGCTGTGTTTACGAGAGTAGATAAAACCAGAAGGATGTAGTATTTTGGACAGCCAATACCTCTAGAAGAAAGGAGCAGCAAAGACTGATTCAAGTTAGAGGACAATTCTGCACAAGAACGATTAGATATGACAATCAATTTCAGTTAATGCAGAAAAGATAAATAACCATTTAAAAGGTTAAGGTTTCTGAAATGACTTCTCAGTTGGGAGTATGAACAACTCTTTTTAAGGTGGACATTTCTCTGCTTATCAAAGTTACATCATACAATTCCTGTTGGAAGAGGTTATAAAAAATATCAATGCCTTTCTGAAGCAACTGAGATAATATAATTTTTTTATTAACTTTGTTAATATAACCCTGAAAATGAACATGTATCACAAATTAAATTTGATTTTACTTTTTAGTTTATTATGCTTAAACATTTTACTCTCTCAAGATATGGCATCTATTTTCTACCTCAATGAAACAACACACTATAATGTAGTAAACGTTTATCTCTCTTAAGGATAGCACTGGTCAAATGCTAATAATTTTCATTCCTTCTTGTTGCATTATTTACAATATGTTTCCAAGCCCAAGCCCATAGCTACAGTTTTAAAATGTTGATTTAAAATACTGCAGAATTAAAAATTACTTTATTTTGGGCAGAGTTCATGCTACACATTGGACATGAGTGGCAGGGGCTGGAGTGAGATGGGCTTTAAGGTCCTTCCAGCCCAAGCCATTCTATGATTCTATGGTTCCATATTTTTCTGGGGTGGTGGTTCATAAAAGAGCTAGACTGTAAAATTTCCCAGGATTTTCAACTTCAAGGTGACTTTTGGGAATCATATTTAGCAAACTAACTTAAGGTAACTGGTAAAAAAAAAAAAAAAAAAGAAAGAAAAAGAAAGAAAGATCAGAAAAAAGCAATCCCTGTAGAGATTCCCCTTCATTTTTTCTTGTAACTTCATCCATGTAATCAGTGTTTAACTGCATGGAAAATACTTCCTTCATTATTAACAAAGATGGTGCATCCTGGGTCGCTTCCCATGTGAGTCTCTATCTCTATTCCTACAGTTTCTCTTTACCTTCACCTTTACCTCTTCAATAACTTCCTTCATTCCAGTCTTTATATCAATCCCCATAAAACGTTGCTGTGTTGGACAAATAGTGCAATGTCACACCATCTATTTATACTTCAAATTTCACATGCTGCATCTGCAAATGAGTTTTCAAATGGCTTCTCTCAATAGTCAGAGTGAAAAGCTTTGCACAGCCCACAGATACCTGAGCACCTGAATCAGGGAATCAGCTTAAATTCCCACTATTATGGGAAGCTTCCCCCCCCCACACTTCCCATGTACATTTATTTGCAATATTTCCTTATAAGCAGTGGTTTATAAAAGACGCAGTAGTTGGGCTCTGAACAATAACACTGTCACCTGTGATTTCAGTGGAGCAGCCAAGTCAGTCCTAAAAACCATATTTTTGTCCCACAATATCCCTGCACAAACCCCTCAGGGTGGGGAACTCCCCTGTAATTAAGAGCTGGTCTTTTCCCATCCTCCCTTTTCCCACTCAATCAATTCACTATTGGCATTAACCAGAAATTTCCCAACTTACTAAATATCTTGTCATTTCCCAGTCAAACCCCCCAAAACACAAATTATTCCCTCTTCAAGAGACATTTGGAAATTAGAGAAGAGCACAGTCTCCAGAGACACTGCAGGAGCACACAGGGATCTGTAACCAACTCAAGGAAACTGCTGAAAATTCAAAATATGAGATAAGTCTCCGGCTCCCAGACGAAAACAAAGATTTACTCTGCAGGCAGCTAGGTTTTCCATGCCCTGCCCTTTAAGTATGGAAGGATTCACATCATATCCAATACTGAGACTGTGTATTTTTGAAACATCCAGAAAAGCATGTCTAGCACTAAATATTATATATTGGTTGTAAAATGGAAGAGAAAATGTGACTTGAGAGCTGGTTTTAATGAAGAAGTGTTTTCACAAACCCTCACATCAGGATGATCCTTTTGGGTCCCTTCCATCTCAGGATATTCTGATTCCATGTCAGCCAGATCTTAATGGTATTTTAACAGGCATCACCAAGGCCACAACCTGTGTGATGTGTTTTTCCAATGTGGAGCAGAAAGGATGGAGCTTTACCAGAAGAGAGAATTTTAGATCAATGTGAGACACCAATCTTGCATGGCCAAGACCTGCTCGTGGTTGATTTTTCAGACACTTTGTACACTGTCTACCAATGTAATGATCAAGGTGCAAGAATTATTTACACTCCCTTCCTTTCTGAACCCAAATCCTTCATGGATAAGGCTGAGACTGGAGCAGACTTGGGGGAACAGACTAAAAAAATGAGAAAAAAACAACACAAACCATTCCGTGGTCTACAGTTTTATGATTTCTCACAAACACTTTCCATATCCAACGCCAGGGTCGTAATTGGAGAATTTCTGCCTTGCCCGGAAGAGACCACTCTGTCAGCATTGTAACTATTGGCCTCAAAGACCTGCCAGCTTCAGTTGTACAAATAGTTCAAAGGGTCATTACTTCAGGGTTTTTGTCTGTGTAATGTTAAGTAGATAAAGGAAAGGTTACGAGTTGCACAAAGGGATCGCAGCGTGCCGTGCCGCATGCCTGCTCTCATGAAAATACCCCTTTTATCTTTGTACATAAATACACAGCAACGTTTGCAAAGTCTCCAAATTATTTCATTTTCTTGGGAGAAAAAAACTGTAATTGGGTGGGCTGTACGAGCTCATTCTTCCTCCTGCTAGTTAAGCCACGGACATTCATCTTTCCACAAAGAGCCCAAATTGTTCCCGGCTGCACTTGTAGGTTTTGTTGTCTCATTTTAACTGACCCATCAGACCATAAAGAGCAGCACAAGCCCCTCAGATCTATTAACTGGTGTCATTAGGAGTCCTTTCTCATTTATTGTTAAAGGGACTAACACCTCCTAGAGAAGAACTGAAAGTCTCATGCACAGCCACTCCAAGGCAACACTGATTAAATGTAATTCCTCATTAAAAGATACCAAGCAGCTGGGCCTGGCCTTTAGAGTATACAGACCTTTCTTATTAAGGTTCAAATGAATAAACTAAGTTTCCTTTGTGGTTTTCTTTATCCTGCATTATTCCCCTCTCGGAGCAGGCTTCTGGCTCACTGTGAAGAACAGCAGAATTATATTCATGTGACTCTTAAGTTTCACATACATCTACCAAACAAAAACTGTTATTTCCAATGTAACTGCTGCCAGAAGACATTCATCAGCTGAAGGCTTTGAAACTTCAATTAACAGGTGACCCGTGGGCAGTATTGCCTGGCTGTGGGCCGTGAACACACATAAAGCAGCACACTAAAAACCACTGCTACAGTGAACAGCTTCACAGGGCACCGAGCACCTGAAGACACCCTGTTCTCTTTCTACCTTCACAAAGAGATTGTCCCTTCACCAATCCTGCAGGACACAAACGGTTCTAAGGGAAATGCTCTGACTGCAAACACTGATGTGAAGTGATGGACAACACAGAAGGACACTAATAATGGGATCCGGTCCCTTTAGAGATCCATCGCTGTCTATTTAACAAGGACATTATACAGCGTGGCTACCCATAATAAGGTCATCCTACTTGCCTGGCTGTTATTAATAAAATAATCTCATGCTGGCTGAATGCTGTTCAAAGGATGCAGCAGGAATGTGCAGGAGGGCTGGGAGGTGATGGAGCCCAATGGCTGCACCCAGAGCCCGACAGCTGCAAAGCCATGCCCGAGCTGTGCTGCCAAAGGGGACACAGGAGCGAAGAACAGGCTCTGAGGTATCTGTGGTAGCCCAAAAAGCCCCATGTAAGATAAAGTGCCTACTGCCAGGCATGCTTTTAAACGGTCTGGCTTAGACTTGCCTTACACGTACGCAGGGGAACCACAGCAACTGGAAAATCCTGAAATGTATTCAAGTACCTGATTAAATTATACTGCGTAACAATTTTGTTGGACCCAGCAGGGCTGGTATCTGTTAATCAGGCAGTTTATGGAGCTCTTTCACAGAAACAAATCGTACCTCAACAACTATTCAGTAATTCTCATTCCACAGGTATTGGGATCTGTCTCTAAAGCCTTTCAGAAGCATATCAAGAACCTGCTTTCTGACTATTTCACTAATTTTTCTAATTTAAAACAAAGCAACAAGATCATTTTTGGAGACATTCAGAAAGGGAAAGTTCTCTCTTGACTGCTAATGATGCAAATAATAAACCAGTATCGGATTTAATTTACCCTCCGCACAGAACTCTTGCACAGAAATTGCATTCACTCAGCTGATAACAGAATTTACTCCCAGTTAATAAATAAAAGCCTTTGTGTGATACAATCAATGAAACAAACAAGTTGAAGCACTTCTGTATCTCTCTTCATCCACGGCTCTGTTTGAACAGTTCTCCAAGTAAGCCTGCCAGACTCTTCTGTACTAAGGATCTTTTTGTTTCAAAAAGCATCTGATGGATTATGGACTCAGTGCAATCCTATATATCAAAGAGATTTCTGTTTTGCCTGGTCTTCTCAACCTTCTTACCCCTTCACTGCCTGCAAACTTCCCAGGTATTGATGGGTAGCTGGGTCAGCAGGTCACCTGCCTCCCTTCAACATCCACAAACTACACCCTGAAATATCAGAGAAAAAAGGAACATGAGGGGTCAGCTTTTCCCAGGGCTTGTTTCTGCAGAAAGAGTAGAAGTAGGGGAGATCTCAAAAATACCAGCTTTTACGTGGTTCACACCTTGTTTTTCTCATAGGCACCTTCAGTGGATTCATCATCCCTTAGCAGAGCTATTGAAGGTAATAACTAAAAAGAGCCATCCCAAATGCCAATGTCCCTTCCCATGACCAGGCTGGGAATTATCAAAGGAGGATGTCTAAATTTATCTGGCTGAGGCCAGTAGGTGTAGAATCATAAATCACTAAGGTCAGAAAATACCTCTAAGATCACTTAGTCCAAGCATTAACCCAACACCACCGTGTTCACCACTAAACCAACTTCCCAAGTGCCACATCCACCTTTTGAACACTTCCAGGGATGGTGATTCCACCACTGTCCTGGGCAGCCTGTTCCAATGCCTGACTACCCTTTCCATGAAGAAATTTTCCCTGATATCCAATCTAAACCTTCCCTGGTGCAACTTGAGGCCATTCCTTTTGGTCCTGTCACTGCATGCCACACACTGCAGAAAATTTCACATCAGTATACACTGGAAGAAAAAAAAACCACCACAACCTGAGTATATTAATTTTAAAATACTTTTTCAAATTAATTGGCTTTAAACGCTGTGATATAGAAGAATCCATTGTTATACCAGCAGAAATCAGTAACTAGGAACAATTTACTGGTCTTATCCACAGTCATAACAGCTGCTCTCAACATGTTTTCATATGTTCTTTCTTTCTCTTATGTAGCACAACTGCACCTATGGACTCCTCGATGCCCAAAGTTTCATCCTGTTCCTATTAACATCAACACGATTTGGAAAATCCCCCATAATTTGACACCAAAAAGGTAATACCCAAGGATATTAAAAACAGTAACTCTGCAACAAATTCCTTGGTTTTATTTTAATGACTCCTGGCAAATGAGCTCTGGGGAAGGCAGGTTAACATTAACATACACACATTAGCATACATCCACATACAAAAAAAAAAACAAGGGCTCTACTGAATAGCTCTAAGTAGATTTGAGGCACTGATAACCCAAGTGCTTTCCCTGAGTAATTTTATAATATTCACTTGGAACATTCTGGATGCTTATTTTGATGAATTGACTCAAAAGCAAAAGCCTGCATGTGGATAGACTCATCCCAGATGTCTTGCAGACTTCAGGTGAACTGCAAATAGTGTGTCCTTCTGACCCGGTTTCTTCTGAAGTTTCACCCTTCTCTACAGGAGGAAAAGACTCTCTGACTCTACCTGTGATGGCTGATAGAGATTTATTTACATTATTCAATACTTGGGCATTGAAGCTGAAAAAATTCAGAACACCAATAAACTCCTAAGTGAGAATAATAAACTCAGAGGAAAACTGATCAAGGCTGAGTGAAATCTTCGGATCAGAGCTGCAGGGGAAAGTTACAGATGTGCTGGCAGCCCCAAAATCCAGCCTCATCCTTGGCTGCATCCAAAGCACTGTGGGCAGCAGGGGAGGGGGGATTCTTCCCCTCTGCCCTGCTCAGGTGAGACCCCACCTGCAGAGCTGCCCCAGCCCTGGGGTCCAACATCAGAGGATGTGGAGCTGCTGGAGCCAGTCCCGGGGAGGCCAAGGAGCTGCTCCAAAGGCTGGAGCCCCTCTGCTCTGGAGCCAGGCTGGGAGAGCTGGGGGTGCTCACCTGGAGAAGAGAAGGCTCCAGGGAGAGCTCAGAGCCCCTTCCAGGGCCTAAAGGGGCCCTGTAGAGAGAGCTGGAGAGGGACTGGGGACAAGGGATGGAGTGAAGGGACAAAGGGAATGGCTTTCCACTGCCAGAGGGCAGGGACAGATGGGATATTGGGAAGAAATCCTTCCCTGTGAGGGTGGGGAGGCCCTGGCACAGGGTGCCCAGAGAAGCTGTGGCTGCCCCTGGATCCCTGGAAGTGTCCAAGGCCAGGATGGACAGGGCTTGGAGCAACCTGGGATAGTGGAAGCTGTCCCTGCCCATGGCAAGAGGTTGGAACAAAATGAGCTTGAAGGTCCCTTCTAACCCAAACCATTCCATGATCCTGTAATTCTACATCAACTAGTCTGAGCTGGTTAACACACAAGGTCAGTCTAAACCAGAGCACAGGCAGTGGGGACAGACAGGACCCTCAGCAGGCAGCTCAATCTGTCACACTTTAAGTATCTGAACACATGGGATTTCTTGAAAGGTGCTTGTCTCTTTTCCACTCGCTTTAGAGAGCTGAGCTGTATGACGGGGGTTTTTTTTGAGAGATGAAGTTAGGTGAGATCCATTATTCGTCACCTTTCAAAGCAGCATGGACTTAATCACCAGACATAATGCAGGTGGAAATTTATGTCTTATGTTATGCCAAAGGTCAGATTACACATAATCAGAATGGCCCTTTCGACTTTAAAATCTGTAATGGTTACAGATTAGGAGCAGGTCCCTTGAAGGCAGCACAGTTACATGGATGGGGAAACTGATGTGAAATGGAAGTCATTCATGACAACTCGGTTATATTTCTTTTTAATAATGGATGCCAATAAAGAAAGCTCAGTTCATTTTTAAATGACTGAACTTTTGAAGCGATCTGTTAATGGCTCCTGTGACATTGACAAAACCTGAACAACATTTATCAGGTACATAAAGCTGAGAACAAGGTCTGTACCTTGCACCAGAGGAATTTTCCCTAAGCTATCCCATGCTTGCTGGCATCTTTAAGAAAAAATGGCTTTTTTACATAATAAATATTACAAGTCTCAAGAGACAGATTATATGAAATTGTTCGACTTCCCAACAAACCATTATTTTTTATCTGCATAGAAGATTGTGTTTGGACTTCTGTCTGGAAAAAATGCACTTTAATAAAAATAGTAACTCAGAGGAGTGTGTTGGGCAAAAGCTGAATAATATCAGATTTACATATTTTTAAATAGGGATTGTCTGAAAGGGTTTTAATTTTTACCCCATTCAGATTCAATGCTTTCACTGTGACTTGTCAGGTGTATGCACCTAAGAAAGCAGAAATGGGATATAACTGTGAACTGGATTAGAATGTACTGGAAAAGGAGATACACTGCAATAGAATCAAAAAACATATATTTTTTTAAAATGTATACTATAAACCCTTCATATTTTGGCATCTCAGTGATTCTCACTTCAATATGACCAGGGGTCAAGCTGTGGCTGCCCCTGGATCCCGGGAATTGTCCAAGGCCGGGTTGGATGGGACTTGGAGCAACCTGGGATAGTGGAAGGCGTCCTGCCCATCCAGACTGGATGGTCTCTAAGGCCCCTTCTAGCCCAAACCATTCTATGATTCTGTCATTCTTTTCTCCAGTCATAACAATAAAACAGAGTCTCTCTGTCCCTATTATTTATTTTAATGGCAGTTTTCCACTGACAGAATAGAATGATGTACTTAAGTCATATACTGACATTTTTATTAATATACTGACACAACAGAAACAAAATAATAAAGCACCAGAGAAATGATTATTTAGCACAGCTGGGAAGGGTAGTAATACACAGTGGGTAACAGAAGCCAGATCTTGCAACTAAAATTTTATCTGAAGTATCATTAATATAATTTCATTTCTCTGTAATTTACTTACCTGAGGACTGTTAAGAATTTATTTCAAAAACCATCTGGACTCTCAAAAGAACTTCTAAACTTAAAATTGAACTGGACCAGACATCAGCCTGCAATAGTTGCCCCAGGGATTATAAAACACTTTAAAGAAACCAACCCTGTAATTAAGTTATTGCCTCAATTCTTAGTGCAAAAGTTACAAATAAACCCCACAGCAGGAAGAGAACACGACACCTTACAACCATCCCAATTGTCCTGGCTCCTTCTAGCCAAATGGATTACAGGGAACAAGGCAGTTCCATAATGTTTAACAGACAAGTCAGTCCCAAAAATCCTTGTTAATCTTTCTAACAAGGAAAAAATTCTTACTGCCCCCCAAATCTGCTGACTTGAATATCCTTAAGCAGATGAACTTAATCTCAGTAGGAGCATCCTGTCTATAATACATCTCTAGGTGAGATTCTTCAATAATTCATAGCAAGCCAAAAAGAGTCAGAGAAATGATGAAACCAAAGTAGGAAGAGGAATAAAGTCTTAATGATCACAAAAAGCCCTGGATTATGAGATAAATATTGTATAAACACACTCCAAATCTTAGTTGTATCTAAAAGTTGCAGTTTCAAGATAAATGTGCTCTGGAAACAAAAAGAACTTACTTTTTCATCATAATCAGTGCTAGGAAAATGATTAAGTAAAGTACTTTATAGTTTTTTTCAAATTTTGATTAAATTTATTCAGATTTAGGTTCTGTTTCTCTTCCATTTACTATTAATTTTTTTTAAATCAATTGTACAAGATCTGTTGTCTGTTTCTCTCTCCACAATTAGCAGGTTGGAGATTTTAAGATTCATTTACTGCACACAGATACATCACCAGGCAAGGGTAGATGAGCCAGGTACAATTAAGCTTTTCAAGGCACTTGAACAGTACCACCACATCAGTAGAATTTTGTGACTGAGTCATTAACAGAAGCTCTTCAAGAAACTACCTGGTACAAGGAAAAATTCCTTCATAGATCTGTATCCTGTTAAGAGATCAAAGGCAGTCAATTTTCCCAATGAGGAGAAGTTATGAGCAGAATCCCACATGAATCTGCTTTGGTTCTTTGCTCATCTTTATTCTCTAATTGATCTAGAGCTGGTGAAGGAGTGAAATCTGCTTATACACCAAAATACTCAGCACAGTTAAAACTAGATCAGTATTAAAGTGTTGCATCACTCCAACAGTAGACTTACAACAATATTCCCTATTTCAGTAGTTCGCTCAGGAAGGAAATCTTGTGTTAGCTTGAGTTGTTCTATAAAAGCACATTTATAAATGAACAGAAGGAACTATTTTGAAAGGCTTTGAGAACAAAACAGAGACCATCACCCATAGAGGTGTGGGGGGCACCTCTGTCTGCAATGCCACAGCTGAACCAAAAATCAGAAAACACAGACAAGAGTAATAAAGATATGAAAATTCTACCATCAAAATGAGCTTTGTGGAGAAAGGAGGGGGGAAAAAAAAGGCAGACCTATGCATTTATAAACTTAATGGAAAAGGTGAATAGAAGGTAATTCGTCATTGCTCTCATTATACAAGACCTTGGGGAGAACTGCACTGAGTGATTAGACAGAGGAAAAGAAATACTTTCTCACACACAAACATTTGTCATAGATATCTTGGAGCCATATATTAAAGAACTCCAAAAGCAGTTAAACAAATTCAAGAATTATTACACAAGAATGTCACAAACGCAACTTTTATCTCAGAAATTCCTTGAATCTAAAAGAGAAGGGTAACTCAGCACTGATTGATGACTTCAGGAGCTGTTCTCAGAAACAGGTAAAGCTTAGAGATCTTTGGTCTCTCCACCTCTGCAGCTGCAGCTACATCCTTAATTTGTGGCAAACGTCCTCCCTTCTCTGCCCTCCCACATTTCCCAACATCCTCAACTGCTCTCCACAATGCACCCATCACTCCATGCTCAGAATCATGGACTCACAGAATGGTTTTGGTTGGATGGGACCTTAAAGACCTTCTAATTTCAACCCCCTGCCCTGGGCAGGGACACTTTCCACTGAGCCATGTTGCTCTGCGTCATCCATAAGATCTCTTCCCACCCAGCTCTCCCAATCTGCGAGGGGAGCCCATCCATACCTAACCTTTCCACACAACCCTGAGCTCTTCCCACACTCCTGCCTCACATCCCTTAACCCAGAGAGACCTTTCTGGCTGTCACAGCTCCTTCTGCTCTTGTTTGATGAGGCTCCAAATTGTGCAGTGACAGCTACCAAGTGTTGGCTCCTCTCTGATGCTGACTTCTCCTACAAGTTTCACTATCCCTGGAAAAGCAAAGCCCTCGCAGTTGCTTTCACAAAGATCAAACCAGCAAAACCCCTTAGACAGAAAGCCGCTATCACAAAATGGCACGATTCTGGAGGCCATAAAGGAGGACATGAAGGAGAAAACCTAAAGTATAGCTTGTTTCCAGGCAGAACAGGTCACAGTGACTGATTTTCACATCATTTGCTTCTCTTCTCAGTTCTCTGTTTGGAGTGGGGGGGAAACATCCTGCGTCATTTACTAACACGAAGTGCTCTTGTGAAGTGTGAATGCTTAGTATCTTTAACAATCAGGCAATTTATTCAAATGTCTAAAAATGGATATAATAGAAAATTATTTCCTTTCTGTCAGCTTTAAAAAGAGAAAATACACTGAGATTCAAACTGGGACTCAGTGGTTTCTGTATGCTTGTATCTTATCTTAGAGAGGCTTAAAAAAAAACCCTTGAGAACTCCACCATGAGCCTGTCAATGGGTTAGACTTTTGTGTTCAAAATGCTTCTTTTCCAGAAGGCATAAATAATTGCTGGGAGAACGACCATAAGTCTCATCCAAAGGCAGTAGGAAGACTCCTACTGACTTCATCATACCTGGATCAAGCCCAAGGTTTGTATTATAGCTTACTGTATTTTTATACTGGCACTGCAATGAATTCCAACAAAAATAAAGCTTTAAAATGTTAAAGGGGGAAGAACAGGTTACACTGCTAAATCTAAGGAAATTCTGAAATGAATGTGCTTCCTACACTTGGAGCATCAATCCTGCTCTTCTATTCCTGTCTACAACAACATAAAAGTCCCACTAGGTGTAAAAATCTCCTCCTAATGCTGTCTCCTTTTCAATACATACAAGACAAAATGCACTCCCTAAACATATTTCCCTTCACAAACTGGTAGTTAAGTAACAATTTCATCTCCTCTCCTGCTCCTTATTCAACTCCTGCATCCCCTTTCTCCAGCTCTGAACATTTAAAGAGCTTTGTACCCGTTTGATTAAATTTGTGAGGCTGTTTATTTCTTACAGTGATTTGAGAAATAATCTATCAGTGGAGCTCTCAGCTCCTCAGGACAATATACTTGGGAACACACACTCTTCTCTTTCAGGCATAAATCAGTTTTTTAACTCCCATTGCCAAAGTCAGGATCAGAGGCATCCGAATCACCAGGACTGAAATTCCTTCAGGAATTTTCTTAGGGCAGCTAAGAAAAATGTTTTGTTTTTTAAGGTGGAAACCTTTACCTATAAACACAAACCATCACCAGATTAAAAAAACTAATCCAAAATTATATTCCTCAAGTAATTATTGGTGACTACATTTTGCACTTTCAAAACATGCCAGGGAAGAACTGGTGAGCACATTTCATGAAAATTATCAAGATCTTACGATAGAAAACATGGAATTCTTTTTAATCAGAGAAGAAACAGCAGTAAAATCACAAACATTGGGTCAGCCAGGATCATGAATCTTGAACGTGAGCATTGGGGTTTTTTCTCACAACTCTTGGAATTGGGGTGCTGCTGTTGGTTTACAATCCAGTGCTGGACATCATGAATTTTAGAGTGGAATGCTGTCAGAGAGATGAAAGACTGCAAGAATAAAAGATTAAGGGCAAGAGGGGGTGAACTCATCAATATTTGTACTTCTAGAGGACCTGAGCATCAGCCACATTGTCCTGCAGCATCAGTGGATGGTCCTTAATGTAAGCAGCATTGTTTGTTTTTTCCCCTTGCTCAGTGAAAAATGGTGGCAATTATATAAAACTGCAGAGCCACCAAGAATTTAATTTTGTGCTTTAACAATACAGAAATTAGGCACCGGCACAGCTTCTCTAAATGAGATTTGCTTCATTTCCCTGTCTCCTAGACAGAATGCTCCCTCCTTCCAGCATAAAATACACCCAAAATTGTAATAGCCCAAGGGAATCCCCTGGACCATGGATCCCCTCCAGAATATGGCTCATGGAAAGAGAAATGTCAGGAGGCTTCAGATAGCAGCCTGAAGGAAACTCAAGGCCCATGCCTGTCCTCAAAGATTTATACTTTCCCTTTCCCCAAATTTAAACAGAATCATTTTTTTCACCTTACCCTAGGTCTGATAATTCCTCCTAGGCTTAATTTTAAGTTTGTTCAGGTTAAACATTTTTCAGCTGCTGAGATAACGCATGAGTGCAGATCACAGCAGGATCTGTGTCCTGGCTGGTAAATGCAGCCAACTGAGCGCCGTGTAAAGACTCAGTGGGTAACAGCAACCTAAGAGCAACTCATGACTTGATCAGTAATGTCAGCATGCCAAATTATGCTCTGCTTAATTGCTAGACACAGAAGGAGAAATATTTCAGTGGAATAGGATTTGTAAATAAGGATTTAAGCATTATAATTGGGCTGGGTTTGGAGGAGAACTATTATTTTGGTTTCTTACTTGGCCAAAGCTATTACATGCTAAATATGATAAATGCACTGAAGAGTTACTGATTGTATTACTGAGCAAATCAAATAAAGAGAAGCATACTTTAATGCCAATATTGCACTGTATTTTAATTTCTGGTGTCACAATAAAATCAGCTGAAATGCCTATCCTTCCTCCAATAATTTATCTTCCAGGGTTTTTTTGCAACGAGTATTAATGCCCCTTGCTGATCTAATGTCAGTGATATCAGTATTTATTGCAGTTTTTGATTAGCTCTGCTATTATAATTCACGGAAAACAAGGCACAGCACAAATAAGGGATGCTGTAAATCTTCAGAGAAAGCAGCAGCAATCAGGTTCCTATCAAGGCTTGCAGTTTAGGCCCAGTTCTAATAATACACTTTATTGGGAACTTGGACTGTGCCCATCTACACATTTCAGGAGGTGCAGAACATTGTGTTTCATCACATTAAAGCCAATCTTCCAGGGGTGTGAATGGAAAAAAGGGTGGTCACTATTTGTGATGATGTGGATAGTTTGGATGCCCTGTCCCTGGAAATGTCCAAAGCCAGGCTGGATGGAGCTCTGAGCAACCTGGTCTAGTGGAAGGTGTCCCTGCCCTTGGCAGAGCACTGGACTACAACATAAGCTTTAAAGGTCCCTTCCAACCCAAACCATTCTGTGATTATGTGATTCTACATGGAAGTATCTCCCTTTAAGTTATTTGGAGAAGTCTGGGACTGTGATATCTCTTGGAGACTGTTCACATTGTTCCAGTGGCCAAAGGACACCCACTCCCTCAAGAGAAGTCTAAATAAGAGCTATCTGAGAGTGCAGTAGCAATGTAAACTGATAAATCTCCTGTCAAATCTATCCCAGAAAGAAACCCAAACCTTACGGGTTTTGGCAGAGCACCCAGTTCTATAACACAAAAATAAAACAAAGCAAAACACAACAACATAAAAATGAAAGAACACATTCTGCAGCTTCACGCTTTTAGACAGACTGAGTTTTTGGTGTGTTTAAAACTTTTTTGAAGATGGGCATTTGTCCCAAACTGTGTCAATGTGAGCACTGGAAACAATCTTAAAAGCAGCACCACTGCTTCTCCACCCTCATGGAGGCTTACAAGGTTTTTCAGACACTTGTGCCTGCATCAGATGCCAAACCCATTTGATATTTCCATCAGTGAGTCTGGCATGATGCTTTAATTATTCCTTAGGATGCAGGCATAGAAATATAGGGGTGCTAACGTAGTGACAGAATTATAATGTGAGTTATGCAAAATTTATTCCCCTTTTAAAATACATGGTTGCAAATTATCAAGGAATCTTGTGGCTGATTTAATCTCATGTAATTATTTATTTATTCATTTATGGGCAGGAAAGAGGGGTGACTGCTAGATTTATAAATATATAAACCCTAAAATTATTCTGGCATTTTTGCCGTGTACATATTGGACATAATGTTCCACAGAAGTTTGAAGGAAGATAACTTGGAACACAGGGCTCTTCCCACTCTTAACACTGGCACTATTTGGCACACTGATTTCTGGAAAATGTGACTTAGAGTAAGAATTCACGGAAACCAAACTCTATTATAAAGAACTTGGTTTATGAGGAAGCTGACATAAATTGTAGGGAAGAAAAGATCAGAAGCCAATATGTGAGGCTGATTAAATATTCTACAGAAGTCAGTTTATATCATAATGTAGAATCTGCAAGCAAATTTCCATTGCAAATGTCATTTATCTATAAATATTAATGCATAAATATTAACTAAAGCTATTTCATACAGCTACATTAATAGAACTTGCATATTCACGATGTAAATAAAACAGTTTACTATTTTTAATTTTATTACTTGTAAAACAAGATTTCTGGGCACATTTTATGTAACTAAATTACATAATTAACAAAATAAAATTATGGCACTGTGTGCACAGCATGGAAGATGAGAGTCATCATCCCAGGTGTACTTACGCTTCGCAGGAAGAATTGTGACCATATTAAAGATAACAGCAAAATGTAAATTTCAATGAGCAATATTATATTGCTTTCCAGATATACAATTAAGAATGCTCTGGAGATAACTATAATACTCTAACACAAGTTATTACTGTAATCATAATGCTGGTTGAAACCCATTCAAAAAGAACCCTAAAACCTTCCAAGCTCTGCCAAGTGATGCCTGTTTGAAGGTGGAATATGCTCCCAGGATAAAAAGCAGATGATCTTTAGTTGGCAGATTGTAAAACATCACAGTAGGAGAAAAATCCTGATTTTCTAGGAAAATTGAATGAATGACCTAAAATGGTTCTTCATTCATCTTGCAAAATATTGTCAAGAGATGAAGAGGGCTGGGACTGGATGGTCCTTAAGGTCCTTTCCACCCCAAACCAGTCTGTGACTCTATTGCCCAAATTGGCAATGCTCCCCCCATAAGCAAGTAAGAGTGAATAAAAATGAAGAGTTGTAATATAAATTTGGGGTGGACATTCCCAAAAAAGAGAGAATCAAAATCAGGACCTGAAGGCTTCAGAGAATGTGAAGGAGCACAACATTTATTTTACCTGATCCCAGCCACCCTAAAGTTATGCCTATAAACCACATTAGACAGGAGAGAAATATTCAGAGCCTGATTCCTCCCACTCTAACACAGCACCTAAGGCAGGGTATAAAATTGTCCTCTTGCCTCCTTTTGCTGACAATATGGGAAAAATAGAAATGCTTAATTTTAATTGTCTAAAGAGTAGGTGAAGTGCAGGAGGGGCAGAGCCTTGACTTTGTACCTGCAAGAGCCCAGCATGGCTGAATCAGCACTGAGGGGAAATGAAGAAAAATGGGTTCCGAGAGAGATTTTCATTACTTTTCTTCATGCATATGAAGAGTAACTACAGATAAATTTCATCCCTGAAGTAGCACAATTACAGGCCGCTCTTTTTTGGGGGGTGAAACTCCTGAGTTTGCCCCAAAACACACATGGCTGGCATTCTTTTGGTGCAAGACACAAACACAGGGAAGAACTGTGGCGTGTTTTCCTGTTGGAATATGGCATGAACTGAACTGCACTGTCATGCTCTGAAAGATGGTCTAAGCATTGTGGTAACTGAATTAGGAAAAATATGTGAGGTGATCACTTGGAATTGATTTTCTGCCCAGAGAAGATGTGGATGTCCCCATTCCTGGAAGTTTTAAAGGCCAGGCTGGATGGAGCTCTGAGGAACCTGGGCTGGTGGAAGGTGTCCCTGCCCATGGCAGAGGTGGAACCAGAAGGTCTTTCTGGTCCCTTCCAACCCCAAACCATTCTGGGATTCTCTGATACTTTTAAACTGTACCTGGAGACCAAAGCCTGGGTAAAACTCACCCTGAAAGTCAATGTATAAATGTATTAATGTATAAAGTTGTATTAATTTTCATAGTCTAAGAATACACAGAGAATTTTTCCAGATGATTGTGGGGCGCTGGTATCAAATATAATCTAATATTTTCCTGTCATTTATTAGCTTTTACTTTCTTAACTGTAAGAGGAAAAAGATTATTGTATTACATATGCAAACTTATGCATAATGAACTATCTGCAAACCAGCATAGCGTGGCTCTCCCTAAATACAGAGTATATTGCTCCTAAAAAACTAATAAAATATCAAAGAGTGAATTCTGTACTGGTGGCAACAGCATTAATACCACCTAACATCTCTGTTCCCAAACCTTGGAGAGATACAGGCAGTTGAACCATTTTCCCCTGCAAATCCTCTATAAATATATAAAATAGAAAATGTAAAATATAAAATAAAATATATGAACTGCTTTTTCAGTTGTATTTATTCACCTTTTTCCTGAAATATCTGCCAGTTTCATGAACCAGAGCATGTTCTGGGAAGAGCTGAGACTCCCTGGATCTGAGATTCAGGTGAGTATTTCCATATGCTCTGTGCTTGTCAGTTTTGCAAGGGGGGTTCTAATAAAGAATTCCGCAGTGCCTACAAAGGCAACCCTTTCCAAGATGCAAAAAGCTTGAAGTCACAGTCTTGGCCATTTTATAATTCAAATAATCTCACTGCAGAAATGCCTGTGAAATAAATAACACCATTTGATTAAGAAGTCAGAAAAATGCAGCGGCGGCAAATTGCATCCAATATTCTGTTTAGGAAAGTACATAAATGAAGCTCTTGCCTTAGGGCAGGAAATGTAATTTTCTTTCAGTATAGAGCATTTAGTATCACAGGATCCAAATCTGATAAACATGTCTAGCCAAATAAAAGTATTTTCCAACAAATAAGAGCACTTTTAATCAACTTGCTTATCACAACCAAATGTTTATTTTCTGATTAAAATCTTAAACACAGGGCTATTAAGATTAAGGGAATAAAGCCAGTAGGTCTCTATTTGTTGAATATGAGTCCTGTGCTGTTTCCAGCCTGAGGTTTGTGTGCTCAGGCACGTGGCTGTGAACCCTTCTCCAGACTTTTCCATACCTGTTTGAGCTTGAACATGATCCTATTCAAAAAAAAACACACAAAGCCCTCTCAGCTTCATTATAACTTCACAGAAGGGTAACAGCAGCTCTGAAAATACCTAATTCTGAAAATTCACATTCAGGAAAGTGCAGGGGACACATCCTAACTGTTTGTGACAAAAGGCTGTAAAGTCAACCCAACCTCCACCATTCCCTAGGGAACCCAACCACAAGTCCCTCACCCCTAAGGGACAATGCCAGTAGTTCTGCTGTCCACAGAAGGGCTTCAGCTTCCTTCAGTCTAGACCAGGCTTAAGAGCAGATAAACCCATGAACAACTGGAGTTCACATAAGCTGAGGTGGCAAAAATCTTTTAAATTCAATTTAGTGAACAACTGCTCCATTTGGGGATGGAATCTCGTCTGCCCAAGGATGCCAATATCAACTGAAATGTTGCAATTTAGGTTTCCTTATGAGAATCAAATCTCACCTCACTGGCTCTACAGCAATCACCTTCTTTTTCAGCAATTTTATTTTCCTCTTGCATTTTGTCACTGGAGACATTAAATAAAACAGTTTGATATTAAAATAATACTGAAAGCATTTAAAAAATTATACTACTAAGGTATCTTCAGTGTTTTTCCCCCTCCTTCCTTCCAGTTTTGCAGCACAGTCAGAACATGGCCCTGCTCATAACTCTGAATGGCTCTGGCAAGTGCCACTTTTACCTGATGATTTTACTTTTAGAGTAAAAGAAGGTTCTTAAATTAGTTCACCTTTTTTTTTTTTTCCTTGCATAACTTCACCTGGTCCTAAGTTTGTTGAGCACATCTTAAATCAGTCTTAACTGACCTTAAGTTCTGGTGGTGTTTTTCCCTTTTGAAGGGTTGTTGTTCAAGCCATTCAGTTATACAAAGAAAAAGCCAAAATTCAGTGGACAGTCTGACATACAGCCAGGTTAACAAGCATTAAGCCAACAAATTATATTACAATAGAAACAACTGATAGGTGAACCTCGATCAAAATTTTTGCTGGAATCTCCCTAGCTAAGCAATTAGAAACTGCTTTATCTTTGATTTTCTGCTCAATCTACTAAATCCTGACACTTTCCAATGTTTTACCTGCTACTACAGAACTGGATTATCAGGTGTGAGATAACAAATCTTATGGATGATGCAAAACACACTCAGACAACACATACAGAAAAGAGGCCTGAGCGACTCTGCTGTAGTGGAATTCTCCAGGCTCCACACAATTTTCTCTTCAGCACTCCCTTCTTTTACCCAGATACCCTCTATTAAACCCAATACAGCATATTCCAAGAAGAATAAATTGCAAATAAGAACAGGATTGTCTTTTGAGAAGCAGATTTATTAGCCAGGGTAAAAGTCATCTTATGCAGGGTTCATTCACAAATACACACAGAGGAGAATCTATAGAAGAGCAGCACAGACTTTCTAAAATATTTCCTTACTTATGAAAACACATAGACATATATAGACAGAGAGAAGTGTGAGTGTATCACACACAACCACTTCAAGGTCTTGATAGCACCAGCTGCTTTGCCTGCTGAAGCATTAAGGTAGTTGGTAGATATGAACAGTCCTCTCAAATAAATCCCATTATTTAGTTTAAAAGTTTAAAACCAGGTACACATTATACACTTTCATGGAAACCAGAAATGCTTCTGGCACAACACATTTTTGCACAGTTTACACTGCCCACCAAACAACGATACACAGCCATGCCCCTCCAGCTCTATACATATTTATTTTTAAACAGTTCTAAGTTTGACACTAAACTATTCATTAACCATGCAATTCAAAAGTAACCTAAACTCTCCTGCTTTGTTTCAAGGGTCCTCCCTCTGCTTTTGATTCATCCTTTCACACCTTTTCCTTGTAAAAAAATCCCCCATGCCTGCACTCTTTCTGACTCAATAGATTGTACAGTGGGGAGATCTCCTCTTTACTTCCATGGAATTATTGAATTTAGCAGCAGCATATTCAGGGAAGAAATCCCATTCAGGGAAGAAACACCAGGAAAAACCTTTACTCTTCCTGGAACAGGCTACTCACAGTCCTCTGCAAAGTGAACGTAACTACAGGAGCTCAGGGAGTGCACTGACACTGAAAAGAAGTGGGAGCACTGTATCTTCACAGCCCTCATACAGAATCACACAAATAACATTTCCATTACCAAAAATAAAAAAAGAAAAAAAAAAGATAAAGATAAAATTAGACTGCTACAATTCCAAATTAAAATTTTAATACCTATAATATAAATATTCAAAGCAGCTATAATCTCAAGCCACCAATTAAAAGAAGAAGGGGGAAAAAAAACCACAAACACTTTCCAGAATGTCATTTGAAATAAATTAATCTCCGTGTTGAAATGGAAATGTATTTAGTTTGTCAAGTGTTTTAATGAGACCTTCTTGTTAGAGCTCACACAGAATCGATGTCCGAAGGGAAGTCCAGCTCATCAGGATGCACCAGCAAAACTTACTGACATATTCTCCCTCTAATAATGTATTATCTTGACTTACTCTTGATATGAGCTGTCTGGTCTTAACAGTAAATACAACCATAAAGCAATGAGAAATACCAGCAGGATGATGACACTAATTGCACTGTCTTGACTGGAATTCAAATTGCTGAGCAGTAAATGAGATTACTAGCCTAAAGATAATCTTAATTTAAATGTGCAGCTGCATTTATCTCATCTCAGATGCAATTTTCCAAAGTGCTTATAAAAAATAATACCAGGCAGGCATCGAAGAGAAACCTTTATTTCTGAAGGTTTTCAAGATAATTAAGTGTCCTCATGTGTTTTGTTCTTTGGCCATATTTTATAACAAGGAGTATTCTGCAGGTGAGAAGAGAAAAATGAGGGAATTTCTTCAATTGTTTCAACTTTTTCTGCCTGTGATACTGTCTTCTAATTTTTGCATTCCAAATGGAATGTCTTTGATGAACAGAGACTCAAAGAGTTAGAATAGATGAAGTTTCAGACCCATGACTTATGGGTAGCCTATCCTGGATCATGTAATTTTCCTGTAAGTATTGTAAAGCAATAGAAAACCTTTAGAAAATTATTTTAAAATATTAATTAGCCTACCAATTCTAAAAAGAAATTAATGTGCCAGATTTTTTCAATTAAAGGATTACGCTGACAAGCTTAATTAGAAGAATCACAAACAGAAATTGTTTTCATGGTATTTGCATATATGTCTGTCCCCAGAATAAATGAGATTTCTCTGAAAACATTTTTCTTTCTCTTAAATTCAGACAATATATTGAATATATGCAATTAGTAAGGGCTCCTACACCCTGCCTGAGATTTGCAATCCAAGACTGATGGCAGATTCTTGGGCAAGAGAGAGGATCCTGACTGGCATAAAGCGAAGTCTCAAATGGAAAAAAAAAACAAAATTCAAACCAACCTCAAAGCTATCTGAGAGAAATACTTCGGAATGGATTAAAATCTTGTTGTAACATTTTAAAATGAAGATTTTTACCAGATATGAGATCAGCATCTTGGTGAAAACATCATGTGCCTTCTTCATGCTCTCTTCCAGATTTCCTAAGTCGTTATCACCTTTAAGTAATATTTATTACTCATTACATTAATTCAGAATGTTTAGGGAGTATTTTCTATGCCCCAGAATTCTTCAAGCAGCTTTCCAGAGCAAATTGGATCAGGATTTAGTGTATTTCCATTTGGAGCAGAAAATACAATTTCCAACGGCAAAGCCTCTGTACATAACAGGATCTGGAGCACAGGCAGTGTTTTTGAAATTTTAAGGAGTGTTAAGGCTACCATCACTTGAGTTCTCTTCTTCCCCCAGTAAATTTACACCTGAATTTTATGCCTGTTAATGCAATAGTTGTTTTGCTCACAGTAAACATTAGTTTGAAGAGCAATAAATCAGGAGCAAGAAAATAAATCAGAGAGAAAATAAAGGAGTGAGGGAATGCAGCAATTATTAACAAAACCCCCCAACATTTTGATCTGAGCACAGCAATACATTTGCAATATAGATCTCTACTTTGATAGATATGTAAAGTGCCTATAGTGATATATAATAACAGGCCTCAGAATACAAATCTGTCCCCCTGTTCCCACATTTGAATGCTGCTGCATGTGGCTCTGCTTGCCTCAATAGGAGGATTTGTATTGATCTTCATTTGAAAGGCAATTCTTTTTATAATTGATAATTTTTCATCCCTTCGTAACTCCAGGCTGGCATTTAACAACAAAACCCAGCAGCCTATGCAAGTGCTGAAATGTAAAGGTCAAGGACAAGAAGAAGCTTCCGTGAATTGCAGCTCTCACCCCACATTCCTTCCCAAGGTGCTTTCTGAATTCACAAGTTCCGTTGATGCTGAGCATACGCCAAAAAGAAATAAAAGGGACCTGGTTTGTTTCGAAGTTACATAAAATAAAACATCCTGTTCCACCTGGCTCCTGTGCCTGACTCTTCTGGCCATCCCCTGTGCTGGCCTTGGCTTTGCCATCTCTCAGCAGCTCTGAAAAGCTGAGTTCTGTCAAGCTGCAAGAAGCAAATGCCAACTTGTATTGTGATAAATGTCCCAAGATGGATGAATCAAGGTCCACAGCAAAAAAAAATTCTGTTCCATTCTCTGCCTTTGATGGTGAAAGTGGTTGGAGGATTAATCACTGAAAACCCCTTCTCTTTTCCAAAGGTACACAAGCACCGAGGCAGACTGAGCCCTACCTCAATCAGAGTCCACCCCGACTTTAAAAGTAATAATAAATCCATTTCTGTCACTCCTTCTAGAAGGACCCAGCTTCTATCCACAAGAATCAATCAAATTACAGTCTAGACTTACTATTTTAAAATTACCTCTTTGCTCTGGGAAGATGCATATTGGTAAAAGCAAAAGGAACTCATATTTTTCCAGTATAATATTCAGCTAGTAGCACTCTTTGCTTCTTTTTTCCCCACCAAAAAATACATTTGTTAAACATAATCATTATTCTTTAACTCTGGATATATGATATCCAATGATATTTTCTAAGTAAATGTGAACAGTCTCTTAATTCAGCATAACTGCACAATATCATAGGATTTATTAATGCTGGTGACTTTATAGTCCTCCAATTTTTACAATGATCCTATGAAAGCTGTTATATTAATTTAAAAAATGTAATTGTTTGAAAGCAAATCTTAGAGATATTATGAATTATGTGTAATGCTGACATAGGACTGATGTTATCTGTTTACACTTATAATGCAATTGATGATTATCTCAGCATCTATGGAATTCTATATAGGAAAGCTTTCATGCTTTTATTTTCCTTATAATGCAATTGATGATTATCTCAGCATCTATGGAATTCTATATAGGAAAGCTTTCATGCTTTTATTTTCCTTATAATGCAATTGATGATTATCTCAGCATCTATGGAATTCTATATAGGAAAGCTTTCATGCTTTTATTTTCCTTATATTTCCGTTGTCATTATACATTTCTAAGGTATGTTCTTTCTTGCTTATAATTATGGTGGGGTTTCTTCATGGTTTATTCATGTGGGGTGTTTTTTTGGTGGTGGTTTTGTTGTCGCTGTTGTTGTTTTTCATCATTTCTTCTCAAAAATTCCTGGAATTTTAGCATTATGTGCTTAGAAGACAACTCCCATTTAGACATTTAGCTCATGGTCTTTGAGTAATTCTTTCATGACTATTTGTAAATATAAACTCTATGGTGAATCAAGTCTATGACTCATCTAATTAATAAGCAGAAAGTGTCTTATAGAAAAGAACTTAATTCAAAACACAGAGTCTTTCACACTGACCTCCTATACCAGCAATGTCTGCAGGAATGTTGACAAGAGGCAGCTGGGAGTTGCTAGAAAGAAGACTGACAAAGGGGAGGGGTGGAGGAGGAGTTGGAAACCACGAACACAAATCTGGAAATCTTCCCTTTAAAAAAAAGAAATTACACTACTGGATAGTCTGGTATTATTTTCTTTTAGGAAATGATGGATGCTCTGCTGAGTACTTTTGGCATTACAATTTTGAAGGAATGTGGTTACACATATCCAGTTTTGCCTTCTGTGCTACTGATATCTGTTCTGTTTCTCCTCTTTACGATTCCTGAAGCACCATGTGCTTGTATGGCGCAGTACAATCAGCTCTGGGTCATACCTAATTATTGCTTCTGTGGGAGAAAGGTGAAACTGAACCATTAACACATTCATTTGCATATGAGAAATCTGCAGACAGATGAAGTGCTGGTTTAATTTCATTTAAACATAACCATGTAGAAGTGAGGCATCCAGCCTAAGCAGTTACCCAGGCTGTCCTTACATGGAGAGAAGGCAGCTTCCTCAGAAGATACAGTCCAGTCATCCCAGGCAATTATTCTGGATTAGGACATAATTCTGCTGAATACAATATCAGATTTGACCCTTGCATTTGAAACCCTTGGAGTTTGCAGCCAGCTTCTACTCTCCATGATTTCCCTAAGCCTGTATAACGTTGAAGGCAGAATCATCAGAGAATTGGTCTCATGAGTCCCTTCACCACAAGAACATTCCCTGGACATCCATATGACTCAAATGTTTTCATTTTCAGATGATGCATCCATCACACAGGAGAAACTCAGCTCAGTTACCAAAAATGCTATTTTAGTGGACACTACAGTTGATCCCCATGGATATTTCACAGAACATCACTGATCTGCCCAGAGAAATGAAATTCCCAGTCATCTACTCACAGGCCATGGGGTATTGAGTACATAGATGGTATGTAGCTAGTAGCATCCCACATTCCATGATTTTTTAGACTGGATAGAAATGTGAATGAAAAGTTCCAGCTCCCTATATACTGTAGCCAAATATTTAGAAAGATTGGAAAAGTTTGAAAAAAATGTGGAACTTGAACAGAAAAATGTATGACTTTCTTTTTTTTTTTTCAATGTTAAGACTATGCCTACATATCCCTCATCAAGTACTGCAGAAAAATGGAATGTCATTTTTTATTCTTTCCTTTTTCACAGAATCCCCTCCACACATGTTCTTTCTTCACTGACCCTATCTATGCCTGCAATAAAATTCTGGTTTCAAGAACTTCTTCCTGTCTTTACCCCAAATCTTTTTAAAGATGGTAGAAGTCGCCCCTATTCACTGACTAACATACTGCAAAATTGCTTTTTACAACACTACTTTTTATATATAAAAAAGTACTTTATGGTACTTTTTAAAATAAGTTTTATTTAAAAAAAAAAAAAAAAAGGTGCTACTTGTTTAAGAAAGTCCATTATTCCATTTGAGGAGCAAAATAGCATTCTTATAGTAAGCAATAAAAAAGCACCATGACTTAGTAGATGCATAGTAGGAATTACAGCTGAGTTTTTCAAGTTGCAGAAGAAAATGTTCAAAAACTGTTATTTTGATTATAATAACTCATAGAAATCCATCCCCTTAGATGCAACCACAAAATAGGATGTGTTATTAAAAAAACAAAGAAGAACAATGTTCAAGTGGGTGATTTGCTGAAGTGAAGCAGAGGTAGGCTTGGCTCAAGAGAAAAAAGGATTCCATCTGTTCTTGCACTTCTGCAATATCCTCTTGGATACTTAAAATTATATGTTACATATATTCTGATCCTGAAAAGTTAAGAGATCCTTTCTGGAGAGTAAAGGCAGGCCTGAAGAAAGAACATCAAAAATAATGTTACATGACTTTTGTTTTCTGCCTTGCTGGAAGGAAAAAGCCCCCATCAAACAGAGCCCTCACAGCATCTGTCCAAAAACTCTCTGCCCTGGGGCTACAGAAGCAAGATCTACTTTACCTCTCTTTTACTTCAACTTTCTAGCTTTATTCTGCCTTTTTTTCCCTTTCTTCTTTTCTACAAGCTCAGCCTCCTGCTGACTGATGTAACAGCCTTTCCCTTATATTTTATTTCATCATCTCCTTCTGTGACTTCGCAAGCCCAGCTACTACTGGTGTTTTCCTGAGTCAGCCAGTCCTGCTGAACGACATGAGATGGAGCAAGTGTTCCTCTACTACATCTCCCTCTCATTTTTACACCATTTCATCCACTACCTCACTTCCACATGAGTGAAACGGTCCATCAGTACTTGCTGAATACAGCAATCATCTCAGGAATGGCTGAAGTCTCTTTCTAAAGAGAATATACATGCTACAATTTATTTTAGTAAAGTGTACTTAGGGAGAAAGTGGAAGTGCCCCAGCTTCCTTGGCAACGAGTAAACAGCAATAATGATAAATAAAAAAGAGCAAAATTGAAAATGCAGGACTTAAAATGGCCCAACACATAAAGTCTGAGCAGCTTGAGGTCAATGAAGTTGGCAATTTATGCACTGCAAGAAAAAAAAAAAAAGAAAAAGACAAAATTGTGGTGTTGTAATTAAGATACTCCACTGATGAACAGACATCTTGCTTGACTTGGAATATGGCACCAGACTTCTGGAACAAAGATAGTGCTGCTCAATTAAACTGCTTTTCTATCTGATGGGAATACTTGAGGAGTAAAAAGTTATTAAATGGGACCATCAGCAAAAAGTCTTCTTTACTGTAGCCCAGCTCTTCATAATTATACTGATAAAAACCCCTTTACTCATGGCTTGCTTAGAGCATGGGTTCTTTAGAGCAGAATTCATTCCTTAGGATCTTGTGGCATCTACTGCAACGAGCCTTCAAAGCATTTCTGAGAATTCCAACTAACATCCCTATTTTCACCACGTTCTAATTTGCTGAATTATTTTTTAATCCACACTCTTGCCCTAATATAATTCATATTCTTCAATTCTTGCGTATTTTCCAAGTGCTGTTGTATCTTTCGGAAATTGCTACAGCCTTTTAAAGGATGGTTGCACCGTGGCAACAACCAAAGAACAATGCAAGTGCAATATTTTGTTTGCTTTGAAGAGAAAAGGGATGGATAAACTCATCATTATTTAAAAAGAAAGTACATCTTAGGAGGCACATGTAGATATTCTTCTGCTGCTGTTTTATACCTAAGAAGAAGAAAAGAGAGAGGGAAAGGCACAAAAACGGGGGGAAGGAGAAAAAGACAATAACAAAGAGAAAGTTAAATGGAATAAATACCAAGAAGGTGACTGAAAGTGGAAGGAAAACATGTGAATCTCCAAACATCACTTGGAAAAGAAATACAATCCTCACTCACTTTTTGCTAGACTGCCCTCACTCAGTTTCTTTTTACCTCTTCTGTGGAAAAAATCTCAAACTTTTCTTGTTTTGGAAAACATGTGCTCACAACTTAATATTCCCAGCTCAGTTTTGCATGATGTTGACCTTAATTTTTCCCCCAGGTCCTCTTGAGACTCGTCAGAAGATATGAGGAAACAGTATCAATCCCTTTATTAAGGTCATATAGCAACCCTCCTGATACTCATTTCCCCAGTTGTTTTCTTAATAACCCTAATACTTTTATAATTTGCACTGGTACTTTGAAATTTATCCAAGAGTTAGCAGCCATCAAGATGTCCTCAAGATAACCTGTTTGTACTTGGCCAAATTATAAGTTTCAGAAAATCATTATTTGTGTCTTTTGCAAGAGCTTGCCAGAAGCATGCTGCTTAAAGCTTTCAGATTTATCACAAGGATCGTAATTTTCTACTGACTTGATTTGATTAGACTTTGCTTGTCAAAATACTTACTGGTGGCCCAAGACTAAACAAACTAGAAACAGAAACATATTTTTAATGCAAAAGCAGTGTCTCATGCAAGGCAGGGATGCTCTAAGAGTTGTATGGAACTGGAATTTCCACTTCAGAAAAAAAAAAACAAAAACCAAAAACCAAACCTGAAGATGAAGAGAATATTTTTGAACAAATATCACATTTGTCATCATGCAGAAATGACAGAGTTTTTTATGAAAATCAAGCTACAATTCAATTATCAAATATTTTCAGTCTCCGTGAGGTGTCTGGAGCACTCTCATGATGAGCAAACCCTGGAAAAGCGATCAAGGATCTTTGACAGCTGATATTTAAATTTAGCCAAAACTGAGATTTTTATATCAATACTGCCCATGGAAAAAGACCATCCTGGAAAATTCCAATCAACTTGGGTTATCCTCTTTTCAGAGAGCTTGGCCACACTTGCAGAGCAAAGGGGAGACAGATCCTGAAGTCATGTTTACTTCAGATCCTCCAATACCAGAGGTAACTCACAGTCACACACATGAAAATTCTCAGAGCAGCTGTCAGGAGTGAAGGAGCTCAGCCTGAGCACCAAGAAAAGGCTGCACACCTTGACAAGTACCAAATTTAAAAAAATGAGGCAAATTATTTAGCCTCAGAACTGAAAACAGGACCCTGAAACTCACCCACAAGGGTTCTGGTATTTTTCCTTTCGTGCTGACTATTCCTGTTTCCAACTATAGCCTTTCAACTCTTGTAATTAATGAAATAAGAAGCCTAAAGAAGGAGCATCATTCATTATATAACATGGATTTATCTCGGAACATAAGTCACTGATCAGTAGTTATAATCAAAGGCTGAAATAATTTTAATTAAAAGACAAGTTATGCTGAGGCCATCCCCTGCCATTTAACCTGGGAGCTGAAACTCACCCTTTATCTTCAGCCATTCACTTCAGAGTGTTCTAGGTTTGATTTTGGGGGTCCCCCCTGCTCCCCCCCCACTCAATTTTTCATCATATATATTTTTCACAACCAAATCTTTATGTCTAAACTTTGGTAGTATAGAGGAGTGAACTAAATAACCCCTGAGATCTTTCTAGTTTATATTTTATAATGACTGAATTAATTAATGTTATTTGTTTAACATGATTATGCTAAAAATGACACTGGTTTAAATTCATAAAAGCAGAACCACTGATTATTGAAAATTTAAGATTTTTGGTTTATTTTTTAGTATATATTCTTTCAGCATAACTAGGCAGCTTGCAAGACAAAAAAAAATTAAATGAAATAGTAGACACTGTAGAGAACTGAGAAAACTGCTATTAAACTACTAAACTCACCTAAAATATAAAACAGACAGACAAAATTATTATTTTAGGTCAAATGCAAAGACCTGATGTGTAAAATACAGCATTAAAAGTGAAAATAGCACATTATAGATTTGCGTTAATTTTTCTAAGGAGGAAGCTACACCAGCTTACAGTTGAATCCTTTTTGTTAGGAAAAGAATTCAAAATACAACAAAACCTCCCCAAAAAAAGCCAGCAGCCAATTTCTGCTCAGCACGTACATGGAGAAGAGATGGATGATTATACACCAGAAACCCAAACTAGTGGAAGGAGTTTTCACAGAGCAAGTTAAGCTTTACAGATTACTGTTTAGTCAGTTCTTTCTCCTGCAATGTACAATTTTTCAGCATCACATCTTGGTTCACGTTCTTCCTTCCACATAATACATCAGGAATATTTTCTGGTATTTTCCAAGGACAACAGATGCAATATTTATGCTGCTTTTTAATAATGCTGAAAGGTGCCTTAAGCAGCAAACATTCAGCTTTGCTGCCAAACATTTAATTTTCCTATTTTTATATACATTTTTGTACCTTATTTTATATATATCTTTAAAGAAGCTATCAATTTTCTCTCACACACACCAATATTTAGATTCATCTATGTTTAAATATCTCTTGAAAGAAAACAACCCAACTTTGAAATGTTTCTCTTATTATAAAATGCAGACCCTTAAGAAAACACTATTTTATTAATAGATATTAAAGGATCTTAAATTTTGGCACAATATCATCACCTATGTAAATCCTATGGATGGGAAAACTTTTTCATACAGTCCCTCAACCAGTTTGATCTTGGCTGCAAATTTTCATGGACTGTCACTCCTCATTGCAGTTGATTATGCAAAATGAAACAAAATTACACGTTTCAAATGATGCTTTTCAGATGCAGCTCCAAGTCAGTTCTCACCATAACAAGACAGGTCAGTTGTGAAATCTGTGAGCCCCATTAGCCTGTAAAAACTGTTATTTTTTTCCTAGCAACTGGAGAACTTTTCACCCCCCTCCCTAAACTGAAGCTACTGATCTTTTAAAACTCAGGAATGTTTGAAGAGTTTGAATTCCACAGGTGTATTATGCTTCCCAACAATTCACAAAGTGCTGGACAACTGCTATGATTCAGAAACATGGAAGAATCTTATGGAAAACGATTTTTCCTTAAGATAAAGGATAGTATAACTTCATGACAAAGCTGGGCTAGGTGAAACATGAATACACAGGGTTGGTGTGAGAATATTTAGCACTAATTTTTTCAAGAATGGTCAAGAGTTTTTAGTGATTACAGTAAAAAGGGTTATGCGGTAAAACCTGGAAGACTCTTGGAGGTAAAAAGGCAAAAAATGGGGGAAAAGCATGGCAAATTCTATGATATTTGTGTGTCCAGGGAAGGGAATGGAGCTGGGGAAGGGTCTGGAGCAGTTGAGGGAGCTGGGAAAGGGGCTCAGGCTGGAGCAAAGGAGGCTCAGGGGGGACCTTGTGGCTCTGCACAAGTCCCTGACAGGAGGGGGCAGCCGGGGGGGGTCGGGCTCTGCTCCCAGGGAACAGGGACAGGAGGAGAGGGAACGGCCTCAAGTTGTGCCAGGGGAGGTTTAGAGTGGGATATTTGGAAAAATTTCTTCACCCAAAGGGTTGTCCAGCCCTGGCACAGCTGCCCAGGGCAGTGGAGGAGTCCCCATCCCAGGGGGGATGTGGCACTTGGGGACAGGGGTCAGTGGTGGGAACAATTGGGCTCAATGATGTCAAAGATCCTTTCCAACCTTACTGATCCTGTGGTTCTAAGACAAGTATCAAACAATTAACAAATGCTGTGATGCCCACAATAAATGGCAGCCATTGTGACGACTACAAATTTATCTTTTGTTTTCTTTCTGTTTTAAAAGCACCTCCTCATCTTTAATACCAAAGTGCCTTTTAAAGTATTTCCCAGGAAGTTCTGCTCATTGCAGTAGTTGCCCTTCAGCTGTAGAGTTCAGAAGAAAGGAAAAGTTAAGTGCAGGAATTAAGCACAAGAGGTAGTTGCTCAAAGGAAAATAAAGCATTCTTGGCAAGAAGAGGGGGTGCTAAAAGCTGATTCTTTCTTGCTTTCCCTAAAGGAAAAGCACAAATGGTGATTCTGCAAAGCATCAGTTGGAATGTGACCCTGTAAATGAAAAAGTTGTTCAGAGTTTGATTTTTTCCTTAAACAGTGCTACAGATTTTATATCTGCTTCAACCTCAAGCTGTGAGTGCAACTGAAAGCCCATATGGGTTGAAAAGTTATTGGAAGCAGCACTTTTTAATGGACAAGGCATTAGACATGGTAAAACAACTTGGGATATATTACTGTAGACTTCTGTGACTTTGACGAAAACAACAGACAGTACTTATTTTCCCTACCTGCAAAATTCAAAAGTGATACTCTTTTGACATGTATTTTGACATCTCTAGATAAAAGGCATAAAGACAGATAAGTAATATTAAATTCTTTATTTGTGATGAATGCAATTATCTTCATCCATATACTTTTTATGGCCTTTTTTTTTTAAATTGAATAGTTACAGGGAATTTCAAAATCCAACTTTATGTTATGCCAGGTGATATTATTTTAGAAAAGCATAAAAGATCATTACACTTGACAGATCCAAAGGATAATTCAACCCATCACAAATAGGTGTCTTAAATCATTTATGACTTTTCTTCCTCTGTGTATCTCTCCATTGACTGACTACAGAAGGATGATTATCTTACATTATGTGCAAAACTTTTCCACAGCTGCAAGAACCCTATAAACACAGAAAACCAGGATTTGGGATGTAATCTCTCAGCTTTGGGGCTGTGAACTATGGAATTGCAGTGTTTGTATGTAGTCTGGAAACTAAATACATTAAAAACCAGACATGTGAATCTTATCACATGTCCGCAATCATTAATGTGATGATAGGGACAGGCAAATTTTGGTGCTACAAAATCGTATCTTTAATTGGAGGAGTATAAAAGCACACTGGAGATTACAAGGTAGAGTCTTGACCTGTGTATTTTAAAAGTTTATTGCCACAACTTTGTTTTGGCTACAGGTTATTCCTCTTAGCTGTCTGGTGGATCTAGTGATCACTGAGCCACTGCTCAAGGGATTTCAGTGGAATCAGTGTGACAGTCATTTTATTATCAGGGAAGAGAAGTCAGCTTGATGTAATTATTTGAGAGTCCAGTTACACTGTCTTAAACATTCCCATTGCTTTATGGTTTTAATTAAGTTTAAAAAAACTTCAACAGAAACAGATTTTTCTCTTTTTATACATAGCATTAGGACTTCCATCCAGCACCTTCCAGTGCCTAAAGGGGCTCCAGGAGAGCTGAAGACGAACTTGGGACAAGGGCTGGAGGGACAGGACACAGGGGGAATGGCTTCCCACTGCCAGAGGGCAGGGAGAGATGGGATATTGGGAAGGAATTCCTCCTTGTGAGGGTGGTGAGACTCTGGCACAGGGTGCCCAGAGAAGCTGTGGCTGCCCCATCCCTGGAAGTATCCAAGGCCAGGCTGGATAAAGTTCTGAGCAACCTGGTCTAGTGGAAGGTGTCCCTGCCCACGGCAGGAGTTGGAACTGAATGGTCTTCAAGGTCTCTTCCAACCCAAACCATTCTGTGATTCTGTGACTTCTCTTTAAGACTTTCCAATCTGAAAGAACCCAGCTGCACACAGGTTGGTACTCACAGGAAGTTCCTCACTATTTAGCCTCAACTAACTTCAGAAAAACAAAGTAACAAAGAGTGTTCAAGTGAACTATCTGGATGTAAAACCTACACACTGATATATGCATATAGGCTCCTTTATAAATAAACCATACTTTTCTACTCATTTACAAATATACATAATTGCCCAAGCTTAGAGTTATCTCCCCTTCCGAGCTGAAAAGCTGATATAAATAGTTTTCTCCATACAGTTCAGCTACTCAAAATAAGAAAGACATTTTAATATTGCAAAAGTAGCTAAAGCCAATATTTGTTCTGCAGCAAGAGCGTGTGTTGTTTTCTTCTCTACAATATTTTGAGCTGTTATAAAGACATTGCTATATTAAACCTGATGGATTTCAAATTAATTCAGCATTTATATTCTGATCATATTTTCTATCCTATATCTGAAAGGATGCATTCAGCTGATAATAACAGGCTACAGGAAACAATACTGATTATTTGGAATTAAAATGGCCAAGTTGAAGCTATTTTATGCTGGAAGGACCCTATTGATGCCTTAATTTGCCAGGTGCAGCCAAGTCACTGACACAAGGACCAAGGAGGTGACAAGTCAAGGTTAAGTGCAGCAGGACTGGGTGTTTGGTGACAGTTTTGACTTCCTCATCCTTTCCCTTGCCTAGCAGAGCATCCAGAAGAGCTCTGGAAACTTCTTTCTCCTATTTTTAATTACACCAGTCCCAAGAGAGTACCAGGAAATACCCCATCTCAGAGCTGTGGGGTAACTCCAGTCATATGCAGAGAATCAATAAATTGTAAGGGGACACAACCAGACACATCAGGGCTAAATCACAGAGTAAATGTAATAAATGCCATATACCAGGACTGCAGAAATCTCTTTATGTGCATGTAATGCAATGATGTGCAGCATAAGTTAATTGGCAATTTCTATAGCTCAGAAACCCCCACATCCTGGGCTGATCCCCCAGTGTGGGCAGCAGGGATGGGGGGATTCTGCCCCACTCAGGTGAGACCCCACCTGCAGAGCTGCCTCAGCCCCAGGTCCAACAGCAGAAGGACGTGGAGCTGCTGGAGAAAATCCAGAGGAGGCCATGGAGGTGCTCCAACGGCTGGAGCCCCTCTGCTCTGGAGCCAGGCTGGGAGAGTTGGGGGTGTTCCCCTCGAGAAAGGAAGGCTCCAGGGAGAGCTCAGAGCCCCTCTCAGTGCCTAAAGGGGCTCCAGGAGAGCTGCAGAGGGACTGGGGACAAGGGCTGAAGGGACAGGACAGGGGGAATGGCTTCAAATTGCCAGAGGGCAGGGACAGATGGGATATTGGGAAGGAATTCTTGCCTGTGAGGGTGTTGAGGCCCTGGCACAGGGTGCCCAGAGAAGCTGTGGCTGCCCCTGGATCCTTGGAAGTGTCCAAGGCCAGGCTGGACGGGGCTTGGAGCAACCTGGGATAGTGGAAGGTGTCCCTGCCCTTGGCAGGGGATTGGAACAAAATGAGCTTTAAGGTCCCTTTCAACCCAAACCATTCTGATTCTCTGTATAAGCAGGAATGTTTCCCTGCTATTTCAGGTGTGGTCCAACAAGGCTGAGCTCACTGTAATACCCACCCCTCAGCCTCCTGGCTGCTCCCCTGTGGAGCAGGGGACACAGATGTAGATTTTTGGTTGCAAGAGCAGCACCAATGATGCATCTTTCCTTGGGCCTGGCAGCATTTAATGCAGAGGCAAACATTGCTGCTGCTGCCAGCAATACCCTAACAAAGGAAATTTATGACCCTTTGTTCTTCATCTCCATCACCAACATCATCAGAAAGGTGATGTGTAGAGATACACACTTGTTAGAGACTGGAAGGAGGTTTTTTGTTTTACATAAGGAAAGGCAGATGTAGCTGCACTACTCCTTGTGCTTAGCAATTTTACCCCAAACACGTAACAGGAACAGTTGGTCCCTATATTGGAGTCCTTCTGCAGACTCACACAGCAGTCAGTAATTGGCACAATCTCAATTTCAAATCAGAAAGAGATTTTGACATCACTTGCCCTGGCAACCATTATCTGTCCATTAGATGGGAACAACAGAAAGCTGAACCACAGACCTATCAATCCCAGGCAGTGCTATCAAAAAGTCACAGCTTTGCACTTTTATAGCTTTTTCATGTATTTTAATTCCTTGGCAGTCCACATTATCTGCCTTTGACCAATTATCTCTATTTGGTTGCAATACTGCCTATTTCCTTATTTGTAATATACTGCTGGATATTTTTCAACAGGTAAAAAACCTATTTATCTGCATAAATCAAAATACTAATAACTAAAATGTTAAATTTGTTATGATAAAACAATTTAAAACTATGCTTTATACATCAACCTGCCTTGGAAAATTCCATGTTTTTTGCTTTCCCTACAGAATACATTTTCACAATTCTGTCCCGTAAATATAAAAGAAGATTTGAAAGTTTCCACTTCAGAAATTGTAATGTTCTCCTGTTGTTTCTGGGTTTTTCCTCTACCACAAAAGATTTGTAGTCTTCTCCAGTGATGAAGGTCGTAGATAGTTTTATCATGCAGCCAAGCAAGTAACCAGAATTTGGCCAAGCAGCCAAAAGTAATTTTTCAAGTTCTGCAGCTGCCTGCCACAGAGAAGTGATAGAGCCTGGAGACTTCATTTTAATTAGTCTCTCTTTTCCCTCATCTCCCCTTGATTCACAGTGGGTAAAAAACTGACCTCATCCATAACTGCAGAGATTGTTTTGAAATTTTAGTAATAATTCACTAATAATTAACTGTCTCAAATCTGCCTAAATGTGAACCAGATACTTTGTACTCAGCTAAGAAAAACAGAAAAACAAGACCAAAAAACCCCAAAACAAAACAACCAAAAAACCACACAAAAGAACAACCCCCCTCCAAAAAAAAAAAAATCCCACCGAAATGTAAATCACATTAACTTTACTTTTTAAGGTGTTCTTGCTCCATGAGAGAAATCTCCTCTTATCCAGTAACAGATCATACACACACACCTGTAAATGAATACCTGTGTGACAGTGAGAGTCAGGAATAATACAGTATTTTGTACTGAGACCTACATCTGGTCTAGAGAATCACCTCCCTTGGCTCATTTCAATCACCTGATTATGATCCTTAACACACCTGCTTTACCTTAGGATTAACAATGTTTACAACCTCCCTCTGAGACTCATCTAAGAATGGCAAATAGTCCACAGTGCCCACGGACTGGCCTTTCTCCAGGTGCAAGCAATGATCCTTTACCACAATGACACTTTTCTAGGTCAAAATAAAACAAAGTAGTATGTAATTCAGCCCCGTGCTAACCAAGTGAAACACCTCAAACTGTTCCCAGCTCCTCCCCACCAGCCACCAAGGGCTGACTTTCAATTATTCCCTACAACTGTAACTGAATCAAGATGAGCATCTTAAAGCAACAACAAAAAAGTCTGTCTAGTTAGACTTAAACAGAATTAACTTTCCAATGCGTTATACAGCCTAAAACTCATGGACAGATTTTAGCTCAGGAACTCAGAAGTGATTTTTTCTTTCTAAACCTTTGACTTTGTCCCATCCTGCTGGGCAAGAAGCCATCACTCACCTTCCAGCTCGGGAAAGCAGGGTAGGGAACAGCACTGATTTCCCAGCCCTGGATCTGCAGGGAGGGCAGCACCCCTGTCCCTCACTCCTGGGACAGAGGTAAAGCTCCTTACTGCAGGAGATGGGCTTTTATTGCTGAGCTTCAAACTACAGGGGAAAGAAACAACCACAGAAAATAACACAAATGCCTATGTTCAATAAAAACACAGAGATGACTAAAGAATGTATAAAGATACAGATAAACACAGACAGAAATAAAGCTATAGATAGAGGAAGATGAGGAAGCAGACCCAGAGAAGAGTGTCAAGGAAATTAAACATTAATAATGCAATGCCTGTCTTACAGACAAAAGTATTTTTACTCCGAAAAAGATTAGAGGAAGGATAAATAGTTCATAGCAGCTGTTTGACACATCACTAAATATGCATTACTGCAAGATACTTCACTACAGTGGCAGTGAAATGGAAGAAGAAGCTGATAATCATGAGAGCAAGAAAATGTAGGGATTTCAACAGCTGGACCTTTTAAAAATAATTGATATTTGAAATTTCATTTTATGAGTATAATTGACACTAAAAATAAGCATTCATGAGGACATTGGTAGCAAAATTCTCAAATATAACAGATCTGTAAAGAATTACCATTTGGAAAAAAAAAAAGCAAAGCCAACAAGCCCACCTGATTTTCAACAAGGAGCTACAATTGCCAAAAGTAGAAGAAACTGGTTGGAAAAAAAATATGCTTATGCCATACAGTAGACAGTAAAGAAAATACAGTTTACAAATTTGAGGAAAAAAGAATCAGAATCTGGATGAAGCAAATCACAGCCATTGGAATGAGGCCCTGACATCTCCCAGCAGCTCCTTCACCTTCCCTACCATCACTGTGGTTTTTTCTTTTTCTTTTTTTTTTTAAAATCATTATACTGGGGGGAAAAAAAAAATCAGGAGATGATTCCAGCTGACTTTAGGAGTGAGCCAGGCTGTGAATCTGCTGGAGCTGCACCTCTCACTGTCCTCTGGGCTGTTTTTCTGTACTGACCCTTCTCCCTGCATCCAGGATTTCAATGGCATACCTGTGCATCAGACAAAACTGCTGCTCTTCCACTTCCCTTTGGCACACAAACCCTTCATGCCAACCCCAAACCCACAATCCAGGCTGACTTCACTGAAATAAATACCTTATTCTACCTGGGCATCAAACACTTACATTATGTTAACAGTTTAGACACTGGTGAGTGGGATAAAGGACTAAACTCCTGTCTCAGTTTTCCCTTGAAATTGTTTAAATTATGATGAAGCTGTTTTTCAAGCCAGACACTTTCCTGTGTGTCTTACACAGCATAATACAATCTCTTTCAAAAAGAGATTATTCTTGTTGTTTTTCTTAATCTGGATTCCTAAATGAAGTCCTCCTGCAGTTAACTCTGCTTTAAATTCTTTTTCTAATGCACCATAGGATTCATCTGTGTGCAAACATTGTTTCAATTTAACCACTCACAATTTGATTTAGTTGAATGCAACCTTGCTTTATTTCAATTTATCTTGTTACATTTCCAGCTAATGGGGAATTGACTGAAGTTCTGGCTCAGCTGCACAGAAGCAAACAGCTGTAGAGATTTAAGATGCTCCTGCTCTCCAGCTGCTCATTCTGTCCCTCTGCCAGATATGACTGTCCCTGGAAATTTGGCAGAAGTGGGTCTGTCCTACAGCCCTGAGCACTGTAGCTGACATTTGTCCTGATGCAAAGACATCCTCACACATTTTCTCTTGAATCTACTAAATATACAACAACCTTCAGAGAAGGGGCACAACAGAGCATGGACATTGCCACATTCGAAGGTGATTTTCCCGTGCTCACCTCCTGCTGAACACACTGGGTCACGTGGAAGGGACCATACCGAAACTGCCCTTTCACTGACAAGAGAAAAATATTCTGCACTGCCATGTCCCAAAGGTTTTCAAGTATTTTGCATAATTAGTAGATTTATCTGCATGCACTGGTCTGCTTGAATTCTTTTATGTCATGGAAATTTCATGGATTTTGAAGAACCTTGTAGGTCTCTTCCAGCTCAGGATATTCTGTGATTCTATGACCTGCCAGGTTTGTTTCACAGAACCATACATTCAAGTAGAGCACAGTTGGGTTGGAAGGGATCTAAAAACTCATCCTGCCATGGGCAGGGACAGCTTCCACTTTCTCAGATTGTTCCAAGCCCCATCCAGCCTGGCCTTGAACACTTCCAGAGATCCAGGGGCAGCCGCAGCTTCTCTGGGCACCCTGTGCCAGGGCCCCACCTCCCTCACAGGCAAGAATTCTTTCCCAATATCCCATCTATCCCTGCCCTCTGGCAGTGGGAAGCCATTCCCTGTGTCCTGTCCCTCCAGCCCTCGTCCCAAGTTCGTCTTCAGCTCTCCTGGAGCCCCTTTAGGCACTGGAAGGGGCTCTGAGGTCTCCCTGGAGCCTTCTCTTCTCCAGGTGAGCACCCCCAGCTCTCCCAGCCTGGCTCCAGAGCAGAGGGGCTCCAGCCCTTGGAGCATCTCTGTGGTCCCCTGTGGACTCACTCCAGCAGCTCCACATCCTTCTGCTGTTGGCCCCAGGGCTGGAGGCAGCTCTGCAGGTGGGGTCTTACCTGAGCAGGGCAGACGGGATCTTTTCAAAGTGACAGTAGTTAAACATTCAATAAGGCATCATTAAACGATTTCCTTTTCAAGTTTCCAAACAGGATTTGTCTGTGAGCTCTCCTGGGAAGGGAGGGCAGGGCAGTGGAGCTCCTCCATCCCTAGGCAGCTGCTTTTCAGAACTGACCTTTAAAACAGAGCAAAGCAAGAGGGTTTCTACCTCCATCACAGGTCAAGTCCAGGACTGGCTTGCATTTCTGTGTGCTTCCTTGTTTCCTTGCTCAAGATAGAAACCCAGAACATGCTGGCAGGGGGAGAAGTTTTAGAATAGTCTGCCTGCCCTTCACAAATTTTCACGTTTGGTGGAGTATTTTTATAAAATGAATGTGTGTCTTTCCCAAGTTGCCACTTTGCTGTCAGATCTCCCAAAAGACTATTCACGGCATAGTACAGGTGATAGCTCATGCATGCCAAGTGTATTCTCCAAAATCATCCTCCCACCAACATTTCAGGGCTCATGATGTCATAGCAACTACCTAAACTTCCACCCAGCCAGATCCGCCTGGGAGCCCATCTGTCACAACTCCATCTAAAATGATATGAGTGGCTCTTTAGAGAAAACAGCACTGAATGTGAGAGGTATTATTTAACAATCTCATTTTTTAATAGATGCATCAACAGTTTGGGCAAAGTCATGGGGAAAGTGGAACAGAAGTTCTGAAATGCCTAAATATTTTCATATTGATTCTCACAATAGGTAACTCCTGTGCAATGCACCCATCATTGTGGTTAAACATGCTGTTAACCACACCCTACCAAAACCTCCTGATACTACTGGAGAATTCAGGTTTTATGTGATTCTATTTCTGTGTATTTATCTTTTTCCCTTAGAACTCAAAGGTTATTTCATAAACTACAAAACACCTTCAAGTAATTACAGGCATCTGACTGCACTGGAGCCCCAGCATCCCTTCACACTGGAGTCTTGAAAACACTTGTTCTCTGAGGGTTATTATTCTTTAGGTTTTGCAAAATTATTTATTGCCTGGAGTTTTTCTTAACTGATTAGGTGACAAAACTATATTGTGCAGAAAAAAAAAAATCCTATTTCTGTTTTCACTTATTTGCTTTTAAAATAAAATACATTAAACTTTAATAGAGGTGTTTATCACTTCAATTCTACTCTTAAAAGTCCAAAAAAGCTAAACGAGAAACCCTTTAGAAGAATCTCAAAACCTCTAACGTTTTATATTCTGACCCTGCAGGTTTGCTTATGTTAATTGTAGAAGGTTTTGGGATTTTGGGTGAATAAATGTTTAATTTTTTTTTTTAAAGAAAGGTTTTTAAGACAGCAGCATTTTGTGACGATAAGAGGAAGAAATGTTGATCTTATATATCCCCACCTCAGGAATAAATAGTGCTATTGCAAGGACATTTTCCAGCCTTTCTCTCATTGCATGGTTTATTAACTGACATAAAATTAAGCTCTCCAGTACTTTCCTTTTGATATTAGACTAAGAGTCATAGGAGACTTTCTTTTCTCACTTTTATCCACCTTCTAGACAAGAAAGACTTCTGGTAGTAGCCAAAATACCTAACGGAAAACTCTCTGCTTGGTTAGTTGTGGCACCTCAGCATAAGGCAAATATCACATTCTGTGTTTCTGAATTGAATAAAAGCCCAGCACAGCATCTGAGCTGGGGTGGAACAAAGCTGGAACATCCAGACAGTGAAACACACTGGGATACAAAGGTGAGATCTTTTGCTTGGGTGCATAAATCCTGCTTCTTAAACTGCCTGACTCACACCCAACAAAGAACCCTTTAGTAAGGTCCATCTGCGTAAGCCCAAGTTATACAGACAGGAGCTTGGAGGAGAAAAAGCCAAATAAACTTTTTACAATGTAAGAGAAACCAGTGTTATTCTTGCATTAAATCACAATGGCACTCTTATTATGATGGGTGAATTATTTAAAAACCCAGGTAAAAATGGTAAAATGTTGAGGATATTATGTAGTGCAGGTGTCTGAATATATCTGTATCTATATATATATGTACATATCTATATATATGTCTGTATGTATCTATATATATGTGTGTAGATCTATACATATATATCTGTGTCTGTATATATCTATATATATGCATATATATATATAGATATATATATATATATAGACAGAGATATATATAGATATGTAAAAAAGTGTGAAATCATGCTGAAAAGTCAGGTTTCCAAACAATGTTTCACCATACATTCCTCCTGTAATGTCTAAAAAAATATAAACCGAAGCCCTAGAGGTATGTTAGGAATAATTTGAGTTTAGTATCACCAAAAGGTGAAGAAATTATCTGATTTCTTCACACCTCCATGTCTAAAGATTCACCCTGCAAGAACACCATTCCACCCCTCCTTTGCCCATGTACCCCTTTTCCTGGTGCTTTTCCCTACTTGCAGGAATCAGAGCTGTGGATGGATTGCCAGCAATCCCAGGGAGCGAGGGAGGCTGCCCACACCTTTCTACCACGACAGGCTAAATGGGCTCTCAGGTAAAATGAAAATGGAAAGTGTTTATGAACACCACCACAGCACACCACAGAGAAAAGCAAGTTCTGTTAAGCTTTATATAAACCAGAGGAGTGAATTGAAAATTTAACATGAAAGGCAATTTCCCAAGAAAACTGAAACAATTCTGTGAGTGGCTGGAGGGAGGAAATAGTCTGCTTAGTGGATTAAAAGACTGACAAGTATTTCTTAGGAGTCTGAAGATGGACAGCAGTAGATAAATGCTCGGTGATGTTCAAAGGAGTCAGTTCTTTCCAAACCAGTAAATATGACAATCAGGTATTAGGTTAGAGACTTTATTTGCCTTGTAACTACTTTGAGTGGTTTCATAACTTTTCCTACAGCACAAAAGTATTCAGACGTTGAAGCCCAAACCTCATCCCAGCTCCCTTTCTGTCCTGATCTGCCATCACCGAGTTTCTTCCCACTTCAACTGTATGTAGAGGACAAGGGGAAAGAAACCACAAGGAAGGAGGATGGTCTCTTTCGCATCTCTCCACAACTCATCTTCCCACCTGCACTCCTGAACTTTTCCCTGTAACAGTGAAAACTTCCACAGATTTAAGGAATCTTTTCTTCCTTTTGTCAAAGGAGGCAGAATCTGATTTGCAAAGTATTTAATACTCTGGTTTTCCTGAATGCAGAGAGAAAACAGATTAGACACCAATGTTTTTAAACTTGATTATGAAGAGAAAAATATAAATGCACTCAAAATGATAAATTATGATTGAGGGAGAAATAAACATTACAGATCAGGTCTTCCAATGTTTCGGTGCAGCATTTCAGCCATCTGCAAACCACCTCATAGCCCCACACTAATCTGACTTTCTAACTCGCTGCAGGTTGACATCTATTGACGTCAGACTTTAAAAATGCTTCAATCAAGATCTCTATAATCCTCATAACTAAAATGTCTTTGTTCTGTTTTATGATCAAACATTTTTGAAAACAGAGCCACCAGTCCTAGCAAGCACTCAGGATGCTCAGAGGTGAGTTAAGGCACAATAAAAAGCTCAGTAATCTCCCAAATCTCCTCAGAGAACACGTTTGTTTATCACTGTGCCTGCAGACTCTTACACTGCAAATATAACTGGCAACCATTTCTAGCAGACATGAATATCATTTGAAAAGTTTAAAGATGCACAGAAAAAGCAATCAACAGCCTCAATAAGAAATCTCAGGAAAAAAGGAAAATGATTTGGTAAACATGAATGATTGATAAATCCTTCAGTGGAAAAAAAAAGGTGGAAATCAAGAAGCAATGACCTTTTGTACCCATCCTTCAAGTAGCAGGTTTTAGAAACTTTTGTATTGCCCATAAAATTAGCTAGAAGATAAATCTCACTATGGTGATTTGCTCTTTATAAGTCCAAAGCCACTGTTCTGAATACTCATTGTATAATTACTTCAATATAGATAAAGCATGAGTCATCTGTTCTACTCTAACCTTTGCATTTAAATTTGAATTTTATTCCTGCTTATCTTTTTTTCTAAATTGATATTACTGTCTACTATGTTTATTAAAAACAACTTAAAGCCACAGTGCATGTCAAACTCTGCACTGAGGCACCATTTGTTGTGTTATTTTAATTAACATGTCTCAGGGAGATTACAATTCTAATCATTTCTATTAAAGTATGTCAAAGTTTTCTTACTCTTATGTGTTGGATTTTGTTTCCTGTTTCAAATTATGCCTTAATACCCAGGAGGCTTCTAGTAAATGCTCTGCACACCCAGGTATGAAACTCAGAGGCACTGAGTCGTGTTTCTCTGGTAACAGCAGAACCATGGCTGATTAGGCAATGTCCTCAGCAGGTTCCTAAATTTGCCCCCCTCTGGATCTCTTCTTCCTTTCCCACATTCTCAGTGAGACAAAATTTCTAAAACCTAGCAAACACATTCCTAGAATGAGATCAGTCAGAATCCCCTTCTGTCATTAATAAGCAGGTCCTGGGGCAGGACTGTAACTGAAGGGAAATGAAAAAGCAAGCCAGCCACATCGAGACTGCACTGAGAAAAGTGTAAGGTTAAATACTTGGTTGTCTCCACACATTTGCCCATGACTGACCACAATCCTTCTAAGGCACACTGGGGTAGCCAGGTGGATCTCATGTATTTGCATGGCTGCAGGGTGAGCTTCTATGCACAAAGAAAAGGTTTAGTTCATACCTTGTTTGGGGGAATTTCTTACAAGGTTTGGCCCCAGGTATCCAACGGTGCCTCTACGCCACTGAAGCAGGAAGAAAAGACTCCCCTCTTTAGACTCAAAGGGGTTGTAGTTACTTTTAAAGATTCCCTTTTTAACCCTCTTCCTCCCTTTTCAGTGACCCAGCCATGGCATCTATTTTTCCCTCAGCCATTATGGAATTGCAGAGTGACACCTTCTGCTAATCTGAATAAACAACAGGACATTGCTTACGCACTATTTTGAACGGGATTCCCTTCCTTTTTAAGGACTCTTTTCCATGACTGATGGACAGGAGCTGACTGGAAGGCTCAGTGCCCATCAGAGCTGTAGGGTGCCCTGCAGGGAGCTGACTCTGCAGAAGGTTTTGCAGATCTCTTGCAGAGACAGCAAAGACATGTCAGTCTCAAAGACTCCCACACACCACACTGAGACACTGCAAGAATACCCGTTTTTTTAATGGCCCTTTTCTTAATTAAAGGATGAGTGGTCCATTTACTACCATTAGGATACTTTCAGTCTGAAAGACTAGAAGAGTCTGTCAGCTCTTAGTTTTTGGACAGCAGGATGTACTGACAGGTACAACTTCACTACTGCCAATTAAATCCATCACTGCTGTCTACCTGTTCCTTTGGAAATCCAAACAAAATTAATTGACTCTGGATTGCCTTCTCTCTCTACCTTATATAAAAAAATATATATTTAAGATAAAGGTTTGGTACTACAGCCAGTCTTAAGACATATCATGTAACTAATCTGCCACTATGGAAAAGCAGACCTTTCTCTGCAGATTTTAATTTGGGTCTTGATTATAAGTAAATATCAGGATCTTTGAATGGAAGAGATGAAAAAAAACCATCAAGTCTTTCCACAAAGTGTTTTACCTCTGCTTTTGTTCCACAATGCAAGACTACAAGAAAAAAGCAATTATTGTGTCTCTATCTGTAGCCTTCAAACATGTTTAACAAACTCCATTAATTCTACTCATCTCATCTTTTCATTCTTACTTAAAAGCATGGTGTATTTCTATCATCTTAATCACGTCTCACAATTCTTTGCTCAAAGTCCAAAACCCTTTTTCAATTGTTAGTTGAATTTTCTTATATCTTTTAATCCAAATTACCGGAGTCTCACCATAATTTTCAGGGCATTAGATAAGATTTCATAATTATCTGGCAATGCTGTAACTTTTTGCACGGCTCTCTATACCACAGTGGGTCTAACCTGCAGAAATCAGCAGCAGGGAACTCCCTGAGGTTCACCTGAAGGAAAGTGCCACTTTATTTTTTTTATAACACACCCACAGATTTTTTTCCACTCATTTTCTCTAAACTCTTTTTTGTTTTTCTTGAGATTTGAATGAGGTTTGTCCCTTTCTCCCTTCTGGTGGGAAAAAAAAAAAAGTGGTTTGGATTTTAGAGACCCTCAGTGCATGTTCAGAATGCCTATTTTGAATATAAAGCCCACCCAGGAAGGTGGAGTTGCAGGAGCTCTTTAGCCTAAAAACTTACAAGTAAACACAAAAAATCAGCTCAAACCCACCAGCTTTTCTTCAGCTGATGCTCCCTTAACATTCACATTTTTTCATACACCGCTCCAGTCCCGGAGCAAGGTATTTTCAAGCACCACTCAAGCTTGGGAAGCTTTCCCAAGTGCAAGGCTCTATTTCACCCCCTCTACTTAAACCCCTCAACACCAATGGGAGAAAAAGAGAAAAAGGAGGTTCCTGTGTGGTTACACATCCCATAGATCCATGCTTGTCCTGTTAGAAATTGCAGTCTCTCTGGCTCAGTGTGCACAGAGTGAGAGCGATTGCTGAGCCCAAGTATTTCCCATCCCCAGCTGCTGAGGTTTCCTATAAACTCACTGAACCAGTGTGTTCTCAAACCCACTGAACCAGCCTGTTCTCAATCTGTGTTAAAGAGCTGAAGTGACACCAAACTGGGGTGGAGGAAGGGTTTCTCCTCCCCTCAGACCCTTCCATAGCCCTAAAGAGACCATGACCCAAAGTCTTGGACATCCTGAAGCCAGTTGATGCTGGGAAGACTGGAGAGAGTGTTTGGAATGATGCCACAGAAGGAAGATTTCGGGTCAGCTGAGAGGCATATCTTTGCCATCCCTGCTTGCCTCAAGCCCCACCGCAGGAAAGCAGCCAAGCAGAAAGGACAACAAGCACAAAATCAGACAAAATGGTTTTATTGTCTGAAACTCACCACACAACTTGGCCTCACTTTTGTCTACCTGGCACAGGAGGGCACTCAAGCAAAAGGAAGCAGATAAACGTGCCCTGAGATCTGTCCTGGGAACTGGGTTGTACAAATAACATTTAAGAGTTCCTAACATCCCTTTCAGACCCTTGTTGGGGAGTATTTCTCAGGTGAAGAGCTCTCCTCTCCCTAAATTAGACTCTAGATTTAGAAACACACCCTATCTCCTACCTCACCACTGGAGCACAACTTGGCCAAAAGCCTACAGAGCGAAGGAGTATGTAACACACTTCATGGAATTGTGACAGCTTTCCCAGAATAACCTCTTCACTAATTGGGAGAGACAGAATTAGTTTTTCTAAGAACTGAACTGTCCCAATTTTAGCCCAGATTTTGCTAAAATACAGTGTAAAGAAAGAGCTCACCTTTGACCACCTACTAAATCTTGCATTTCAGGAGAGGTTAAATTAGAAAAAAGTAGAGGGGAAAAAAAAGAAAAACCAAAATCCCCGAACCAACCAACAAACAAAAAGCAGCTTTCGATTCCAAGCATTCAAGACAAAACCCAAAGGAGACCTAAAGCAAACACTACAAAGGCTTCTGTTCAAAATCCATTTCCAGGAGAGCTGAATGAAGACAGATGAGGGAAAAGCTAAGGAAGAATTCACCCAGAAAAGGCAAATTCTTTTCTGTCCTTATGCCTCAGTTTGGCCTTCAGTGAATTTTCCCACATAGTCTTTACCAAATCTTGGAAAGTGGTGGGACTGTAACCCAGTGGGACTCATAAATAAGAAAAATATTTTGATTTTTTTTTGTGTGTCACTACTGATCCCAAAGCAGTTTCCAGACTGATGGCTCTGACCTGCACCCAAAAGGTACATATAGATTTTGGCACCATTTCAGTACCAAATTCTTGCAAAGGAGAGTTAGAACACTCTGCTAACAGTGGCAGACTTTGGCAGAGCCCTGTAATTAATGTCTTGTTGCTTTTCCTTTTTGTCAAAGTAGTCAAAATAATGACATATGAAATGATTTATTTTTGTTTGTTTGGCAGCTCTCCAGCATTTCAATAGCAGGGAGGCTGCTGTGCTCAGTGTTGATTTGTCCCAGCATATTATATTTGTACAATTTCAACCCTGTAGTACAGAGCCAAGCAAGGGAATAACACAAAGTTTTTTAATATTCTGCCTTTGCAACAAGCAAACAACCCAGAAGACTGTATTTCAATTTCTGCCTGGGGATTAACATACAAATGTTCTGAAAATTAGGGATATAATTATGTGAAGTCAATTACAATTTTCAATTACTTATTTCCTAAGGCTTTATGCTCAGCAATGTTGGACATTCTGGGCTTGTAGCTCCTCTCAGTCCTGCATATCATCTACCAACAAAGAAACACCGCAGCCAAACGACTCAAAAGGATTTTAAGTATCTTGCAGGTAAGCAAAAGTGAACAGAGTTGTGTCTCAGCTTCACGAAGTATCTGGGGTGGTCACAGGGCTCCTGACTACTCAAAGCTTTTGTTATGCTGGTGACAGTAACAGAGAGCTGAGGACACAGATACATTTTTTTAGGGCTTAATTACAATAGAAAATAAAGTTACTGATTAATAAAATTAATATGTGCGAACACGCATGAGCCTTTTTCAAATCTTATTCACAGTTTATAAGTAATAAAGAAGTGAGAGTCAATTAACTGCACTGAATGATGCCACAGAAGCCCGTAAGTTCTTTTTTACTGTATTGAGCTACAGCTTTGCATACTAATGGATCATATTAATCTCACTTTTTTCCCTAAAAGTTTCCTCTGCAATGTGGTAATTACATAAATCGCAGCTTTTGTTTTTTGATTTTTTTTTTTTTCTGGTGGCTATTGGAAGAAAGTAGTTACGAATTTAAAAGAATCATTGTCTCCTTGCTTTTAGGAGAATCTCACATCTGTACACCCCTGCATCACATGTTCAGAGGCAGAACTTTTGGGAATTATCTGCCATTTCCAAGACTGGAAGAGACAATTCCAATATTTTGCAGAATTAGGAGAGTCACAAATAGAAACTATGCCATGGGAAAGGTGACAGTGGATGGGGAAGGGATCCTCAGATAAAGCATGAAGTCTGCTCAGGGCATTTTAAGATAACTGAAAACTTCTTGGAGAATGGACAAAGGGGAACTGCAAGCACCTTGAAGAGATATGGGGAACATCCTGTGAGAGAAGATTCTTTGTTTATTCTTCAAAATAATTTAGAAAAAAGATGGATAGTTACACATTAAGTACTGCATGAGTAATGCCAGTCTCAGGAGGACCTCAGCAGGCTGGAAGAACAACTTTTGGGGAGGAATTCTACTGTATTCTGCAATTCAATGAGTAGAAGGGACAGGCCATTTTTTATTACAAGACGTAGGTAATTCTACGGCTCTTTAAAATGATGATTAAAAGGTAAATCTGAACTGAAGGAAACCTTAAACTATTTCATCTGGATTTTTAAGTTCCGTGACAGCAAATCAGCTTTCATTTCTAGGTTACACAACACAGAGTTTCCTATCTATTTGTTACATGCCTATAAACAGCAAAGAAGTATTTAAATTGTGCATGGCTACAAGAATTGTCATGTTTCTCATGCAAATTACTGAATACCCTTAGAAAATCTTTTGAATATCTCTATGTACTAATGACCAAACTCATTGCTAGTGTTCTTCGTGCTATTCACCCATTACAGGCCAGTTTTGAAATCTAAAGTATATTTGATAAAATGAGATTTTCATCAGTTACCTACTGCCAGCTAGCAAAGCAGAAAATAGAGAAAATGGCCATTTCTATTTCATAATGCTTAATATCCATCACTTTAATGGAAATGAGAAAGTAGATAATGGTGGTAAGAATTGTATTAGCAGCACAGACACATATTACATATTTCTCAGAGGTACCATTGTTGTAGCATTTACATTGTTAATATTAAAATGTCTCGAGCAGCACAATCCAATGTAACCAATATTATAAATATTACCTTTAATATAAAAGAGTTGAATGAGCTTTTAACCTTGAATTTGATACAGTGTTGAAAATAACTTTTATACTTATATGACCTAGCTCCTTGTGAATACCTAAGTACTTTCCCCCTCAAATAAATCTTTCTCCAAAGCAAAACTTTCTTGCACTATTCTTTGCTGTAATTTCCACTGCACATTAAGTGATCACAGACCTTTTCTGTACTTCTTTTAAGTGTAACTCAGAGGAAGAAATGTTAATTTAGATGAGACTTTTGAAGCTAATGTTAAATACAGATAAAGACTGTAAGTAATGTTCCATTTTGCAGATATTTCATTAAAGGAGAGCGTACAGGAAGGTAATCCCCATGTTCATATATCCTGAGTCCAAGTAGAATTGTGATTTAAAATGGTTTTTGAAACAGAATATTAAGAAAAACTCCAAGAACAAACAAGCAACAGGGTCAGGAATGAGGCAAAAATGGGAAGTTTGAGCACAAGATAGTTATGTCAGGGTTAGGACACAGGCAATTGTTGGCTCCTGTCTGCAGGATGCTGCAGCATGTCCAAGGAAAAAATGGCACGGCAGAGCCTGGGCACGGGAGAAACTGAAAAATCAGATGAGACTAAGAAGATAGTGCAATCACACATCCATGCTGGCAGTCAGGAAATTTGATTACACAGAGAAAAACTGGACAGAATCTAAAATACAAATCTGAACACTCTCACTGTGAAGAGCTGGATAACCACAAGGTTTAAATATGTGACATAGGTTAGAACCAAAGAGTGTGAAGCTCAGCTGCTTAATCTAGGGACCACTGGCAAGAATTTGTTATAAGTTAGGCAATCATCAGGTGCAAATGGTACTGGAGGGAAGACCTATTACTCTAAATAAGTATAATCTACCTGTGAATAAGGCAAGTGCAATACCAGGAGTGTCGGGCAAGCACAGAGAGGAAATATTGACGGGATTGAATAAGGCGGTGAGTTTTCGTCTGGAACGCTTCTTGTCATTTATGTTCAAAAAGAAGGAATCTAAATGAGCAAAGCAGAAGAAAAGGAGTTAGGAGGGCTGCAAAAAGAAGCTAAAAAAGCTGGATTGTGCAGTTGTAGCAAAAGGAAGGCTTGGACATTGGTCATTGGAAGACTGCTCTGCTGAAAGATACCATGAAATGGAATGGTACAGACTAAGATTTAAGATGAATGACATGGCTGGCTGAAAATTAATCAAGTGTGAATTGACTAGGAATAAATACAATCCCAAAAATACAAAATTTCTGACAGTAACAAGACCAGGGTTCTGAAACAGCCCATTATGAAGCGCTGGGACAAAAATAACCCTTAATTTTAGTGACAATCTTCATGGATTTGGAAGCAGGATTAAAAGACATGTCTGCAATACTGGGGGTCTGGTGGTAAGAAATACAAGAGGCATCTTTTGGGCTTTGTTTCTTCTCTCATGAATAGATGTTTAAGGACACATCGATTGATTCCCAGTGTGCGGCTTTCACTCCCTAAGTTGAGGCATAAACTCCCATCTCCACCCTGCACAAGGAACAAAAGGAAGTCCACTATTAGAAACACAAGTGCTGTTTTATTTTTCATAAAATGATGGAGTGATACAGCAACCAGGAAAAGAAAAATACTTAACATCAGACCTCCCAAGAATTACACTAAAAAGTTAAGCAGCATTTAGTTTTCTTTAAGGTGTCATTTCTGCTCAGCGTAACTCTTAAGACGCTTAATGCAGATGGATGGGCTGAGCAGACTCTGCAAAGACAAGGTTTCCTTCTTTACATCCAATCTAAAAGCTTTTAAAATCTCTCTGTCAGGAACAATTTGACTGCATATCAATTGCATCCCCCTACTCCTGCAAAACTTATAATGAGAGAGGATCGCAGGGAAGAAAAACCACATTTTGATAAGTGAGAGTGAAATGAAACACTGTCAATCTGATGGGCTGCAAAGCTGCGACTGCACATTAACCTCACTTGCTCATTAAAGCTCTCATCCAATTAAAACAGCAGCTGGGCTGTGTCTGAGTGCTGCCACACTTCGGTGCTGCCAGCAAGTTCAGTTGTGGTGCTCCTCTGTTGGCCTCAAGAAGAACAGGCTCTGGGACAGCCAAGGTTTCCACGGCTTGCAATACAGATCAACTCATAAAGTAAAAATTGCCTCTCTTCACCTTCCATACAGAGGATGTGCAGTGCCTGTATGTATGAAACAAGTCAAACATTTTCCTGGTATTTTCCTGATTTATACACAGTCTGAAGTCTCATACAATTCCTAAAGCACAGGATTTCTATGGATAAAACCACACTGCTCTAAAAAGGAAAGATCTGGAATAGGACTTACTTCTTTCTTGTATTAAAGAAGAAGACATACAAAGTTCATAATTTATCCTGGCATTCTTGAAAGAAGAGAAAAAAAATCAGTTCTATCCACAAAAACATCTATTTATCAACATACTAAAAGGAAAATAATTGAATCATCTTCCATATATATCTATAGGAACAATCAAACCGATCCCCAGGGTGAGAGCCACCATTTCCCAAATGCCTCTATTCTGTGTGTCAGTAAAATTAAAATTCTCCTCACATCATCTCCATTTAGCTCATAGTTTTCATAATGGCTCTAATAAATTGCAATAATACTGGATATTCTCAAAGAACAAACTGGTGGCTTTATTCTCATTTCACAATACAGCCTAAGCAAAAGCAAAAATAAAATAAAATAAATGCCAGACATGCAGGGAAGACTGGGAGCAGCTCCATTAAAGTCAATAGTTATACATAAAAATACATAGAACGGGGAAAGAAGAAGAACAAATGTCTTTAGATAATGTATGAGAATCACAGTATGAACCCTCAGCAGAGATTCATCTACAAAGAGAAGTTAGTCAGGAGAACTGATTTTTAACTTGCCATTTCAAGCTGAAGGGGGAAAGAATAAAAATTTCAGAGCAGCAGCATTGTCTGAAGAACTCTTTTGTGCTTAAACAGTAAGTCTTGAACGATTTTAAAGCTCAAAGTATGAAAATTAGCATCACAATCCATTACTTTTACTGCTTTCCTTTGTGGTTGGAGCTTGTTATTTAGCAGGACCATAAATCTGGCATCCTCAGTGACCAAAGCATTGCTTTAAAAAAATAAGTCTTATTAGCTAAAGTATATGCCTTATTTTCAAAAGCTTTAAAATGTGATATTTTTTCATGATTTAACAAATTGTAAACATCTCTGATTTTCACCCCTGAATCAACTCAATTTAGTTGGAAGGAGGGGAAAAAAAGGAAAAAGGTTTCTTTTGTCAAGACTTTATAACAAGTTTTATTTTGAAGAGAGGCTTTATGGAAATTTTGTGGTTTAACCCCAGCCTGTAACAAAGTACCATGGGGCTGCTCACTCACTGCCCTGCCCCACAGGGATGGGGAGGAGGATCCCAAGAATGGAAAGCCCAAGGGTTGGGATGAGAACAGATGAAGAATTGAAATAAAATATTATTATTATTATTATTATTGTTACTGTTATTGATACTACTACTAATAACTGATGGTGATGGTGATGGTGATGGTGATGATGATGATGATAATGATGATGATGATGAGGATGACGAAGAAGAGAGGCACAAACCCCAAGAAACACAAGTGATGCACAATGCAATTGCTCAGCACCCACTGACCAGTGCCCAGCCCATCCCAGAGCAGAGACCAGCCCCTCCCAGCACACTCCCCCAGTTTATAAACTCGGATGATGTTCTATGATATGGAACATCCATCTGGCCAGCTCAGGTCAGCTGTCCTGGCCATGCTCCCCCCGGTTTGTTTTTCTTTTCCAAAGTCTTGGAGCAATGCAATTTTTTTTTTTTTTAAATTTATTTTTCTGAAGAAAAGTCAGTTTAGCAAAGGAACTGTTTGCTGCATTGTCTCTCCTCAGCTCCCAAGTAACTCCCCCGCACGGAAGTCCTGGATTCTTCTCTCTCCTCAATGCCCCTCTCCAGCCTCTCCCAGTTCTTACTGAGCTGACCAGTAACAGGGACATCTTCCACTGGTAAACCCCTGCTGCAGTGGATCAGTTACACCAGATTACCCCCCGCAATGTTCAAAGTGAAACTCAAGGCCCAGGCACCCAATTCCCAGTTCTGCCATTTGCCTTTGAGTGGTGCTGTGCAGGTCACACCACCTCTCTGCCCTCCTGAGATACAAATACTCAATCTTTTATAAAGCAATTTGAAGTCTACAGCTGAAATCAGATTTTTTTTTTTTTTTTTTTTTTTTTTTTTTTTTTTTATTACTGACCCCTCAGGTTTTCTAATTTAGTTTGGGTCCATTCTTCATTCCCAGTTTGTTGGTAGAGGAGGAGGAAGTGAAACAGGTTTGGCAGCATGCTGAGTTCCAGTACCTCGCCTTGAAGGAGTATATTCAATTCCAAGGTCCAGAAAACTCAAGGAGTGGTTACATGGTGAACCCAATCAGTTTAATAAATATATTCCAGCTTTACAGTGCCACAGATGCTCATCAGAGAGTTGTTTGCTTTTAAGTAAGATTTATTTAAATAATACATCCACTGAATCAATAAAATGCCACCTCTTGCTGCAGCTCTCACCTAGCAGTTCAAAATATTCAATAGATTTATAATGAACTTCATTGTCCCCAGCTGCTGTTGGGTTTTACATCCTTTCACACCTAATCCTCACCATCTGCACATTCAAGATTAGACATGATCCCTCGTGGACCTTGCTGCGTGCGAGCATCCAGCTCAGTGGCTCAGACAAATTTCTCTCATCACTCAAACCACATCCCGTGCACCCACAATTACTTCACAGCATTACAGAGAGGCTCACTGAAGTCACAGAAATACATTCCTATTACTTGGCAATTATTCAGCACCTGGGATTATTCTTTTAAATTGCTAGTAGATTGTTGGCACATAGATGCTACAGGTTTTCAGGTATTTTAAAAATAAAACTAAGGTTAGTGTCTGTTTATCACATATTAACACAGGGCCTGCCTTATTACACTGGCTTGAGAATTTAAAATAGGAGCCTGTTCAAAACACTCTGCGTACAACGTGTATAAAGTACCTCCTAAAGGTCAGTCCTAAAATGCTCATTATGGTTTTGGCATTTCAGATTTTTTTTGCAATCATTCAAAATTTTATTCTTGGAGCTATTTGAGCAGAAAAACACACAATGCAGCTGCACAATTCGAAATACTTCAGCCAGTATGTGCTGTATAATTCACCTTTCACATCATTTAAAGATACTTCCACAGCTTTCATTAACACTGCAAAGTTAGCAGCTACATTCTTAGCTACAAGGCCTTTGAAGTCACCGTTATCTCTGGCTGCAAAATCAAACATTAAGCTGACATATCAGCTGTTAAATGCATTAAATGTTGCGGCATTCGTTGTTGTTTTGGAGGAGTTTAAGTTATATTTCTAAGGAAGAGATCCTAACATCCTTTTTCACGTGAGAATTAAAGCCTGAAGGATGCAAGCCAGCATCACCACCCACGTGATCTACATGACAGCCCAGTTATGGAGCTACTTTGGTACGTGGCAATTTAAGAAAGAGAAACCTGGGGTTACCAAATCAGTGTGTTTGCGTTTTATTGGACATGTGTAATTCAACTGAAGAGAACAGGAAATGATGGTGACACTGCTCCAAACCAAGGGAGCGACATAAATTTAGATGACCAGCACAGAGCCACTGTAACTGAGTGTGACAGCATCCTTTTAACTTACAGCATCTGTACATCCTGTAAGTTCATGGCATGCTCCACATCCCAGATGCTTTGGACCAGGAAAAGGGTTTTACAAGGGACCAAATTCATGCCACGCATGTGGATCTGAGGAATGAAAAAAATCCTGATTCCTCTGTTTAGATATTCCTTTAGTTCTTCTGTCTTTCTGTCATTTACTTCTGCTTCACCAGAGTCCAAGGTGTGCCTTGGATGGGGACTTAGAATGCAGCCTGTGTCTTAAGAACTACTTAAATTAGAAATTAAAAAAATGCTAAAAAAAAAGCCTATGGGAGTTGTCCCAATCACAATGTAAAATGAGCAAGATTTTAATTTAATATAAAAACTCTCTTCCTCTCTAAAAATTCTGGCTCTTGAAGAAGTTTCAATCTACGGAACAGAAATATCAATTTTGTCCTAATGTATTTTCCTTGCTACTTTCATAACAATGAATAGTTTTAAACAAGAGAGGAAAAAAAATTTGTAATTTGTGTCCTGGAAAAACACCTCTATTTTTGGAAAAGCAATGAGCATGATTATCTTCCATTGAAGCACAAGAATAATAGGTATTAATGATGGCACTTCTGCTAATTTCATAACCCATTCTCCCAGCTGAATGAAGCAGGCTTTATTCAGTGAGCCTCAATGAATTCAAACATTTAAACACCATAAGGTGTTCAGCACCATACAGCACATCCTAACAGTGCAAATACTGTATTTTAGCTCAGTGCTAGATAATGGATTAGCTGTACTGGCAGTCCTCAGCAGCAAATACTCTTTAAAACAAAATTAGCCTTTAGAAAGAGTATTTCAAAACAATCAGTGAACCCCAACAGCTTGGGGAAATACAATGCAAAGTCTGCAATAATATATCCTGCAACTGCATTTTATTGCCTTCAGCGATTTTTCCATGGATCTCTTATCCCCTAATTTTAGAAAACAATTGTCTCACTCATCAGTATCTTGAATATAGAAGAGTCATTTCTAGGAACATGAAATATGGATGTCACCCCCTCATGTACCAGACAGAGTTACTCTGTCTTAGGAGTAACCATAAGAGCGTTGGCACAAAATTCCTGGTTCACAGACCTGAAATTTAACAGGAATTGTTTTAGCAGATGGGACTCTTACTATTCTTTGACCTGCACAAAATGGGTCAGTTTGTGATCTTTTCCAAAGCCAAGGTGCATCTGTTCAGTAGCTAGTACTGCAACACTCAACGTGCAGGCACCTGGAGCTGCAGTGCCCCACTCTCATCCCAGCTGGGCAAAACTTTCTGCCAACCCCAGTCCTGGATTCCTGCCAGCCATGTCGGAAACTGGTTTTTGACATGGATCTGCAATTGGGAAGACAGGGCCACTGTTTTTACACACACATGGATCTGCTGAATGCCAAGGAACTGTTCTTGAAATGACGAGAAAAAATACCTCGGCATATCTACTCCTTCAGGAGCTTCCCAAAGACATTTGGAGATAGGGAAGGGGAATCGACCTGGCTAAAGGAGGTGAAAATCTGCAGCTGATGAAGTGAATGAGACAGGCTTTCTGCTGGGATGACAGCAGATGATGGTGTAATTAAACATTTACCATAATGAGAGGTCACAAGGGAGTGTCTATAAGCGAAACTCCTATTTCCTCCTGCATGCTTGGCCTTGCAGCCCTTACAGAGCTCTGTTAAGAATGTGTGTGTGTGAGTTAAATGTAATTATACACACACACACACTTCACCCACACGCCAGTTTTCGTACGGTGACATTAACATCCCTTACGAATTAATTAAACCTAATGAGACACCCATAATTAAGACTTCTGAGGTTTATTATTTCTCTTTTACTATTGCGAAACAGACCCAAGGAGATTAAGTGCCTTATCTAAGTAAATGAATCTCTAAATTAGTGGGAAAAAGTGGGAAACACAGTCCACGGGCCCTGATTCCCAACAAATTGACTACTTAAACATTGAAGACTTTGTGCACAGGCATTAAACAAGTTGTCTGAGTTCACTTGTCAATACATCCTCTTCTGGATGAAAAACTATTTCTGGAATTAGATATTAGCCATGTTGTGTATCTTTCCCTAAAAATATTAAATCAGTCCAACACCTCTCTGAACTTTTAATTGTGAGTGTTTGCTTTCAGATGACTTAGCAACACATTGTCCATTTACATTCACTTCTGTGAGATGCAGGAACAGAGCCTTTACTAAGACTGAAACATTACTGAAATGCTTTTGCAGATTGAGAAATACATTAGATAAATTATATTTTCTATCATCAGGTTGTCTGATCAATTAAGACACATACAAGTTTCAAGGCATCATCTGGTTATTTTTTAACCTTCAGTTGTACAGGACTTGGTAAAAAGCAATGAGATTTTAGGGAATGCTTCCTCTTCTGGATCACAAACAAACACTAAAACAAGTTCTGAAACACGACCTTGAGGTGGCCTTCATTTTCAAAGGCCATTTCTAACAACCAGAGAATAAAGTATGGGAAAAAATGCTTTAAAATAAATGTTTTAAGTAATGCAAGTTGCAGGAGCACCTGAAAGACCATTAGTCTAATGCAAAGTGGCAGTTCCTAATGTAAAGAAGCCGTATAACAACCGACAGCCAAATCCATTAGGAAAACTAATGACCTACTGACCTCAAATCACATTTTTTACTCTCTATTTAATTACAAAATCACTGAATAACTGCAGTTTAAGATCATCTGCATCCAGCTCCTTATAAAACTTCTGTACGGGTGAGCTCTGAGGAGTCCTTGTGACGCAGATTGTCACAGGAAATGTCACCTCACCTTTGCAAGCCATTGGAACTTGGAAGAGAAGCAGACAGTTGTCTTTTTAGGCTTGAAATCCCTCATTATTGATCCATGGAACATCAACATGTTTCATGGCTTATTTGTTCCCTAAAAACAGTAACTAGATTGTGTTCAAGTGCCACTTTTTAAGGGAAAAACAAAACACAGCGAAGTGAGACAAGCCTCAGAGCAGAGGTAGGTCACAACTGCCCAACTTCCAATTTGGGAAAGCCAAAATAAGAGATTCCCCAAAAGCTCCACACACCATCTGCCTCAGCTCTCGGCCAGTCCTGGGGGCCTGGGAATCCTAAAACTGCAATTTGACTGAGCTCTTGTCCTTCTCTCTTCCCCACTGCACAAACCTGTCCTGCCTTTCATGTTGCTCTTCCCAATCCCCCACCTTCTGCCAGGCAGGTCATGGCTCAGGGTCTCTTTGGTCCCTATCAGTATTTCTTGCAGAGAAACCCAACATGATAAAACATACAGTCAATGCTTGTGCTCATCATTCCAGAAAGAAAAATTTGAATTTATGTACTAAGCAATAATATCACCAAATTTATGTTTTGTATGATTTTTCTTTTGGTGTAACTGGCCTGGTTTTTCCCTGCTGCCAAAGGAGAAACAGGAGGCACTCCACAACCACTCTGCTGCTTTCTTCTTCCCCTTTTACCTTTGGTTGTGACTTCCTGCTCTGCTGGAGTTTCTCTCAAACCAGCCTGGTTGGAGATGCAAACACAGGGCAACTCCAGAACAACCTCCACCAGCAGTACCAGGAAACAGAATCATTTAGACATGTTCCAAGTACAGCAACACCTTGTCAAACACAGCAGAAAATGAGCTGGGAATCAGCCTCCAAGATACCTGAACCAAAAAAAGACAAAAGCTGGTCAAACACTGGTTAGTTATTACAAAGAATTGAAAATGTCAGTCACACAGGAACCCATGGACAGGCGATGCCTTTTCCCACTCCTAAAAATGATAGATAAAAAGGAAACATCCACAGAAAAGGGTTGTATTTACTCATCTCTTCAACCTTGCATTGAAAAGGAATGCCTGGAAGTGCTCCTGTCTCTCTCCTGATCTATACAGCCCCTTGGAAAGGCTCCACAACCATCTGCAACATCAAAAGTTATCAACCACTCCAGCTACCCACTCCCCTCCTGCTCTACTTCAGAGCCAAAAAGGAGACAAATGGGTTAAATGGCAAACAAAAAAATGACAACTAACAAACCATAAATCCTTAACTGTTGAAATACTGAAGGGCAAAGTGAACTTTAACTTAGTGTGATAGTACATTAAGAAACACTGTTACATGACGTACAGAATACAAAAAATTGGTCCCTGAGGTACTACTGGTTTCAAGGCTGTTTCCATCTGTGCAGTTCTCAGTGCTGCTTTCTGGTTCACAGGGAAATTATTTTGCACTTAGCCCTCAAAATATTTTTCATGGATTTAGACAGTCTTATTGTGAAATAGCAGGACCAAACAGCACCTTTCTTCTCTGCCTGATAATAAGCCGAGTTCTCATCAATATTCTGTGTTTAATTTTTCCCCCACACTTGAAACAAAAAGCTGCCAGAGCTGAAGATTTACAAACAATGTGTGTGACATTCTTCTCACCTATATCTCACCTCCTCCTTTTATTCTCCTGCCTCATTTCTCTTTTTCTATCTTACTTTAATTGAACCATCTACATTTCTTTTATATATCTATCCTCCTTGACTTCTCCCTTTTACTTTCTCTAGCAAACTACTCTCACTCTCTCACTTTCTCCATCAACTTTCTCTTCCCACCCAGCAGGCAGGTGCTTGGATTCTGCAGATGGAGGGGCCAAACCTCTTGGTCAATTTTATCCAGAACATCGAGAGAATGAGAAAAAAAACAAACAAACAAATGAAAACATTAAGTGAGAGAAAAAATAACCACACTTTACCAAAAAGTAGAATAAATGTTTTTAAGGTAAATAATGATGCTGACACCAAGATCAAAAGTACAGTGAGTCACAGAATTGCAGATCCTCCTGTGCAAGAATTCATGTTGGAAACTAAACCCTTGAACTTCCCAAACAAATAAACAAACAAAAGACACTACAAGACACATTTTTGGTTGTGGACCAAAAGAGTGTAGGAAAATGTAATGGGGAAGAGGATTTAACTGCTGTCAGCTTTTCAAAACAACCCTTCACTCCGTGATCTAGAGCTTTGACACTCCCTGTCTGAAAATTCAACTTATATTGACATTTTCTTCTTTCTCTCTGGTTTAGTTTAGCCATGAATCACCTGTTCTGCTGCTCCTGGGTGCAAGATGCTGTTAACAATTTGACATCCCTGCCACTGTGCACTAAGCCCATTCCAGTGCTTGCTCCTGCTGATTGCAAATGGGACACAGGGATCTCTCAGAAAAAACTATTTATTATGGGATCACAATGCATGGCTACACTTATGCCTTGGTGGCCAGCAGTGCCTGTCTAGCAATAAACATCTTAGGAATAAGCAACTTTGATACAGAGCACAAAAATCTGGGATGGAGAATTCCTATCTCCTAAAAAATACAGAATTGTCTCCCAGTGGATTCATAAATCTGCCAAAAAAGCTGAGCAGATCTACTAGGTGATTTCAGTGTATCTAATTCTCATTTACTTATCTACTTCTGTCTGCTTGAGTTTTTAAACAATTTTGTGGATATATGTCCCAATTCCTGTATTTTGTGTTACTTAATTCATAAGAAATCTTTGCCTCAGTTTCCCAGCTCCACCCGACTGCAGCAACAAACACCAGCTCATTGCTCATCACTGCAGAGCTGTTTTCATCACCCAGGTATCACTAACAACCACCTCGCTTTGTAAGAGATCAAGGGTGGGGAAGGTACATGAAATAAATATAGCAGGAGATTTTAAAATGCTGGCTGAGAGATATTAAAAACAGATAATAAAAAAACCCTAAACAAACCAAAAACTTGACAGTTGGGGTTTTTTCTGTCTTGTGGGTGGGGGAAAAATTGGAGACAACCAAGAGAATACTAATATTATCTTGCTTATGAAGAGGAAATATACGTGTGAAACACAGAGTTAACAGTGGCTGATTTTGCCTCTTTTTATTTCCAAATAATTCCACACTTGGAAAATTTAGGTGTGATTTTTTTTTTTCCCAATTTCCCCCCAACCTCTAATTAAAAGTCATACCAAAAAAAAACCCCTCATTCACTGATAAATATATGGAAACTTTTAATAGTTACCAGAATAAGTGTGCTAAATATGGATACAAAATTAAATGCTAAAAGTAGAGGTATTTATCATCCTGCTTTTACTTTCCCGTTCACATATCCTATATACATATATACTTTTTTTTGGAGGGGGAGCTACATTTCAGAACTCTAACTCCCATCCTAACAAACATGGATTTTTTTTCTGAGTACAGCTCTGTGCTAAAGAGCAGGAATGTTACACTCTGTCATTCCACAATTCAGGAAGCATCACAACATTTGGGACAATGAAATCGTGACCTACACATCTGTCTAAAATAACAATATCACAGTTTCGAGGGCTGAGGGAATGCAGTTCACCACCCACATCCTTTTATACTATGATTGTTCCTAAGGAACATTGTTTCCCTCTCCCAGAGGCAGCTTCCCAAGTGCTGATGGCAGAACCCTCACACCGCAGACACCACACGAATACCACAGCTTCACTTTTTGACATTAATAGGTTTTCTCTAACATATGATGGAGCAAATGCCTCATTTCTCCCCATCATCTCCCAAAGAGATGCTAAGTGTCTTTAGTCAGCTGCGACGACGCCACCATGTGTGACAACATTCTCACAGCTTTGAAGGGAACAGGAAAAATTTCCATAGTCTGGAGAAATCAACAGCTTCTTGTATGCAAGGAAACAACCTGCCAGCTAATAAGAAAAATACTTTTATTTGTTTTCACATGTAGGAAACTGAGGATCAGACATGACTTCAGCAAAGTCATGAGGGATCAAATCACAGGGCAAGCAGTGAAGTTCGACCACGGCTGCTTTGAGTCCTGTTCAACAGTCACAACCATCATCAGCTGTCGATGCTGCTTATTCCATAGGGAACAAACCACCTGTAAGAAGACATTAGGACACACTGGATGTGTTAACACCTCCCATTTCTGACATTCCAGGAGATTCCATGCCTGGTGGGCCAGGCACAGTCTCAGCTGCCAGGAGGCACACGGTGAGAGCAGATTAGAAGCTGATACCAACATGAAATCACAATTACTGATTCCATGATCAGTCATTAACAATTACTGATTACAGGACATGACCCTGCCTTGGCACACACACTCCAACTCCCTCCACGATGCTCCCTCTCCCCTTCACATGCCACACTCTTAAAACTCAGCAGAAACACCTTCAAATTTCAGATTTTGGAATAAGAGATTTACCTGTCACATAAGGACATGGTGGCTTCCCCAGTTCATTTAAACCCACTAAAATGCAGGTATTATTGAGCAACCTGCTCTAGTGCAAGGTGTCCCTGCCCATGGTAGTGGGACTGGAACGAGATGATCTTTGAAGTCACTTCCAACCCAAACCATTCAGTGTTTCCATGATAATTATTTACCTATTTTCTGTTATCTCACAGCTAGAAAGAAGTGCACTCCAGTGTTTAAGTGCTATAGCTACAGCTCATTCTCACATTGCTTGTTGTGGTTTTATTTAGTTAAGAAATTTGCATGAAGCTTTCAGATGACACACGATACATATGTGCAGACACTTCAATGTATTTTTTTTACCCCATTCCCGCTGTTGTTTAGGGAAATGATGGCATCTATCATGAAAGCAGCAGCAGAGTAGACTGTTACAACTCTACTACTAAGAGGCAAAATGTGAATAAATGATCCTGAATGCAGAGATTTTTTTAACTGCTGTTTGTCTTGTGACATGGGCTTCAGGCTGCACCAGAAACCCAGGGCATATCCCTACCAGTTTTTGATTAAGCCAATTTTCTCACGAACAATAACCTATTAAAGGTCATAATGAATATCCTATGAAAGTAATTGAAGAAAATAGAAGAGATACATACCACAGTCAAGCCCTTTACTGTAGTACATCAAACTTGTTTTCTACTCCATAGGGTATCCACAATTTTATGTCTCTCTTCCACAATGAACTTTACAAGCAAGCTAGAGGATTTATCCTGATTTCACTCTCTATCCACACTAAGAGGACAGAAAAACCAGAGCACATGCTGCAGCACATTATCTTCTTACAAACAAATCTCTGGCAACTTCAGGAAGAATACAGATTCTCACAGAATTCAGTTAACCTCTTGGTTAAAACTGTATTTCTAAGTATAACTCCATGAATTTGTAGACAACAAATAGGCAGTATAATTTAGTGTCGGCTTTGAAATACACAGAAATATTTTACTGGGCCAACATAGCACTCGGCACTAACTCTCTGAAGTACTCAGCAATTCAGAAAGGAAAAACTGAGAGAATGCTGGAATTAATTTACTCTACCACCAGAGATGGGCTCCAGCTCTATATATGGCCTATGAAGTTCATTTTCTTTCAATTCACACATATAATTATGTTCCATTTTTGTTAAACAGACACTGCAGAAAGGGTTTTGTTGGTGGGTGCTTCTGTCCTTTTCTCATTTGTCTTGGCTCACAGGAAAACAGAGGTATTACGGGAGACATTTACAAGCTGGTTTTTTTCCCCCAAACAAACCTTTATTGCATAAAAATATAATGCAGCTTTTGTTTATAAGCCTTAACAATTTGGTGGCATGAGATACATTGAGTGGAGAGAAGAACATGAAGAAGCCAAGCTAAAATCTGCAGGTTTCAGGTACTATTTTAGAAACACAGATTTTTGTCTCAGACAGCTTTACTTCCTCTGGCATTCAGAGAATCACAGAATCAACTCCTAAATCACCTTAGGAGTGAAGACCTAACATTTGTTTGACATTGCCTGGATGAATTCTCATCTCTTCAGAGGCTTCTCCTGTGCTACATTTCCTGATGGCAATAATATTTTAATCTGTGCTAACAGGTGACTGTCAAGTGATGTTACAGCATCCAGGTAGGAACAAAGTGATGGCTGCTCTAAGTCTGTTCCTCAAAGGCAGAATCCTAAATCCAACTATAGCAATTCAGTATCCTCCTGCATGGGATCTACCCTACTTTTAAGACAGGTAATTTCAAAATACCCCCTCCCTTTCTCTATTGTTTAATTCAAGTGGTTCTTGTTTTTTAATTAATTTTTAAAACTTAGCTAGGAGAATCAGGGAGGGATTAACCCGTAAGTGTTAAACACAACTGAAGAGAGGCTTTTGGTGTAATTTTCACTGACTCCATCAAATCATGAATTTTTATCATTTATTTAGTTCAAACTCAACATCTGATGCATGGCTGCCTTTGATTCAGTGACAAGAAAAAAGTTTACTGTTAAAGATTAATCATGTTCTTCTGTTCCCACTCTCCTTCTGCTCTTAGATTTAGGAGGATGTACTCAACTGTAGTTTTATTTTCACATTATGAAAAAATCTGGTTTAGATTCCATTTATTTGTAATTTATTCTTCCACATTTCTTACTCAACAGTAATGTAAGTAATGCATGTAATAGACATACATTTCATTCATTACTTGTGTACTTGACTAATAAATGGTGACTACTCTCAGAAAGTCCTTCGGTTTATTCACGACTCTAAAATGTGTGGTTTGTCTTTTTCTTCTTTGTTTTTCTCACCTTTGAAATATCCTTATGGTCACTATCTCTCAATTTAGTATCACTTGGAAAAACTCCACCTCCTGGTTTTGGTACAGGGAGCACTGCTACTTCCCCTTTCCCAACTGTTTCAAGGCACAGCTCCCACCATCACCACACTGTAAGAAAATGCACGTGCTGCACACCCCACCCATCACCCAAGGGTCCTGACAGCAAGAAATGGTATTTTCCTCTTTTTCCCTGGAAATGTTCAAGGCAACGCTGGACAGGGCTTGGAGTAACCTGGTTTAGTGGAAGGTGCTCAGGGAGTTAGAACTGGGTGACCTTTAAAAGTCCTTTCCAGCCTGAACCATTCCATGATTCTATGATTTTCTCTTTTACTTTTGATGTTAATCTTCATTTTGTATAAAGCCTGCTGTGTCAGGAGAAGATCTGTCATTCCAAAACTTACCATGTATTTATCAAATCACACTCATTAATAACAAAAAAGGAATAAACCCAGTTTTTGGTCTTTAATAATCTCATTCATTTCTTATCTGAAGCTTAACAAAGCCGTATTTTCACAGTAAGTAGCAATCCTTCCTACATGATTGCCATCAATGTCTACAGAATTCTAGCTTTTATTTTAAATGGTATTTAAAAGAGGTTCTGTCATTTATAGTTGCAAAGATAACTGTTGAAACATGAAAGCAAGAATATCAATGCTGTAGCTGCCTCCTAAGCCTGACAGATGCATTGCCTCTGCTGCTGCTCAGAACAAGATGCTGAGCAGCCATGGTGAAATTAAAAAAAACCCTAAAAATGATTAAAAAGAAAACACATAAGCAGCTTTTCTCACTTTCTGAGACTGACTCCTCCCCACTTCATGTTGCTCCTAAGAAACTTGCAAGAAGTTTTTCTTTCTCTCCTGCTTGTCAAATATAGCAGGATTTCATGATAAAAAGAGACAATTAGGAAGAACTGGAATTGAAAAACATTCCTCTTTCAAAAGGCAAACACAGGGTCCTGCACAAAGGAGAGGAGAGAGAAAGATGGGATTAGAGGGGAGGAAGGTGAAGGAGAACAGATCACCCAGCTTCACTTCTATGTTCACTCTGCTCTTGCAAAGTTTTTTACCCTTTCTGGACTCCCACCAAGAGAAGCCCATTGGCCCACACGTGGTTTTTCAGCTGCAGGGACCTGGCAGGGCCCCTGACCCAAAGGACAGGACCACATTTGTGCCAACTCTACACACAGCACTGCAATCCCTCTGCCTGTGAGCGATGCAATGGCTGGGACACCAAATGGTGAATTGCTTTGTGATCTTTGTGATAACACAATCTGCCCCATGCCAAGAGCTGTAACTCATCTGAATCTGAGACTTAAATCCAATTCCAAAACCATCTATTTCAACCAAAAAAAAAAAAAAAAACAAAACCACGTTATCTTTCAACATAGAGGTAATCAAATATCTGGGCTGTATTGCTGCTGATGGGTTTTACCTGATTAAATTACTACTGGGAGGATAAAAGTATTGGTAAGCTCAGAGTGTTGAAGCAGTGCAACACATAAAAATAATGTGCATCAGCACAATCCTGACAATCAAGGGGTTAATTGCAATGCTAGAATGAAATATATAAAACTAATCCCTATCTACTGTAAATTATTTGCAAATGAGTAGATAAACAAAGTAAATGGTTGTGGCATTTCCCTTTCAATAAACTAAATACTGAAAACCACGTCACCAGCAATTATACAAATTAGCTGCATATTAAGTGAATGGAGTAAACAGAAAAGTGCAATATACAATGCATCTTTTTAAAGAGTGAAGAAACTTTGTTTCTGACTAGAGGATTGGGCAAGAGTGGAATTTGAACGGAGAAAGCCTCAGTTCTACAATTACATCAACCTTTACTGCAGCTCCACAGAGTTAAGTTATTGCCTTGGGATTGACTAAACCTTTCCCTGGAAATGGCCAGAGCATTCCGAGCTGAAGGATGATACTTTTACGGACTGCTGGTCGCTTTTAATTTCTTTATAGCACATTAAAATATAGTCACTCTTTTAGCCATTTTAACCTTGTTTGGCACAAATGGCTGCACTTGAAATTCATCGACTTAAATGGTCCATGCAAGGTATCATTAAGAATTGCTGTAGTGGACTTTTTTTTTAACTTGCAGTGCATTTAATTATTAATGTCCCTCTATCATTTATGGCCCATTGTTTTTCAGATCTTCCTCATCTTTCACCTTACCTGTTCAAAGAGTTACAGAAGCCAGAGCAAAGAATTCCAGATACAAAGACACTCACAGTTATCACAGACCTTGCAACAGTCCAGAGTGTCTGCACTTTTGAGTTTTGGTGATTACACAAATATCCAAGGTGAGGCTCAATAACAACCTCAGGGCAACACTGTCATTTACACAAGACAATATGGAGCTACTATAGGCTCATACACCATTAAGTATATTTTTCATGCATATATATAGGCATTATTTTTTTATTTGTTCTTACTTTAGGATGACCTCTGAAAATAACTGTATTTATGTTTCTTTGATCTACAGTACAACTTGAGGAACATAGGTTAGCTCACTGGTTTTCAGTAAGAAGAGGGCCTGTAACCTTCATAGATTATTAATTTTCTTAAGTTTTCCTCCAACAACTCCAGTGTTGTTAAGATTTAAATCTGTAATCTGCCAACACAGATCCCCTTTCTATAAAACCCAACAGCAGAGTGACAAGCAGGACTTGCCTTTGAAATAAAAAAGGAAAAAAAAAATCCCATAAACATACCCTCATTCATCTAGCCAGTAATTGTCTTTACTATTATATTTGTCTTTATATCTGTTAAAACAATGACTTCCTTTGTAACACTGCTGAAGTAGTCAAGGACAATGTGGTTTCTTTTTCTGTACAAAAAGAGAATTTTAAGAAAAAAAACACTAAACAAAGAGTTATCTATTTATCTTTCTTGGAATCATTACCTATTAGCTATTCCTTTCAATCATTACCTATGATTTTACTGTTCTGTAAATAAAACTGGACCAGGTCTTCCAACAAACCTCTTCCCTCTGGTTGTTATTTCCCAGCTGTACATCAAAAAGTAAATTCTTTTTTCTTGTCTTGGAGTAATTTATCCCAATCCCATAAGAGCAGCCCCAACACAACATTGCTGAGCCTCACCACCATCACCTCCACCATCCAAAGGGAATAGGTGGAGCCTGGAAGTGAACCTGGAGAGAGCGGAACAGCCGTAAGCAACCGAGCTGAAGGAACAACCAAACTGAAAACGTGTTGGAGCTCTCAAGGTGACTGAGAGCCAGGGAAGTTTAGATTACAGGGCTATTGTAGAGGTGCCCGTAATTTTCTCAAGCTTAAGTCAGTGCTACATAAATCAATATAGAACAAAGTACTACACTTTTGGAAAAAATAAAACCCAGCAAACCAAACTCCAAAAGTTTATTCTGGAGGAAGAGCAGGGAAGAGTAGAGCTACGAGCCCAAAATTCTGCATTCTTATTAAATTAAAGCATTTATCTGAAAATATGTATTATGCATGTCCTGTCAGAAAAAAAAAAAAATGTTTATTACATGCATGAATACTAACAAAAAACTAATGTAATTTTTCTAAGACTTGAGTTTTCTGCGAGAGTGCTGATTTATACGGATTTACACACCCCGAGAGTTTGTGTTAAGATCACAGATACATTGACTGAGTCCCATCTCACCGATTTTCTTTCCTGATCTTTGAGGAAAATTATCTGACAGGGTATCATGAAGCCCAGAGCTCCTGGTACCTAGGAATATGTTCTTCCCTTTCCCGGCCATGCTCTAAACCAATCCTAATTACCACAACATATCAATTTAGCACATTCCAGGAGAGCATTAAATGGCACAACTCAGCTTTAATACCAAAAAGCAGAAGTACAATATAAAACCAGAGGGTTCAGTGTTGTAAACTCCTTAAAGCCTTGGACACCATCTCTGGGCATAAATGGGGATCAGACACACTGAAAACTCTCCTTTGAACTTTCTAAGTTCTTTAGAACTTGTTCGTGATGCTGCTTAACAACCCAAAGAAACAACAGAATCCATTGACTCACTAAAGAAAAAAATCATGTGAATATGTTAAAAAGCAACAAAGGAGTAAAGACATTTGCAAACACTTTTTGTTGCACATCTCTGTACTTTTATGTCTTCCAATAAAGGTGTATTTTCTAGGGAAAAAAAAGATGATATAACAGTAAACTTTAAACTTCAGGAAAAACAAACTAAATCAGCTTCAACTTTCCAAATATGACATTTGGTCAGCATGAATGTGTGTCTCCATTTGAAAGAACACATGTACGGAACCACCTTAGAAATGAAGTAATGAAAGCATTTCTTTTATGTATCCTGAGATAAATTTGGATTTAGTTACCAAAAAATTAACAGAGAGTAGCAGTACCCAGTTATCCACAACAGTTCAGAACCGTGCCCATTATGTACATTTTTTATACCTGCACAAGGGAGTATGGAAATAAAACTTGTCCACTGACTTTTTAACAAATGCATTTTCATTTTCAGTCTCCTCTTCCTTTACAAGCCATGATTTAGCTCAGGCTGGGGAAGCATTCTAGGGAAACATCACTTCACACTTGTTCCATGGATAAATTTTCCTCCTAGACACCTCCTGTTGCCTCTACTGTTCTATGTTTTCAGAAAGTTGTGGGAATCTTATTAGAAATGGTTTTCCAAGGCATTTGTGCAATTCATTGGGCGTATTGAATTGCAGAAAAAAAGAAAGTCTAATTCACCAGGTTTTTTCCAGAGCCAGGAATACAGAAGCAGCAGCTTCCATGGATGTACATATATATATGTGTGTGTGTGTGTGTGTGTGTGTGTGTGTATATTTAGGTCTGATAATTCAGTACAAGCAGAACAGAATGTATTTTCTATATAGGAAGCAAAAAAATCAAAACAAAAGTATGGAATAGCCAAGAATAGTATTAAAATTTCTGCACAGTAACAGAGAAACCAAATTTTTCAAAGTCAAATAAGAACAACTTTTACAGGATACTTTTCTTCTTATGCATTCAATGCCTTGTCCATACAGAGGTACAGTAACAATACCACAACAATAACTAGGTTTGCTAAGACCATTCATTACAGTTTTGTAAGAAAATAAAGCTCTAATCCTTCATGTCCTCAGTGAAGAGCAGATAAACTATACATTCATTGCTGGGGTTTCTTCTCTAAATAACTAATCCACACTGAATAATCAACACAGGATGGCAGTCAGCAATCCAGACCACCATCCTTCCATTTTTAATTTACAAAATTTCATTCATTTGGGCCATTATTGCTCTGTTACCTCCATTTATCTTTTCTGCCTACATCTGGTAATAAAATGTAATCACTACAATATGTTTATTTTGATTATTATATATAAAACACACATACACACATAGACATATAGGTATATACACATATTTATACACTACATATTCATTACTTTACCTAACTGAAATCTTATGTCACAGACTAATCTATGACAAAATATTCCCAGGGCGTTTAAAATGCCCCTGCAAAATACTCATTACAAATGGAAAATTAACGAGGAAAGTTGCTTAAATATTGACTCCAGTTTCCCAGAGACTTGAGAGTAACATTTTTTAAGTGGATGCAAACTCATTTTGATATGTTATGGTCTTTAGCAATAAAAAAGTTACATTGTCTCTCAAAATTGCAATTAAATTAATATGCTGGTGTATTCTGAATTTTGCTACAGCACCTGACTAATACAGCAAACACTTACTCCAACTATATAACTCATAAGATTCTGTTATTCAAGTTAATAGGCCCAGGAATGGTTACAGATATTGCTCAAGAGTGTGTGCACAGAGAGCATGAAAACTCCAAATTTAGACAGGCCCTGTAGGAAGCGTAACCCAGATATACCTATACAAATGATAATATGAATAAATATGAAATAAATAAATAAATAAATAAATAAATGGAAGAGTAAATGCTGGGTCAAATCCTCCAAGAAAGAAAAAATGTCGGATAGGAGAAGGAAGAAAGTGGGGATTTTCTGGTTTTGATCCTAGGTCTTCAAGCTGTACACATCATCAAGAAATGCTGCAAACTGCAGTAGAATAAACTTAATAACTTATTTTGATTTTAAAACAGGAACTCTAATGGCACAATGGTTTCTTGTTAAATTACTGGGCAATTAGTAAGTCTAATTGTACTATATTCCAACTTAGGGAAAAACAATACAGCGTAATCTCAAAAGATAGTAAAGTAAACTTAGACCCCAATGAAGGACATTATTAACTCCACACTCACTGGGAACAACCAAATATCTTTCCCTTTGTTTTTTCTTCTGTTTTTGAGGTGCCAGTGGCATCAGGGATTTCCTATGTGCTGAATTCTCCCAGTTCTACAGAAAGTCCAATTCCCGCTCACTCTTTCGTATTTCCAAAAGGACAAGAGGCAGAAGAGCTGCTGCATCACTTGTACTAAAATCATTTCTGGTCCACAAGACATTTCAATCAAATTAACTTTCTCATTATACTTGAAATATATAAAAAACAAGCAAGCCAGGCAATGAGATCATCAACCCTTTTCCTGTTCCACAAACTCACATGAAAACTTCTCAATTTTCCTCAGTTCTCATCTAAATTTTTTTGTTGCTGCTGAAATGCGTTTCTGGGGCAGGGGGAACACATGATAGTTCATGTCCTTTGGTCAAAATGTGAGATTATTTTCACTGCCAGGGAGATTACTTACGGATATATAAATACTGTATTTTTTGCTTCAGTCATCCAAAACACTGACGATTGATCTGGTATGAATCAACGATGACAAATACCAAACTTCATGTTTCCTTCTCAAAAAATTATGGTTCGGATTATGTAGCACACAGAACATCTCAATTTAGCATTACTTGAGAATATCAGAAAACAGAATTTGGGAAACGTGATTTGTCTTCTTCCACTGACACTAACAGGAGTTCTTTAAACAAAGCACTACAGAACATTTCCTTTCTCTTGATTCAACTCTCAATCCAAAGTTAACTATTGGGTTTCGTACATTATAATCCAACAAGGGTGTTACAATCAAGCCCATTTTTTGTGTGTGTGTGGGAGGGGGTACAAGGAGTGAGCTTGGGGCTGAGTTTATATAAAGGAGAGCTGAGAAGTTTTCTGGTGAAAGACTCTGTTGATAAATGGTGGTTAGGAGAAGAAAATTGGTTATTCAATGAACAAAGTGGTGTGTAATTTATTTTACTTCATTAGATGCTGAATTCTTCAAACACTGCTAGGAATTAGAATGCTTTGAAACTAATTATTGTAAGTACATTTAATCATAGCTTTGAAGTTACTTTCAACATAGCATGTTCTTTTTGATTAAATTATATCTTTCTGCCACCCCACTACAAGTACCCAGTTCAAGGGCGGAAGAGGAGAAAAAAAAAAAAAAACCTTTCAAAAATCATAAATAAAAACAACAATAATTTTGCTCTGGTTTTTTCTGAAATATTTCCCCAACCTCCTATTGCTATGAGTGTGCCAGTTCCTGCAGAAACTTGAGTACAATCTTGAATACATTAAAATTATCATAAAATTAAACAATTATGTTATTATATATGGTACAAATAATTTCAAGCAGAGAAGCAGAATAGCAGGGAGCACAATGATGAACTAAAATGCACTTGCAAGGTGCATGGATTTTTTTGAGCAAAGATTAAAGGAGTTCAATACACTCTCTCTCACCCTCACATCTTTGTACATATAGTACTGGTAATTCAAGCTCTCAGATATGCGATATTTCTCTTTATCATGATAAATGATGGCTGAAAGGAGCAATTTTGGTTCAAGCCTGCCTCCTGCTTGAAAGAAAATTTTGGTTCAGTGATTTAAGCAAGGCAAGCACCATGAATCTCCTCCCTATTCCCAAGCTTGACTTGGGCACGAGCAACTGGAAATTGGATCAGTCCGAGGAAAGAACATAAATGTGTCTTCAAGGAGCTTTGCTGATCTCAGTGATTCCCAGTCACCTTCCTTATTTTCAAATGTGCATCTTGTACCTCAGTGATTTCACTGAATTTCAATTGGTTCTGTACAGCTCTAAGTGAAGACAAAGAATGTTTTTATACTCTTCTGAGTATTTTTTCTCTTTTCTTTTGCAACGTAAAGCACCAATACAATAATGCAGGAATAAGCATTACTTTAAGTAAGTCCCACACCTGGAAGTGCTCAAGGCCAGGTTGGATGGGGCTTAGAGCAACCTGGGATAGTGGAAGGTGTCCCTGCCATGGGGTGGCACTGGATGACATTTAAGGTCCTTTCAACCCAAACCACTCTATATTCCATATTCCATGTTCTCTCACAGACAACTAACCCACTAAAGGAGATAAAAGCATTTTTTCTTCTATCCTTTCTTAGGATTATTAACTGTCTTCCCAGCTTGTAACAATAAATGGTAAATTACCTTATGGCAGAAATTAATGTATTTGATAGCCTAATGTTATACAGTTTTTGGTATTTCCATCGCTACAACATGGACTCTTTATTGCATTTGGCTAAAGGGTTGGGAAGGTTAACTTTTTTATTTTAATTTATTTTGTAACTCTGCAGAGAGTTACAAAATTAAAATACAACCTTTAATAGTCAAAAAAAGTCCCACAGAAACAGAGAAATGAGAGTAGAAATCCATGGGCTAATTTGTCTTACTTTTGTAATAGGAAATAGTAACAAAGCTGTTTCGGTAGATCACCAGAACTGAAAACAATAGGAAGGAAGTGGGAAAAGGCAAACCGTAGCCTGGAGTCAGGAGCTTGTGAGGGCAATTAGAAATTTCTAGAGAAAAAGTAGGTTAAGGAGGTAAAATAAGCAGCAATACTTCAGCTGATCAAATAGAGATGTAGCAATATACAAATAACGAGATATCAAAGGGAAATAAAAGAACATGTACTGAGTATTATCATCAACACTGGAGAACAAAAGAATGAGAGAATATCTCTTTCTTCTTCAACTCCAAAGCACAGTTTCCAACAAATAATTGCAGCCTATTCCCAAAATGTCACCCAAGTAAAAGAAAACCAAAACAACACCTTAATGGCACAAAGCAGTGGTTCTGCTTGTTCTTTTTTACTTTCTTTCTTAATGACATATTCCATCAGTTCTGAATTTGTCAGAAACAGTGATTAGAGGAAGAAAAAAAACCTCTTTTGTTATCATCTACCTTAAACTTCAAAGCAGCAGGGACACTGAGTGAAACACAACTCTATCAAAGTGAGCACTTACAATTCTTAAGTTTGAAATTTATAAATTTACAAGGCTTTCCTAGTTATGCTGCTCAGAACTATCACAGAAAAGCACATCACAGAAACTGTAAATATTTGGAGGCATGTCATTCTATTTTGCCTCAATCTGAGGGCTTCAGTGAACGCAGCGTATCAGGAGTTGGGGTAAAAGAGAAAACCCCAAACATTTCCCCTGCCTGCCTCAACAGAGAAAGACTCATTAAATGTTATTAGGTATCACTCACTTACTTGGTGGCATTCATTAACTTCAAGCATTGGCCAAGCAGTTCATATCTACTTTTTATGCAGGGAATTTTCTTTAGAAATATCCCACATCCCTACCCATCCTGGCTTTTCCCTCTTAACATCATGTTCAGCCTATCTTTGAACATCCAGATCACCAGCATCTGAAATCATGGCTTAATCTGTATTGCACAGGATGTTGATAAGCCATTCTGAGCTTCCCAATCAATAAATTTCTGTTGTGTAACTAAACTGCTGGATAATTTCTAAGTAAAATGAAAGACTCCCTAATATTTGAGCGCCCTGAAACTGCAGAAGATTCTGTGCTGAGTTTGTGTGGAAAACAGGAAATATCTCTGCCACAAATACCAAAACCTAATTGCTAAGTAAAAAGTAATTTGAACTCTGTTTGTTGTGGGCCATAGCATTAGCAATATTATCTTAATAAAATTTGAATTCTTAAGACTTTGATACTTGTAAGTTCTAAAACAGCAATACATGGCTTTTATTGTGGCCATGCTCGGCTTTTACAGCAGCAATATTGAGGTAAAATATGGCACACTACACAAATCTGCATTATATGGGTTTCTGACTTCTTTTTTAGTTAACTGAAGGTTCTTTACATTTACAATGTCAACTCCTC